>NC_137282.1:47500000-48125000 GCF_054371585.1 Giraffa tippelskirchi | reverse complement strand
CATGAACTGCTTATTGCCAAATTCAGACTTAAATTGAAGAAAGTAGGGAAAACCACTAGACCATTCAGGTATGACCTAGATCAAATCCCTTATGAGTATACAGTGGAAGTGACAAATAGATTTAAGGGACTAGACCTGATAGACAGAGTGCCTGATGAACTATGGACAGAGGTTCGTGACATTGTACAGGAGACAGGGATCAAGAAAATCCCCATGGAAAAGAAATGCAAAAAAGCAAAATGGCTGTCTGAGGAGGCCTTACAGATAGCTGGGAAGAGAAGAGAAGCGAAAAGCAAAGGAGAAAAGGAAAGATATTCTCATCTGAATGCAGAGTTCGAAAGAATAGCAAGGAGAGATAAGAAAGCCTTCCTCAGCGATCAGTGCAAACAAATAGAGGAAAACAACAGATTGGGAAAGACTAGAGACCTCTTCAAGAAAATTAGAGATACCAAGGGAACATTTCATGCAAAGATGGGCTCGATAAAGGACAGAAATGGTATGGACCTAACAGAAGCAGAAGATATTAAGAAGAGGTGGCAAGAATACACAGAAGAACTGTACAAAAAAGATCTGCACGACACAGATAATCACGATGGTGTGATCACTCACCTAGAGCCAGATATCTTGGAATGTGAAGTCAAGTGGGCCTTAGAAAGCATCACTACGAACAAAGCTAGTGGAGGTGATGGAATTCCAGTTGAGCTATTTCAAATCCTCAAAGGTGATGCTGTGAAAGTGCTGCACTCGATATGCCAGCAAATTTGGAAAACTCAGCAGTGGCCACAGGACTGGAAAAAGCTCAGTTTTCATTCCAATCCCAAAGAAAGGCAATGCCAAAGAATGCTCAAACTAGGTATGTTAGTTCTCAGAATTAATTAAGAGCATCCCACCCCTCACCAGTCCCACTCTTAAAGTTGCGTGCAGGCACTTGGTTTAAGGAATTTTCTTCAGCTGGCTTTCATTTTGAGGAACAAAAATTTAAAATGACATGTATACATTATTTCCTGGTAGCTCAGCTGGTAAAGAATCTGCCTGCAATGCAGGAGAGCCCAGTTCGATCCCTGGGTCAGGAAGATCCCCTGGAGAAGGGAATGGCTACCCACTCCAGTATTCTGGTCTGGAGAAGTACATGAACTATATCGTCCATGGGATCACAAATAGTTGGACACGACTGAGCAAGTTTCACTATACACTATTATGTGTAAAACAGATAGTCAGCAGGAAGCTGCTGTATAACACAGAGGGCTCAGGTCGGTGCTCTGTGATGACCTAGAGGGGAGGGGTGGGAGGTGGGTGGGTAACCCAAGAGGGAGGGGGTATATGTATAGATACGGATTATTCATTTTGTTGTACAACAGAAACTAACACAACTTTGTAAGGCAACTATGTGTGCTTAGTCATTCAGTCGTGTCCCACTCTGCGACCCCATGGACTGCAGCCCACCAGGCTCTTCTGTCCATGGGGATTCTCCAGGCAAGAATACTGGAGTGGGTTGCCATCCCCTCCTCCAGGGGATCTTCCCAACCCAGGGATCAAACTCAAGTCTCTCGAATTGCAGGTGGATTCTTTACCATCTGAGCTACCAGGGAAGCCTTTACAACAACTTCAAAAAAAAAAAAGAAAGAAAGAAAGAATAAATTATGTCCAGGTATAAATAAATCAGTCATTTCTCTGGAGTCTGAAAAAAAAATGAAACATGCCAGACTCCTCTGTCCTTCATTATCTCCTGGAGTTTGCTCAAATTCATGTCCATCGAGCCAGTGATGCTCTTTAACCACCTCACCCTCTTCCACCCTCTTCTTCTTTTGTCTTCAGTCTTTCCCAGCCTCGGGGTCTTTTCCAATGAGTCGGTTCTTTGAATCAGGTGGCCAAAGTATTGGAGCGTCAGCTTCAGCATTAGTCCTTCCAGTGAATATTCCGTGAAGAATTCGTATACATGTTAGCACTTCCGAGTGTACAGGTTCCTGTGAGTGAGGAGCAAACATACTATGTTTGCCTGAGCTCTCACAGTCCAGAGCAGTGGTCCCAGTGCCCTGGGGAATATGGTGTCTATGCAGGCACAAAAGGAGTGGAAAGAGGAGGCAGTTGCCAGAGAACATGGAACTTAATTCGTCTTGAAAACAGCTCAACTTCTTTTCCAAGGTTTGTTTTAATAGTGAAGAAAACCACAGTGATTCCTGGAAACTACTACGGAATCTTCTTGTTACAATGAATTGTCCTTCTCTTTAGCTTGCAGTAATGTTATTATATAAATAATTCATTCCCTAGTTGTTGTGGCAGCCTAGTCCTCACAAGCTATTTCTTCAAGTTGTACAGCTGCAAAGCCGTATTGTCTTTATGCTCTTCTTGGTCAAAGGGTGTTTATGTGGCCCTGGTGACTTCACCCTATTGGGATGAAGTCAGAATCTCTTCTAGGTTGGCCTCAAGTTTCAACCAGCATTTCAGCCTGTTATGGAACCGAAGACCAATTCTCCAGTTGTAATTTTTCTATTTTCTATGATTCTTAAAATGAGTTGAGGAGACTTTCCTCGTGGTCCAGGGCTAAGGCTCTGAGCTCCCAATGCAGGGGACCCTGGGTTCAATCCCTGGTCAGGGAACTAGACCCCATATGCAGCAACTAAGATCTGGTTCAGCCAAATTAATAAATAAGAAAAAAAGTGGGAATTGATCAAAATGTCAGAAAAAGCCAGTCATCTTTGTGATTTTCTCATCCATTGTGATGCAGCTTTTATAACTGGGACATGGTGGATAGCTACACCCCACCCCTTTCTTCAAGGCCACCCCTAGGTTGTGTGGGACCCTGGGTAAATATTTGTGTGTGTATCACTTGTTTATATAATCAATTTTATTTTTTATAATCAATTTCATTTAAGGAGAATTGGCAAAATTCATGAACCTATGAGGCATAGTGATTTATCACTTAAAATTTAGAATGATGGGTAGAAGAGAGGTAGTGATGTGTTTGCTTATTGTCCAATCAGAGCACTTGATTCCCCATAGTGCCCAGGCATCTTCTCAGTTTAGATCCAAGAATCATCTCTTCATATTCTTTATTGTCAAATGTGTTGTTACTGGGAAATTTCATATCTCCGATTGTGAGAAAACAGTAACAACACTGCTATTACTCAAGCCCTATAGCTCTCAGGACCTGTCTGAATTGAAACTCATATAGCTCTGCTTGACTCTAAGTGCCTGATGCCGTTTGTTTCGTGATTCATGATGCTGCACCATCCATCCTGCTCCCGTGAATACTGGCTTCCGACAGCTCTTTCAAAGGTTGTTCCGGTGCTTCTTTGAAGATGACCACAAATGCACACAGTACACAGGAAAATGTGAACAGTGATTTATTTTATGGTTGTGTTAAATTTGTCATTTGGAATTTTACAGCGTGTATATATAGAACAATACGCTTTCCAACCATGTCTTCTCTGGAACTCTTTAGGCTGTAATCACTGCATTCCTAAAATGTGATCTCTTTCCATGTTGATTGCACCCTTGGTTTCTACTCACAAGTACCAGTGGGGCAGATAGGGGCAATCCCTATAGGTAGAACAAGATGAGTTATCTGATTCATGCGTGAAATCCCTGACCCCCATCTAATTCAGTTTAACCTGGAAGAGCCAAAAATCACTATAGCAATTGGAGGCAAGAGAGGACTGGGATTAGAAGGGACCATTGATGTGGTAGAACAACAATCTCCAAAGCCCTTCAAGGGGATGGATGGGGCCACCCCTGAGGATTGTATTACATGTGGCGTAGAGCCTGCGGAGGGGTGAGGGGGCTGCCCTGAGTGCCACTAGCCAGAGGGTGCACAGGGGAAACGATTGCCATTTTGGATGCTGGAAACCAGAGCAGCGCCGTAGTAGAAGCAGGACGGGTGATTGAGTATGCAAGAGACCACATGTGCAGCTCAAACTCTAGGGTAGGCACGCCCAGAGTGCCGAACTCATCCTGAGTCCAAGTGAGCAGGAATAACTCAAAATCTGAGTGTCAGCACCATTCCAGCAGCCCAGGCTCATCCATCCCAGGGGAGCAATTCTATGTCTGTCAGCTCTTTGTGAGCATCCCTCAGCAGCCGGCTTTTCTGGAAAGGCAGCCCAGCTCCAGGGCCCCAGGGTAACCTCACAGGACAAGTTTTGGAGCAATTCAAAGGGCTGAGTCCATTCTGCACACAACATGGAAGGTTGGAAAGAACCCTAAAGAGTAGAAATGGGGATTGGATACCTTCCAACCTCCTCCTAGCCATAGGGAGCCCACTCAGACAGCCCAATACCAGCTCCAGCCAGGTCTTGGTACCAGAGTGGTGGGGGGAGGGAGTCTTACCAAATGTCATGAAAGGACAGAGGAGTGTGGGGCCTGGGAGTGCAGGGACCCAGGATAGAGCTCAGCTTACCTGTGTCTAAAGTTGGTAATACCTTCTGTTTGCTTCTTGTGACACAATGGAGTGAAAAGAATAAACCAATAGGATGAATATAGGAGATATGTAAAGTGTGAAGTGTTCACGCAAGTCTGAGTCCTCAGAAAGGATGTTCCTGAGTTGACTTTTATTCAATGGACTGAAAAGTATTTCACCAAAGTATTTAATTAATAAACAACAATAACAATAACAGAAAGAGCTCTCACAGTTAAGTGTTGAGTGTTCTGCATTAGAGGACTTTATTAGGTCAGCTGACCGAATTAGAATATGTCTTGTAGACTAGATAAAATTACTGTGTCCATTTAATTGTATGGCACTGGTAACTGTACACTGGTTGTATAAGAGAATATTTCTTTACTTAGGAAGCATACTATAAAGAATTTAGAGGTAAAGAAACATGTTCAGAAAAAAAATCTTTCATCTATCAATCAATCAATCAATCAATCAATCATCTATCTGCCTTAGTTCTATAAGTTGCTATAAAAAATTACCAGCTAGCTTAAGTAACAGAGATTTATATCTTACAGTTCTGGAGGCTGGAAGTCAGTGATGAGGATGCCAGCATGGCTGGGTTATTGCTGAGATCTCTTTCCCTGGTTTATAAATACCTTTCTTCTTGCTGCATTCTCACATGGCATAAAGAGAGCCAGCTAATTTTCTGGCCTCTTCTTATTAGGGCACTAATCCCATTCATGAGGGCTCCACCATCATGATCTAATTACTTCCCAAAGATCCTACCTTCAAGTACCATCACATTTGGATTATGATTTTAATATATAGGTTTGGGAGTGGGGGACACAAACATTCATCCATTGCTCTATCTATCATCAATCATCTATCAGCTATAACAGGGGTCCCCAACTTCCAGGATCTAATGCCTGATGATCTGAGGTGGTGCTGATGTAGTAACAAAAGAAATAAAATGGACAATGAATATAATGCACTTTAATCATCCCCAAACCATCTCCCCCACCCCTGTGTCTTCCACAAAACCAGTCCCTGGTGCCAGAAAAGTTGGGCACCACTGATCTATAGCAAATGGAGAAAATTTTTAACAACAGTAGAATCTGTGACGATTAAATAAGTGACCTTTGTACTATTTATATTCTTTTTGCAACTTTTGGTAACTTTGAAATTATTTTCAAATAAAAAGTTTAAAAAGTAGCCACAACATCATGTATCAATTTTGGTGACGGTTAGATATTATAGTGCCTCCTTTCCATTTCTTCTTTCTTTTCCTTCCCCCTCCCTTCCCCTCCCCCTTTGCTCTCTTTTCTCATTCTCTGCCTCTCTTTTTTGGTCTCTCTCTTTCCTCTTCCCCTCTCCCTCTTTCCTGTGCCTGTTTCCATGGCACAGAGACGACTACAGGTAGGGAACTTGCACCTTACTGGCATGTTCTACAGATTAAAATAATTTTAGATTGAAGAATTAAAGGAAAATGTTGACTAAATCCAGGATAGGTGTTTTGTCTGGGAGAAATGGCAACAGGGATGACAGGTGAGATGAGATGATCCAGAATTTATCTTTGAGAGTCTGTAGCTGATGACAAAATTGTGTAGAGAGCTTGAGTAAATAATTGTGCTAATGGCTACACTTAAAAAAAACTTTACAGGAATGGAATCTAGAAAAATGTCACAGATGAACCAATGCAAGGCAGGAATAGAGACACAGATGTAGAGGGCAGCCTTGAGGACACAGCGGGAAAAGGAGAGGGTAGGATGGATTGAGAGTGCGGCATGCCATTTATACACTACCGTGTGTAAAATAGACAGCTAGTGGGAAGCTGATATGTATCAATAATACAGGGAGCCCAGTCTGGCACTCTGTGACAACCTAGAGGGGTGAGAGGAAGACTCAAGAGGGAGGGAATACACACACACACACACACACACACACACACACACACACTCATGGCTGATTTGAGTGGTTGTATGGCAGAAACCAACACAGCCCTGTAAAGCAATTATCCTCCAATTTAAAAGAATGCAGGAAAACTCATGCTTTATTATGATTTCAAAGTCATCACATTTCTAAACTAATTGTCTGAAGTATCACAGCATGTCATAGTGGTTAATAACATGGGCTCTGGGGAAAGAGAGCCTGGGTTTAAACACAGCCTTTTCCATTTACCACCTGGCTGATCTTAAACTGTTTAACTTCTTGGTTTCTCAGATTCCTCATCTCTTTATAAATTTTTAATGAAATCATAAAATTTTAGAAAAAGTTATAATAAGTACTATTCTCAATTCCAATAATATTTATAGTAGGTGTAGTACTTTTACCCATATGTTATAAGATGTCGTCAGTTTGTGAAATAATTTTGAACAAACCTGTGGAAGTGGGGGAAAGGAAGAAGTCAGCAATCCCCCCTTGCCCCCTTCCCCCCACTCCGCCCCCGTCCCCCACCCTCCACCCCTGCCCCAGTTTCCCTCTGATCCATCTCTTTGTAGGCCAGGTGGAATGCGGGACAGGCTACTATTGAGATGGACTTTGCAGATTTCAAAGGGAACAATAGGATCCCAGAATAGCAGAGGTCAGGTGGCAGCCCTTATTCGCTTATTTTTATCACATTAATACATGCTGTATGGACAGTTTTCCCGTTTTTATTTTCCATGCTGAGGGGCTGTGTTCATTTTGTTGGGATGGGCTCAAACTTCACACAACAATCTTTGCCACCTTAATTTCAGTGGTCAGTGTTGTCACTCTTGCCCATCCAGAAGTGGAGATGGTTTGTCTGTCCAGTGGGGCTCCGCATACACAAGTACAACTAGATTTTATTGGTGGATATTTTCCAGGTTGCTAGCTTGGTACTTTTCAAAATGTGCTGAGTAGCTGTTTGCAATTTGTCACTGCTGACTCCACTGGGCTCAGTTTCAAATCTCTCCTAATCCACTGATGAACCTTTATTAAAGTGGGAGAGAGGTTGAATAGGTCTTTGGACACATTATTAAAATAAAGTCGGAGTAGTGAAAAAATGAAAAGCGAACAATAAAGGAACACTTTGTCTCCCCTCCACATATATTTTTAAAGGTGACTTTTTTTTTGAGAGATGTCAATATTAGTAGGTTAATTTTCATTAGTCTTTACTTTTGTTTTACTATGTATGAAGAGACTCTCATTCCAAACTTTCCTCTTTTTCCTTTTTATCTTTTTGATTTAAAGTTCAGGTTGAATAGGCTGAATGCCCATGAGTATTTAAATCATTAAGTAAGCAATGACATATCAGCCTTTTATGATTCTGAAAATGAATCTGCTGGATCAAACAGTAATTACAAAGCAGCCTGATGGTTATTACTGCCCTGCTCCCAACTCCTCTGCCACCCACTCATGATTCCCTGTGTCTAGGACACCCTGAGTCTACAACAGCTTATGCGGAACTGCAAAGGAACCGTCATGTACCTTTTCAGAAATGTCCACTCATCCTTAAAGACACATATCAAGGAAGAGATGGCTTCCAGATACGCAATTCAACTCGTGACACCAAGCAACCTTTATTCTGAAGTATTCTTGTTTTTCTACTACTTTCGTTGTTCACTGCTTCTGCTGGTTACGTATTCACTCAACTGTTGGGTAAATGACATTCTGTTAGACCAGGAGGATATACTGATGAGTATTTCAAGGAACTTACATTTTGTCACGTAATTTATTTCATAAGAAGAAGCAACAATAATTTTTCGTCATTAAAGTAAAAGAGAGAAACTTAGGTATAATGTTGCGCTTAATACTTGTTTTTGTCATCTTCTGTTTCTTCATCGACTTCTTAATAGGGAAAAAAATGGTCATCACAAAAATCTATTCTCAAATTTAGCCATGAGTATTTGATTTTTTTCTTTTTATCTATCTACATATCTCCACCTCTCCTTCTTCTCTCTATATGTCTATATCTTTATATATTTATCCTTAGATCTATATCTGTATAGATAAATAGATATTTTCTATGTTTATATATATCTATCTCCTTTTATCTATGTATATTAATACATGTAATTTCTTTTGAATGAGCTATATCCTTCATCTATGAGGAGTTGCTAATTAAATCATTAATTTTTCTAGTCATAATTTAAAATTATATAGCATTGGATACTTTTTAGAATGCCTTTATAATACATTATCTCATATGATCCTTACAAGGAAGAATGATTATCTTCAAATGAGAAAATAGTGGCTCAGAGCAGTTATTTGTATAAGGTCAGAAAGCTAGTTAGTTATCTCAGATATCAGTATCTATCTAAGATTAGAAAGGTAGTTAATGATGATGTTGAAGTATGGAGAAAATGGTCTATTTCACTTATTTATTCTATGAAGAGCTGTTGAGCAATTTTGTATACTAGGCATTATTTTTGATGTTGAGATTCAGCAGGGAGCAAAAGAGAGAAAATCTCTTGGTCTTTTAGAAGTTATATTCTGGTGAGGGAGATAAAAATGCATCATATTATATAAAATATAGAACGATAATAAGGAAGATGTAGGAAGAGACAGAGTGGGATGGGTGATAAGGAGTCATAGTTTGCAAGTTTAAATAAGATGATCATAAAGTTCTTACTAGGATGGAGATATTTGGACGAGTGATTTAAAGAAGGCAGGGAACAGGTCATAGTGGTATCTGGAAGAACAGCAGAAGGAATGAATGGTGCAGTGGCAAGGAAGCAGCATGTAGTTGGAACAGAGTGAAAAAGGGTTTCTTCAGGAGGTAAGATCTGAGATGTCAAGCGTTGAGTGGGAGGGGACAGATGGAGGTGATGATGGTGACCCTGGAGGTTATCATCAGAACTTTCACTTTTCTCTGGGTCATGTTGAGGTACTTTAAGCGGAGGAGTAAACATGCTTTATTGTCTGGCTTATTTTTAGAAAAGATCATTCCGGTAGATGCCTTGAGAGAAACCAGTGGACGGCATGGGTGGGCACAGGGGAACCTAGTTGTGAGGGTTTTGTAAATCGGGTGTATTCCAGTGAGCAGTGGACCTGTGGGATCAGGTTTCATATTCTAGTTGAGACTTCTCGTTCCACTAACTGTTGAGGGATCTTCAGACAATCACTTAGTGTTTCACTAGAAAGGGACATAGAACCAAGTACTTAGTACACATTTGAGCCAGTTTCCTGTTACTCCCTATGACTGGTAGCCTAGGATCCCCAAGTTTGGTTTTCTTTTCATATCCTAATTCCAGAGTGTGTGCCTCTGCTCACTCCACCTCTATCCTTTTTTATTTTTTCTGATGTGGACCATTTTTAAAGTCTTTATTGAATTTTTTTACAATATTGCTTCTGTTTTATGTTTTGTTTTTTTTTGCCAAGAGGGATCTTAGCTCCCTGACCAGGGATCGAACCCAAACCCTCAGCATTGGAAGGTGAAGTCTTAACCACTGGACAGCCAGGGAAGTCCCCCACCTCTGTCCTTAAAGTCTCTTTACTATCAGTTCTGATCTCCTTGCCTGACCTTCCTCAGCGCAAGCAGAAGACCAGAGGCAATGGACAACAATTTTGCTGGGCCTTGAGCTGTTCTGGAATTGTAGGTTGTAATGCACAACCTATGTCTTTCATTAAGGAAGCCAAAACTTGGTGTTTTTGTTGTTCAGTTGCTCAGTCATGTCCAACTTTTTGTGACCCCATGGACTGCAGCATGCCAGACTTCCCTGTCCTTCACTATCTCCCTGAGTTTGCTCAAAGTCATGTCCATTGAGTTGATGTTGCCATCCAACCATCTCATCCCCTTCTCCTCCTACCCTCAGTCTTTCCCAGCATCAGAGTCTTTTCCAATGAGTCCACTCTTCACATCAAATGGCCAAAGTATTTGAGCTTAAGCTTCAGCACCAGTCCTTCCAATGAATATTTAGGGTTGATTTCCTTTAGAATTGACTGTCTAAGGGACTCTCAGGAGTCTTCTCCAGCACCACAGTTCAAAAGCATCCATTCTTCTTGTAGAGATATTTTAAAAGTTAAAAAAAAAAGGCAACTTGAACAGCCTACCTAATCACTGAACTATTTAATATTACAAAATTTATGGTATACTGTATTAATAGACGATAGACCACAGTGTGAGCAGGTATGGGACTGAGGTAGGCTATGTGCATACACATATCAGCTCTGTTTTGGTTTCATTTCACTTTAGCTATTTGCTTTGGTGTCTGCAAAACCTTCTGTGCACATTTTTATGAGCCTGGACAATTTACTGCCAAGCTTACTTGAATTCTAAAACACTTCCAGTTTCTGAAAACCACAAATTATTTACCAAATAGGCAAGGAAATAGAGGTCATGAGTTCATTTCTTACATAATTTTAAACTTCCTTTCTGAGTCCTGACATCTCCCAGCAGGCAGAGTGACGTGTTTTTAAGCAGATTCAATAAGGGAGAGGAAAGAATGGGAAGTGATGAAAGTTGTTAACTGCTGTACTGCTCTATTTGCTTCTCGTGATGCTAAATGCCAAGAATCCAAGTTAGAATAGTGGAAGGTACATATAAAATAGCCCTCCCTTTTCAATTTTATTTTGTTCAGAAAGAGTTAAGCAGAAAATGCTGAAAAATCTATTTGGGGGGATGTAAAATTATTAGTACTCTTTAAAATATTCATTTATTTATTTGGCTGCATCGGGTCTTAGTTGCTGCAAGAGGGATTTTCTTTTCTTTTTTTTTTTTTTTTACATATTTTATAGAAGTTTATCACATCCATCAAAAATTGGTGAAAGGATTTTTAACATGGTATATAACATAATAAAATAAAAGTGACCCACAAGAATAAATGTTCCCGAGTACCTAAAAAGAGCAAAAAACTTGGGTCTTGAATTAGGCTCTAGTTTTCTGGTAGCTAAAAGGAAAAATGGGAATATGGATTCTTTCTTGTTATTTTTTTGTCTGTGGTTTTATGGATTTTCATTGCATTGTGTGGACCTTCTGTTGTAGTACAAGGACACTCTAGTTGTGGTGTGCAGGCTCTGGAATGCACGGGCTCAGTAGTTGTGACATGGGCTTAACTGCCTCAAGGCGTGTGGGATCTTAATTCCCAGAACCAGGGATCCAACCCACGCCCCCTGCACTGCAAAATGGACTCTTAACCACTGGACCACCAGGGAAGTCCTAGGATGTAAAATTATTCAAGATAAAAAGATAAGTGTTCCCCCCAAACAATAGGCTAACAATCATTAAAATGAAATTGAAGAGCAGTATAGAAAGTACATCTTTCAAGCATCAATTGGTTTCAGTTTCTTCCAAGCTATTTCAAGAGTGACCACACACAGTTCCTTGTGTGTTTGTGCTCAGTTGTGTCCCACTCTGCGACCCTGTGGACTGTAGCCTGCCAGGCTCCTCTGTCCATGGGATTTTTCAGGCAAGAGTACTGGACTGGCTTGCCATTTCCTTCTCCAAGGAGTCTTCCCAACCCAGGGATAGAACCCGAGTCTCCTGTGTCTCCTGCATTGGCCAGCAGATTCTTTATGACTGAACCACCCATGCATAAGTAGCAAATACATTCAGCAGAGAAAAGAGTAATGATGAAAGAGCAATTCTATGAAATATAAGAGGAATAACTAATACCCTTAGGTTAAATGAACAGGATAAAAAAAGGAGGGAACAATAACTCCTGTGTGTCTAGTTTGGAAAGAAAATGGACTCAGTTGTATGAAGATACATATACTTGGCTGAATGTTGAGAATTTCTTTATTTATGATAGATGGTACATGGGTCCTTCCACAGGAACTAGGACAAAATGTCACTTTTCTGATTTTGAGAAGCTTTCTCTTCCAAATTTTTATCTTTTTTTTTCCTTCCTTTCAGGGGGGAAGGGAATGAGAGGGACTCGAGGGTGATGGACCATTTACCTTGGAGATTTCTATGTTTTGGGGGAAATAGCTTATAGACTGAGAGCAGAGACCTCTCCCAGGGATTATACAAGTTGTGAATTGAGTGCCAGGAACTGAGAGACCAGATGTTTTCATGACACCAGCAGGATATAATTTAACCAAGGGATAGGACCGAGAAGGAAATTCAGTGACTGATACTGGGAAGCAAGATCCCAACTGAGCTTAGTTACAATTTCAGATGCCAAGAGTGCTCCAGAAAGCACTGCATCAAGGATATTATGAGTTTTTAAATTTCTTCATGTTTATGATTTTAATTATCCCTGTTTCCAAAAGTGATCAGCAGAAACAATTTAGGAGGAAATGGATGTATCTGCTGGAAGGGAAGAAGACATTCTGGAGACCACGTCCCATTTCACAGCCAAGCGTGTGGTTAGGAAGTGGATGATGATGGAGTTTAAAGAAGGGAGAGGGGCTGGCAGTTTCTAAAAGAAAGAGAGGAAAGCAGACTTGGCCCAGGAAAAAAAGATTCAGTGGGAACCCAGGCTGATCCCATTGGGATCTACAAATGCCATACAAAATTGAGAAGTCAACAGCTAAGAATAAATGTTTATTTCTAAACAGGAAAAATGGGCCTGAAGATATTGTACTGTCTGAAGTGATTTACATAATGGAGGTTCAGGTGATGAATAAATTCATTTTCATATACACATATGATCTCTGTAAAGTTCATTTCATATCCATGATGATCTCTGTTAAGACTTTGGAATACTTCCAGGCACCTATTAAGAGCTCAATGAATGCTGATTCTTTGCCTCTGAATCCACCCACAATTTGCACCTGATTGTCTATTATTCTGGAATTGTGAATAGTTTTTAACCAAGCTCTCTTCAAGTGTAAGAGAAGCTAATGCTTGAAGCACAAGTTGAGACTTTATATTCTTAACTCTACATCTTTGGAATTACTTTCTGAATGTTCCAATGTACTCGTGTTAGTCAGGGATGGAGACTTTTATTTTTTGGCCATGCTGTGTGGCGTGTGAAATCTTAGTTCTCTGACCAGGGGTTGAACCTATGCTCCCTTCAGTGGAAATGTGGAGTCTTAACCACTGGATCACCAGAGAAGTCCCAAGACGTTTCTTGAAAATGGTTTTATTTATCTTTATTATAGGGAAACTTCAAGCAAATGGTTCCTATTATTGTGTGTGTGTGTGTGTGTGTATGTGTGTGTGTGTATGTGTGTGTGTGTGTGTGTGTTCAACTGCCCAGTTGCGTCCGATTCTCTGCAACTCCATGGACTGCAGCCGGCCAGCTTCCTCTATCCGTGGAATTTTCCAGACAAGAATACTTCAGTGGGTGTATTATTTTTGACAAGCAGCTAAAATCTCAAACAGTAAACACAATTTATGCATCTTTCATTTGCTCTTGTTTTAAAGCTATGGAAGTTAATTTCCCTTTTGAAATTAACAATATCAAAAATAATTTGCAGCACATTCCATTAAAATAAGGTCTGTGGCACAGTGGCCATCCAGCTATTTGGAATCAGGGAGAATTTATTGTCTTCAGCAGTTTGATTGTGATGTGCCTAGTTGTGCTTTTCTTTATATTTATTTTGTTTGGGGTTAGCTGAGATTCTTGAACGTGAGGGTTCCTCTCTTTAAGAACTCTGGAAAATTCTTGACCATGTTTTCTTCATACATGTATATATATATTTTTTTCTGCCTTATTCTTTCTTTATTCTTCTCTAGTGAACTCCAACGATAAGCATGTAAAGTTTTGCACTATGACCTACATATGACCCTTACGTGTAATTATTGTTATGTCTGTGCTTTAACCGAGGGTTTTATACTGATCTGTCTTTGGAATCGTTTAATAAACCTTCTGCTGTGCTGTTGAATTCATCCAATGAGGTCTTACTTTCAGATACTGTCTTTTTCAATCTTAAAATGATGATATTTTTATGGATTCCAATTCTTTGATGCAATTTCACATTCTTTCATCACTTTGGCCATCTTTTCCTCCAATTTCTTTGCATATTAACCATTGTATTAAAGTCTTTGGATGCTTACTACAATATCTATTTTTTTTATTTGCATTTGCTTATGTTGTCTGTTCCCCTTGGCTATTGGTCCCATTTTCTTGCCTCTTTTCAAGTTTGTTACTGTATAGCAGATACTAAAAACAAACACAAGTGTTGAAGCCTTGTATGAAGCTACTTCTGGCTGATGAAGTTAAGAGCTAATCACCTCAACCCACAGGGACTGAGCTGGGTCAGTGATGGGAGTTTTCGTAAGACTCATTCCATTTCTAGTTCTCCTTTCCCCCTTAAGCCCATCGCTCTTGCACTTTTGGTTGAGAGCGCTGAGAGACTGTAGTTGACTCTTTAGCCTCTTGTTATTCACTACTTCCACATTTTTTCCATGTTGTGGGGAGACTTGTCATGGTTCTGAGCCAGGCCCCTTTTCTCAAGTGAGACTTTTTCTCCTAGTTATTATGGGAATACTGGAGAATTAGTCTACCTTACAGAAGCTTTGCAACTTTATGCTCAGCTCCAGAATTCAGCAAATGTACTATGGGCAAAACTGGCCAGGCACTTAGGGATATTTTAGTTTCTGAATCACTGTGGTCCCTAATTTGCATGCCCAAATCTTCACTGGTCTCTTTTTGTCATCCTACAGTTCTTCTGCATGGCCAATGTCTGGTCTTCAGACTGTAGTCAGAATTGCTAAATGACTCAGGGAAGAAAACAACCTGTGAAAGACAGCTCACCCTGGTAAAGCTCTTGCTCTATAGAATTTTTGTTTACTTCATTCCATTTCCACAGTCTGCTCTCTTTAAAGATGACTTTTTGAAAATACTCTGTATATTTCAGTTGGTGTAGCAAGAATGTGTTTTGCTGCAACCAACTGCAGGCTTCCCAGGTGACGCTAGTGGTAAAGAACCTGCCTGGCAATGCAGGAGATGTAAGAGATGTGGGTTTGATCTCTGGGTTGGGAAGATTCCCTGGAGGAGAGTGTGGCAACCCACTCAATATTCTTGCTTGGAGAATCTCATGGACAGAGGAGCCTGATGGGCTACAATCCATAGGGTTACGCAGAGTTGGACACAACTGAAACAACTTAGCATGCACGCACAACTGCATTCTGAGTCTAGAAGTCCTCTTGGGATCAACTTTTAAGAATCTGGGACAACTATGTCGTTGTCATGTATTAGACTGTATGAAGATCTTCATATGGTTTTCTAGGAGCTTCAGGTGAGACTATAAGAAAAAAAGTGTGAATGGTGAATGTATATGACAGAGTTCAAAAATTAAATTTTATGCTAGAAGTTCAAACAGAAGTCTATTTTCTGGCAATGTACACTTCTGTAATCCAATAGCCAAATTTATCATTTATTTTTCTTAAAATGTGGAAAATATTTATTAAGGTGAATACTGTATGAGGAAATACTGTTTAATATTTGAGTCTTGCAGATAATAGTGGGACCTTAAAGGTCTTGGCATGTGACCTACTCACATAAAAGTTTGACTTGCATTTTTTTTTCTGTATCAAGTAGAGGGAGAACAGGGAGGACCGAGAGATATTTGGCTATCCACAGAGCCTGTCCTGCAAGCTTCAGTGCAGGCATATGAGTGCGCTCAATCTTGTCTGACTCTTTGCAGCCCCATGGACTGTAGCCTGCCAGGCTCCTCTTGTCCATGGAATTTTCCAGGCAAGAATACTGGAATCAGTTGCCATTTCCTTCTCCAAGAAGAGCTATCAATCTGGATGTGAATGCAGGAAGGTGTTGGGTCTGGGGAACATCCACTGAGTCAGCAGACCAGTGTCTAAGGAAGTGGCTGGTCTTAACTCTGATGGCTCTGTTTATTACTCCAGTAGGCCCTTTGGTACATCCTAAAGAAACATTCTTTTTGGAACTGAACTTCTGGAATCTTTTACCGAGCCACTCTGGCTTTCTCTCTGGTTTCTCTACCACCATGATATTCCAGCTCGGTTCTCTATGTAAATTTCCCCAGGCACATGGTTGCATCGTGACATTTTAAAACACTTACCGGACTTTATTTTATTTAATAAACAAGACTTTGTTTTATTTAATCCTTGCAATAAACTTTTATGGCTAGGCCTGGGCTAAGTTCTACTTTATAGACAAGGAAATCATAACCTGAGAAATTAAGCACAATCAGTAACAGCAGAGACACGATTTCAAATCAGGTCATTTTACTTCTTATTTTATTTTATTTTTTCTTTCTTCTATATCATTGTGTGGATCGATCTCAGTTCTGAGATGACAGATGGCCCAAGAACAAAACAGTTCTTTACATCTGGTATATAGTTGAAAAGTGACGATTCTGCACAAATAAATATGAAGGGAATTTTTACCCTCTCCGATAACTTCCTTCCCGAGACCTGGCACTCTCCAAGCTTAGAAAATAGAAAGGGGGTTTATATAACTTAACTCAAAGCAGAGACATTTATAGACTCACAGCGTCACGTAGCATGAGGTGAACATCGTTGAAAGTCTGGTAGGTCTGACATCTTGGAGATGGCTTGACCTTGAATTGCATTAATGAGGTGCGAATTCTTCCTGCCTCTCCTTCAATTTCAGTTTCACTTGTGGACCGGATAACTTTTTTTCCCACTTTGGTCTATCTAGAGGCAACTGAATATCGGGATATCTAGGCTGAGGAAAGGATAAGAGGAACTCAGAGGAGTGAAAATTCCTTCTGGCCTGATAAACCAGAAGAAAGACAATTAAGTAGGGGAGCTGAGAAGTGAGTGAAGAACTTCTAAGCTCACTGAGGAAGAGAATCATCTGCGTAAGGCAAAGGGAACTCATTGGACACAATGCTGTCATTTGGTAATTTTGTATCTTAAAAAAATGGTAAAAATATTACCAGTTTTTATGATTTGACTCAATATTTTATAACTGCTTTTCCATTCTGCAATGATAATTTTTTACAATGTAAATGCACACACACACAGTTTAAAAACACAACACCAAGTTCCTAATATATAAATACTTCCATCAGTAAATTTTTAGTCATGACTTTATCTTCACTTGACAATGTGATATAAGCCAGAAGCTTGCTGCTGTGTGAAGATTACCCTGGGTGCCACAGCTACAATGCTGATGTCATTATGGAGATTGCACTGATGAATTAAATAACACTAGTGTTTGCCATACACAGAGCTTCCACTGGGCCAACTCACATATTTCCTCATTTGACTTTCAATCTTTTCCTTGTTTCTAACATCTGAGGTTCCTTTCTCTTTGGGAGCACAGTTACTATTTTTTAAAAAGTACATTTAGTTATGTTTTAAACATGTCTTAGAAGAGCAAAGGTGCTCTTTATTGGAAAGGCTTCCATGTTGCTGGAAGCAGGGGACATGCCAATTTGAAGTGAATAAAGTAGAGAGAGTTCATAAATAATGAAAGATAAGCATGCGATGGCTTTCCCATAGGTAAGATTTTCAAAATGTGTGTGTAGAAAGGAAAGAAAAGAATGAAATGCAAATAAGTTATTTTAAACTATTATTTTCAGGACCAAAGAAGTCTTTAAAAAACATCATAAGCTGTTTGTCAGTGTTTTTAGTGGAAGTAATTTAGAGATGATTGGATATTGTTATTTTTAATTTGATTTTTTATTTTTATGTTATTATTATTTTTTTAATAAATTTATTTATTTTAGTTGGGGGCTAACTACTTTACAATATTGTAATAGTTTTTGCCATACATTGACATGAATCAGCCATGGGTTTACATGTGTTCCCCTTCCTGGACCCCCCACCCACCTCCCTCCCCATCCCATCCCTCTGGGTCATCCCATCGCCCCGGCCCTGAGCCCTTGTCTCATGCATCGAACATGGAATGGTGTTCTGTTTCACATATGATAATATACATGTTTCAATGCTATTCTCCCAGAACGTCCCACCCTCACCTTCTCCCTCAGAGTCCATAAAATTGTTCCATGCATCTGTGTCTCTTATTCTGACTCGCATATAGGGTTATCGTTACCATCTTTCAAATTCCATACATATGCATTAGTATACTGTATTGTTGTTTTTCTTTCTGGCTTACTTTACTCTGTATAATGGGCTCCAGTTTCATCCATCTCAGTAGAACCGAGATGTTCTACTTTAAAAGTCTTTAAAAAACATCATAAGCTGTTTGTCAGTGTTTTTAGTGGAAGTAATTTAGAGATGATTGGATATTGTTATTTTTAATTTGATTTTTTACAACAAGAGTTTACCAAAATGGAAAGCTTTGTCTTTTCTTTTGCCCACAACTTTAAAAAGTAAACTGTGAGTCTTGGGTCAGCATCATTTTTCTTTTTTAGACTCTTTTGCTTGCAAATCCATCCACCATCAAATTACATTGTGTTCCTTCCTCTTTTGCCTACCTGTGGCTGAGCGTTTTATAAATAAATCCAAAGCCCTGTCTTCTTTTTGCCTGTTGCTCTGAGTAAGCAGTAAGAAATCAGATGCCTGGGCCCAGTGATTTGACTTTATACAAGTGGAGCTTGTTAGAACATTTCTTTATGCTTGGGGCATCAGGAGATTTATTTGTAACCTTCTTAGCCAAGAGAACAATGGTGGTATTTACTGTTTCTATCTTCTGTTGGTCTGTTGTCATTTCAAAGAATTTATTTGAATCTTGCCAAAATGACTGAATTAAGAAATGCTTAATTGACTGATTAAAAGAAAACAACTCATTTAAATCATTCAGCTGTCTGGCCTACACCAGTCCACATTTTCTGTAATTATGCATTTTTTTACTTATTTTTTGTTCAATTTCTTGGCAATGCATAGACCTAGCTATTTTTTAACTTCTTTGCTAATTATATGATCCTTTGAACTCCAGTTAATCTATTTGTAAACTTAGATAAAAATTTATCATGTCCTCTTTAAAAAAAAACCAAAACACTCTATGTAAACAGAGGGTACTTTAAGACCACTTGAGAAGTGGGGCAGAGATTTTAAAGGAACAGGCTAAACTGCCTCTAGAGAGACTGGACCTTACAAGCTGTAGAGCTTCTGAATAGGACACACAGCTTTGGGAGCAAAGCTGAAATGCTCAGGGCAGCCATCATGCAGCAGAGCATCTTGCCAGTCATCTCTATTTTCTGCCCCTCTCACCTCTTCCTGGTCCCACCCCATGCAATTCTCAACCTCTCCTCTAAATAAGCATTGAAGATACCTTTTCACTGCTGTGTGTGTGTGAGTTGCTCAGTTGTATTCGACTCTGTGCGACCCTAGGGACTGTAGCCAGCCAGGCTCCTCTGTCCATGGAATTCTCCAGCCAAGAATACTGGAGTGGGTAGCCATTCCCATCTCCGGGGATCTTCCCAATCCAGGGGATGAACCTGGTCTTCTGCACTGCAGGCGGATTCTTTACCATCTGAGCCCCCAGGGGAGCCTTATTCAGAGTAGAGGTATGCCAAAGTATACAGCTACGCAGGTTGTTCACACATCTTGGTTTAGGCTTGGTCTCAGTTCTAGCCAACCTTGGTGTTAGTTATAGAAGGAAAACTCCTTGGAAGGAAAGCTATGACAAACCTAGACAGTGTATTAAAAAGCAGAGACATCACTCTGCCAACAAATGTCCATAAAGTCAAAGTTGTGGTTTTTCCAGTAGTCATGTACTGATGTGACTCTTCACATCAGGTGGCCAGTTGAAGGAGTAATGATGAAACCCATTGCTATTGTGATTTCTGTCATTCAGTTCTCCATGGGTATTGGTGTTAATTTTGGTTTTTTTTTGGTTGCAAAATGCTTTGGAACACTCCCTCTTTCCTCCCCTTTCCTCTTTCTCTTCTTTCAGAATTAGATGAGTTAGATGATGATAACTATCAAAAATGCCACTAACATGATTTGTAGTCTTTTACCTGATGTGGGGTCGACTTCCTCGGGGAATCAGGGATTGGGTTAGAGATGTAGTTGGAAGAGTGCGGAAGCAAGATTCCTCCATCTTCCCAGTCTAGAGAAATTATGCTGCAGCCACATACCCTGAATGAAAAAGAAGTTTTTGCATTTCTACCATCTTTGAGATCTGATTACTAATGTAGTCATCTTTAAAGAATTCTGCTGTTTACAATAAAACTATAATCTCCCTCCTCTCTTACGTTACACAACTTCTGATTGCAAGTTTCTTCTTGGCATCTTTGAATTGTGCAGGGACAATTTCACTTTCTTTCTGCTCCCTATATTCTTTATTCCTGACGATTCTCTTTACACTTTATGCTACAGAAATGCTGAGTCTATTGGTAGGGCACTTCTCTCAGTCAGTGAACATTCAGTAGAGAATGAAGAGCTTTTAGCCCACAAATCAGGAATTTGCTCTTGATAAAGCCACTGTATTTTTCAAAAAGCAGCTACAATTAGTTTTGGTGTTTGGCAGCAAAAAATGTCCCCAAGTGATTTAACATTGCTTACATTATATAGATATTCATTTACTGAAAGAAGACTTTGTGTAACAGTGTGTGCTTGTTACTTCATACTTACTTCTTGAGTACCTTCTGTGATGCCAGGTATTATGCTAGTTGACATACAGTTGAGAATAAGGCAATCATGTTTCCTTCCCTCAACCAAGGATAAAATAGGATAAAATAGGCTTCACATTTTTCAAATCTAGAATGATATGATAATTACTGTAATTGAGGAAAATCAATAGAAAGTAAATAGAACTTATAAGATAGTTTAACAGGAGAACTTTAGCTTAGGAGTTAGGATACTCCTTTCTAAGAAAGTCAAGATGACAGCTTAAGGATTGATAGGAACAGAAGAGATGAAATATGAAGCTGGGAGCTGGGAGGAGAAGTGAAGCAGAGGTGAGGTATATCATGAAGGTTGATAATGGAGAGAAAGGTCTTGATGCAGGGAGAATTGCTGCTGTGAGGGGCAACAGCAAGGCAACTAGAAAAAGAAGAAGTGAAGGGTGGTATGTGTGTGATGGTGTGTGCGGATATGTATGCATGTGTCACTGTGGACATATCTCAAGTGTACTTTCTGCTGTGTTGCTGTTCATTGCTAAGCCATGTCCGACTATTTGTGACTCCACTGGCTGCAGCATGCCAGGCTTCTTGGTCCTTCAGTATCTCCCAGAGTTTGTTCATATTTATGTTTATTGAGTTGGTAATGCTGTCTATCCATCTCATCCTCTGTCACCTCCTTCTCCTTTTGTCTTCAATCTTTCCCAGCATCAGGGTCTTTTTCAATGAGTTAGCTCCTCTCATCAAGTGGGCAAAGTATTGGAGCTTCAGCTTCTGCACCAGTCCTTCCAATGAACATTCACGGCTGATTTCCTTTAGGATTGTCTGGTTTGATCTCTTTCCAGTCCAGGGGACTCTCAAGAGTCTTCTCCAGCACCCCAGTTGAAAAGCATCAGTTCGTCAGTGCTCAGTCTTCTTTATGGTCCAATTCTCACATCTGTATATAACTACTGGAAAAACCACAGCTTTAACTATAAGGACCTTTGGCGGCAAAGTGATGTTTTTGCTTTTTAATATGCTGTTTAGGCTTGTCATAGCTTTCCTTCCAAGTAGCTTTCCTTCTAGAACTAACACCAATAAGAGATGTCCTTTTCATCATAGGGTATTGGAATGCAAAAGTAGGAAGTAAAGAGATACTTGGAGTAACAGGCATATTTGGCCTTGGTGTACAAAATGAAATAGGGCAAAGGCTACAGAGTTTTTTCAAGAGAACTCACTGGTCATAGTAAACATCCTCTTCCAACAGCACAAAGACGACTCTGCACATGGATATCACCAAATGGTCAATACCAAAATCAGTTTGATTATATTCTTTGTAGCCAAAGATAGAGAAGCTCTACATAGTCAGCAAAAACAAGACCTGGAGTTGACCATGGAGCACTTTCTAGGCAAATGTGTAGAAAAAAGTGCTGCGGTTAGTAAGGTAGACTGGAAGGCTATTTTATTTAAACTTTTGAGAATGAGAATTTGTTTCTGTAATACTTCAGTTCAGTTCAGTCGCTCAGTCATGTCCAACTCTTTGCGACTCCTTGGACTGCAGCATGCCAGGCCTCCCGGTACATCACCAACTCCTGGAGTTTACTCAAACTCATGTCCATTGAGTTCGTGATGCCATCCAACCATGTCATCCTCTGTCCTCCCCTTCTCCTCCCGCTCTCAATCTTTCCCAGCATCATAGTCTTTCCAATGAGTCAGCTCTTTGCATAACGTGGCCACAGTATTGGAGTTTCAGCTTCAACATCAGCCCTTCCAATGAATATTCAGGACTGATTTCCTTTAGGATGGACTGGTTGGTTCTCCTTGCAGTCCAAGGGACTCTCAAGAGTCTTCTCCAACACCACAGTTCAAAAGCATCAATTCTTCAGTGCTCAGCTTTCTTTATAGTCCAACTCTCACATCCATACATGACCACTGGAAAAACCATAGCCTTGACTAGACAGACCTTTGTTGGTAAAGTAATGTATCTGCTTTTTAACATGCTGTCTAGGTTGGTCATAACTTTCCTTCCAAGGAGCAAACGTCTTTTAATTTCATGGCTGCAGTCACCATCTGCCGTGATTTTGGAGCCCCCCAAATAAAGTCTCTCACTGGTTTTCCATTGTTTCCCCATCTATTTGCCATGAAGTGATGGGACTGGATGATATGATCTTAGTTTTCTGAATGCTGAGCTTTAAGCCAACTTTTTCACTCTCCTCTTTCACTTTCATCAAGAGGCTCTTTAGTTCCTCACTTTCTGCCATAAGGATGTTGTCATCTGCATATCTGAGGTGATTGATATTTCTCCTGGCAATCTTGATTCCAGCTTGTGCTTCTTCCAGCCCAGCATTTCTCATGATGTACCCTGCATAGAAGTAAATAACAGGGTGACGATATACAGCCTTGATATACTCCTTTTCCTATTTGGAACCAGTCTGTTGTTCCATTTCCAGTTCTAACTGTTGCTTCCTGACTTGCATACAGATTTCTCAGGAGGCAAGTCAGGTGGTCTGGTATTCCCATCTCTTTCAGAATTTTCCACAGTTTATTGTGATCCACACAGTTAAAGGCTTTGGCATAGTCAATAAAGCAGAAATAGATGTTTTTCTGGAACTCTCTTGGTTTTTTGATGATCCAGCAGATGTTGGCAATTTGATCTCTGGTTCCTTTGCCTTTTCTAAATCCAGCTTGAACATCTGGAAGTTCATGGTTCACATATTGTTGAAGACTGATTTGGAGAATTTTGAGCATTACTTTTCTAGCGTGTGAGATGAGTGCAATTGTGTGGTAGTTTGAGCATTCTTTGGCATTGCCTTTCTTTGGGATTGGAATGAAAACTGACCTTTTCCAGTCCAATGGCCACTGCTGACTTAAAATATAAACATCAAATTTATATTTTTAAAAATTTCAAAAAAAGTGAAAAATTAATTTCAAAACACTGTGTGGTGTGTACTGTGGACTGAATTGTGTCCTTTCAAAATTTATAGGTTGAAGCTGTTGATTAAAATAATATATTCACAATCTAAAATTTGAGAGCTATGTTTCCTTCACTGGGAATTTTTGGGACTTCAAGCCCAAGAGGCAGCATCTCAAGTGACTCTGAGAGAACTGCTTCAAGGAGGTGGGGGGGAAGGGTAGGATATACAGGAATTTTGCAACAAAGATCAGGTAGTAAGAATAAACAGATATCATAGATTAAGGAATTTAATGCTTTTCTATGTATGGAATGATGCAAGAGCTTGAACTCACTGAAATGATTCCTTTGATATGCATTTCAGGAATCTGGGGCTAGTATCCTGAGTTTCCTCAGGGCTCACTGTAGGGAGGCCTGCTGTCTGATGGCAGATAGATGGAAGGTATTTTTTTTCCTTCCTGAGTTGCCTCAGGACTCACCAGATCACTATCCATTGTTACTGCTTTTCAGTGCTAAGTCACATCTGACTCTTTTCAACCCGATGGACTGCAGCATACCAGGTTCCCCTGTCCTTCACTATCTCTCAGAGTTTGCTCAGACTCATCCATTGAGCTGGTGATGTCATCCAACCATCTCATCTTTTGTCACCCTCTTCCCTTTTTACCTCCTGCCCTCAATCTTTCCTAGCATTCAGGGTCTTTCCCAATGAGCCATTTCTTCCCATCAGGTGGCCAAAGTATTAGAGCTTCAGCATCAGTCCTTCCAATGAATATTCAGGACTCATTTCCTTTTAGGATTGACTGGTTTGATCTCCTTGCAGTCCAAGGGACTCTAAAGAGTCTTCTCCAGAACTACAATTCAAAAGCATCAATTTTTTGGTGCTCAGCCTTCTTTATGGTGCAATTCTCCTTTCCATACATGACTACTGGAAAAACCGTAGTGTTGGCTATGTGGATCTTTGTTGGCAAAGTGATGTCTCTGCCTTTTAATATGCTGTCTAGGTTTGTCATAGCTTTTCTTCACCATCTGTGGTGGTTGTAATTGCTGATGACTGTGACATCCTTTGTTTACTGCATGGCAGACAGTATTCCATTTATCAAAGCCCTAATCCACAATGTGACCAAATTTGGAGACAGGGTTTTTGGGAAGTAAATAAGGTTACATAAAGCACAAAGTTGGGGCCCTAATCCTATACGGAAATAGGAATCTGAGTTCTTGTTCATGGAATTGAAGAATGGAATCCACAAAAACACTCACAGTAGCAAGGGCATAGGATTTATTAGAGAGGAGGAAAGTACAAAGCTCTCAGCATAGACACAGAGGGGGGTAAAGAGTCCCTGCTGAGGATTACAGCAATTATATATCTTTACCAGTATTAATCTGTACATCTTTGGTTTGCTCCCGTTCATAAATCATGTTATTTCTAACCAATCAGTTTAAAGGTCAAAATGCTTCACTTAACATCTTTATGGGTTCTCTTGATTCTCAGATTAAGTCACCATTCTTTTTCATGCCCCCTGGCCATTTTACAATGTATCAGATATAGGGATTTAAGATGAATAATCACCAGTTGTTTTTCCCTCAGGCATATGGAACAGAAATTAATTACTGCCCTTCCCTAGGTCTGAGTGCTGATAATCTATCAGACTAAGGATACATTCCAGGAATTTGGAACAAAGGCTATAGTTTTAGGTTAATGGAGCGAGATGTTTACAGAAAACAAGACTGAGGTCTCAGAGTTCTACACTGACTTCCTAGCAATTTCTACCTCAGTATGATTGGTGTCCCTATAAGATGAGATACCAGAGTGTTCTCTTAATCTCTCTCCCTCTTTCTCTCTCTTCCCCATTATGTGAAGGAACAGCAAAAAATCAGGCACTGGCAGGCCAGGAAGAAGGCTCTTATCAGATATCAAATCAGCCAGCACCTTGATCTTGGTCTTCCCAACTTCCAGAAATGTGAGAAAGGAATTTCTCCTGTTTACCTCACCCAGACTATGGTATTTTGTTACGGCATCTTAAGCAGACTAATACAGTGTGGATGGAATTATGAACATAATTTGTTTTCTGAATGAGTAATTTCTGATAATAACCAGTTCTAATTGTGCTTCATATTTTTCTTATTTGAATTGTGAGGAGTTTACGATTAACACTTGACAGAATGAACAGTAGCACTCAAGAAGCAGAATGAGTAGAACGATTTACAGACATTTTAAATTAATTTAAAAATATACCTTTAATTAATTATTTTTCTTTTACTGATTTTTTTTTTTTTTAGCCAAACTGTGTAGCTTGTTGACTCTTGGTTCCCTGACCAGGGACTGAACCTTAGCCCTTGGCAGTGAGAGTGTGGAGTCTTAACCTCAGGACCACCAGGAAATTCCCTTAATATTTTTTGGATGGGGTCTTGAAAACACTGTTGGTGTTTTTCCTGCCCTAGATTATGTTTTGAGTCCACAGGATAGTGAAAACGCTTACTCAGTGGACTCTGTTAGGATATAAATGATAGTCGCTCAGTCGTGCCCGACTCTTTGGGACCCCATCGACTGCAGCCCACCAGGCTCCTCTATCCATGGGATTCTCTAGGCAAGGTTCCTGGAGTGGGTTGCCATTTCCTTCTCCAGGGGGACTTCCTGACCCAAGGATCAAACCTGGGTCTCCTGCATTACAGTCAGATTCTCTACCGTCCGTGTCAACAGAGAAGCCCAGTTGTGTACCAAGCAGTTACTAAAATCTCTTCTAGAGATGTTTTCCTTAGTCATCACCTCACTGGATAGCAAACACTACTGCACCTACATTTAAGAAAACTATTTTATCATACTAAAATTTTAAAATTTTCATAACACACTGGATATTATTTTTCACTAAAGTATTTTTTATCACTATTTTTAACAGGGAGAACTTGCTCCTAAGATTTTTTTCCAAGAGAACCAGAGACTAGACTAGTTTCTTTGATTTTTCTTTCTTATATCCTCCCCTACAGAAGCTGTATATTTTGAGAATAGCCACTGAGATACAACCAAAATAGCCCTAAATAAACACAAATACTTTCTAATGAATGGGCATTTCTGATATGATCTTAGATTTTACCATCAAATTGGATCAAATTGATTGGGCCAAGAATGCTATCAGGGTCCTGTAACTCAAATCTCAGATTTTATTCATGGATGTAAATGTCCTATAGTGATAGTGCTGTCTTCTTCTAAAATCTAAACCCATCTAAATCTGCAGACAGTGGTTAGACCAAGGGCCAGAGAAGAAATTTTGTCATTTTTTAATGGGTTTTGTGTTTACCATTAAATACAACATACACTTGTGTTGGGCTTCCCAGGTGGCGCAGTGATAAAGAATCTACCTGCCAATGCAGGAGATGTGAGAGATGTGGGTTTGCTCCCTGGGTTGGGAAGATCCCCTGGAGAAGGATATAACCACCCACTCAAGTGTTGTTGCCTGGTAAGCCATGGACAGAGGAGCCTGGCGGGCTGTAGTCCCATGGAACTGCATAGCGTTGGACACAGCTGAGGCACTGAGCACTCACATACCTGTGTTACTAATTGTATTAAAATGCCTACAGCTATTTAATAGCTAGAATTCATATTTGCTAAGAAAATAATATTTTTTCTATGTCTCTTGGTGCATTTTTTTGATATTGATAAAGAGGTAGCTCTACTCATTTCACAAACTTTCACTGTGTGACTGACCTAATGGAAAATGCTGTTGATACTCAGATATAAGGCACAGTCCCTGCTCTCAAACAGATAATGATAACTATTTATTAAATAAAAGTGGCAAGGGTGGGCAACTGACTACAAGTGAAGAGGGTAAAGAGGGATTGGAGTCTAGAATGATGCACAGATCTCTGACTTTAGTTATTGAGTTGATGAGGGATATAACTGCTTTGAAAAAGAGTATGTTGTCATCTACATAAAGAAAGCTGAGCACTGAAGAGTTGATGCTTTTGAACTGTGGTGCTGGAGAAGACTCTTGAGAGTCCCTTGGACTGCAGGGAGATCCAGCCAGTCCATCCTAAAGGAAATCAGTCCTGAATATTCATTGGAAGGACTGATGCTGAAGCTGAAACTCCAATACTTTGGCCACTTGATGCGAAAAACTGACTCATTTGAAAAGACCCTGATGCTGGGAAAGATTGAAGGCGAGAGGAGAAGGGGATGACAGAGGATGAGATGGTTGGATGGCATCATCGACTCAATGGACATGAGTTTGAGTGAGCTCTGGGAATTGGTGATGGACAGGGAGGCCTGGCATGCTGCAGTCCATGAGGTCGCAAAGAATCAGACACGACTGAGCGACTGAACTGAACTGAACTGAACTGATGTTGTCACTTTGTTTCTAAATAATGGCAAACTGGAAACCAGCTAAAACTCCCTCAATTTTGGCTTCTTTAACATATTAATAAAATTATTAATGAAAATATTAATTACATATTAACATATTAATGAAATGTTCTTTGTGACTCTGAGCAGGTGATTTGAAGACTGGATTCACTCTGGGCATTTTTGCTGTTGTGATTAATAAACTGTCTTTTGTCTCTGACTCAGGATTCTTGTGTCTTCTATGCATGAAAATTTTGACAGGCTAACTTCACCACTTGCAAGTAGGGTGAATTCTCAGATGTTTCATAGTTCTTGATGGTAACCATATTTCATATTTTTATCTTCTAATCCATAGACTCTATATTCTACTATCATCTATAAAACATTTCATTTTTTCAGCATTAATAGGGTATAATTCTAACTTGTAGATCAAATAACAAAAAAATTATTTACCTTTTCTCATAACTTTTCTCATGATTGCAAATGAATGCTACATCAGTGATACTTCACATTTATTATATATCATAATTTAAATTTTTTATTGGGAAATATTGGAGTGTAAGAGTACTTTCCAAAGCAATAGCTTTTGTGAAAACTGGAATATATCTGCAATTATTTTTTAAAAATCAAGAGACTTTTAAAGTAGATGACAATGCTCAGGAATGAAAACAGTGAAATCTCTTCAAGCCGTCAATCTTTTAGTTGAAGTTTAGAAATATCTGCTAATTCATTTACTCATTAGTTCATGAACTTATTCACAAATATTTACAAAATATCTACTATATATAATGTCTTATAAAAATCTTAAAACTCTAATGACTAACCTCTGTTATTTGTATGTTTAGATTTTCAATAGTGAAGAGTCAGTTATTAATAATAGCAATTAATATTGGAATGACAGTTTAGGCAGTTCAAGTTATAGGGAATTATGAAACTTATCAGAAAACACTGATGATAATGGAGGGAAATAAAATAAGATCATGAAAACCTGAAGTGGTGAAATATTGATTTGAGAACATATTATCTGAACCATTTAGCTATGATAGTGACAGTTGGACATCAGCCTGGAAACTGTGATTGATTGTGTAATGATAAAGAAATTGGTCAAAGCCCCTACAGTGAGTGAAAAATTGATTTGGTAGCTTCCTCTACATTTGCTATTTGAGATGATTTTAGCAGGGGATGCCAGAATAAAACATTTATTTGTACTTATTATTTGAGATAATACCAGATATTGAATACCAGAGTAAAGGCTTTCTGGGTAGCTCAAATGGTAAAGAATTTGCCTGCAACGTGGGAGACCTGGGTTCGATCACTGGGTCAGGAAGATCCCCTGGAGAAGGGAATGGCAACCCATTTCTGTATTCTTAGCTGGAGAATCCCATGGACAGAGGAGCCTGGCGGGGTACAATCTGTGGGGTCGCAAAGAGCTGGACATGGCTGAGTGACTAACACTTTCACTTTCACCAGAGTAAAGCCATCTTTTGGGATACTGGCTCAAGTTATTGGCCAGAAATAAAGTCTAAAAGGTTCTCCTCACTTCCAATTTGTGCCTTGTGGTTTGTTCAGCCAATCATTGTATTTTCCTGAAAGAATGACTATTTTTATTTAGTTCTGTTTTAAACACAGTAAAAGTATGTGTCTTTTACTGTGCGCATGGAAATACAGCATGAGATGCATTGGGGTGGGAGGGAATAAACAAAGGACTCAGGAATCCTCCTCTATAAACTCGGCAAAACTATTTCCAGTAGAAAATGATTTTAAATTACAAATTATTCCGAGGAAGTTTTGTGTTTTTCTCCTTGACCAAACTCTAGCTATGAATAATTTTAATCAGATTAAGGGTCTTGAAAGGAGTGAAGGTAGGGGTTTAGAAGGAGAAATTGTATTTGTTTTGGTAAAGATGAGGGATTTGGGGCAGCTAGTGGCAAGATGATGATATTGGCAACAGGAAGAAGCCATAGTAAAGAAGCAAGTCAAGGAGAAGGCTTCAGAAAGGGAAGTGAGAGGAGGATTGCTGAGTTTGCTTTGGAATTGACTGTACCAACATTGCCTCTTCTTCCTAAGTTAATTATCAGAACTGTTTGTTTCGTAAATTTCAGCATCCTTCAATTTGACGCTGTATACCTGAAGTAGGTAATTTGGTACAGTCTCTGTACTGTACGAATTGATGAGTTGGTGAGGGTTGCATCTGCTCTCCTGTTGCTGTTTTCTATTCACAATAGCAGCTGCTAAGGTATTTTATTTTTTCCTTGCTTGCTGTAGGTATAACAAGATATACCTTTAACTTATCAAATACTACTTTAAATTAACATTTACTACCATATATGTAAGATTAGAATATTATAATTGTATAATTCCATTTACTATTCTTCCCAGGTATTTTTCTCATTGTCAATATTTTATTTTTTCTATATTTTAACGTTCACAATACATCCAAATAGAGTATGATGGATTACTCTGTATTTAAATTCTAACCTTTCTGGGAGCATAGAAGAGTAAAGAAGAGAAAAATAATCAAAAATAAGAATGGAATAAGAAACTTATAAGATATTTTTATCTTTACCTGCTTTGTTATTAATCTTTCATAAGTGTCTTTCTGATTTCTAGGCCTAGTGAATGCTAAAGTTATGTCAAGAATTAATTAACTCTCCGCTGACATAATAGATTCAGGTTTTATGAATGTTTAAGGTATAAAACTTAACTATAGCTTGACTAAGGGAAAAATAGAATAAGAATATATGCATAGGGAGTGATAATGTCTTTCATTCCATTTAGTAAGCATGTGTCTTGACATAAGAATGAGATGGGAGGCTGAGGCTGAAATCTGTCAGTCTCATCCAGTTCCTGGATGTTATTCAGGGCATGAACATGCGGAGTGCTGAAATTCTTGCATTGTTTAACCAACCAATGGATTAACCAACAAGTTGACCCTTATTTGGTTCTTCTGTCAATCTTTCAACAGCAATTTCAAAATAAAAAACTATGGGAAATTAACTGGTTTTTATTTTTTAATTAATTTGGTGGCAAAACCTAACCTTAACTGATGTGAACATTTTTTGATAGTCTTTGTCTCATAATGTGTTTGAATACTGAATATTTCAGATATATCATGAAACATGGCATATACTCATATTGTCTAGCATTAGAATAAATTTGGACCTAATGGTCAGATTAAGGAAAAGAGAATTCCTTTATTTAATCCTCATAACAACCTCATAAAGAAAGTAATTACCTTATTACTTACCTCATAAGATAAGGGACCTCTCCATTATACCCATGAAGACAATTAGTGAGGTTTAAGCAAGCTATTCGAGGTCATAAAGTCAGTAAATAAAGAATCAGGCTTGTTGAATTTTTAGAACTGTTTTACATATGCTTCCCTCTTTTGTCTGAAAGTCAATGTGGGAAAATGGCCCAGGAGTCTATGAAGAATATATTCTAAACCATTTAACCCCTACTCCTCTAACCTCATTTCTCAGATATACTGATATATAGTTCTCTATATATCTTTTCAGACATTTTTCCTTTAGACACAAATAGAAAGTGTAAATTATAAGTTTATGAACTTATGAATATAAAAAATACATCTGTATATTTCTTTTACATGTCATTTATCTTTGAAGCTCCTGATCTGCGATTAGAAGCAATAAAAATCTCAGAATGTAGAATGATCTCAGTCAGTCCCAGATTTTTTCATGGAAATGATCTCTGCCTTTCCACCTGGAGGTCAAGTCTGAAATCAAGAGCGAGTTCCATTCCATTTACTATTAGTAAATAATTCCATTTACTATTCTTTCCAGGTATTTTTCACATTACCAATATTTTATTTTGCTCTATATTTTAGCATTCACAATACAGCAAACAATTTTTCTTACTTTAAATGGTCAGTTGATTTTAAAGAAATTAAAAAAATCACTTTTCCTATTTTTTGGAGTGATTACCTTTTCTTATGTCTTTATTTCTTTCTGTTGACCTGCTTTCCCACTTGGTGATACTTCCTTCAGTCTATAGAATTTCCTTTAGCATTTCTTGGAGAGAAATTTTCCCTATAATAAATTTTCTCAGCTTCATCTGAAAATGACTTTGGTTTGCTTTCTTTTGTTGAAGGGTATAGCTATTGGTGAAAAATTAAGTTGAGAGATTATCCATTTAGAATTTTAAAGATATTATTCTATTATCTTCTATCTTCCATCATTTCTTGTGAGAAGTCAGTCATAATTCTTATCACAGTTCCCCTGAATGAGATGTGTTGTTTTTTTCCTCCAGTTGCTTTTAATATATTTTTAAAATCATTTGTTTTCACTAGCTTGAAAATGAAGTGCCTAGATGTGTTTATCTTTGTGTTTGTCCTGCTTGAGGTTCATATTTCTGGGAAGGGTCTGTTGATGTCTTTTTTTAAAAAAATCAGTTTGAAAATGTTTTAGTTATTTTACTTTTAAATATTTCTTCTGTCTTGCTCTCATCTCTTTCTGGGACTTCAGTTAAACATATGTCAGATCATAAAATATACAATATACAATATCATATACCATATTAGTGTGTATTTCCTTTCCTTAATTTTTATCTTTGTGTTAATTAACTGGCTCTTTCTCCTGTAGGTCTAGTCTGAAGTTGTCACTTTAATGAACATTTTATTTCCACTACTGTATTTTTAATATGCAATTTCCATTTGGTTCTTTTTAATTTTTTTTCTTTTTCTTTTGTTTCAACTGTGCTGAGATTTCACATCTGTCTTTCTATTTTCTCTACCTTTTCCTCTAAATTCTAGCAGAATTTTATTAGCTGCTTCAAAATCTTTGTTAAGTCCAAAATTTAAGTTATATGTGGATGCAGTTCATGGCTCGCAAAGAGTCGGACACGACTGAGCGACTGAACTGATTCTTTTGATTAATTTCTTTCTGTTTTTGGTGAAATTTATATATTTTTTGTATGCCTATTAATTTTTGATTAGATACTGAATATTTTGGGTAATAAACCTGGATTATGCTATCTTTTTCTAAAAAGTATTAAATTTTGTCTGAAAAGCTATTTATTTTCTAGCCTAATCCCTCGAGTTTTTTGGAGTCTTGCTTCTAGGGTTTGTGTGTGGGTTCTTGTTTTGGTTTTTGCCCTTATTGTCATGCCATAGGTTTTAGTCATGATATGTGCTTCTTAATCCTAAACTGTTGCCCTTCTAGAGTTTCAATGAAAAGCAAAAGTATCTGTCAAGCTCTGCCAGGTCAGACTTGAACTACAAATTCTCTCCACTACTATGCAGCTGCTGATACAGATTTTGTTTATTTATTTATTTTTTCAGGTCTTAATCTTTTCACAGGTCTTAATCCTTTCAGCTGCTGCTTTCAGCTGGGTTCCTCAGATTCTCACCAAAATCATATACGGTTTAGGTATAAGCCAAAGATTTGAGGAAAATTTCTATGCAGGTTTTAGAGTATTTCCTCTGTGTCTCCCTGTTTTCTGAAACTTTTCTTCCAATTTACTGTTCTGCCAGCAGCCCTAAACTCCGAAATTTGTGTTCTCTTCCCAATAGGTTATTGTTTATTGGTTGGTTTCTATTCTCTCCCCAGAATTTCTCTGAGACGCAGCGATTTGAGTGATCCAGTTACAAGACAAGGAGTGTAAAAATGGTCTTCCGAGGTGGCGCTGGTGGTAAGGAACCCGCCTGTCGATGCAGGAGACATAAGACACGTGGGTTTGATCCCAGAGTTGGGAAGATCCCTTGGAGGAGGGCATGGGCAACCCATTCTAACATTCTTGCCTGGAGAATCCCATGGACAGAGGAGCCTGGCAGGCTATGGTCCATAGGGTCGCACAGAGTTGGACATGACTGAAACAACGATTTAGCACACATGAACCAAAAGCTAGGAGACAGGCATGGAACAGATTCTGCCTCCAGAAGGAACCAACCCTGCTGACCTCCTGATTTTGGGCTTTTGCCTTCCTGAACCATGAAAGAATAAATCTCTGTCATTTTAATTAAAAAATACAAGAAAAAAACCCCCACAAAAGACACTGGGCTGTGCCATGCTTCCTGTGATAATGACTAAACCTTAAAAACAAGCCAGTTCCTATTAATTTTATGTTTTATTTCTAAACAGTTATAGAATGGAAAGATGTCACATGTCTTTAATATTTTGATATCTTGGTATTTAATAGTGAAAGAAATTATTCTTAATTATTTTAAATTAGTTTTTCAGAAGCCAGTCTATTACTAAGGGTTTAGCTGCAGTTAGCTATATGATTCTACTATTTATGAATATACCTGAAGTGAGGTGAAGTGTTAGTTGATCAGTCACGTCTGACTCTTTTCAACCCCATGGAATAAAGCCTGCCTCTGTCCATGGGATTTCCCAGGCAAGCTTACTGGAGAGGATTGCCATTCCCTTTTCCAGGGGATCTTCCTGGCCCAGGGATCAAACCTGGGTCTCCTGCACTGTAGGCAGATTCTTTATCATCTGCGCCACCAAAGAAGTTTCATGAATATACCTAATATTTTTCTTTAGCCTCTAGTAAGAATTTTCTATTTGTTCACTTGTTTTGTATTTGAGAACAGATACATTTCCAAGATCTTTTGGGGTCTTTTAAATTTTTGTTAATCAATGTAAAGGAAATAGACAATAATTAGAATAAAAGCTAACTTTCCCATTTGCAATAACTTGCTGATGTTTTCTGACCTATTGCATTTTGTGACTACATGATGAGCAGCATATTGTGAAAGATGATAGGTTGAAATGGAGAGTCTGGGGGCTTTAGTTTCAGATATTAACCTGGTGTGTATGACTGGATAGAGCCTCTTAACTTCTCTGGCCCTCAGTTTTCCACTCTATAAAATTTACGACTAAGGCTCTTTTGACTCCAAAGAGTGATGCAATTTAGTAAATATCTAAAAAGTCACATCTAACCCTTTGTGTCAGGAGGGAACCAAACATGTCTTTGTTGGGAAATTTCATGACACCCACCATGTTTACACCTGGCAAGTAATTCTGGCACAGTTATCACCCACATCCAAACCTTTCTTTCCAGAATGGTAACACTGTGATTTGCTTTAGTCAGGGTTGTTATTCTTACTGGGGGAGCTATGACTGGGATAAAAAAGGTAATTAAGCCTACCAAGAAAGGCTGATTTTGTTGGCTGGCTATAAGCTTAGGATTTAGGAACAATAGATGGGACAATGATGAGGTGTTTGGGAGCTGTTTTGCTTTAATCTGGGTATCATTCATAGGTTGAGCACAAAGCTATTTTCACTGATAGTTAAACATTTGGCAATTGTTGATCAGTAACAATGAACTAGATGTCCTATTGAAACACCATGGCTCAGTAGGCAGAACATTGATTGAATTACAGTGTAAAAATATTTGTATCTAAATGTGTCTATTTTGCTATTGATTGGCCTTGTGAATTTGTTTTTATCCTTCAGTATCTTGGTATATGTGTGTATGTGTATCTGTATTGGTTTGCTCAAGGATGTAGATGCAGGAGATAGGATATCTTTGAAAAGATGAGTTTGAAATATAATAACTTATAATATGTAGAGGATTAACCTAAAGAGGTGGTCAAAATTTTTTTAAAAATTCAGCAAACAAAAACGATAAGGAATATGAGAAAGCTGAAACATAGTATACATATATGCAAAGACAGTTGGGAAAGAGTATTTGAGATGTTTGAGAGCCCTATCTTAAGAAAAACCACATAACAAAAGATAATGTGAAAATGTAACAAAGGATAGTTAACTCATAGATTTGCTAGTATATTACATATTGCTTTAGTTTTACAATCTTTGCATAGTTTTAGTTACACAAGTTCAGTTCTCTGGTTAATCCATATTGCCAGTTTCTAAGCTAAATTCAAGGCCATATTCTTTGAATATGTTTTCCAACATATCAGAACTTTGCACAGTCCACTTCTATTTTTCTAACTCCATTTAGGATAAGTGCATGTACTCTGGTAGGAATCTGTCTTCATTGTGTGTGTGTGTGTGTGAGAGAGAGAGAGAGAGGATAATTTGATCATTAATTATTACACAACTATTTTCATGTACCTTCATTTAAGAACAAATATACAGGTTAAATGTAAATTAGCTGATACTGGGAGTAAGATGGCTAGACAGTGATAATTCCTGAATCCTTTTAATCAGGGATATTTAAGAGTATTACGAGGAGTAATCCCGTTTATAGTTTTTCATGAAATAGGAGAATCTGTTTTAGCAATAAGCTAAACTAATATTCTCTTTTCTTGCTTACTTGCCATAAGGGCTCAAGTTGAAACCCTCTGTTCTAGAATGCTTTCCTCTGATTGTCATCAATACACCTAGTTCCAGTTTTATTTATTTCCTGTCACCACCTCTATTTGGGAGATGTTACGGTTCATTGCCTCTCATTCTGCTCTCAGTGCCTGAGTATTCTGCCCTGGATCTCGGCCATGCTGAAGTATAGAAGCATTTAACATAGTTTTTTTTACCAGGAAGAGTAAGTTCTTAAGCTTTCATTAAAATACACCCTTTCCTTGGGTAAAAACTTTAATGGGATAATGTTTTCATGCAGGGCTGGTGTCAGGCTCATTTGACCTGTGCAATTTCACCAGGCCCCATGATTAGAAGGACTCTGTCCTTGGTTTCATTCTACTCTGTATTACAGATTTAATAATTTTTGAATAAGAAGCCCCATATTTTAATCTTTTAACTACTTTCTGAAAATTATACACAGTAATATCAGTCTTGTATCAAAATGGCATTAATCTGAGATGCATAAGGTCATAGGATCGCTTTAATTATATCCATTCCACTAGAGGTGAGAACTCAAAGCTTTGCTCATTGTGTGGATCATTAACAGTTTACATAAATGTTGTGTTTCATCTAAAGATTTTAAGCATTCACTCCTCTTCCCTACAATGGGACACAAATTGCAAATAGTAAGGACCTTCTCATACCAGTAAAATAAATGTTAAAAACTCTGATACCAATGCTTTTACTTCATGATAATAAAATCTGAAAGAAATCTTATGGAAGTCAACGATTTTGTCAATAGCTATACTAACTTACTTCAATTTTAATACTATGTCAGTTAGTGGACTGGCTTTAATAGAAATCTCTTAGGAAAAAGAAAAACATGCATCATATTTTAGTTTTAAAGGACTGCTGGAAGAAATCATAATATAATGAATATACTCTAATACTGTGGTATTAGAGTTATTTGAAGAAATAGAACCAAAGGATACATATACATATATTGAAAATTTACTATAGGAAGTAGCTCACACGATTATAAAGGCTTAGAATTTCCTGAAATGCTATCTGCAAGTTGGAGAACCAAGAAAGTGTGTTGTATAATAAAACTAAGTCAAAAAGCTGAAAATAGGGAAAGCAAAGGTGTAACCAAGAATCTGAGGTCAAAAGATTAAAAACCTGGTAAGACACCACTGATGTAAATACTGAAGTCCATAGACCTAACACAATCTATCTGTGATGTTTGAAGGAAAGAGAACATGGAAGTTCTAGCTTAAGAGAAGAGAGTAATTTAGTCATCCCATGAACAGACTGAAAGATGCTCACCAAAGTAATGAAGGCTGATCTACTGTCTTCAGTCTATAGACAAAAATATTTTCCAAAAACAAAACTACAAACTCAGAAATACTATATACCACCTGACCGACAATTCCCTAATTGAGTCAAGTTGACAAAATAAAAAGTTAATAAGCACAGTGCTTAAAACATCAATAACTTAGAAAATTTAGATGAAAAGAGGTCTAGATCAAAGTATCACAGAGGTTGCAGTCTCAGAATCTCCATCCATTACAGAGGGACATGACTCCAATTGCTAGGGTGTCCTTCATAGAAGAGGTAGAGGTGTCTGGGATTCATCATCTGACAGAGCCAAGGTCATGCCATGACACAGTGAGAAGTTGGTCAGGTGCATCAAAGGAAAGAGCCACAAACCCTGCTCCAACCCTGATCTGGGATGATCCAGCCTCCAGAAGTGTGAGAAAATACGCTGGCGCGGGTGAACCCATCCGTGATGTGAGGCCTTGCAGAAGAACGGCCAGTACATCGAGGAAGTTGACTCTAGAAAGAGGGTGGTTATATTATCCTAAGGGGCAAGTGTTCTTGTCCTGATTTTTAAGTTCTTGACTTTGGTCCAAAAGAGGCGACAGTGGGGGGCGCACAGGACAACCTGCTCACAGAGGAATCTGCATTTGAAACTGCTGGAAGTAAGCAGCCACAATGCCCGACATGGTATTGGGAAGAAAGATCAATGAATCGTGCTTGGTACCTCCAAACACAGGATAAGGAAGTCAGTCATCAGATCAAGATCAGAACAGCAAGCAGAATTTCAGAGGCATGATTACAAAGGGAAAGGAACCGTCGGGGAAATGGTCAGAGATCTCAGCCATTTTTGCTCCAACGGGCCGGCAGGCCTACCTCATGCCCCAGGTCACACCAAGTTAACAGACCAGTCTATTAACGCTCAGACTTTCTTTCACCCTGATCCCCATACCTCCATAAGCAGGACTAATAGCGTCTGCACTCGAAGGAAGTGAGTCATCAGGACAAGTCAGAAGGGGCGGGTTGAACTCCAAAGGCATACTTACCTCGGGAAAGGAACCCATGGGGAAATGGCCACAGATCTCAGCTGAACCAGGATAGGGACATTGGGGAGAAACTTAAGCCCTGGCGACCCTGAAAACCTCTACCGAGGCCAGGGATTTGGACAGAAGGTTGGACCAGGTGGAGAGCCAGTGGAGGTCAGAGACAGCCCATTCCTCCCCGGTCTTGTTCTACTGGGGCTGCGTGCCTCGACTCAGGAGGTGTTGTGAAAACTCCAGGGAATAGAGCTCAGGGATGGCGATTCCTCATGGAAGTGATGGACCCTGGGGAAGAGGATGTGTAGAGGTGGCTTCTTCCCAAAGTGAACGTCTGTACCCCACCCATCCCTACCACGGCCACCCTACTTCTGGGTTGGATGTCTTGATCAGGATGGTAGGGAAAGCTTCGCTTGGGCAGGGAGTGGATTTGTGTGGCTGGCGTGGGGGAATAGGAGGGAGTTCTCTCCCTCCTTAGGAGGGTGTTGGGAGGGGAAGCGGGTGGAAGGCGGGGAATCTGATTGCTTTTGCCCCTAGGCAAATAGAAGAGCATTTCCAAAGCAAGGTGGAAGACTCCCCCATAGGCCTGCCGACCTATCTTCATGTCTGTGTCATTGGGGAGAGGATGGTCAGGGGCCACCCTCGAATGGCAGGAAAATCTCCCAGAGCAGTGAACTCTCTGGGCTTTCTGGATTCGCCATCACCCCACAAGCCAGCCAGTCTGCTCTGAGGAGTAGTGGAGAGAGGACTTGGGCTCTTGGGCTGGCTGCTGGAAGGCTTTCAAGAGGCAGCTTTGAGAGACAGGTCTTCTGAGGACATGTCTACATTTCCATTGTGGCCCAAGATGAAGGGTTCAGAAACTCTGAGGCAGGAGGAATCCTGGGAGACTGCCGGCAGCCTACCCCCGTCTGCGGCCCAGGGAAGCACACCCTGGCCCTGCCTTTGCCTGGGGCAGTGGGAGGAGCCCAGCCCCCTGCTGTGCGGGGGCTACTGAGGAATCATCTGACTTCCGGGTGGGCGGGGCTTAAGTCCGAGGCTTATATAAAGGGGCTGCGCCCAGGCCTGTTTCGGGCAGATCCTGGCTCTGAGTGGATTGTGAGTGACGGTGTTTCTCAGCCTCTGACTCTGCAGCAGGAGGGCCCAGGGCCCAGCTTTCTGAGCTAGCGTCTTTGACCCAGCGCCGGGATGGACAAGGCCAGGGCGTGGCTCTGGGACCAAGGTCCGGACCTGGGTGTGTCGCGGGAGGCACCAGGCGTGCCCCTGGGCCCGGAACCCAGCGACCCAGGCCGAATCCTGCCGCGGGACCCAGCCCAGGAAGCCAGGAAAGCCTCTGATGAGGAAGGCGGTGAGCCCACGCGTCAGGACTGCCCGCAGCCAAGGGCAGGTGAAGAGGAGGACTCCTCCTCATATCCCCCTGCAGCCAAGAGACGGACAGTGGACACCAAGGGCAAGAGAGCCAGGCAACGGGAAGTGGACGAAGAGGAGGCCCAGAAGATGAGAACCCTCGTGGCTGCTATGAGCGAAGAGCAGCTGAACCGTTACCAAGTGTTTCGCTGCTCAGCCTTCCCCAAAGCCACCATCAAACGTCTGATCCAGGCCGTGGCCGGCACGCCGGTGTCCCAGAACGTGGTCATCGCCATGTCTGGAATAGCCAAGGTCTTCGTCGGGGAGGTGGTGGAAGAGGCCCTAGACGTGTGTGAGAAGTGGGGCGAGACGCCCCCACTACAACCCAAGCATCTGAGGGCGGCTGTTCGCAGGCTACGCGAAAAGGGACAAATGCCCAGCACCAACCACAAGATCCTCTTCTTCTAGGCCTGAGTCCGGAAGGGCCTGTTCCTGAGGAACCGGGCCCTCCAGCCGACCAGCCTCTTAACCGTCAGGCTTTCTTTCATTGCGTTCGCCATACCGCACCCCTGCCCCATCCCTGAGGCAGCTCCGGAATCCCGTGGCCATTCCACCAGAGGACTTCACCAGGATGGATCAACTGCCTCAAAGGGGAGAGAGGACACCCAGCACCTCTAGCTGCTCCTTTGAAAAAACCTGTAACATGCAAAAGCCTCTCTCGCCCGGAGGCATGCTGGCGAGAGACCTGAGACCCAAAGTCGGATTCCTTGAGAGACACGACCTGCCGCAACGCACCCGTGAGAACAGACCCCTGAAATGGCGCCTGCTTGTGTATCAGAGAAGCTGAATCCATACACTGTAACCATGCCTGACTGGGAATACCAGGCCCTGGTGGTTTCACTCAGGGAATTCTAGCAAACCCATCCAGGCGACATATGAGAACCTCTGTAATATGCCGTCCAGGAGCCGGAAGCCCAGGGAATTCTTTCAAACTCACTGAAGGAGCAAAGCCTTGGTGTTCCTCCGCGGAGGCAAGGCCTTCCCAGAGGACACCAGACGATCTCACACGCAGAGAGACGCCAGTGCGCTTCAGTGCCTTTCAGCCAACCACATCTGGCTGTGGGCAAGAGAAAGCCTAGGCTTCTGGATGCGCTGTCTCCCAGGTGTCCGGGGCAGTCTCTGCCTTCAAAGGCCAGGGGATGGGATCCCCGAGCCTTCCGCGGTCCCAAAAGGAAACCTCAGAGAATCCTTCCAGGGGTAGGGGGTGAGGAGTGAGATCCCAGCCTTTGACCAAGTCCCCCACTCACCAATTCCTGATCACATTTGGGCAGGCGGGGCCAGGAGACTGGATTAGGACCCTCTTGCAAAGAATCAGAGCTGAGACCCTCGCACCAGAAAAGTGATGAAGCAGCGAAGTTCTCCCAGGTAGATCCGGGAAGAGGCAAGCCTCTGTCCTGTCCACACGATTGCTCCATTGGGCCAGTGGGGCTACCTCATGCCCCAGGTCACTCCAAGTTAAGAGACGGTGTCCAGGAGTTCAAATCTGGAAGAAAGCCTCCTGTCTTCGGCGGATGGCCGATCAGAAACTCAGGGCCACGTGGACCTTCATTCCCCTGGCGTCTTCATTCCCATGGGGGCCCTTCTACCTTGAGTTTCTCTCAAAGGTGGGTACAGTGTGTGGGCCCACAGGACATGCTGTGCACACAGGACTCCTACCTCGAATATGCCTTCCAAAGTGCTGGAAGTCAGCAGCAACCAAACACCCCTCGGAGCCTGGGGATGAGAGGTGAATGGATCGTGCTTGGCAACTCCATAAGCAGGACTACTACCATTGGCACTCGAGGGAACTGAGTTATCAGGCCAAGTCCGGAAGGGTGGGTTGAACTCCAAAGGCATACTTACACGGGAAAAGAACCAATGGGGAAATGGCCACAGATCTCAGCCGTCCCAGAATAGGGACACAGGGGATAGACTTAAGCCCTGGTGACCCTGAAAACCTTTACTGAGGTCAGGGATTCGGACAGAGGAAGTGTGGACCAGGCGGAGCAGAGAGCAGGTGGAGGTCAGAGAAAGGCCATTCCTTCCTGGCCTGGCTCTATTGAGAGATGCGTGCCTCGACTCTGGAGGCTTTGTGAAAACTCCAGGGAATAGAGCTCAGGGATGGCGATTCCTCATGGAAGAGATGAACCTTGGGGAAGAGAGTGTGTAGAGGTGGCTTCTTCCTGAAGTGAACGTCTGTACCCCACCCACCCCCAACACAGCCACCCTACTTCTGGGTTGGATGTCTTGATCAGGATGGTAGGGGAAGGTTTGTCTGGTTGGGGAGTGGATTTGTGTGGCTGGTGTGGGGGAATAAGAGGGAGAGAAGCAGGAGGGTGTTGAGAGGTGAGAGGAGGGAAGTGGGTGGAAGAGGGTGGGGGGACTGATTGCTTTTTCCGCTGGGCAAATTGAAGAGCATTTCCAGAGCAAGGTGGAAGCCTCCCCCATAGGCCTGCTGACCTATCTTCATGTCTGTGTCATCGGGGAGAGGATGGTCAGGGGCCACCCTCGAATGGCAGGAAAGTCTTCCAGAGCAGAACTCCCTGGGCTTTCTGGATTCGCTATCACCCCACAAGCCAGCCAGTCTGCTCTGAGGTGTAGTGGAGAGAGGACTTGGGCTCTTGGGCTGGCTGCTGGAAGGCTTTCAAGAGGCAGCTTTGAGAGACAGGTCTTCTGAGGACATGTCTACATTTCCATCGTGGCTCAAGATGAAGGGTTCAGGAACTCTGAGTCAGGAGAAATCCTAGGAGACTGCTGGGACTGGCCCTCCCATGGCCCAGGGCAGCACACCCCGGCCCCGCCCTTTGCCTGGGGCAGCGGGAGGAGCCCAGCCCGCCTCCCTCCCGCTGTGCAGGATTGGCTGAGAGGATTACCCGACTTCCGGGTGGGCGTGGCTTCAGGTCCCCCCAGACCCTTATATAAAGGGGCTGGGCCCAGGCATGACTCAGGCGGATGCTTCCTCTGAGGACACTGAGGCTGAGGGCATTTCTCTCCCGCTGATTTTGCCTCAGAGAGGACCCAGGGCCCGAGCTTTCTGAACTAGGGGACTTGGTACCAGAGCTGGGATGGAGAACGCCAGTGCGTCTGGGAAGCACCAGGCGTGCCCTCAGGCTCAGACCTCAGCCACCCAGGCCGTATCCTGCCACGGGACCCAGCCCAGGAAGCCAGTGAGGCCTCTGACGAGGAAGGTGGGGGGGCTCAGACGTCAGAACTGCCCGCAGCCAAGGGCAGGTGAAAAGGAGGACTCCTCCTCACGTCCCCTTGCGGCCAAGAGACGAAAAGTGGACGCTGAGAGCGAGAAAGCCAGGCAACAGAAAGTGGACCAAGAGGAGGCCCAGAAGATGAGAACCCTCTTGGCTGCTTGACGGAGCAGCTGAACTAAGTGTTTCACCGTTCAGCCTTCCCCAAGGCCACCATCCAACATCTGAACCAGGCCATGACTGGCATGCCGGTGTCCTGATCGTAATCATAGCCATGTCGGGAATGGCCAAGATCTTCATTGGGGAGTTGGTGGAAGAGGCCCTGTTCCTGTTTGAGATTGATGCAAGACGACTCCACTCCAACCCAAGCATCTGAGGGAGCCTGCATTCGCAGGCTAGGCGAAAAGGGGTATATGCCCCGCATCAAGCACAAGAAGTTTCTCTTCTTCTAGGCCTGAGTCTGGAAGGGCCTGTTTCCGAGGAACCAGGCCCCCTGGCTCACCAGCCTCTTAACCCTCAGGCTTTCATTCCACCCATGTCTCCCACTTCTCACCCATCTCTGGGGCAATTTCCATACCCTGTAACCTTCAGTTTGCCCAAAGAATGAAACAGTGTGTGTGCTCACAGGACAAACCATGAGCACACATAGGTTTGGTGCTAGAATGCTCCTAATTTTGGAATCATTTGTTACCTGATGCATCCTGGGGCATCAGGTAGTGGTATGTCCGGACCGGGTTAGGAGACAAATAGTGTGGGCCCTCGGAGGAAATGAGTAGTCTGGTCAAGGTGAGATCTGCCTGTTAAGCTCCAAAGGCAAACGTTCCAAGTTAACTAAACCAGTCTGTGGTTGCAGACTCTCCATTGCTGTCCCTGGCAAACTTGCATGTTAGTTATGTTCACAACCCAAACAATCCTCTTTCATGGTTGCCTGCATGACCGTTTCATCAGAGTTATTGCGCTCTCTTGTTTTTCTGAGTTGCTCGAAAATGACCCATGTAGAGAGTCTTGTTTTGGATGGTGAAGACACTTTGTAGCTCTAGCTTTCCCCATAGAAGTACAATATAATATAGAATGGTAGAAAGTCCTCTAATGTTAGTGCTTAGTTGGAACTGAATGGTGCTGAGAATTATGGCTTTTCACATAGTTTGCCTTGGATGGAGGAGGCAGTTGAACTGAACTGGGATTTGCTTTTTTCTCTGCAATGTTTGTGCTACCACATTAGTTCTACTTATTTGCTGAATATAATCCAAATAATAAAGAGATGTGAATGAGCATATGAGATAGGGAATAGAAAGAAGACTCAATAGGAGCAAGAAAAGACCTTTATACTGGTGTTTCAAAGACTGAGACTGGCATGAAGAGTCACTATCTTCCTCAATATAGTGGCCAAGAAGAAGCATATATTTCTTTTAGCTCTGAAAATGAAAATTGCCCAATTCCTTATGTGCAGATTTTAAAACATGAAGTTGATTATTATATTATTTTCTGATGTAATCCATACAGCTTGCATCCACTCAAACAAATGTTTTAGACCATTAATATTTATCTCTTGCCTACAAATATGTCCTTTTTTGAAGGAACATTTGTTGATTATTTGCCAAGACTAAGCACTGAGGATACACTATAAATAAGATATGGTTAAATAATGATTTACAGAGGATACTATATTCAAGTAGTATGTAAAAGATAAATTGCATATATATTGCAGCAAGCATTAAAGTAGAGGTATGGATAAAGTATTGTAGTGCAGTCATAGAAGGATGGGGTAACTGCTTCTGCTTGCTATTTGATTTTGTGGGTGAAGTCGGAAGAGTCAAAGACTGAAAGGTAGAGAAAGGGGAGGTAATAGAAAAGAATGTTTCAGCAAAGAGAAAGCATGTATAGCCATAGCATAGTGTGTGGGAGTGGAGTGATAGGAGATCCACCTCCAGAGGAAAGATGGAGGTTGATGATGATGATGGGGCATTCGGCTAAGATATAAGTGGGTAAAGAGGTGCTGGAAAAGACTCCTGAGAGCACCTTGGACAACAGGGAGGTCAAACCAGTCAATTTTAAGGGAAACCGACCCTGAATACTCATTGGAGGAACTGATGCTGAAGCTCCAGTATTTTCATCACCTGATGGAAACAACCCACTCATTGGAAAAGACCCTGATGCTGGGAAAGATTGAAGGCAGAAGGAAAAGAGGGCATCAGAGAATGAGAAGGCTGGATGGCATCACTGATGCAATGGACATTACCTGGGGAAAGCTTCGGGAGATGGTGAGGGACAGGAAGGCCTGGTGTGCTGCAGTCCATAGGGTTGCAAAGAGACATGACTGGGCAACTGAACAACAAGAGGTGATGAACTTGGATGATCCTCATTATTTCAGCCTTGCCAACCTCTCCTACCTCTATCATTGGCTACAGTTTCCCTCAAATGCAGGAATTTTTTCAGTCTCACAAGTCTTCTCACTTTGAAGCATTCATACGTATTGTATTTCTGTCTGAAAAGTGTGTTTCACCTGACTATTCTTTCTTGCCTTTGTCCACACGTAATCATGCTTGGGAATCTGCTTCCTCTCATTTCCCAAATTAAGTTAAATTCAGAAAGACCTTCCTTACACCTCTGACCTACTTAAAAGTTGTGGGCTTCCACTTGTTATCCTCATTTTAATTTTTTCTCATGATATTTGTCACAATTTAGAAGTATATAAGTGATTTATAATGCACATAATCTATCATTATTTTTGTTATCTTGGTGTTTTACTTTCCTTGTTGACTTAAAATTCCCAACTAAGTTCCTAGAATATTTTTGGTCTCCTCAATGTATTTCAGGATTCTATTAGTATTACTCTCTTCAAATTCTGGTGCCCAGAGGAGAAATCAGGTTGAAGTATGAAATTTAGGGTTATGTTTATAAAGATAAAATTTTAAATCCTGGAGAAGGGGAGGAAATCACCTAGGAAGGAAATAAAAGGGTGAAGAGAACTCATGACATAGCTTGAGGATCATGTAGGCTCTAGTGGGAGATGGGTGAGGTCCAGCTTGGATTTTAACTGGCTAACATGCCAGGATGTCTTAGGGACACCTGATTTGATTTCTTCTCTGTGATCTAGACTAGAACATCAAAAACTCTTATCTAATAATCACATCTGCTTGTCAAAAAGGTACCTCAGTATCCATAAGTCCGAAGCTCAATTCCTGGTCTTTGTCACCAAATAAATTTTTTCCTCCCTATATGTCCTTCTTACCACTCAATCACTATGCTAGTCAGAAATGTGGGTTGTTTGTGACTCCTCTTTTTCTGGCATCTCTATTCATACATTACTCACTACCAAATGCGATAGCATTTTGAAGCCTGTATAAAAAGTATCTGAAAGAGAAATTATTTAGTTTGGATAATCAGGTATGTCTTTCCTGAAGGTATGTCTTTTGACCTGAAGTTGAAAGCCTTATTTTCCTTATTTGAGTGGAAGAATGGGGAAGAAGGAAAGTGTCTCTAGAGAATTGAACAGTAGCCTTGAGTAACACGCATAGTTGAGGAGAGAAGCGGACCCCAACGTGACTACAGCAGGGGGAACAAGAGAAAGTATAATATGGGAGGAGGTGGAGAGGGATGCGGGATCATATCATGGGGAATTTAGCATTGTAAAAATTCTGATTTTAAATGCAACAGGGCACAAGTGAAGCATTCCAAGCTGAGGGATGATTAGATTCAGTTAAAAATGTGCAAGATCATGTTGGCTACTCTGTGGACTAGGATGCAGGTGGCATATAAAAAGAGCTGTGGGAAAGCTACCTGGAAACTGAATGCACCCCTGTGGTGAATGATTGTTGTTTGGATTGAGGTCCTCCCTATGGCAACAGAGACAAGTGGATAGATTCAGTTGTGAGTGGTTAAGTTGACCAGCAATTCAAAACTTTGCTTTATCTGACACATTTGCTTGGGCTTCCCACTACTTCCGTTGTCTCATTCTCCTTCTAATTGGCCAGAGTTCCTGCTATTGCACTGCACACTGACTGTCTTTGCTCCCTCTCCGTTGTATATTTTATTTTTTAAACTCTTTTTATTTTATATTGGGGTGTAGCCAATTAACAATGTTGTGATGGTTTCAGGTGAACAGTGAAGGGACTCAGCCATACACATGCATGCATCCGTTCTCCCCCAAACTCCCCTCCCATCCAGGCTGCCACAGGACATTGAGCAGAGTTCCCTGTGCTCTACAGTAGGTCCTTGTTTGTTATCCATTTGTACTCTCAATGTCTTTAACATCTTTACCTTGGTCTATACTTTGAACCTTTCTTTGGTGTAATCTCAATCTCTTTACTCAGTCTCAAGCTGCAAATATTTCTACCAACTGTTTAAATCATTATTTTCAGATATATTTTTTTCTTGGACTCTGTAACTTGATTATTCTCTTACTTTCCTACTGCATCTTCCCCTCTTCTTTCCACATTTACAAGATGCTATTCAAGACCTACATCAGAGTTCATCATTACCATCAAATTATTCTGATCTTTTTTTTTTAAGCACCAAATGACCATTTCTTCCCCTAAAATCACCAATAAAATTGAGTGAGTTATCACCTGTTCACTTTCAGTACCATATACTACCCTTTCTTGGTTATGTTCTGTATCTCAGAGCTGGTCCTTGCCAGTGTGTTTGCCAATCTGCCTTGGTAAATGGCTTCCCTCCATGTGAGGCTAATGGAAGGCAATGGAGGGAAGACTGTAAAATGAGAGAAAATAGGAAGTTAGTTATAGATCCTAATAGGCTTGTCTGAGCTGCTGACATTGGAGAAGACCTTACTGCTGCTAAAAGAGCTATTGGAGCACCATCATCTTGAATCTGGTATCTTACATTCACAGAGAAGACAAATTGGACACTAGAACCATGATCTCGAGTATGCAGCAAAGACCACTACCTGGAAAGACGACTGCGGCCAGCCCAAAGTTGACCCAATGCCTGATCAATTAGCCTAGACAGCACCATCTAATCCATAACACATTGGTACTTCAATTTCTTAATATGGACAGAAATTATTTGTCTTTTTCCACAAATATGAAAGAGATTACTATTTTTCTTAAAACTCAGTCCCTAGAATGTTATGTCTGTTGTATCAGGTTCACTTCCTGGAAATAGACTTACTGAGTACTTGATCTTTGGCTCCAGTGTCTTACTTTCTTTTTATTCCCTCTGCATTCTCTCTCACATGCTTTAGGTGATGACTTCTTTGGGGTTCTAGCTTCCTCTTGGAAGCCCATCCTTGGACCTACTGGGCATCTTTTACATAGGACTAGTTCTGTTCAGGCAAAAGGGCCACTGGGCCATGGCGATATCATCATAGCATCTCAGTGTCCTTCCAGACCTAGAGAGAGTAGTGGCCAATGTTAACCTCTGACATGGCTCACCTTTCCCTGTAACATGTAGTTTGGCCTATAAGCATTTACAATTAATAGTTGTAATTAATTTTCCTGAGTTAAATTTCTTCTGAAAAGTTTCTTGTCACCATCTGTTTCCTGACTACATTTTAACTGATTAGAGTGATATAGTAGGAAAAACTCTATTCAGCAAATAAATAACTTGAAAGAAACAATTCTAACATTTATATTTATTAACTGTATCTTGGAGCAACTAATTTCACCTCTCTGAACCTTATTGTTTTCTTTCTTAATATGAAGTTGCCTGTATTATGAGGTTAACATATAAGAATTAAATATGAAAATAGATATGAGTACTTTACAAAGTGTCAAGAAGATATAAGACTCTATACCCCTCATTTGTCATTCATGCCGTTTATCTTTTAGTGAATTTGTTTCCTATGTTTATAAACAGATTGTCAACTTCATTTTACACAAATCTTCACAAATCTTCTCTTACATTCCTTTGTATAACCTCCTGCTGATTAATACATGGTTGTTACTCGTTGTATAATAGTTTCTTGATAAATAAATATTGGTAATCTGTCTGGAGCATATAGCAATGTTTTCTAACAAATACAGTTCCTATACTTTCAAAAAAATCCCCAGAAGCCATGTTAACATGTGATCTGTACATGTGAATTTGAAAGTTTGAAGCAACATCCTAAGAAATAGGTTTTACTTCAGCCACTTCTGTAATGTGAGACAGGACACAATGAGAGAAGAAATTTTTTTTTGCCCATTATAAAGATATTTTTAGGTTACCCTTGAAAGATATTATTTTTTTCCGATTTTGAAGTTATGAAAAAATTTCTCCATCAAAAGTGATAACAGAAGGTATTAACAAAACACATTAGTCTTCCGAGAAAGTTACTCAGGAGTGTCATGCCTCCTGGGCTTCTAGCTTTGTACAGATTTCCTATTTGTTGTAATTAAAAATAGAAAAAGGCAGTATCAAAACAAACTGAAATAAAAGCAAGAGCTATTGATGGTTGAGGCAGATATACTCTAAGAATTGGACTTTGAGCAAATTCAGACAAATAAAACAGCATGCAATCAGTATATTGGTTTAATACAAGGAAGCGGTTCATTTGGTGTGAAGAAGCAAAGGATATAGAAATAAGCAACAATAGGCAGGCCTATCTCTTGGAAAGGAGAGATTCACACTGAGATGATAACTCTCTTTCTATGTGAAGACTCTGACTTTTGGCTTTTTGGCAAGAAGTCATTAACACTATGGAGAAGGCAATGGCACCCCACTCCAGTACTCTTGCCTGGAAAATCCCATGGACGGAGGAGCCTGGTAGGCTACAGTCTGTGGGGTCGCTAGGAGTCGGACACGACTGAGCAACTTCATTTTCACTTTTCACTTTCATGCATTGGAGAAGGTAATGGCAACCCACTCCAGTATTCTTGCCTTGATAATCCCAGGGACGGGGGAGCCTGGTGGGCTGCCATCGACGGGGTCGCACAGAGTCAGACACGACTGAAGCGACTTAGCAGCAGCAGCAGCATTAACACTACAATCACACCGTGATTATTCTTACTTATTAAAATTCAAAATAGCATATCTAAAACGATGTGTACACAATACACTAAATAATTTTCATTTAGTTCTCAATCATCTTACTGTGTCTATATGATTTCAGGTTAAACAGTCCATTAGGGGGTTGTTTTGACTAGGATCCTGGCATGATAGATCCAACTAAGGTTACAAGAATTGCTCTCCAAAGACGGCTTACAGAAACACTGTTAAAGTTTATATTTTTGGCCATTTCAATTGTGTGTGACTTCTTTGAATTCCAGAGCATGTATCTTAGTGCCCATATTTATGGTTTTTATTTGTCTACGTGTGAATGCATATATATCCTTAGAAACTTTCTGCAAACTCTTCCTGAATTAATGGCATTTGTGCATTTGCTGGTTGTTAAGTCATGCTTTTAGGAGATGCGTGTTCCTCCCTTAATGATTATTTTTCTCTTCTAACCAGAGAAATTCCAGTGGGGATGAAGTTATTAAAAAAAAAAAAAATAGTGGTATTTTGCAATTTTCTAGTTTAATCTATGGTTAAGATCAACATATATTCTTGGAATTTGGGGGAAAATGAGTAGAATTTTGGCTTTGTTGTCTTTACCACCAATGATTCAATAAAACCATTTTTCTCTTATAGATAGGAGAAACCAATATTTATATCTCAAAAGAGCTGACATAGCAACTAGATTTATTTCTAGATTTATCACAAGCATAAACGACTATGCTTACTGTTAAAAATAAGTTGATTGAGGCTTGGAGTGTAACTAATTGAATGAAAAAATATTTTCCACAACCTTATGACTAAAGGTATCTTACTGGATTTTAGTAAGACTTGCAAAACTGAAGTGCTTTCTGGTTCCTGAAGGCTTCCCTGATGGCTCAGGAGGTAAATAAAGAATCCATCTGCAATGCTGGAGACCCAGGAGAGTTGGGTTCAATCCCTGGGTACGGAAAATGTCCTGGAGGAGGGCATGGCAACCCACAACAGTATTCTTACCTGAAAAGTCCCGTGGACAGAGGAACTTGGTGGGCTACAGTCCAAAGGGTTGCAAAGAGTCAGATAGGACTGAGCAACTAACCACACATCTGGTTACTGAAGAGTTTTCATAAGTCTTTCAGACTTCTGTTTCTTTTTTGATAAACTATATCTGCTTACTCTTTATTTCCTGTCTAAAGATTTTTTCCCCCCATTAGTTTCAGAAACCATTTTTTGGCCTTGTGAGAAGGGAATTATTCTTTTAAATATATTACAATAAGAAACCATATTAACATCTATAATAAGAATATATTAAAATATCATTTGAAACCATCAGTTTGAATATAAACATTTAACTTAATTATATGCTAGTTAAAGCAAGAATTTAGAGGCAAAATTTATTTTGGATTTGGCTATATTTTCAATACCATGAGCTTGAAGAGGCGCTCTAACCCTGATTTCCAGTTGAAAATAAAATTTAAAAAACCCCAAATAACAAAATTTTATAGTACAAGTTGCTTCACTTACTTGGTGTTGATTAATTTTCATTATACGTAAACAACTTTTTAATCATGCTGATTCAAAATACAGTTTTTAGTATAGTATAGGAACAGCCTCTTTCTCTGTTTATCCTACTTCAAAAATGCACATATGTTATTTATCTTCTAATGGACAAATGGTACAATTTAAGAGGTTTAAATATTTTTCTTAATATTCTTTCTGCAGAAGCTTCTAAAATGATTTGGGGATGATCGTTCTTGTTGGCTACAAGTCAGTTTGAACCAATCAATACACATCAGTGCTCATATTATTTCTTCTGCTTTTTAGAGTTGGGAGATGATTTGTTGATCTCTGAAAATTTCATAGGGACTGTTTGCCAAATTTAAGGCAGCTCTGATCCTGATGTTATCTTGCTCTAGAATCTTTAAAGGTTTCATGTTGCTCTGGAAATGAGACATACATTTCTCAGTTAGGAATGCATAACCATGGTCTGAAAGGCAGACCTCATTCAGTTTGTTGCCCTATCTTCCCATCTTTCCCATGTTCCAGGCCAATGAGAGGATTCCACTTTTCCCAAACACACTTCCTCCTCTCTTAACACAACTTCTTTAAAGTAGTTTTACTTGTTTCCTGGCTCAATGGCTCATCCTCAAGTTCAAATTCTTTTTTTTTTTTTAATTTGGATAAATATTTAATTTTTTTTTTAAATTTATTTTTTAATTGAAGGATAATTGCTTAACAGAAATTTGTTGTTTTCTGTCAAATCTCAACATGAATCAGCCATAGGTATACGTATGTCCCCTCCCTCTTGAACCTCCCTTCCATCTCCCTCCCCTTCCCACCCTTCTAGGTTGATACAGAGCCCCTGTTTGAGTTCCCCGAGACATACAGCAAATTCCCATTGCCTATCTATTTTACATATGATAATGTAAGTTTCCACGCTACTCTCTCCATACATCTCATCCTCTCCCCTCTCCCCGTGTCCATAAGTCTGTTCTCTATGTCTGTTTTTCCACTGCTGCCCTGCAAATTAATTCTCCCGTACCATCTTTCTAGATTCCATGTATATGCGTTAGTATATAATATTTATCTTTCTCTTTCTGACTTACTTCACTCAGTATCATATGCTCTAGGTTCATTTTGGATCTCTGAAATGAGATTATAGTTATATTCACCTTTGAACTCCAATAATATGCTGATTATATTGTTGGGGATTCTTATGTCTGAAATTAAGAACTATTTATATACTTACGTTTTAGGATCTTGAGGATGATATCTTTCTCATTCTGGCATTCCTTTTGTATCTATCACAATGCTTTATACATAACAAATGGGAAGATCCTAAACTCTGAATGTCAGGGTATGTGGGGGCCAGTTTCACTATGTAACTGTGCTATAGATAGATATTGTGTACAAAGAGGGCAGGGTAACTATTTTTGCTTACAATAGTTATGGAGGTCACACAAAAGATAAGAACTTTGAGCACTGACATGAACAAGGAGCATGAGTTTTGCCACAAGGAGCATAGAAGGTTATTTTCCTCGTAGAGATAAGAAAGTACACAAATGAAGTTATACATAGAAAGGGAGGGTCATTTTACCTGAAGCCCAGATTTTGTGAGAAGATGTGAATTATGAGGTAAGATCAAAATGGCAATTTGGGGACAAGTGTGAAGGGCTGTATATAGTGTATAAAATTTGGAATTCAACCTCAAAGCAACCAGAAGGAGATGAAGGTGTGAAAAGTGGGTATGAGATGGCAGCAGATTTGTTTCTTGGTGAGATGGGAATTCTGGCAACAGTGAAGCAGGGAAACCAGTGACTCTAGCATGGGTCTTCAACCAGTTGACAATTTCCATTCAATCTACATTTCTTGGTAACACACAATAGCAAAGCAATTAATTAAATTAGCACCTGTAATCACCTGGACGGACACATCCATTGACTACTAGATTTTAGAATAGTTCAAACAAGGGCAAAGCATACTATCTGAGTGTAATGTATATTGTTTGAAACATTGCATTTAGTATATAATTTTATATTTCTAAAAGAAGAAAGTACCTATATTTGTACACAGCTCAGTGTTTTAAAAAAGCAAATGAGATTCTAATGGTCGTAAAAGGAGAGATGCACCTTCTGAAGGCCTGGAAAGGCAGTTTTAGGTGAAGAGGCCTTCTCAGATCACTTACAGAGCTTCTAGGTTGCAAGCAGAAGCAGGGTCTCTATTTCTCAACCCACTTCCTCATCACTAGGCTAGTTCAATGTGCGGTTGATCTAGATAATGTGAATTTTTGGTCACATTCTCTGACTCTGCTGCCTGAATCTGCCATCAACCTCTGATACCACTTCTTTCTTCTGTCAACACTCATCCTTTTTTTCAGCTTTCTAGTTCTTAAAATATGTGTATCACATACATTTTCTGTTAAAAAGACTATTTTTGAAGAGTGATATCCTTATTCATTTTTTATGATTCATAACTTCCTTCAGCCAAGAATGCCCCTTAAAACTGCTTGACAGATCAGTTATCTAAACCAGTTTTTACCCCAATAAAAATGGGTCTAAACGATTGCTGCCATGGGGGAGACTGCACTGGTGTTACAAAACAGAACAAGGCAGCTGGCTTAGGTTGTGAGCTAGATGGACCCTGGGGCAGTAGAAGAAGACTTTACCATTTCCAAGTCCTTCATTATGCCAACTACTAGCTAAACTGCCTTGAAGTTCCTCTGAGTACTTATAAATGACAAGTTCATATTAATAGTGAAGGACTTTGTTCCAAGTTGTAACCAGGACTTTAAATGTCTCATCTAAAGATTAGGAAATCCAACTTAAGTCTGATTAACACAGAGGAGGAAAGAATCCAACTCAATGGTGGGGTCAGTTAGAAAGTGCTGCCATTTTGTTGCCGTCTTTTGGGAATGTTTTTATTTATAGCCATACCTTCCAGTAAAAGTCTGTCCTGTCTGAACATCTACATCAATGCCAAGCAAATAAAATTTGGATACAGCTCCAAGCCTTTAGTTTCTATTTTTATAACAAAATCTGCCCATAGCTGTCTGTTTACATTACTTTCATTCTATCTGGGCTTGACAAATGCTGTATATTAGGATAAAAAAGAGAGAGATAAGGAGTGGGAATATGAAAAATGAAATATGTGTACAAACTCTATGTCTCTGAAAAATTTCTGAAGATGTAAATTTAAAAGACCAGAAAAGTTTTCAGAACTGCAGGCTTGTGTTCTCAAGTGAATTTCTTTTCATATACTTTTAAAGTCTACTTTTTTTTCTAAGGAACGCTCATTTTTCATTAAAATGTAAATCAAAAGGTTTCTATAATTGGGGGATTATTTTGTGCGACTTTTACTAACTTCAAATTTCATAAGAACTTTAAAGAATTCAGTTTTATGATTGTGACCAAATTTTACTTTTTCATTAAGTAGTCGGGGCTTTGATCTGTGGGAATTTGTGATTTGGGGGATATAAAAAGTTAATTTTTATAGAGTCATAATAACTATGTGCTTCTTTTGCTATGAAGTAATCCTTTAGAGTACAAGTAAATGTCAAATGACAGCAATAGAAAAAGAATTTGTTAGGTGGCAACTCTTGCTATGAAAGAAAATACATTCTCTTTGCCATGGACAATTCAGTTGTTACTGTGCTCAGGGTTCTGGCATATTAAACTAGTAAGCTGACAAGTGCTGAGTCAGTAGTTTTTCTTATTTTTCTTTCTGATTAGTTTATTTTCTTACATTAGCCAATATAAAATGCATATGTGAATTTCTAAAATAAAGAGCACATACACACACATACTCTCTGTACCAATAAATTCCAAGCCAATAAGCCACATATATATGGCAAACTTTATTGACTAGCACCCAGGAGATAGCGCCAAAATCTAGTTTCTAGGAACCAGTAGCTAGGAAACTGGGATCGGCTATTCTTTCCCTCAAATATGTAACTGTAGTCTCTTAACATGGTTGCTTGTGTGCTCAGTTGTGTCCATTCTTTGCGACCACATAGCCTGGAGTCTGCCAGGCTTCTCTGTCCATGTGATTTTCCTAGCAAGATTACTGGAATGGGTTGCCAGTTCCTCCTCCAGGGGATCTTCCCAACCCAAGGATCAAACCCATGTTTCCCGCATCTCTTACATTGATAGGCAGAATCTTTACTACTGAGCCACTTGGGAAGATGCTCTTACATGGTTAACAGATGTGAATTTCCAAACTTTTCTTTGACATTTCATACTGAATGAGGTATTGAACTTCTAACTGGTCCAGGGGCCTCCTATAGACTCAATTGTTTGTGTTTATTTAAAATTAGTATGTTGAAATCTAATCCTCAAGGACCTTTGGAAGGTGATTAGGTCATGAGGCTGGAGTCCTCATGAATGGGATTCATGCCCTTGTAAAAGAAGCCTCTGAGAGCCTCCTCATCCCTTCCACCATGTGATGACACAGTGAGAAAGACACTGCCTATAAACCAGGAAGCACCCTCTCACCAGACACCAAATCTTCCAGAGCCTTGATCTTGAACTTCCTAGCCTCCAGAGCTGTGAAAAAGAAATTTGTTATTTAGAAGCCTTCCATTATACGGTGCTCTGTTATAGCAACCCAAAGAGTCTAAGACAGTACTTTAAACTCCTATTCTTCCAAACCATACTCCAGTTACTCTCTAAAAGCACAGCTTGGATAAGGTGCTCCATGAAGCCCTTCGGTGTTTCTGCACACACAACATACACTCCCCACCCAGTTTTATTGAGATATTATTGACATGTAACCTATGTAAGTTTAAAGTGCACAACATAATTTTGTACACTTATAACTGTGAAATTATTGTCACAATAGTGTTAGTCAACACCTCTCCATCCTCTCATGTATTTGTATTTACTTTCTTTTCATTATTGTTGTTGTGATAGTGTTTGAGATCTACTCTCTTAACAATTTTTATTGACTTTTATTGTCACTCTGCTTATTTAACTTATATGCAGAGTACATCATGAGAAATGCCTGGAATCAAGCTGGAATCAATGCCTGGAATCAAGCTGCAATCAAGATTGCCTGGAGAAATATCAATAACCTCAGATATGCAGATGACACCACCCTTACGGCAGAAAGCAAAGAAAAACTAAAGAGCCTCTTGATGAAAGTGAAAGAGGAGAGTGAAAAAGTTGGCTTAAAACTCAACATTCAGAAAACTAATATCATGGCATCTGGTCCCATCATTTCATGCCAATTACATAGGGAAACAATGGAAATAGTGACAGACTTTACTTTTGGGGGCTTCAAAATCACCACAGATGGTGATTGCAGCCATGAAATTAAAAGATGCTTGCTCCTTGGAAGAAAAGTTATGACCAACCTAGACAGCATATTAAAAAGCAGAGACATTACTTTGCCAACAAAGGTCTGTCTAGTCAAAGCTATGGTTTTCCCAGTAGTTATGTATGGATGTGAGAATTGGACTATAAAGAAAGCTGAGTGCCAAAGAATTGATGTTTTTGAACTGTGGTGTTGGAGAAGACTCTTGAGAGTCACTTGGACTGCAAGGAGGTCCAACCAGTCCGTCCTAAAGAAAATCAGTCCTGAATATTCATTGGAAGGACTGATGCTGAAGCTGAAACTCCCATACATTGGCCACCTGATGTGAAGAACTGACTCATTTGAAAAGACCCTGATGCTGGGAAAGATTGAAGGCAGGAGGAGAAGGGGACGATAGAGGATGAGACGGTTGGATGGCATCACCAACTTGATGGACATGAGTTTGGGTGAACTCTGACAGTTGGTGATGGACAGGGAGGCCTGGCATGCTGCTGTTCATGGGGTTGCAAAGAGTTGGACATGACTGAGCGACTGAATTGAACTGCATATTCCATCATATATATACCTTATCTTTTTTTATCCATTCATATGTTATTGGACACTAGGTATTTTCCATGACTTAGCTTTTGTGAATCATGCTTCTACGAACATGGGGTGCCAATATATCTTAGAGGTAGTTATTTTATTTCCTTCAGATGTATAACCAAAAGTGGGATTGCTGGTTCATTTTCTAGTTCTGTTTTTAATTTTTTGAGAAACCTTCATGGTGCTTTCCATAGTGACTGTACTGATTTGCATTTCTACCAATAGTGGATTCCCTTTCTCCACAACCTCACTTCTCTGTTATCTTGATACTACCTATTCTAACAGATGTGAGGTCATATCTCATTTTGGTTTTGATTTGCATTTCTCTGATGATTAGCAATGTTTGTTGAGCATCTTTTCATGCACCTGTTGGTCATTTGTACGTCTTCTTTGGGAAAATGTCTATGCTGTTCCTCTGCCATTTAAAATTCAGATTCATTTTTTCCCCCCCTATTGAGTTGTATGAGTCTCTTACATATTTTGGATATTAACCTCTTATCAGATATACAGTTTGAAAATATTTTGTCCCATTATATAGTTTGTCTTTTCATTTTCTTGATTGTTTCTTTTGCTGTCAAGAAATCTTTTAGTTTGATGGCATCTGTAGTTCTCAAAGAACAAAGCAAAACTTCCAAGTATGTCATTCTTGAAACTTCTAGAATGGATTCAAAAGATCTTTATAACATTTTTTATTATATTACTATAAGGTTATTCTTGAACAAGTGTGTTTTCCACTCTTTCCAAAGAGATGACATGGAATTTAATGAATGCATACCATTTACTTTATTATTAGACCATTAACTTCAACTTCCAAACCTATCTCAAGTTTTCGGGATGTATGTCTCGGTACTTTCAGTTAGAAGTAATGTTTAAATATCCATAGCATAAAAAAAGTGCTATGGATACTGAAAAAGATATCTAAAGCTATGTCTGACACAAAAAGAACAAACTGTCTTTTTTGTAAGAAAAACACTTTCAACTCCCATTTTTCTTTTGTCTTTTCTGCTAAGAAGAATGATCACTATCCTGACAAGAATAGCATAGACAGGTTATGAGAGAAATGATGTACAAGACCTCAATAATAGAGATAATTTGAATTGTTTTCAGAAGAATATCTTCTCGCCCAGATAATTTACCTTTGATATGATAAAAGAATTCAAGGTGTTATTGGGTACTCAGTGTTTAATCATATATTGTATCATATGAATAGGATGCTGTTTCTAAAGTCTTATCATGTCATTCTTTCATTAAAATCCTTCAAATGTTTTTCATCCTTGCATATAGAGTTTTTAACTATCTTCTTCCTTTTTATGTCTCTAACTTCGTTTTCTGTCACTCTCCATTTTCTTTAAGGTCAAAGCCTTCCTCCACAGTATTTAATGAATACTGTAATTGTGGTAATTATTATAGTATGTTTTTATTTGGTTCATTTGTCTTTCTCCAACAGGTCTTTTATAGTAGCCACTCCTGTTTCCTCTGGGCATAATAGAGAGGCTGTGTATTCCAGAATTGTGTAGATCTAGGTTCCAGTCCTGGCTTTTCCTTTTATTAGCTTGTCAAAGATGATTAGCCAAGTTGGGTTTTTTTGTGGAGAAAAGAGGGAAAGATGGATGGAATAGATGTACAGCCAGTGACTATTTTTTTTTTTTTTTTAGCTCTGCCAATATATAGGTATGATTATGTGACTATTGATTATGGGTTGTCATTGGGAGTATTATCACTTTCTCTGAGGCTTTTAAGAATTCAAGCACCTTCTCTATGTTTTCCTTCTTTCTACTTGCTAGATTAAAATGATTGTGAGCCTGTAAATTATGGAAAGAGCTTTGGGGTCTGAATCCTTGCATGGAGAGCTGCTTGATGACCGGAAATCCTTCATCTCAGACCGTCATTCAATTGAGAAATGACTTATGTTTATTTCTTGTTCGTGCATTATTATGAATTATTGTGTGTTGGTTTCTATAAAGATGGCCACCAATAATTTCTTTACTCGTGGTACACATTTGTCACTCCTCATTTCACAGTGTAGGGCTTATTTGCCTTCTTTTTGATTCTGTGCCCATTTTGACTGGCTTTGACAATTAGAATGCAGCAGAAGTTCTAGCTCAGGAGGCAAGAGGTTCATAACATTTTACTTCCTGCTTCTTGGAACCCAGCCACATTACTGTGAGAAACTTATGCCACACAGAGAAGAACTAAGGCCTTCTGACTGACAGTTCTAACTTCTGGGCCAGGCAATTTTTCCAGCACGTGAAAGAGCTGGATCAGTCAAGACCAGCCAAGACCTCAGACAATGGCAGTCCTAGTAGTGATCATGGGGAGAAGGAGAACTCACCAGTCATCTTCCAGAAACATGAGAAAATATAAAGCGGTTGTTATATGCACCAAAGAACTTTTGAGTCCATTTTTCAGTACTGAGCATTGCTCTAAGTAGGACACTTGCTTAGTGACATTGGTACAATTACTTAACTGCCCTCAGCTTCTAGTTCATGATTTGTAACATGGGAGAAAAGGCCAACTGAATTCATACAGTTGTGATTCAATTAGACAGTGGTGGAGAGTTCTTTATTTAATGACTGGCATATGATAGATAATCAATTTAAACTTATTTGAGTAAATATTAATCTTTGCTAAATTGTAAAGAAATGTCCAGTGAGGAAGAAAACCATACACCTCATTTGTAATCAGAAAATATAAAATTATGCGATAGAATAACATCTCAATTCTGCACTTTATTGCCTTGAAAGTAGACTCACATTTTGTTATTGCATTTTAAGTTTCTTCAGCCAGCTCCCTTTTCATCTTTGCATTCATATCAACATATTTTCTTCTATGAATTCCCACTCTAGCTTTTATATAACACATCTATTCTTGTATCTTAGTGAGAATGCTAAGAAGATATTCTCCTACTAATTCTTTGGTTTACAATTATTTTTTTCAGATGTATTCTCCTTTTCTATAGGGTGAGGAATTATTCACAGATCTCATAATAATTGTCTTATTTATTAATTCAAGAAACAGTGTGAACTCACTGTATGCTGGACACTAATTAGATTTGATTTCTCTTTGCACAAGCTTCATCTCTCACTATCCATCACTTCTATTTTTTAGATCAAGGAAAATTATAGTACAAATATAATTTACAACAAATTAGTTCCCATGGCTCACATCTGGCTCACATCTGTTTTTGTCAATTAAGTTTTATCAGAATATAGAATGTTCATTTGTTTACATATAACTTTAAATGTAATTTGAATATATATAACAATGAGCTTCCTACCCCCCACCCCACAAATTGAAAAAAATTGGTAAACAAAATGGTGCAGGAAGAAAAATGCAGCTTGCACAATAGTCCATCTTGTTCCTTTTCTCCATTGACCATCACACATCACTCCTCCGATGACTGAAATAAACCTTTATGATATTACATCCCAAATACCTTGTATTTTATTTCAATATTTTATGAACATACTAAATTTTTTTTTCAACTTGATTTTTTATTAGCTTATATAAATTTGTTCTCACTGTTCAGTTGATGTGTTCTTCTACTTACAAAATTGTTTGACTGTCTTATGTTGAATGAAACAGATCATGATTCATCCTATTAAAATAAATGGAACTATTTTTATTTAGTAGCTTTTTACTTGGTGGCAAGGCTTTCAGCAAAAAATTAAAGTTAGTTAGTGAAGGATGAGAATATTGCATTAAACTCATAGCCTCTGGAGTCAAATTTCTAGGTTAAAATCTCAGGCTGTCAATTCAGAAATTGTATTTTTTTGGATCAAGTTAGTTGTCCTTTATCTGCTTCAGTTATTTTCTTTGTAAAAGATGGATAATATCTCATAGGGTTGTGACAAACGAGATCATACACATAAAGCGTGAGAGAGACTCAGGGTTCAATGGCTGACTTAAACTCACAAAGATATTTGGTATCAGAACTTGGAAAAAATGTGGGTCATTTGAAAAGTCTAATTGTAAATGTTAATTATCATGGTAAGAAGGAAAATAGTAAAGAATATGGCACTTTCAATATTTTAGATTAAATACGAACCTAGGCTTTTACTGGAGATAAATATCTCCATGACATTTAAAAAGTGTATTTATTTACTTCCTTTTCTTGTGAGACTGAATGCTAATCTATCTCTTTTGAAGGGATAAAGTAGCCAGTTTTTTACTGTTTTTCCTACAACCTTTTCCGCCACCCTCTTTCAACTCCATCCTTTGTTCCCTGTTGCCTGAGTGGAGGGCACGACATTAATAGAAGGTATGGGTTCTAGTTTTAAGAGAGAAGCATCATGAGCCAGTATACATTATTTTGGAAGGGGAATGTGACTGAAAAACTAAGAAAATATACTTTGTATAAAATATACTTTGAGTGGGAATAGGAGAAAAATCTTCTAAATTCAATTATGTAACTTGGTTTATATTCAGCCAATTCTCCTTTAGCTCTAGAAGGAGTATTAAGAGAGATTAGAATACAGGCAGGCCTTACCTTGCAGTGCTCCAATATGCATAAATTTCAGTTTTCACAGTCTAGGTGAATAATATAATAGGGTTCCAATTTCAGTTACTGTGGTATATTTTGTGTAACTGCATAAAGTGTAAACTTACTGCTAACCCTTTGGTCCACAAACCATTGGTAAATAACAATAGTCATCATGCTCGGTGACCAATCATGTCACTTTTAGAGTCTGTTGGCGATTGGCTATCGTGCATCAGTTATTGGGTTCATATACCAAGAGCAGAGCAGGGCTCATGTGTAGCTGTATTGCCTCCTTCAATGATAAACCTATGTGACATTTCACAAAGACAGATAGGAAGAAGAGCAAACAGGCCAACAATGATGAAAGTCCAGAGGAGAAACAAAAAGTGATGATGTTGTGAGGGTCATTTGCATTGAAAACACGTGGCGTTATACAAGGACTAGCTTGACCGTGGAAACCCTGACACTCCCACCATTTGAGACACTCTAGCTGTGCAGTCAGAGGAACTTGGTGATGGAGATCTTACCAGCGCAGATGACGAAAGTGGCCATGATGAAGAGGATGAAGATGACTCAGAGGAAGTGACGCTGGGGAAAAAACTTCACATTAGAGGAAGTTTTGGAGATATGTCATGACATAAAAGCATGGAGAAAAAATGTTGAAAGTTAATTCAAACTTAGGAAGGGGTATGACAATTCACCAAGGCACAGAAGAGATGATTACACCTATACTGTGAATGGTATGGTGAGAAGAGAGAAATGGAAGTTCAAACTACCTTTGAGAAATTTTTGTTTACATTGTAAAAGAAATAAAACATTTTAATTCTCTATGTTTCTAAAGTTTCCAATTATAGTGCATTAAATAAATATTACTTTTGCTATTTTTCATTTTTATATACATTTATAACAGAAATTTAAAAATATATTGACAAAAATTTTAAAGACCAGGGGAAATTGTAATTTCCCCCACTGACTAATAAGATCACATGGCATGGGTTCAGCTTGCACAGTTTTTATATGGTCCATACTACCTTGCAGAAAGAGGACTATACACTTAAAATGAGGGAGAGCAAACACTTCAAATTCCCGTCTTGAAAGACAGCACTTTCTGGCTGAGAGAGTAAGATGTTTGCCTTATAGTTTAAGACTCTATCTTCACAGTCATGGAGTCACCGACTGTCCACAGAGTATTTGAATACAAATTAGAAAGAAAGAAAATTGCCCTCAACTATGATGCTATAAGGGCTTCCGAGGTGGGTCTAGTGGCAAAGAACCTGCCTGCCAGTGCAGAAGATATGAGAGACACGGGTTTGAGCTGTGGGTTGGGAAGATCCCCTGGAGGAGGGCATGGCAACACACTCCAGTATTCTTGACTGGAGAGTTCCATGGACAGAGGAGCCTGGCAGACTACAGTCCATAGTGTCATTTCACAGAGTTGGACACAACTAAAGCAACTTAGCATGCAGTCACATCCCTTTCGATGTAGCACTGGTGTGTACTGCACTGCATGGTGATGTATGGGTGTCCTGGGCTGGTTTCGGAGAATCTCAGTTCAGGTGACAAAGATAACACACGCAGCTGGATCACGGGCACTGAGGAGAGAGCTCTCATTACTATCAGAGCAGGCAGGAAAAGCTTCACGGTGAACATGGGTGTGGCCCAGTGTGATGAAGTCTAAAAACCAGGGCTGGAATGAGGCAGATGGATACAAATTACGAAAATGCTGAGTCAGATCCCATCCTCACTTAAATTTTTGTTACTCATCACAATTTTCTGCATTAATTATTTTTAAAAATATGCAAAAAATGTTATTTAGTTTAATTACAGAAGTGTTTTTTTATTTTTGTACCTCCCCCTAAATTTTGTGCTGTGGTGAGAGTTTCACTTACTTCTCTTACTGTATTCCTCAACATGGAAATTTATGAGGCAGCTTGATACCTGCAACTTCTGATTTGCTGTAAAAAAGCAAGGGAAAGAAGATGGCCAGAATTTCAGGTACTGGAGGAAGAGAAGATTTCTCATTGTTTTTCCTAACATGCTTTGTTGCTCTGAATTTAAAATACAGGCAGCGTTCATAGTTCAGTTTTTGCTATAAGTGACAGGAAACTTTAATAGCCTCTGAGTATCTGTCAGAATGTGAGCATTTGACTATAATTTTATGACAAGCTAAATGAGACTTTCCGCTGTATTTAGAAATTCAGATGTATCTTGACACCCAGGTAGAGTTTCTGGACTTAGCAAAGGAAACCATGAGATACCCAGTTAAATTTGAATTTTGATGAATAACAGATACTTTCTTAGTATAAGCATCCTGCATAAGATATTTATAAACTTATCTTAAAAATTAATTATTTTTATGAAATTCAAAATTAATTGAGTGTTCTGTATTTTATCTGATAACCCTATACCTCATGCACTTGCAATAGCTTAGGGAAGGTTAATTCCCATCTTTTATCTTAGCTGTTATTCTGCAATGTACAAGCCTCAACACGATAATGAACGTCCCATTACTGCTTTGAATGAAGTGGTTTCACAAACAGTACATTTTTTAAAATGCTTACTCTGAATAAAATATCTTCTATTAGGCATGCTTCTTTTTCTGTCCTTTTAATGTTGTAATTTCTTTCCTTCCTTGGCCTTTTAGCTCATCAAGTTTAGGCTAATAGTCAGCCTTTGTCTTTTCATCTTATTCCTTAGACAGGTAAGAACAGAAAGGGAAGTAACTAACTCGAGACCAAAATATGAATTTGGATATGCGGATTGCAACTTAGTGTTGCTTATTCCCTTGTGGGTAATACATTAAAGTATTTAATTTCAAGCAACTTTCCTTTCCTAGTCCATAACTGATACTGATTCACCGTGTGTTTGAAGTTATGGTAGGTTATCTATCTATCTGTCATCTATCATTGTATCTAGCTAGTTATCAATCATATTGCATATTTGTAGTATGATTAATTAGATGGCTAAAAGTTAATTCAGTATTCAGTGACAGAGTTAGGAAAATTGCTTTGTGTTAATCATAGTAATTTACACTTTCTGTTTAGATCAGGGAAATCTTATTATGCTATATTTTTCACTCTTTATTTTGGATTTGAAGTAATTTGTTTATTTCCTTTGTTTTCAAATTTTCCTAATCCTATCGTAAGGTCAGGGCCAACACAAGGCACAGTGATGAATTTGGGGAAACCTGTCTTGATGTCATTCCTCCTCTCAGGGATCATGTTGACAAACTGCCAGGCACCTCTCCTGCCAGGCAGGAATCTCTTGCCACTTCTAGTCTACCTGGGAGTGTTCTTGCTTTTTAAACACAGAACATTGGAAATAGTCAGTCTTCTGTTCTGCTTGTTTTCTGTGATACTTAAGTTATAGAAAGAAAATTCACTCTTCCTTCCCCTCTATGGATTTGTTTCATAGCCTGGACTCCATATTCTAAAGGCTAATGAAGTCACTGGTTAAATCTGTTGGACTGAGAACTTGTCTAGCGGGGATCAGAGTAGATGCATAATGTTTAAAAATCTGGGGACCCCTCAAGCATCTTGACAACACTCCAGGCACATTGTCATGCTAAATGCTAAGGATGCAATCATAAGTCTTTTGGTTTTAAAGCGTTTGTATTATTGTAGGAGAGAGAAACACACAAAGTGATTTGATTCTAATGTTGTAATTTAACGTTGGTGTTCTGCACAGAGAATTATGTGGACTAGAGTCTTTTTTTTTTTTTTTCAAGCAAGACAGGAAAGAAGTTAATGTCATCAGAAACCAGTAGTGTGGTTACAGATTCACACTATACCGTTAAGTGACTTTCGTCTCATAGAAAGTTGATTGTAACACTAAACATTATCCACAGTGAACGTTGATTTTGAAATCAAATTGATTTTGCAGATAAATACCAAGATGATGGGGGATATTTTCTTCTGAATGTACCACTAAAGTACCTGTTCAACCTCGACCATTTTCAATAGCTGGGTATGAAATATAGAGCTTTAACTAAGAAGAGGTTAGTTGTAAGATCAGTTAAACCTGTCAGGAAACACTTAAGTTTGACACGTTTCCCAGCAGTCACAAAGCTTAGGAGCCAAGCAGAAACGTTCCACTAAGCTAAACACTAAGGACCTGTCACTATTCAACCACTGTTTGTCTGTCAGCAGTAAAAGTAAATGAGTTTTTGAGGGCAGTTGTTCCAGATTCTTGAACTTCCTTACTGCCAGAACTATCAAATGTAGATATTTTTTATCTTTTTGAAAAGCACTTTCTATTTTTCTTACCAGAACCCTGGGCAATTTTTAAAAACTTTTTTTTTTTCCAAAAAGCAGAGAAAGAGACAAATCAGAAGAAATATGACATCTGAAGCCTTATGGTCATAAAGTATTTGATGGCATTAAAAAGAAAAAATCCTGAAATCTAACTTTAAGGAAAGTCTGAGCCCTGGGATAAGGGCTGTCTTCATAGTCCCCACAGGGGTAATTTAGCTCCTATATGAACCTGACTTTGAGGCCCTGGGGCTATGACAGTGAACTTTATCAACAATAAATCAGGCTCCACTCCACTGTGGTTGCTAGCTTTTCTGAAATTGGAGCCTAAAGTCGTGTGAGAAGACCGTCTTCTTTTTGAGTGTAGGCAGTTCAATTTGATTCAAGAAATATTTGTGGATTATGCCTGTGTACTGTTTACAGTAATTGGAGTGGTGGGTTTTGAGAAGAAGGGGGCTAATTCAGAGCTCTTTAATTCACACTTCTCAGATCAAATCTAGGACAATACCCAGGGGATCCATGAGTTGTGCTAAATGAGGATTTTATATGAATGCTGAATATGACAGTATCGGATGTGATTTATTTGGAGTTATTTGGCATAATCAGTGGGAGGCACATGCACAGACACACATAGCACATTCTAGATTTGGATTCGTTAATTAATATCTGTAGCACTCTAACCAGGAATAGGGACTTCCCAGGTGGTCAGTGGTAAAGCATCTGTCTGTCAAGCGTGAGACGTGTGTTCGATCTCTGGGTCAGTAAGATGGCACCCTGGAGAAGGAAATGGCAACCAACTCCAGTATTCTTGCCTGAGAAATTCCATGCACAGAGGAGCCTGGTGGGCTACAGCCCATGGGGTTGCAAGTCGGATATGACTTAGTGACTAAACAGCAACAACTAGGAATATGCATTCCAGAAATGCTTGTTTGACCTTTTAAAAAGTAATCAAAGCCCAGTCTCCAGAAGTGGCTGGTAAAAGTGTGCTGGGTAGCTTCCTTTATTTTCTGATGAATCCTACAAAGTTAAAAGATTGCATAGTGGATGTTGGTGAATTATTCAGTTCAAATTGGGGAAACAATTCATGTTTAAGACATGTGGATTGGCTGGAAATAATTTTTTTTGGCTCTGTTGAAATAGACTTGACATATATCATTATATGAGTTTAAGGTATACAGCGTGTTGATTCTGATACACTTGTATATTACCTTATCCCCACTGTAGTGTCAGCTAACACCTCCATCATATCACATAATTATCATTTCTTTTTTGCGGTGAGATCATCCAATATCTACTCTCTTAGCAACTTTTGAGTATTTAATACGGTATTGTTAACTATACAGTACTGTGCATTAGATCAGCAGAATTTATTCACTTTATAACAGGAAGCTTGTACTCTCTGAACAACATCTCTTCATTTTCCCTGCTTTGAAACCCCTAGTAGTCACCATTTTACTGTTTCTATGAGGCTTTTTATTTTTAATTATTTATTGAGGTATAGTTGATTTACTTTATTGTTTGATTGACAATGTTGTGTTCGTTTCTGGTGTATAGCAAGTTGATATATATATATATACATATATAAACTAACACATTGTAACATGTATATGTGCATATCTATAAATGGTTTATGTGTATATATACATGTATATATGTGTATATATATATATAGTTTATGATTTCCATTATGGTTTATTACAGGATATTGAAAGGTCAATAATTCCCCTGCCTTGTCATTTATCCATTTTTTATACAGTGGCTTGTACTCAGTCAATCAGTTCAGTCACTCAATCATATCCAACTCTTTGCGGCCCCATGGACTGCAGTACACCAGGCTTCCCTGTCCATTACAATTCCAGGAATTTGCTCAAACTCATGTTCATCGAGTCGGTGATGCCATCCAACCATCTCATCCTCTGTCATCCCCTTCTCCTCCTGCCTTCAATCTTTCCCAGCATCAGGGTCTTTTCCAATGAGTCAGTTCTTCGCATCAGGTGGCCAAAGAATTGGAGTTTCAGCTTCAGCATCAGTCCTTCCAATGAATATTCAAGATTGATTTCCTTTAGAATTGACCCTTGCAGTCCAAGGGACTCTCAAGAATCTTCTCCAACACCATGGTTCAAAAGCATCAATTCTTCGATGCTCAGCTTTCTTTATGGTCCAACTCTCACATCCATACAAGGCTTCTGGAAAAACCATCGTTTTGACTAGATGGACTGAGTCGGCAAATTAACGTCTCTGCTTTTTAATATGCTGTCTAGGTTGGTCATAGCTTTTCTTCCAAGGAGCAAGTATCTTTTAATTTCATGGCTGCAGCACTATCTGTAGTGATTTTGGAGCCCAAGAATATAAAGTCTGTCACTGTTTCCATTGTTTCCCCATCTATTTGCCATGAAGTGATGGGACTGGATGCCATGATCTTAGTTTTTTGAATGCTGAGTTTTAAACCAGCTTTTTCACTTTCATCAAGAGGCTCTTTAGGTCCTCTTCACTTTCTGCCATAAGGGTGGTGTCATCTGTGTATCTGAGGTTATTGGTATTTCTCCTGGCAATCTTTATTCCAGCCTGTGCTTCTTTGGAAAAATATATATTCAGTTTCTCTGCTCATTTTAAAATCAGATGTTCTTGCTGTTAAGTTGTATGAGTTCCTTATACATTTTGGATATTAACTCCTTATCAGATAGATGGTTTGTGAACATTTTCTCTCATTCTGTAGGTTGCTTTGTGATTTTGGTGATTGTCTCTTTTGTTGTCAGGAGTGTTTTAATTTGATGTAATCCCAGATATTTATTTTTTGTTTTTGTTGCTTGTTCTTTTGGTGTCCCACCACCCAAAGCATTGCCAAAATCCACGTTAAGGAGATTTTTTTTTCCATTTTTGGCTAGGAATTTTATGGTTTCAAGCTTTATGTGTAAAGTCTTTAATCCATGTCAAATTAACTTTTGTTAATGGTATTGTTATAAGGATCCAATTTCATTTTTATGCATATGGTTTTCTATTTTCCCAACACACTTATTGAAGGTTATTTTTGATCCTTTGTCAAATACTAGTCAGTCATATCTGTGTGGGATTATTTCTTGAGTCTTAAATCTATTCCACTGGTCTATGTGTATAATTTTTGCTAGTATCATACTGTTTTGGTTACTATAGCTTTTTTTATATACTAATACTATAGTATTGTCTGAAATCAGGATATGATATGCTTCTGGCTTTGTTCCTTTTTCTCAAAATTATTTTGGTTATTCAGGGTTATTTGTGGTTCCATTCAAATTTCAATATTGGTTTTCCTTTTTGTGTGAAAAATTCCATTGAAATTTTGACAGGAGTATTTTAAGGCATGTTCCCCCTTGTGTGAACAAGATGTAAGATTCTAGTGAGGTTGACAGTCTTGTTTGATATTGTTGAGGAGTTAGGATTCCCATCAGTTCTGTGGCAGCTGAATGTGGAGAATTTTGCAGTTTTATTCTACCTACCCTATTAGCTGAATCCTCTGCTGGGAAATTATGGCATATACTTTGCATAAACTTATTAGGCAAAGTGAGGTCCATGTAACTCCCAGTCAGGGGATAAAGACTTGATCTGGTCTGTAAAACAGGTTCATGACTCCACGTGTGAATGCATATGTTACTGTTTTTGCCATTTTGTATGCATGCTCATACTATTGTTGTAATATGTTGGGAGAGAAACCCAGGAGCCCTCATGAATGAGGTGAACTATTTGTATTGGTGATCTACAATGTCTAAAAAGCAATTGTGAATGGTTTGAATGGTTTTTGGTGAGTTCCCATCAGTGTATTTGCTGTGTCTACAAATACTTAATAGAGTTTTCTCCTTTTGTAGCCCTGGAGGGGGAAGGACTTCACCAATTAGAAAGATGACTGAGGAATATGATGTGGTTTATCTCTAATTATTTTTTCTTTACCTTTAGATGAGACTTCTAAAAGGTATTTGGTGTTTGAAGAATTTTCAAAAGAATTCTCCTTTCATGGTTCATCTACCACAACATTTTTTTTTCTTTTTTTCTGGGAGCAATGTCAGAAAAGGGTATTTTGAAAGAAAATTCTGTTGCTGTGATTAAAAGAAATATCCACAACATATAAAGGCAGTTTTATGTGGAAGAAGCCTAGTGCTGAAAGTGAGGTCAGGCAAAGACTGGGAAAATAGATTTGCCCAAACCTACGTTAAGGACGTTAAAATATCTTTTCCACAAAATTCTCTGGGTTTAAATATACAGGGTAGACATTTGTTTGGTGACAAAATAAGATGATGTTTTGCAGACTTCACATGAAAATCAGAACATTTTGCTTATAGTTCTTCTAAGGTTAGTACTATGTGCTATGCTTAGTCGCTCAGTCATGTCTGACTCCTTGCGACCTCATGAGGGGTCCATGTGGGGACCCCTCATGTGGTCCATGAGGCTCCTCTGTCCATGGGGATTCTCCAGGTAGGAATACTGGAGTGGGCTGTCACACCATCCTCCATGGGAGCTTCCCAACCCAGGGATCGAATCTAAGTCTGCCGCATTGCAGGCGAATTCTTTACCATCTGAGCCGCCAGGGAAGCCCTGGTTAATACCATATGAACTCTCAACAACAGGTCAAGAAAAGCAGCCTTATTAGTTAAGTAATGAAGACTGAAAAGAGCAGAGAAGAAAATTACTTGTTTAAAATATAGCTGTCTTTTCATAACTCTTTCCCTTTTGCTTATGTTTTGAGTTGGGGCACTCTGAGTTTCCAGGAAGTGAAATGATTTGCTTTGCAGCATTCTCTTCCCTTGCTTGAATATGCTGCTCATGCTCTTATGCCATTAAATGAGAAATGACTTATTGTGTGTGCTTCCCCTTCTTGTAGAAAAGGAACTTTATTAGCATCTAAAGTTTGCATATAACACATTTGCAACCACTTCATTTGTTGGAAGCAGGCAATAAAAATGAGATCTCCTTTAACACAATGATATTCTGCCATTCATAAAAATGAAGTATGGAATCAATCAGTCCTCTGAGGAGGCGGCCACCTGACAAATGATAAGAGTAAAAATAATGTAAAATACAATGTCAAAGTTTTTCAAGTAATAATATGCAAAAGTAGGGAGAAAAGAACAATTCTTTTTACTGTAATGTACCCTATAAGAAGCCCAGATTTTGTATGACTAGTATAGATACGACTAATGAAAACCAACAGTTGGTATGTGCTTAACTTGCTCTGAAAATTTGTAACAAATTGAGACTCAGAGAAATATTAATTCTACAAGGACCATTATGAAAGTGGGATAACTGGTTTTTATTCTCTAAATGGTATAAATTTAAATAAATTCCATAATCTCAGGATAGAAGATTGCTAGACTAATACAATGTTGGTTAAATAATAAATCAATTTCAAATAAGTGGATCTGACTTCTATCATTTTTTCCTAATTAACGTCACACTTACATTAAAAAAAATTTTTTGGAGGATAATTGCTTTATAATTCTATGTTGGTTTCTGCCATATATCATCATGAATCAGCCACAGGTGTACACATGTCCGCTCCCCCTTGAACCCCACCCCCCACCATCTCCTTACCCATCCCACCCTTCTATGTTGTCACAGAGCACTGGATTGAGCTCTCTGTGTCAGTCAGAAAATTCCCACTTGCTATTTATTTTACATATCGTAATGTACATGTTTCCAAGATATTCTCTCAATTCATCACACCCTTTCTTTCCTGCATTGTGTCCACAAGTCTGTTCTCTATGTCTGCATCTCCATTGCTACCCTGCAAATATGATCATCAGTACCATCTTTCTAGATTCCATACGTATGCATTATTATACAATATTTGTCTTTCTGACCTACTTCACTGTGTATAATAGGCTCTAGGTTATCTTTACTTTATGATCGTGCAACTCTATCTTTAAACTGAATTTGTGGGAAGTCGTAAGTAGAAAATATTATACATTTTTTCCATACAAGTCTTTCATCAAATGTTCTCATTTCCACTTTTTGCTAATGAAAAGGTAATGACAAAGCTGTTCAAGAAATAGTTGCTCACTCATAAATGAATTTTTTTAAACACAGTATGGGCAATATCTGAAGGTCAGTTGCTCAAGATGAAACAGTTGCTCATACTTCACAGATTTTTGTAATGCCTTGTGAGAAGCTTGTGATACAAACATAGTTTTATTTATCCTTTATAGTTTCTCTACTGTTTTGCCTCTGGGTCACCTCCTATCTTTTTCAGTTGAACCCTGAGGTGAAATCATTAATTTAAAAAACAGCATCATTAAAACATAATGGGAAGTAAGTACCATAAATGTTTCAGACTATGACAGTCAAAACTAATTACACATGATTTTTATTTTGGTTTTCATTACTTTCTAATACTAAACAATATCATTGACAGTTTTTAAGCACAAGTGAGTTAAAATGAGGTAATTTGTGCAGAATTATTGAATTTTACAGCTAAAAGATTTTCACTTGATCTGTTCCAACTTCCTTACGGGTGAGAAATTGAAGGTCTTGTAGATTGAACGACATGTCTGTGGTTACACAGGTCCTGCGCCTTTAGGCTACTGCTTCTTTCCCTAATGTTGTGTTCAATTAGCTTCTTGTGTCCTGGGAGCCCACAAGCCCTTTGAATACTTTGGTGGCTGGCTGCTCCTATTTCTCCATCTGTGTGGACATCTGTTCTACATGATCTGTGCTCCTTCCGAGGGATCAGAATCCTTATTTCCCATCTGACTCACTGTCTCTAAGCTGGCCAATCCACCCACTTGCTCAAAGGGCTGAGTCCTAAGACTCACTTGGCTCGGGGGACAGCAGAAGGTTTGCAGTGGCAGTGATTTCTGCTGGTGCTACTAATTATTCTTGCCCCGTGACTCATGCACACATGAATACGCATTAGTTCTACTATTTAACTGTTGAAAAATGATTTTTGAACAATGATCTAAAATGGTGTATATTTTTGCTAGTTTCAATAAAAGGGGGCCCTTCCGTATTCATTACTTGATACATTGATGTAATTACACTGAAAGAATTCAAAACAAGGCATAAATTCAAATCTTAATTTTGGTAGAGTTTGATCAAACATATAGTTTGAAAATGAAAATTAACTAGAGAGATTTTTAATTAAGAAATTTTTTGCCTCAGATGTTATGATGAATTTTTAATCTTTATCCTCTTAGGAAATGAAGAAAACGCAGGTTTTTGAAAGAATGGGAGCATATATCTGAGTTATCATATTTTATTTTCTTTAGCTTTTTATTTTTATTGCAGGGAAAGAGCAATCCAAAATTATGCTCAATTAACCATAGAGAGCATTAAAGACCTATTATTTTTATACTTCTTGCTTTTTCTTTTTGGTGTACTTTCCTTTCCAGATTTTGATATTAGAGTATACCAGCTTCATGAAACAAATTTGTACATCCTCTCTTCTGTAATACCTTAATGAGGGGAACACAGATAAGAAGGAACAATCCAGTTTCCAGTGGCTATACCTACTTTAAATTATGCTATTATGATGTTACATGTATCCCTTGCAATTCAAATCCATTAGACTCCAAGTTGGCATAATGAGAGTCCCAGTAGTAAGTTTAGATAACAAGGACCATCATGAATTATCTGAATTCATTCATATCCTAAATTTTGGGTACTAAGTAATAAGAATTTGGAAATGTAGGTAGGCCTCTCTTCCAAAGAGTCCTATGTTACCAATTTTATCTGAATCTATTTTAAGTTTTGGTGAGTGAGAATTTTAGTAGGAAGTATTGCCTGTAGTTTTGAGTCTGTAAGCTTAGACCTTATTATTATCCCTATTTTGCAGATTAAAAAAAAAATCTAAGATGCAGAGGATTGAGGATAGTCTAAGATCACACAGCTAAGAAATGTCAGAGCCAGGTCTGGCAATCTACCTGCACAGCCCTTGTTCCTAACTGCAATATTATTCTACAAAATGATTCTACAGAGCTTGGGGGTTGTTGTTGTTGTTGTTGTTTAGTTGCTAAGTCATGTCCAAATCTTTTGGGACCCATGGACTGTAGCCCACCAGGCTCGTCTGTCCATAAGATTTCCCAGGCAAGAGTACTGGAGTGGGTTGTCATTCCCTTCTCCACAAGATCTTCCCGACATAGGGATCGAACCCACGTCTTCTGCTTGGGAGGGGGATTCTTTACCACTGAGCCATCAGGGAATTCCAGGGGATACAAGAGAACTAATGTTTGGCAGTAAAGTTGGAAGAGTTTATATATACACATATATATATATGTATATATTGTGAAAGTCACTCAGTCATGTCCGACTTTTTGCAACCACATGGACTATACTGTCCATGGAATTCTCGAGGCCAGAATACTGGAGTGGGTAGCCTTTCCCTTCTCTAGGGGATCTTCCCAATCCAGGGATTGAACCCAGGTTTCCTGCATTGCAGGTGGATTCTTTACCAGCTGAGCCACAAGGAAAGCCCAAGAATATTGGAGTGGGTAGCTTATCCTTTCTCCAGGGGATCTTCCCAACCCAGGAATCAAACTAGGGTCTCCTGCATTGCAGGTGGATTCTTTACCAGCTGAACTACCAGGGAAGTCTGTATGTGTATATATATAAACAAATGGTCTTTATTTGTAATCTTGTTTCAAAACAAGTAAAATTCTATATATTTGAATTATACTGTCTTATATATTGTAAATGCTGTTGTTGTTAGCACTGAATTTCTTCAAGAAAATATGATTCTCTCTCAAGTAAGTCTTCAAGATATGTCAGCCCATCTCTTAGGTATAAAATCTATTAGAACATAGAAGGAAAATGAGGAAGTTAATTTTACAACTCTCTGACATAGCTTCCAAACTATGTTGATGTTTACCTTGACCCTTACAAGTTGTTGTTTTAGATTTTAAGGTATGGAAAAAATTATATTCTTGTATGTTTTCACTGGAGATACATGAACCTAAGTGAACTGTGAACTCATTCTATCTGTTGTCACACATTACTCTGGAACTCCAGCCTTAGTAGGTACCGGCCGCTGGTCTAAATAGTTGTGAGTGTTAACAGCATCACGGCATGTTAGGGCCGAAAGAGACCTTGGGATCAAACCTGTCACTGGGGATGAGAATGGGAAAACTGAAGCTCAGGGCCCAGACAGTGGTGGAACTGCTGGTACCCACAACAGCAGTTATATGTTGGTTGAAAGAGTGCAGAACAGGGAGTAAATTTGATGTCCCATCTCTTTGAGCTGCAGTCACACTGTTGGTCATTTGGGATGTGTGTACTGAGGGAGCAAATTGGAAGTTAGAATAAAGTAGGTTGCTCTTAGGTTAGGAGAAGAATATTATTTTCGACTGAGCTTTACTTTCCTCAGATGGCTCAGTGGTAAAGAATCCACCTGCCAATGCAGGAGACATGGGTTTGATTCCTGGGTTGGAGAGATTCCCTGGAAAAGGGAATGGCTACCCACTTCAGTATTCTTGCCTGAGAAATCCCATGGACAGAAGAGCCTGGCGGGTTACAGTCCAAGGGGTTGCAAAGAATCAGACACTACTTAATGACTGAGCATGCATGTATTACTTTTCTCACACTCGTTTATCAGGCTAAAGGTGGAAAATATTTTCATCCACTCCCTTCACTTTACCTTTTCTCCTACATCTTAGAGTCATTATTGAATATTTTGGTTTTGTTATGATGTTTGAGAAAGAAACAATAATTTTTCCATTTGAATTTCCTTTCAGTTTGCCTAATTAAAATTTGATATCATGTATCAAATGATTCATCTGTAGCATTTATATCTAGTCATTTGGGCAAGAAGCCCTGCATAAAAGCAATTATGTTGGGTAATACCCAATTATTCATATGCATCTCAAGCAGATATGTGCTCTTTAAAATCTCCAAATGCCATTTCAGGAAAAAAAAAGCTCAAAACAGAAATATACTGTTCTCAGCCAAAAGCTTCTTTTGGAACAAAGTTCTAGATAACAACAATGAAAGAGCTAAACCAGGGCTTATCAATCTTGGCACTATTAACATTTTGGACAGGATAATTCTTTGTTGTGAGAGTTGTCCTAATCATTCCAGAATGTTCTAGCTCTCTAAAATGCACTCGGTGATGTTTTATAAATGATTCTGACCTACACATGCATTTCTTTTAGATACCTTGATCCAGTGATGATAAACAGCATCGTCTTTCACATTTCTAAAAATACAGGTTAAAAAATCTAATAAATGTTCACATGACTAGCAATCTTCATAACACTTTAAAATAGCATCTAATTTTTCCCTCATAAAAGCCTTGTAAATTATGTTAAATGTTTGGTAATATCAAATAATCATGAATAATCATGGTAATATCATGAATAAAGTCACACTTAAGGTCACATAGCTAGTTCATGGAATGATAGATTTAGAGTTTGAGTCTCTTGCAGTTGCAAAGCTCCTGTTGGGCATTTGTGGTGTGTGGGGAGAATGTGGCTGGGATGGCTTGGGTTCAACTCTTGGTGCTACCAATTACTAGCTTTGGGTAACTGGGCTATTAGTTTAATTTCGTCATTTTTCAACTTTCTCCTCTGTAAAATAAGGATTACCCAATACGAAGTTAGAAAGTATTTCAAAACGTATTGCGAGGAATAAACAACCAAAGCTTTTATGTATTTAGCAAGTGATAAGAAATATTAGATATTAGCATTAACAATAGTCATAAGAATTATACAATTAAAATGAAATATAAAGATAGACTGCCATGATTTTGGCCAAGTTCCATCAGTTACGAGTCATGTGACACTACCATACTGATGTACTCTCTTTCTTTCTTAGTTTTCTTGTCTGTGGAAGATAGAAGATGACAATGATGGGAATTGCCTTATCCCATAGAGTTTTTGTGAGAATTAAATGCCACACAGTAAAGAGTCACTACATGTAAATAATAACATTATTATTATTCACTGAAGGGGATGGTAGAGGATGAGATGGTTGGATGGCATCATCGACTCAATGGATATGAGTTTCAGCAAACTCTGAGAGAGTGAAGGACAAGGAAGCAGTCCGTGGGGTCACAAAGAGTCAGACACGACTTAGCCACTGAACAACAGCAACAACAGTGAAATTTAGCCTTAGCCTCAACAGTCTTGTCTGATACTACTCTTATCACTCAGATTTTTTGTTTGTAAACCAGAGAAAGGAAAGACTAAAAAAGAAGTTCTTGGACAAATGGTGGTGGTGGTTTAGTCGCTAAGTCGTGTCTGACTCTTGTGACTGCCAGGCTCCTCTGTCCAGGGTATTCTCCAGGCAAGAACACTGGAGTGGGTTGCCATTTCCTCCTCCAGGGGATCTTCGCAACCCAGGGATCGAGCCCAGGTCTCCCACATTGCAGGTGGATTCTTTACTGTCTGAGCCACCAGGGAAGTCCATGGTCCTACTAGAGAAATTTTATTTTTTAATTAAAAAATCAGATCAGATTTTCTATTTTATGCCTGAGTATTTGTTTTGAATAGAGTCACAGTCAAAATGTCACTGGTGGGAATGATAATGAGAAATTACTGACTATTGAAGGAAATATGTCAAATGGTAAAGGAGAAAAAGGAAATTAATCCTGAGTGCTCATTGGAAGGACTATGGCTGAAGCTCCAATAATTTGGTCACCTGATGTGAAGAGCTGACTCATTGGAAAAGACCCAGATACTGGGAAAGATTGAAGACAGGAGAAGAAGGGGGAGACAGAGAATGAGATGGTTGGATGGCATCATCGACTCAATGGACATGACTTTGAGCAAACTCCGGGAGATAGTGAAGGACAGGTAAGCCTGGCATGCTGCAGTCCATGGGGTCACAAAGAGCTGGACATGACTAGGGAGTGAGCAGCAACAACAAAGGGGAAAAATGTTAAATCACTTCAGCTGTTTTTTATTGGGCACTTCCCATGCACCCAACACCAGACCAGTGCTGAGGACTGAAGATGCAGAGAGCATGATTTTTTTTTCCACTAGGAAGCTAGTAATTTAACTAAAGCTTGAAAAGTGAGGGCTTCTGTGGTAGCTCAGACGGTAATGAATCTGCCTGCAATGCAGGGACCTGAGTTCAATCCCAGGGTCAGGAAGATTTCCTAGAGAAGGGAATGGCTATCCACTCCAGTATTCTTGCCTGGAGAATTCCATGGACAAACATGACTGAGCAGCTAAAACTTTTACTCTTGGGCTTCCCTGTTGGCTCAGCTGGTAAAGAATCCACCTGCAATGCAGGAGACTGGGTTCAGTTTCTGGGTTGGAAAGATCCCCTAGAGAAGGGAAAGGCTACCCACTCCAATATTCTGGCCTGAAGAACTCCACGGACTGACTATAGTCCATGGGGTCACAAAGAGTCAGACATGACGGAGCAACTTTCACTCACTCACTTGAAGAGTGAAAGGGACAAACCGAACAAACAGTAGCTGTAAAAGTTTGTGAAAGTGTTTTAATGAAGATGTATGCAAAGTGCTTTGGGATTATAAGAGTAAAGACACGATTATAGTAATAATGTAAGCTCAGACTTAAAGTAGCATTTGACCAGGAGAAAAAGGGAAGATGATATTCCAGGAAGAGAAAAATCAAAGGTGAAAGAAAAATCAGGAAGAAAAAGGAATAAGTTCCAAGCCTGTTGTAACAACCTGTCCCACCACATCGTGTTTGTTTTATGGTCATTTTTATGTCTCTTGTGATTTTTTTTTTTTAAATAGATGAAGTTGCTGTGTAATAGTCAGCTGTCCCACTAGATCGTGCTTGGTATGAAGAGCTGTGTTTCTGGAATAATTTTATACTAGTCATTATTTCTGAAAGTTCCCTTAAACTAGGACTGCCATGGAGAAAGCTGTTATGTAGATACTATTTGGGGAAGGGAAGCAGTGCCAGTATTTGGGGAACAAGATATCTCCTCTGCCAGTCTAATTCCATTTCAACGTGTCTTTAAGCTCATTTTGATAAGACTTAAACCAGCAGATCTGGCTTACGTACAACTGTGGTTGTATCTATTCAGGTTAAGCGCTGCAGAGGGTGGCCCAGTTGTGGAATGAATTAGCAATCTTAATTACCTACTAAAATTAATTAAGGCAGGCATTAGGACAAATGACCCATGTGGGCAATTAGAATAGTTCCAGATACCTAAGATAATCTGCCTCTCTTTTCTGCCTAATCACAGTAAAACCAGAATTTATCTCCTTTGAAAAAGTATTGAAAGAATCAAACAGGTTTTAAAAAGACAAGTGTAGCCTGACCTTCAATAAAAGGTGGGAAATGATGAGCTCATATTTTGTTCTACTTAGATCAGGGCTTGGCAGACTTTTTCTGTGAAGGGGAAGAGAGTAAATACATTAGGCTTGGGGGTCATAAGTCTGGGTGTGACAACTGTTCAACTTTGCTTTCGAAGGGTGAAAGGATCCAGAGACAACATATAAAGGAATAGACAGAACTATGCTTTAATAAAATTTCATTTACGGACACAAATTAAAATGTCACTAATATTCTCGTATCATGACATATTCTTCTTTTGATTTTTTTCACCCATTTTTAAACATGTAAAAACTGTTCATAGCTCTTGGGTGCTACTTATCTTGTCCATGAAAGAATGAGGCTTCAAATATCACTTGGAGCCAACTGGTTCAAAAGTCTTTTTAGTTTAGTTCAGTTCAGTCCCTCAGACGTGTCCGATTCTTTGCTACCCCATAGACTGCAGCACGCCAGACTTCCCTGTCCATCACCAATTCCCGGAGTTTGCTCAAACTCATATCCACCAAGTTGGTGATGCCATCCAACCATCTCATCCTCTGTCATCTCTGTCTCTTCCTGCCCTCAATCTTTCCCAGCATCAGGGTCTTTTCAAATGAGTCAGTTCTTCGCATCAAGTGGCCAAAGTATTGGAGTTTCAGCTTCAGCATCAGTCCTTCCAATGAACACCCAGGATTGATCTCCTTTAGGATGGACTGGTTGGATCTCCTTGAAGTCCAAGGGACTCTCAAGAGTCTTCTCCAACACCACAGTTCAAAAGCATCAATTCTTTGGTGCTCAGCTTTCTTTATAGTCCAACTCTCACATCCATACTACTGGAAAAACCATAGCTTTGACTAGAAGGACCTTTGTAGGCAAAGTAATGTCTCTGCTTTTTAATATGTTGTCTAGGTTGGTCTTTTAGTTGTGGTTAAAATTTCTTCTTAATCAGTTCAATTTTTTTTTTTATTGAAACTGATATTTACTAGAAATGAGACACAAATGCTACACCTAACACTGCATAAAAACCCCATTAGGAGTGTTGAGGAAGACCCATGGTGTAATATTAAATCAATATTATTAGATAGGGCTTCCCAGGTGGCTCAGGGGTAAAGAACTCAACTGCCAATGCAGGAGATGTGGATTCTATCCCTGGGTTGGGAAGATACTCTGGAGAAGGAAACAGCAACCCACTCCAGTGTTTTTTGCCTGGAGAATCCCATGGACAGAGGGCACTGGTGGGCTATAGTCCATGAGGTCACAAAGAGTTGGACATTCACTTAGTAGATTAGTATTAAGTATTCCTGAAGAGAGTGGCTAGGTGAAGACTTTGTGTTGATTTTGACCTAGGCTCCCCTTTGATTTTGTTTTGCTTATCTGAATGATCTGCTGATATGCCTGGCTGTGTCTCTGTCCCACTCTATTCTGGTAGATTCCTGGCATTGTAATTATGTTGTTACTTTTTCTCTGGTTACAATGACACTATAGTTGATTTCTCCCCCACCCAGTTTCAGCATCCCTTCCTTATTGATAAATTTGCCTACTAACTGTTTTTGTACTGCACCATTTCTCTATTTTTGTTTTTATTTGCCAATTCAAAATCCAGTGGAAAGTTGGAAGTGTTATTATTTTGTAATATGAGAGATTCTCCACTGAGAATTGCTCTGAAAACAAACAAACCAATTAGTGCAGAATACTTCTCCCAAATGTGTGTAACTATCATGTGGTGGGAAAGGCTTTGTAAATGTCTTGAATTCTGATGGGAAAAGAGGTTGGGGTTAAATTTTGCTTGAGAAAGACTGTCCTGGTATCAAAGTCCTATTAGGCACTGGCCAGACCCTGAGAAAGACTGACAGCGGGAGGAGAAGGGAATGACAGAGGATGAGATGGTTGGGTGGCAACACCGACTCGATAGACATGAGTGTGAGTAAGCTCCAGAAGTTGGTGATGGACAGGGAAGACTGGTGTGCTGCAGTCCACGGGATCGTAAAGAGTTGGACACAACTGAGCGACTGAACTGAACTGATTTATATATATATATATATATATAATTAGTCAGCTCCCCTGGTAGTTCAGCAGTAAAGAGTCTGCCTGCCAATGCAGGAGACTCTGCAGAAGTTGTGGGTTCAATACCTATGTGGGAAAGATCCCCTGGAGAAGGAAATGGCAACCCACTTCAGTATTCTTGCCTAGAAAATCCCATGGACAGAGGAGCCTGGAGGGCCACAGTGCATGGAGTCACAAAAAAGTCAGACACGACTTAGCAACTAAACAAACAACATATATATATATATATAGTTATTATATACGTAATTATAAATTACACATGTGTTTTACCATTGTACAGAGTAATATAAACACATGAATCACAGAACTTTAGAAGATCAAGATAAAATTAAAAATAGACATTCTGCTGTTTCTCTTTTTCAGTTTTGTAAATTGCTCTGTGCATTCTGGGATATCGCCCACCCTGGAGGTCAAATATCCCAATGGCTTCCAGAGCCAAGATTAAAAGACATCTGTTTTCTGCTTCATTAAGGTTTTGTCAAGGGCTTCCCAGGTGGCTCAGTGGTAAAGAACCCGTCTGCCAATGCAGGATATGTAAAAGACACCAGTTCGATCCCTGGGTTTGAAAGATCCCTGGAGAAGGGCATGGCAATTCACTCCAGTATTCTTGCCTGGAGAATTCCATGGACAGAGGAGCCTGGCAGGCTACAGTTCGTGGGATCACAAAGAGTTGGACATCACTGAAGCGACTTAGCATGCTCGCAAGGTTTTGTCATTTAAGGGCTTCACACTTAGTGTGGTGCATGGCACACAGAATCATACTGTTGTCCATTTGGATGTGAGTGTACAGAATTGAGCATCTAGGATATTCTTTTAATCGTGGCCTGTGATGGGTTTGATGAGGCTGGCAATTTCCACAATGAAGCAGGTTTCTGGAGCACAGTCAAGCTGATGCAGCCTATGCATGAGAAGGGGGCCTCAGGGTCAGGCATTACAATGGCAAACAACACAATACCACGTCCATTTGTTTTGGTTTGAGCTGAATTTTACTTTCATTCTGAGGGCTAACTTTAGACAAAATTGGTCAGTTTTGAGGCAGTTTACGATTTTCTTAGTTGCTACCTAAGAGCACCCTTAAGCCTCTTAAGGGTGGGTGCATTTCATTTTATGCTACTGTGGTGGAATCCAGTACCATTCAAACACGAAAGTATCTAATCATCTCTCTACCATGACCTTGACACTGTGATATCCCTTCTCTGCAGAACTGAATGTAAGTTCTCATCTAAATGTTGAATCAAATAATTGCAAACATTGGTGATTTGACAGTGATACGCATAGAGGCTGGAAAGCTTCCTGGTCCATCTGAATTCTCTTTGTTAGTTGACACACTTGCCTATTCTCCTCTAAATACTTTCTCAGTTATTTGAAAAAGAGATAATCTGCCAAACCAGGTTTAATTTCTGAATACTGTCAGAAAAGTTGATGTCAAGAAAACAAAGTAATTCATGATTTCCTCTAGAAGAGCTAAGACTATATAGCCAGCCAAAGGGGGAGGATGATGTCGGAGAAGGGTCAATGTCTCTTTTGCACTGGTACACAAAGGAAATTGCAATTTGGGGAAAATCATCTTCCAAATTGCATTCTCCCCTCTTGATCTTGAACCTCACATTTACATTCATTTTAATGATGAAGATGTAGAAGTAAATAGAATTAATTAGGACCTTTGAAATCATTCCAAAATGGAGAATATTTTAAAATCAAATTAATAGCAGAATGAACAGAAATGGGCATAAATAGGTGAGTGAAGCAGTAATGCTCATTAGAAATATACAAACAACAATATAGTACGCAGATGGACTGATATTTAATACTGGACTGAAGATCTGGAAGGAACACAGAGTTGAAAAAAAAATTGGAAACGGCATTTCACTGGCAAGCAGAAAAAGTAGTAATTGGCTACCTGGAACATTTCCTAATTGAGGGCTTAATAGACTGGCTTAATAGATACTTCAGAGGTTTGAGTGAAGATGGGAAACTAATAAGTTTTATCTTAGTGATATTAGTGATATTTATATTAGTGATAAATTAAAATATTTGAGGTAAATCTTGGTGATGATTTCTGAAACAGTTATGAAACATACTAGCAAGATCAGTAATATCGATAATATATTGGTAGTTGCAGATGTATATTTTGAGACCAACAAAATATGGGGATATCAGGATTTGATTAAACAGCTAGGCTAGGAACCATATGTTTACACTTGAGTTTTTGCCATCAGCATTGTGCTTAACATGACCAGCAAACGTACTGTGGAGCAACTGACAAAATCAGAGTGCATGTGTGGGAAGTCACTTCAGTTGTGTCTGATTCTTAATGGTCCTCTGGACTGTAGCCCACTAGCCAGGTTTTTCTGTCCATGGGATTCGCCAGGCAAGAATATTGGAGTGGGTTGCCACGCCCTCCTCCAGGGGATCTTCCCGACCCAGGGATCGAATCCTTGTCTGTGGCATCTAACTGCATTGACAGGTGGGTTCTTTACCACTGGCACCACCTGGGAAGCCCCAAAATTAATGTAGGAGACATGAAAGTTTATATTTAGCATGCTTGAGTAGAGAATATGACCCAGCCTCACAGACCAAGTGAAATATCTATGCTACTGTAAATTTTTGCCAAATTTATATTAATATTTGTTATTCCTTCCAAGGCATTTTGAACATTATAATGAAGACCCAAGTGAGAAAGTCACCCTTTGGCAACTTCAAGGCCATTTTGAAATGGAAAGAAGCCTAATGCTCAGTTCAGACTACAAGTCTGTCATGTTTATACATTTGGTATCACACTGTCCCATGAATTCTAGCAATAAATATTCTTTAAAAAGACTCACAAATCTTCCTGAGCATCAAATATCTTTTCACAAATGACATCTGGGTGAGTTGGATATAAATAAGCCAAAACTATGATTAATAGATTCCTTTGGGCATATAAACGAAGGGGGCAAGTATGTGGTTAACTGTGACCAGAGACTGAAATGTTTGATGAAGAAACCATTTAATTCAATAGGGTATCTAGTAATTCTTTTCTGCTGAACACCTTTCTTGGGCTGGGTCAGCTGCTCAATAGGTAGAATTTGATCTGGTCCCACCAGGCTTTATTTATGTTCTTGTGGCAAGTTTGCTTTCTTGCTCTCCTTCTGTGCATCCTTTTCTATATCTCTAAAATTCCATGTATTTTATTTTTTATTTTTTTTTATTTTTATTTTTTAAATAAATTTATTTATTTTAGTTGGGGGCTAATTACTTTACAATATTGTAATAGTTTTTGCCATACATTGACATGAATCAGCCATGGGTTTACATGTGTTCCCCTTCCTGGACCCCCCACCCACCTCCCTCCCCATCCCATCCCTCTGGGTCATCCCATTGCCCCGGCCCTGAGCCCTTGTCTCATGCATCGAACATGGAATGGTGTTCTCTTTCACATATGATAATATACATGTTTCAATGCTATTCTCCCAGAACGTCCCACCCTCACCTTCTCCCTCAGAGTCCATAAAATTGTTCTATGCATCTGTGTCTCTTATTCTGTCTCGCATATAGGGTTATCGTTACCATCTTTCATGTATTTTAAATGACTATATTTTTTCTTTGAAATATCTCCTACAGTTATTTATTCTCCTTTCCTCCCCCACTGCCACCCATTCTCTTTCCTCCTTTTTTTTCTTTTTTGAGAATGTACTCAGATACTATTAGAAAAGACCCCAGTGAGGTTGGAGGTCATCTTACGTACATGTGATGACAGCAATGTTCAGAAATTTGGCTTCTGTTGTAATGAGAGATTCATTTCTGGAGACTATGTCTTTTGACTCTCAGTTCTTTGCTTTTGACCTCCTCAAGGATAAGCCTCATCACCTTGTTTGGGACATCTGTGATGGGCCTCTTGTCTTCTGATAGCTTCTCTTTTCAATTTCCTCTGCACAACTTATTAAGAAAATGATCAGTTCTTTCATTTAACAAATATTTAACAGATATGTACCAGGTGTTTTGCTAGGGCCTGGACACCTGTCTGCTCCTTGTAGGACCAGCTACATAATTTAAGGGACTCTGTGAAAAGTGAAAATGCAGGGCCACTTGAATTTCAAAATGGCAAGAGCAAGCACTAAACCACGCGTAGGTTCCTTCGGAGTCGAGACCTCTGGGGGACTGACTGCACACCCATGAAGCTGACCCCAGCCCTTGGATTAATTTTCATATAACACTCTTTTCTTCATGTACCTCTGTTTATACATTTCTAAATGGTAGTTAGTAGTTTTTAAATTCTGAGAATCTTTAACCTTTCGGCCCAAACCTGGCTTTTCCTCCTTACTTATCTTGCTTCCACTAAGTGAATGTGGACTACGTAACTAATACAATAATATTTGCTGTTGTTGTCCAGTCTCTAAGTCGTGTCAGACTCCTTGTGACCACATGGACTGCAGCACATCAGACTCCTCTGTCCGTCATTATCTCCCAGAGTTTGCTTAAACTCATGTCCATTCAGTCGGTGATCCCACCCAACCATCTCATCCTCTGTCTCCTCCTTCTCCTCCTGCCCTCAATCTTTCCCAGCATCATGGTCTTTTCCAATTAGTCAGCTGTTAGCATCAAAGTATTGGAGCTTCAACTTCAACATACAATAATACAGAGGGGGAAGATTCAACTTCTTAGTGCCTAGAAGCAGAATGGCAAACTTCTAGGGAAAGGTCTTGATGAATTTCTCAAAAGGGAGAAGTGATCCTCACAAAGACCTTCACAAGAAAAAGATCGAAGCTCCCTGCATAACAAAAGAAGGAGAGAGTGAGGAGCGGTGATGGGGCAGGGCCCAGGGGGAGTGGTGATGAGGCAGGGTCCCGGGAGGCGGTCTCAGAAAGAAAGACTCCTGATTTCTCTGGCAGCAAGATTTCCTAGAGAAGAAACCATTTGAATGGAAGGTCTGTGTTTGTGTGTTGGCTATTGTATCATGGAAAACTTCCACCTTTCCTACAAAATCTCTTACTAACTTTACCTTGCTCGGTAATGCATTTGGTAAGAATGGAAATTCTGCATTGTGTCAGTGTTGGTTTATTACAAAATCAGTGACTTCATGAGAAGACTACCAACAAATGAATTCTGCAAGTTATTTTCCATTTCCTCTTTGTGTCTAACATATATCTTTCCCCTCCCTACTTCCCCTTCTTCCACTATTCCTTCCTCTTTGTTCTTTGTTTTCTTAAAACCTGTACATATTTTAGGTCCAAATGAAACTCTTCTTTTTCTCAGAAATCCTAAGAGCCATTCTGACTCAAAATGATCTCTTCTGCTACAGATGCACTTTGTTTTTTACTAACCACTTGGCATTTACTTATTTCCTCTTTCTAGATACAATTTTTTTTTTTTAATATGACTTTGCTTGATCCTCTTAGATACAGGAAGCTCACTGAGGACAGAACTTTTCTATTTATCTTTTTTTAATCATCACATGCATCCCAGTACTATGTCTATAGCTGATAGAATGCTGATCCTAAATGAGAGAAATTGACTGGGTTACAGAAAACCTTAATGTCAAAGAATAAAAAGAGGAGCAGAAACTACTTAGGTTTTAGAGACAAGTTGACAAAGCCATAGCTAACACTGGGTGACCATGTTTGAGAGAGGCAAAACCTTTTATAAAAAGTCTGTTGGTAAATATTCTCTCCTAAAAAGTGGTCTGTTGATCAGATGTATTAGCAAATCTAAGACTTTTTAATAAACTTGCTGAAGCAAGTGACAGATATTCTAATATAGGATTCACAGGACAAATGTCATAAAGCATGCACTGAAAACAAACAGGCTTTTCCAGAACATTTCTGTTACCAGTGAAAATAGGCTAAGAATAATCATCAATTCCTTGGGAGAAACTTGTGTTTGATATAAGTACCCAGAGCATATTCCATTATCATTTTATTGCTGTTTACTCACTAAGTTGTGGCCGATTCTTTGTGATCCTTTAGACTCCTCTGTCCACAGGATTTTCTAGACAGGAGTACTGGAGTAGTTTGCCATTTCCTTCTCCAGGGGATCGTCCTGACCCAGAGATTGAAGCTGAGTCTCCTGCATTGGCAGGCAGATTCTTGATTACTGAGCCACCATGGAAGCCCTCCATTATCATAGTAATCATATTTAATGAACTCTATTCAGTTTTCATGATAGTGTAGGGGTTTAATCTTCCCATATAAATTGTTTGTCACATTCATAATGTTCTGTAGGTACTGTTTGAACAGACACCTGATGGGTAAAACCTGTGATTACCAGAGCCAATATCTTGATGCCTACAAGTGTCCACAGGCAGGTAGGCAGCACATTTTTGAGAGCTTAGTTTTAAATATGTTTATTTCTGTACGGATAATCTACATAGAGTTCTGTTAGAAGAGATGGAAGTTGGGATCAGGTGAGAAAGCCAGAATTGACCCTGTTGGAGGAGAAACCCTGCAGTAGGAATACATTTTTGTTATATTAACCAGTATGATAATTTGATATCAGAAGACTTTCATAACTGTGAAGTTAAGCATGGTGAAGGTGGTAGTGAAAGTGAGCAGATGTCTACACCAGAGAAAATTCACATTATCTTCCTGTATGATGAAGTCTGGTGAGTCAGTAGCGATATAGAGTCAACAAATGAGCTGGTTGGGAGTTTAGAAGTCACAATCAGAAATGACTTGCTCATTCAAACAACTTTCTGTCTGAAGTTCTTTTCTGCTAGATATCTACCAAGGAGGCATTACCTTGGAGTTGTTAAGTTGCCTAGGCTTACAGACTTGGAGGCTTGATTTTGTTAGGCAATTCAGAAGCATCTATCTCCAAGGCTCAGATTTGTATTAATCAGCTTAAGGCTGATATATGGACAGAGAATGCAAATTCATCCATTTGCAGTGAGAGCTGTAACTGTCATATAACCAGAATATTCATGATCTCAGCTCCAGGACATTCTCTCCCTATAGGTTGGCCTGTAAGAGAAGACAGATTCTAATCAGAACACTTGCCAGCGAGGCATCAGAACATAAAGCATTAGTTTGATGACCTGCAATATTTCTCAGCAATAGGCTAAATTAGCCTGTTGTTTTCACCATCGCAATAAAAAAACCTTGACAATGGACTACAGTATTCTCTGTCTTCTGGCTGGGCCCATTGCCTTTTCAAAATGCTTTGATGAGTAGCTCACAGGTAACTTTTAAATTCTTCTTTCACAGCTTCCATAACCCACCAAACCTACTTTGGAGTTACATAGGGCTTCCCAGGTAGCAGTAGTGGTAAATGCAGTAGTAGCCAATGCAAGAGACTCAGGACATGTGGGTTTGATCCCTGGGTTGAGAAGATCCCCTGGAGTAGGAAATGGCACCCCACACTAGTATTCTTGCAGAAGAGCTTAGTGGGCTACAATCCATGGGGCCACAGAGTCTGACATGACTGAGCAGGCACAGTCTTGCATTAGACTTGTTAATGAACTCCCTCCTATCACATTCAGATCTGTTAGGTTTAAGCCCTTGATGTGACCTTGCACATTGCAATGGCCTTTTAGAAGCAATCTTATTTTATTCTTTTCCCAGCTTCATAAGTGATTATTTAAACTCATGGACAATAAAAAAAACAAAGCCTAGTCATTGCTGGTGATAGGAGTCTGGTGTAATTATTGAATACTGGAGTTGGGAGTGACAAAGTCTTTAAGAAGAAAAGTGGAGATTAGGAAAGGTTTCTAGACACAGGAGAAGCCAACCTGTGTTAGGAATGGGGAGACTTGGGGACAAAATATGCCAGGGTTGTTGTGGAGTGCTGACCTACTGCTGCAAAGACCTTACCTCAGTCATGCAAATGCAGTGATGGGTCTGCTCTGGTCAAAGTGATGGTCTGCTGTTAAAGTGATGCACTCAATATGCCAACAAATTTGGAAAACTCAGCAAGGCCACAGGACTGGAAAAGGTCAGTTTTCATTTCAATCCTAAAAAGAAAGGCAATGCCGGAGAATGCTCAAACTACCACATAATTGCACTCATCTCACACGCTATAGCAAAGTAATGCTCAAAAATCTCCATGTCAGGCTTTAACAGTACACGAACTGTGAACTTCCAAATGTTCAAGTTGGATTTAGAAAAGGCAGAGGAACCAGAGATCAAACTGCCAACATCTGTTGGATCATAGAAAAAGCAAGAGAATTCCAGAAAAATATCTACTTCTGCTTTGTTGATTATGTTAATGCCTTTGACTGTGTAGATCATAGCAAACTGTGGAAAATTCTTAAGAAGATGGGAATACCAGACCACCTGACCTGCCTCCTGAGAAACCTGTATACAGGTCAAGAAGCATCAGTTAGAACCAGACATGAAACAATGGACTGGTTCCAAATTGGGAAAGGAATACATCAAGGATGTATATTGTCACCCTGCTTATTTAATTTCTATGCAGACTACATAATGCAAAATGCTGGACTGGAAGAAGCATAAGCTGGAATCAAGATTGCAGGAAGGAATATCAATAACCTCAGATATGCAGATGACACCACCCTTATGGCAGAAAGCGAAGAAGAACTAAAGAGCCTCTTGATGAAAGTGAAAGAAGAGAGTGAAAAAGCTAGCTTAAAACTCAACATACAAAAAACTAAAGTCATGGCATCCAGTCCCATCACTTCATGGCAAATAGATGGGGAAACAGTGGAAACAGTAACAGACTTTATGTTTGGGGGCTCCAAAATCACCACAGATGGTGACTGCAGCCATGAAATTAAAAGACTCTTGCTCCTTGGGAGAAAAGCTATGACCAACCTAGACAGAATATTAAAAAGCAGAGACATTAGTTACCCAACAAAGGTCCATCTAGTCAAGGCTGTGGTTTTTCCAGTAGTCATGTATAGATTTGAGAGCTGGACCATAAAGAAAAATGAGTGCCGAAGAATTGATGCTTTTGAACTGTGGTATTGGAGAAGACTGTTGAGAGTCCCTTGGACAGAAAGGAGATCCAACCAGTCCATTCTAAAGGAAATCAGTCCTGAATATTCATTGGAAAGACTGAGGCTGAGGCTGAAGCTGAAGCTCCAATATTTTTCCACCTGATGCGAAGAGCTGACTCGTTGGAAAAGACCCTGATGCTGGGGAAGATTGAAGGCAGGAGGAGAAGGGGATGAGAGAGGATGAGATGGTTGGATGGCATCACTGACTCAATGGACGTGGGTTTGGGTGGACTCCAGGAGTTGGTGATGGACAGGGAGGCCTGGTGTGCTTCAGTCCGTGGGGTCGCAAAGAGTCGGACACGACTGAGCGACTGAACTGAATTGAACTGAAAATATGTAGTACGATTTTATACATTTTGCATGTTTTTATACACATCTAATACTCTCTTAAAATGTTAAGAAACAGATACTACATATTGTGCTTTAAATTTGCTTATAGAATTGCTACAGCTTGGGAGTTGTTGTGAAGTGGCAACAGGGCAGTTATTTTGATTTTTAGGCTTCCTGATGGTTTTCTGCAAAGTGAGACCATGGAGGAGTGAAAAGGAGCTTGAGGGTGTTGGGGGCCATGAAGAGTGAGCTTGAGGAGTGTGATTGGTTGACTTGAATCACATGAAGACAACTTTTTTTGTGATTACCAATGCACATGAAATACAGAAATTGAAGAATATAACTAAGTTAGTTCAATACCAACTTCTGAAGGACCCACTGACTTCAATTGAACTTGAGACTTTTCAGCAAAAAAGCAAACCAGATCATGGGTATTATATGAAGTTTATTTTACTATTGAAAAAACAAACTGAAGAAAACTGATTTTATGCATCATTTAGTTGGCATTAAATTTATTTTTAATGATTTATTGATTTGTAATGACAGTATAAAAAATTATGCCATGCTGAAATCTCACATCCTCTAAATAAGCTCTTCAGTTAAAAAATTAATGCATATTATATTATTGTAGAAACATAAAAATACAATGTTATGGAAAGCTGAATAATAAGATACTGATTTTTATCTTATGTAAAAAGTTTAAAGAAAACTTATAAATTTATAATCAAACATGATTCCATGAAATTCTATGCTCTTTTTCTCAAAAGGGCAAAGGGCATAAACTGTGAGTAAAACCCAATATATAAGACTAGATCTTGAAACTTATAGAATAATTAAACAAAAATATTCAGGCAATATAGAAGAAAATAGATCTTGTTTTTGTATTAATTAGCTTAACAGTCAACTAAGGGCTAGAATATAAAATATATTGCAAGTGAGTACAAGGAAAATCTCAAGTGAGTACCAGGAACATGCTCTATGAGAAATCTCAGTCAAACTGGATAAAGCATTGCTATTATTCTGAATTGGCATTTGAGATGTGCTACTTAAATCTGGATGGGAAGTAGGGAGAAAAATGTTGAACTCAAGACCTGTCACAGACCATGACTTTTGCCATTTTACAATGGGGGAGAACCAGAGGCTAACTTACAGAGAGATACAGAAGTAAAGGACAGGGAGAATCCTGTGCTGTAAAAGCCTGTGGAGCCCCTGCATGCATTCTCAGTTTCACTCCAAGCTTGTTGTTTTATCTGTTACACCAATTCCACAAATCAATCTATTTTCCATTTTTGTTTAAGCCTCTTAGGTTTTTGCCAGTGGTAACCATATCACTGTATCTATATGCTTGGCCCATATTTAGTGCTTTTTGTGCCTCTGCAGCCTTAATATTCCTCCCCAGGAGAAGGGTAGGGGGAAAGGATAGTTAGGGAGTTTGAGATTGACATGTACGCACGGCTATATTTAAAATGGATCACCAACAAGGCCCTAGTGTATAGCGCAGGGAACTCTGCTCAATGTTAGGTGGGAACTTGGATGGGAGGGCAGTTTAGGGAGAATGGGTACATATAGATGTACGGCTGGATCACTGCTGTTCATCTGAAATTATGACAACATTGTTAATCCTCTATGCTGCTGCTAAGTCGCTTCAGTCGTGTCCGACTCTGTGCAACCCCATAGACGGCAGCCCACCAGGCTCCGCCGTCCCTGGGATTCTTCAGGCAAGAATACTGGAGTGGGTTGCCATTTCCTTCTCCAGTGCATGAAAGGGAAAAGTGAAAGTGAAGTCGTTCAGTCGTGTCCGACTCGTAGCGACCCCATGGACTGTAGCCTACCAGGCTCCTCCCTCCATGGGATTTTCCAGGCAAGAGTACTGGAGTGGGGTGCCATTGCCTTCTCCAAATCCTCTATACTCCAATATAACATTAAAAAAGATAAAAAATTAAAAAAAATTGCCCCCAAACACTGAAATATTCTTTCATTACACTTCTGAGAAATTCATCTGATGTTTCTACTTGTTAGCTTTCTATGTAATGTGGAATCTCTAAGTCTTAGAAAACAGTGCCTACTGGAGTAGCAGAAAATAAAATCGCTATCTAAAAGACAAAAATGGATACTGATTAGTTTCTCCTGAGTCCAAGGAGAGATGAACTCCTTTCCAGGGAAGAAGCAGCTTCTCCTGAAACTACTCACAGTTGCCTTTTTTGGCGAAGAGAGAGGGTACGGAGAACAGGCTAGTCTACTTAGGAAAGGTAGAGGCAAGAGAAAGTTAAATTGCTCTGCCTGAAAAGAGAAGAAAGGAGTTTTTAAATTGGACAAAAGTCAGAGTAAAGTCACAGAGTTTATCAGCGTGTATGTGTGCAACAGAGGCGACAGAGCCACACCTGTGAACACTTGCAAAGACTCCCCCAAAGAAGTTTCTGAATAACTAAACTTTCTGATTAAAGTTGGTGTCATGTTCCGGGTTGGAAAGTTAAGCTCCTTTAATGCTATTTTTGACGTGTTCATTAGATTCGTGAGTTAAGCTCATTCATTTTGGTTCTAGTCTGTCTTGAACATGCAGGCTTGACCTGATAGGTCATCACTCATTTTGAGATCAGCCTCATCACTTCCTTAAAACTGTTTCTGCTCATACATATTCTCCATTTTATAGTTTTTGGGCTCTTAAATTCAATTTAAAAGTCACACTCATTATCATTTAAATCTTCTAGTTCTGGACTGAGATATAGCAAGTTGGACATTTACGGGAGCGGGGGACATGGGGAACCATTTTGGTCTATAAGCTTTGAGTCCTATATGGCTCCTTCAAGGATGGTTCTGACATCAGTCCTGAGTATATGAATTTTGTTGCATGTATATTTTTTCTAAGGTACTTTAATATTTAAGGTGCCAGAGGGCAGATCATATTGTCAATAAATTATGAGCAATAAACTACCATTATTTTAGTAACCATACCTGAAATACAGGATAGACAACCACAGAACACATCAAAGGAGTCTAAAGTCTATGCTGACAACTCCTGAGTCAAAGATAGAATTAGAAGGATTGTTTTTTCTTTTTTATATTTTTAAAGTAGGATGACTGAATTGGGGATAAGATTAATATAGAGGAAATAATACCATTAGTTAAGAACAATCTGCAATGTTCTATATCTCCATTTCTTTCTTTACTGAAAAATAATTATTTTGAATTGCAACCTGTTAGGTCTGGTTGTTATTAGTGAACATTTGCTGACTTTGCTTCTGCTTTGGCATTACAATTTCAAGTTTTTAACTTTCATGAATTTGAAAGGGAAAAAGTGAAAGTGTTAGTCACTCAGTGGTGTTTGACTCTTTGCAGCCCCATGGACTATAACCTGTCAGGCTCCTCTGTCCCTGGGGTCTCCCAGGCAAAGAATACTGGAGTGGGTTTCCATTTCCTTCTCCAAGGGATCTTCCTGAGCCTGGATCTCCTGCACTGCATCTGAGCCACCAGGGAAGCCTGAGTTTTTAACTTTCATGAATTTAAGGAACTTAAATTTTAAATTAAAGAAACATTGCATTTTCCCAAGGGATGGTTTCTCATAACAATAAGTGACATTTACTAAATGTTTGCACATTAGATTAACTTTTTGAAAAACAATGTATTTCCCCCCATGATGGGTTATCCTTAAGAAAAGTCTGTGTTTTAATTTAATCCTTCAATGCACTCTCATTCTGTGAATAAGGTCATTTTAATGAATTTTGCATTAGTTCCAAAAATCCTGAGCAACCTAATACATTCCTATAAATTACTTTGGGGATTTCAGTGCCAAGCTTTAAATCTAATTTAATAACAGTAAAAAATGGTATTGTATTTTTTTTTGATGGCTTATGAATTTTATATAGGTTACAACGATGAGCAAGCTGATCAGTGGAATCAGTGCCATGCCACCGGCCTTATGATGAACATTCAGACCACAGAAGAGAGGAGATAGAGGCAAAAATAGGAAGAAGAAAGCAACAAGATACATGAAGTCAGGCTTCCCTTTTAAGAAACACACAGAAAATGCAGAGGGTACAGGGATCATAAATTTTATTGTTGACTTTAAGACGAGTTGTCTCCTGTTTTAATTTTTTTAATCAATTTTTTTTTAATTTTCTTATCTTGTTTTTAGTGAAAGGATATGGAGAAAATGTATATGTTAGCAGCTCTTAAAGATGATTGTAAAGGGAGATTGACCTTGCTGATAAGACTCTTTCTAAGTTCACGTTTCAGGGAGAAGAGAGTTCCTTGTCATAATAAAGGAATGAGAGGGAGTGGGAAGCAAGGGCAAGGCTGGAGAGGACGACCAGTGGCTGCAGATAGAAAGCATGAATTTATTAAAAGAGATGGTTGAAAGAAGATTTATTTTTAGTGGAATCCTAGAGATCCCATTGAAACAAGTCTTCAATAATTCCACCCAAATTAAGATATTCTGATGAAGATAGATTTCTTAAAGAAGCTGGTAAATAAGCTGAGATCTGCATTAAGACTGCATAAGGTTCAAACAAAGTTCAGTTTAGTAGCAAAGATAATTGTCTATTTTTTTAATGATAAAAACGGTTAGGTAATTAGAACAGAAAAAAGAAGTCCAAAATAGTGGTGGCTAAAAGACAAAGAAAGGGAAAATCCCGCGAAGAGAACAAAGGAAAAGTCCGCAGACCTGAGTGAGAATCTCAGGTGAAACAAACACACCCCCTTATTCAGTTCAGTTCAGTCACTCAGTCGTGTCTGACTCTTTGTGACCCCATGAACTGCAGTATGCCAGTCCTCCCTGTCCATCACCAACTCCCGGAGTCCACCCAAACCCATGTCCATTGAGTCAGTGATGCCATCCAGCCATCTCATCCTCTGTCTTCCCCTTCTTCTCCTGCCCTCAATCTTTCCCAGCATCAGGGTCTTTTCCAATAAGTCAGCTCTTCGCATCAGGTGGTCAAAGTATTGGAGTTTCAGCTTCAACATTAGTCCTTCCAATGAACACCCAGGATTGATCTCTTTTAGGATGGATTGATTGGATCTCCTTGCAGTCCAAGGGACTCTCAAGAGTCTTCTCCAACACCACAGTTCAAAAGCACCAATTCTTCGGCGCTCAGCACCAACAGAAATTTTTTGATAGACCATATGAGACTTGAGGAAAAAAAAAGAGAATTGAATTGCTGTTACCTATGATAACAAACATTATGGATGAGTTTGTTTGGAGATGAATACTAGAAACTAAGTTTTAAATGTATTCTGTTTGAGAGGCCTGCTATATACTTAAATTGATAGGTCAGGTAAGCATCTGGCTATTTGGCTTTGAGTCTGGATTTTGGAGAGAAATCTGAGCAAGAGATATTAATTTGTGAGCATATAGGTGGTATTTTAATCCATGAAACTGTTTGTGATCACTAAGGGAGTGAATGCAGACAACACAAGGGCAAAGCCTGAACTTTGGGCATTCTAACATTTAGACATGAGGTGAATAGAGGAAACCCAAAAGAGACAGGAAGGGACAGCCAGGGAGACAGTGAGAAAACAAGATGAAGGTACTGAATCTGGAGAACAAAGGAGAAAGTGCTTCCAGGACAAGGATGCAATCAATTGGGTTAATGCTTCTTACAGATGAAGGCTGCTGTGGGCTGAAAAAGGAGCACTGGGTTTAGTGATATGGAGACCACTGTGCTGTGCTGTGCTTAGTTGCTCAGTCATGCCCGACTCCTTGTGACCCCATGGACTGTAGCCCACTAGGATCCTCTGTCCATGGGGATTCTCTAGGCAAGAATACTGGAGTGGGGTGCCATGCCCTCCTCCAGGAGATCTTCCCAACCTAGGGATCGAACCCAGGTCTCCCACACTGCAGGTGGGAGACAACAGGGAAGCCCAAGAATACTGGAATGGGTAGCCTATCCCTTCTCCAGGGGCTCTTACTGGCCCAGGAATCAAACTGGAGTCTCCTGCATTGCAGACAGATTCATTACCAGCTGAGCTACCAGGGAAGCCCGTGGAGACAAGTAGTTACTGTGAAAAGAATTTTAGGTAGAGTAATGAGACAAAGCATGGCTGGAGAAGGTGCAACAGAAAAGGAGGAGAAACATTAGAAACACTGAGTTAAAAAACATCCTTTTCAAGGAGCTTTGCCATAACAACAACAACAAAAAGTAAATAGAGCAACAGGTAGAAAGGAAAGTAAAGTCAAAAGAGGATTTTTGTTTTATCTTTCTATTATCTATCTATCTATTATATATCTCTATCATAGGCTTTCCAGGTGGCACAGTGGTAAAGAATCCACCTACCAATTCAGGAGATGCAAGAGATACGGGTTTGATCCCTGGGTTGGAAAGATCCTCTGGAGTAGGAAATGACAACCCACTCCAGCATTCTTGCCTGGAAAATTCCATGGACAGACAAGCCCAGTGGGTTACAGTCCACTGGATCACAGAGAGTCAGACACAACTGAGCACGCATTTTTAGATTTTTTAAAAAATCTCTATCATTTATCCATTCATTCATATTTATTCAACTGGAAGAAATTTTGATAGGCTGAAATGATTGATCGAGTATAAAGGAGGAAATAATGACTCTGAGGAGAAGGGAAAACTGTTCAAGCAATGACCCTGAGGAGGCACAAGTGGATGGAATCTCGTGACAGGGTTAGGATAGGTCTTAACTTGGAGCATGAAGGTATCTCTGAAGCCCTGTGAAGAATATAAGGTGCAGAATTTGGACACAGATGCCATGAAGCAGGTATTTGCAATGTGGGAACATGTGAAAATTCTCGGATTGCTATTCCATTTCTCAGAGTGGCAGGAAGCAATCTTGTTGGTTGAGAGTAAAACTTGTAGGCAGTTTTGCAGGTTTGATGAGGGAAAATCAGGGATGAAATGAACACCAGAAGAATGGAGAAGTTTGGTCTGGGAACATAAAATAGCTGAGTCAAGTTTCTCTTGAAATAGGACAGATCTTTGAAGTGGTCCACTGAAATCATGAAATTCTTCGGAAGGCTTATTCTCTGTGTCACCGCTTCTTGTGTTCAGTGCAGATATGGTCAATACAGACTTTTCTGATCAATGCAACCATGTGAGGTTCATCACCAGGCTCAGCACCATCTCCAGAAACATGTAATGCCATGGGCCATTGTGTGAACAGGCTCAACATCCAATGTGGGGGTTCTTTTGCTGATGACAGAGTACTTGAAGGGATGTTACAAATGGGTTAGACAATTCTTCCAAAGGGGAAGGGTGCTACATTTATTAGAGAAACCACTATGTCATTAATAATAAAAGGGGAACAGCTTCTCAGCACCCTTTCAAAAAGCCAGTATTACTTGAGTGGTAGTGATTATACATTTAGACCATATAGATTTTTTTTTCTTTATCCATGATCAGCAGCAAAGGGGAAGACATGCAGCAAGACGGTAGTTTGGTCAGACACATTCCACGAAGAGAAAGGCAGGGGAACTGAGGGTATGTGCAGGGAAAGAGGGATAATGATTGACCAGGGTAAAAGTTGGGGAGGAGGAAAGAGGATATGAGGCCAGGGGCATGAGGAAGAGAGGAAAAAAATGGCAAGATGGTGTGACTGTTAAAGATCTAGAGAGTGAGATAGAAAGGTAACAGTGATGGTCAGAGACTGAAATATTAGGAAGTAGTACTGTGGAGGGTTTGCAGTTATTGGAATGTCAAGGTGGCAAGGAACCTGGACTCTGCTTTAACTCCTTCTACTTTTCCTTTTTCTCTTCAACAGCTCCACCTTCTAAAGGTAAATTATCTTTTACAAGCTGAAAAATGCAGAATCTTGTCCAAAAGAATGGATGGGGAAAAAAGGGTGATGGTCAAGAAACCATGGAAACCTACAAAGAAAGACAAAAGCCACGATATTCAAATAATTCATGTTTAGTATATATTTTCTCTTTTAACTCTGAAAAATCATTTATTTTTACAAACTTGAGTGGTTTATTGATGGTTCTATTTCAATAAAATAATTTTGTGTCTCTGCAGTATGGATGAGTTGAAAATCGAAAAAAATACATATGATCACCAATTGATTAAATAATGCAATGCCCATCAACAACTTCACTCTTTTTCTACCATTGAATTGACTAATTGTTTTCCCCCACTGGAAGGACACAATATGGGTTTGAAGGTTTATACAGGAGCCCAGATTGTCTGCTACCATATCAAGGGGATCTATTGTTCTATATGACACATTTTCTTTTGTTTAAACTTTTCTGAGAAGGCCATTACTAACTAGAAAAGAGGAAGGGGGAGTAGAGCCTTATATCTTTTTGGAAAAGTTAGAGTTAAGAAATGCTGAAATTATGGAAATTCTTAATATATATATAATCTTATATGAAAAATAGCAGGCATGCAAAGGCAGATAGTTTTGATAGCTCCTACAAGCTAAATGCCCTGGATTGAGATAGCTATGGATCACTGGTGACAAATGATGAGAATTTAATTTGGACTGTCTAACCACAAAATGAATAATTTGCCAAGTTAAGCTAATAAGCTTGTACTTTATTTAAGAGACAATTATTTTAAAATTATGTATTCATACATAAGGGGTTTCCCTGGCAGCTCAGTCAGTAAAGAATCTGCCTGCAATGCAGGAGACCTAGGTTCTACATATATGCTATTGCTACAAAATTCATATATAACAAATTTTATAGAGATAGTATATATTTATATATTAAGTATACATGTGAATAAAATGTATATTTAACATAAACTTGATAAAATCTCAATAATAGTTGATTATAGTCTCTTGCTGAGTTAAGTTTTTTGGTAAAAAGGTTTGTTTACACTGGAGACAATAGAGTTGGAAAAGGTAGTCTTGCTCTCCTGAACTGGGAGAATGTTTCAGATTCCATTTGCAGATGCCCTTCCAAGGCTATGCTCCTGACTTTGACACCACAATTTTGTGTATAAGTGTGTCCGTGTGTGTGTGCATGCGCGCACACACACACACACTTTTTTTTTAATTGAAGAAGTTTCCCAAATTGCTAAATTCTAGAACTAAAGAAGCCTGGATTCAACTCTGTCTTTGATCATCTTAAACATAAATGCATTCAGTCTAGCAACTGCGTAATTCTAATGTAGTCTGGTATAATATAAAATCCCAGACTCATTAAATAGTTTTTTCTTCCCTGGCTCAGATTCTAATCAAGCTTGGAAAGTCTGGCAGAGTGGCAGGGGTGGGGGAGTGGGGTGCTGCTGGCTTCTCTTCTTTTGTCTTTGCTCCCCTCCTGCTATGGTCAGCTTCTGCTGTTGACCTCTCGAAGACTGGTCTCAGAGGGAATAATCATGGGTGGCTGGTGCAGTAGTGGTCTGGTGTCATTGACTGCCCCCACAGCAAATGATCTCAAACTCCTTTCCTCTTATACGTTGCTTTGGTGGAGTCCTCGGCAATTTTTTTCTTCTGAGTCTTCTAGGCTGCTCACCTGATGAGGACAATATCTTTCCTGGGATGGCTACCTGTGAGTCTTCCTCTGCCTCTAGATTCCAGTATCCACCTCTCTGTTTTGGTATCTCCTCACCCTATCAGATCAAGTGCTCCGTGGGATCCCTTTTAAGGGCTCTCCCTAGCAAGGCCCATGTTTGGAATCTGAGAAACTTCTCTGGGTGCAGAAATGGAGATTGACCCAATGTACTCACCTCCTTTTTCTCTGAGCCTCGATTTTCACAAATGTCTCAAAGTCATTTTCCCTTGAGTTGAGGTTAAGGGGAAGCACCACCTCACTTCCCCACGGATGGGGTTTGTGGTTGTCAGCATAGCTTACTGACAGTCATCTTGAAAGAAATTGTCTCAGCCCATCAATTGTTTTAGACTGAGGATAGCTACTAGCTAATGCTGACAGGGCCATTATGGGACTCCTCTCTTCTCTTCTTCACATTTATTTGAAAATCCTGATGGAATGGTTTAAATTAGCATTTGTCTTAACATCCAGGTGGATTTAGAGCTTACTGTTTTTGCTTCACCTTGAATAGATTATGTGAAAGAAGGAAGAGTGGTATTTAATAACCTGTTCTAGTCCCAAATTGGAAAATACAGCAACATGGAGATAAGTATGCAAGAATATTTTGGAAAATGGAACCAATGTACAAAAACGGCAAGATAATACTGTAATGTGAGATGCTGAACACCCAAGTCTGGAGGGACAACTTGACACTGTGTGCTCAGAATAAAACCTTTCTGTTTCTGACTTGGCCAATGAGGCACATCTTTATTTAAAGTGGTCTATAATTTTCTTTTCTAATCCAAGTTTTGACTTCTTAAAGAGAAAAAGGACAGTTGTATGGAAATGCAAAATCTAAGAACCAAAGGACCTCATTTCATGTTGTAAATGAGGTCACAAGGAAAAGCATCTAGTTAAGTTTCAACAATTTTATAGTCTGGCTATTTCCTTGGTCATACGGATCCAATGCTACACCAAAATCTTCAGGCATCTACAATAGCCTAGAAAAATATACTGTCCAAACACCCAGTAGGTTTATGTATTCTAGCCTAAACTGGTCCTCATAAAGAAATAAAATTTAATTCCTATCTCCATACTGTCTTTGGTACGGGAAATAGATTAGCTTAAAAGATTGTATTGTGTCAATGGGATAAAAGGATTAAAATGATAAAAAATTTTTAATACAGACGATCCTTGGTTACCTGTATCATAATGGCAGAATTTATGAATTATCTCAGATTTCAAATACTTGTTCAAGAGATAGGATGACAAAGGACTCGCACTTGTAGATACTAGTGCACATTCTTAGGTCAGAATCAACTGTTATAAAACCTACGTTAAAATTAATAATCTGCTAGAATCCTCTCAGTTTGGCTTGTCTTAACTCGAGATTGAGTGAGCCAGGCAAAGCCAGAGTTCGGAGGTCTTTGAAGATAACCTCAAGATTTCATCTGATCGGCATGAAGTGTGGTGAGCACTCTCGCGAAAGCTGAAGGTACCGACGACGATGATGACTGCAGCTGGAGGAAGAGAAAGAAGGAAGAGAAAGAAGGAAGAGAAGACCGGAAGTGCTACATCTTGAGCTTCCAAGGCAGAACGCAACCTGACTTTCTTTACCGGAAGCCCTTTTCCAAGGTATAGGGAAACGGTCCACTTGGCTGGAAGCCCCACGTCTTTGAACGCCCCGCTCTTTTCAGAAGTTTTCCTGCCATCTATGCCTGCTTCTGTGTTCTTTCCCCGTTTTATCTGTATACCAGAAAAGGATTCATTAATGTCTCTCTCCTAGCTCCACTAAACGGGTGGAGCCTGCGTTCCTTCCCTGTACCATCATGTAGCTGGGAAGTAGCACCTAAGGGCAGTTGGACCGCTGGGATCCCAAAGGAAGAGGGGAGGGCGCAGAACTCTGCTTCTGCTTCTGCCACCAGGACACAGCCTCTTCAGCCTCTCCCCCGGTGCTGTCACCATGCCCCCTACGGCCCTCTGTCTTCCTGTGGTTGTGGCCACTCTGCTGTGGGGAGCGACCCCTGTCAGGGGACTCATTCGAGCGACTTCGGACCACAATGGCAGCATGGAATTTGCAGCCCTCCCAGCTCTCTTTGGGGCTGCCTTGAGTCGGGAAGGAGTTCAGGGGTTTCTCGTGGAAGCTCAGCCAGCCAACGCCTGCAGCCCCATTGCCCCACCTCCCCCAGCCCGGGCCAACGGATCAGTTTTCATTGCATTGCTTCGAAGATTCGACTGCAAATTTGACCTCAAGGTCCTACATGCTCAGAAGGCCGGGTATGGTGCAGCCGTGGTACACAATGTGAATTCCAATGAACTGCTGAGCATGGTGGGGAGTAACGAAGAAGTCCAGCAGCAGATCTGGATCCCCTCTGTGTTCATCAGTGAAAAGAGCTCTAAGTACCTGCGTGCCTTCTTCATCTACCAGCAGGGGGCTCAGGTGCTTCTGGTCCCCGACAATGGATTCCTCTCGACCTATTTCTTCATCCTTTGCTGTGGGATTTTGGCAATGCTCATTTTGGGCACGGGAGCCATAGTGATAGATCGTTGTATCCATTTCCAGAAACAGCGCTGGCAGAATCGGCTGAGCAAAAAGCAACTGAAACAGATTCCCACCCACGACTATCGCAAGGGAGACCAGTATGATGTGTGTGCCATCTGCCTGGACGAATATGAGGACGGGGACAAGCTGAGGGTCCTCCCCTGCGCTCATGCCTATCACTGCCGCTGTGTGGACCCGTGGCTCACTCAGACCAAGAAGACGTGCCCTATTTGTAAGCAGCCTGTTTGCCCGAATCTTGGGGAGGAGGAGCAGGAGGAAGGAACTCGGGTGCAAGTGGGCCATGAGGAAGGGGGCCTGAGAAGCCTCCCTGCCTCAGAGCGGACCTCACTTCTGGGCTCCAGCACCGTACTTCCCACTAACTTTGGCTCCCTAGCCCCGGCCCCCTTTGTGGTTCTTGGGTCTTCAACGGATCCCGCATCCTCTCCATCCTCCTCTTCCTCTTCTGCTGTCAGTCTCATCTGATACTCCCTTTCCTTTCCACCTTTGCCAACACACTTACACAGACCCTTTTCCTCCTACAAGTCTTCCAAGTTTAATGATAGGAGATATTTCTACCTCAGCTTTCTCCTGTACCCAGCCCGTTCCTCCTGAGGGAGTTGGATGTGCAAAGGGATTGGATCTTCACTTATTGGGTTAATAAAAACGATGCATGCAAAAGCCATGGGTGAAAGCTGTCAAAAACAATTTAAAAGAGCGTATTTTTTATTAATTGTGTCAAGGATGAAAAAATAAACTGAAATATTTTAGGTAACTCAGAATATCTTAAATTGACTTTGGGATATTAACATTTCACATTTGTCCTTATAATGCAATTTCTCATACCTAAAAATTTCAATGCTTCTCCTTTACCTGTTTTAGATTGGGTGCATATGAAGTAGTCTACACCTATCTAAATGTTTGTCATCAGTTAGTGCCTAAAGAATGGAAAGCCCCTGCAGGGTCTACATGGTCATGAGAAAAAACAAATAACTCAGTTGTAGGTCTCTGATCCTCTGTTTTTCCTGTAAAGTGGCTCTGTAAAAAGATTTAGTTGCCTTATAGCATGTGATCATTAGTATTCTAATCCTACTAATTGGAGTGGAATTTTAAAAGAATACTTTTTAGCTTGGTCTTTTCCTCTCATAGGTGAAGGATTTAAGTGAAGAAAACATGCAGCATCAAATACTTTTCACCTGAGAGTGGTAACTGTTCATCCATGCCAAGTGTCTTCTGAGTCTAGAGATACCTGTGTAGTTGCAAAAGATGGGAGTTGCATAATACAGGACCATTGAGTATGTCCTTCCTTTTTAGAAATTAAGATCATTTTCACCCTTTAATGATTGTTAATGTTCGCTAAGCTATTTTTCATTTGTATGGCCAATTTCAACTCATCTCAAACTTCCAAACACTACATTGATAATGCAAATGACTAAATACGCTCAATATAGCTCTTTGGATTAGAATGTTTTGTTTCATGCAAGCCTTGAAGTAAACACCTAAACCACACTGAAAACCTTCTATTTTGGAATGCAGAATTAATAATCATAAGAAGATTTACCATTTAAATTAATATGCAATTTTGTTTCCATAAAGATGTATTTAAAATGGTAATTCTAGTTCTAAGATCCTATTAAATCAATTGTCAATACTACTGCAATTGATTATCTATTCTATTTACTAATGTTACGCTCCAGGTTTTTGATTTGATATTTCTCACAGTATGCATTGCTTGGCAGGAGGTTGCATTGATAAGCCTTATCTGACACTGAAGGCTATAGTATGCAGGGTCCCCAAGGAACAGATTCTGAGGTAGAGCTTTGTGTACATAAATTGAGTTTAGGAAGTAGAGCTGGGTGGAGGTAAAAGTTGGAGGATGGTGTGGCTGCACTGGAAGCTTTAGCAGACCCCCTCCAACCCCCACCCCCATCCCCACCCCCATCCCCGCTCCCAGAGAGCCCTGGAGCTGGAATGGCCCTGCAGCATTGTCCTGCAAATTGAAGCAAAAGAACTGAGTCATTGTGCCCCTTAAATGACCTGTCATTTCTTCCAGGCTGTCACAGGGACAGAGGAGTGACATTGGGTTGGGCAGCTTTGTTCATACAAGGACAATTCCTGGAGAAAGACTCAGCTGTGTGAGAAACTTCACTAAGTGTGTGTGTGTGTGTGTGTGTGTGTGTGTGTGTGCGCGCGCGCGCGTGTGCATGCACACAAAGGTCTTTTCTGTTTTAATATGATTCTCTGAATCAGTCAAACTCCAGGAGATAGTGAAGGACAGGGGAAACTGGTGTGCTGCAGTCAGTGGGGTCACAAAGAGTTGGACGTGATTTAGTGACTGAACAACAACAATCCAGAAAATTGCCTAACTGATATTTTTATGAGCTTCTTTTAATGTGAGTTAATACCAAAAGGGTGGGCTCTGCTAAACTGAGTCACTTATAAAATGAAAATAGGAAATAAAGACAGCTAAAGGTTTGTAGTAGAATTTTACCCAGGTTCCAGGCTTGAAAGTGATGACTGCTCAATGTCTCATGTATTCATTACAAGCATCTGTTGAGCTTCTATAATGTTCCAAGCCCTGTCTGGACCAGTGATGGAGAAGAATGATCCCATCCCTAATTCACTGATCTTCAGGAGGAAGCAGTCATTTTGTAGCATGTTGCTTGTGACAAGTAGCAAGAAGGGATAAATGATCTAGAAAGAATAATCCAGTGCTATTCTGGAGTGGCTCATATGGGTTCAAGAGAGCTAGCTGTTAAATTTTTAGAAACCTTGCCACATTGTTGCTAAATATGGGTATTATTAAAAATCATATTATATAAATTTACCATTAAATAAATTCTATTAAAAACATAGTTGATACATATTCAGGACTCATCACTTCATAATTATTTTATTTTATGCTCTTGAGGTTCTCTATGTCTATTAGGACTATTCGTGTAAAATCATGTAATGGCATGCTGCTAGGCATATCTTCCCGTCTCTGAGTTCAGTGACATTATATTGGAGCCTGAAATTGATCATGATGGGAGTATTTACACCACAGAAACTGGCAAATGCTTTCTCCTTCACCTTACTCCATCAGAATATCATTTACTGTTTTGTTGATTATCTAGACTTAGCAAAGTAATGGAAAATGTTAATAATATAGATTAAACTTAAATATGTCATGTCTAAAGCTAACATATTGTGAATAGTGCAACAAATTGAGGAGATATTCTTCCAGTATTTGAAAACTATTATTTGATTGGGCAAGTAAGTTTTCATGTCATTGATGAATTAGTGAAGTTGTCACATACATTTTCATTTTCACACTTTTTTTTTTACCATTGTCACACACATTTTCATTTTCACACTTTTTTTTACCTCATTAAAATAATGGAAATATCAATCAATATTTATGGCAGAACTACATTAGTTTCTCAATGATATGAACCACTTCTGAACTGGGAAGTAATCAAACATTTATTCATAGACTAATTTTATGAAATCATGGTGGAATTGCAACCATAGTTCATCTATGGACACAAGGTTTCAGCAAAAATAGGACAAATATTCTGTGAGAATAAACTGAAATTGACTATGCAATATTTAGAACAAAGAGAATATTGCATATTTTATTATTGTCATTAATTGTGTACTTCACACTCCTTTGCATCAATAAAAATTGTGTACATATAGGTGTCCATGCATTTTGTTTCACCACAAGAGTGAATTGTTGAACCTTTTCCAGTGCACCCCTGGGTAAACCGAAGCTGATACAGAAGTTTGCACAGTTACTGTATGAACACAGGGAGTGCCACATAAGGACCAAACAGGCTGGAGTGAGGGGAAGAAGAAGGAAAAGAAGGCTGAACTGAGAGCACCTTAAGAATTCAGGCTCCTCTTCTTTCTATTGTGTTCAGCTTTATAGTAGATCATAAAGAAGATAAAATCCACAAGGTCTTTTCCATTCTGTCGTCAGTATTCGTGATCACAAATGCACTGATGACTGTTTGGACTAGCTGCAGATACTCAAATTCAGCACTTCTTATAGTCCATCCTGTTTCTGACACAATCGCATCTTTTGTTAGCCTATTAAGCACTGTTGAAATGACCTGCTTTCCCTCTTGAGATGCTTCTAGGCAGTGTGGCTCTGTGTGGTTCCTCTCTTAAGTGCTCACCACGGCAGAACTATTTCCTAGAGTTACTTGGGGAATTCTCAACCTTCCCCTCACATCTATTAGAAAGCTCATCTATTAATATTTACAAACAGCAGGACTGTGTTTCCCACGTCCTTAGTTCCATATTGTACACAGTGGGGCTCAAAACCTTTGAGACTGTGATGGAATGTTCTACTCAACACACCATAGGAAAACATCTCTTTAGGCAATAGTCTACCCTCAGCCCTCCTCAGATCATTTTTCCTGGGTCCCAGGCCTTGACTCTCTCCCCTTCCCATTTATTTTACTAGTTTGCTCATATGGATATACTTTATTTAATCTTTGTAGAAGTCATATGATTGAGTATTTGACAAATAAATACCTTTGAATTTAAGTTCATACTTTTTTTTTCACTCAAAATTATTTTACAAAATTTTTAGGATTTTTAAAAAGTGATTTGTAGAAATATTTTTTAAATAAGATGTAGAATTTTTATAACTTAATTTTATTTCTTTAAAAGATACTGTTTTATTTTTAAGTTTCTTACATAGCACCCCCCAAGACTGTAAATTCCTTAAGAGAAGAAACTATAAATTTCACCTCATTATCCTGAGATACTAGCTCGGCCTGAATGAATATATAAGTGATTATTTTAAAATCACTTCTTTAAACTTGATTATATAAATAGGATTTTAAACATTTTTTCATAGTGAATTTGGCTTGTATCAAATCAGTGTGGAGAGAAGTCAGTGGCATGTTTTGAAGGTGTACTGATGGTAGCAAGGGCACTGCAAATTTCCATATTCTCTGCCCTTTTCTCAGATAGCCATCCTAACTCCACAAATATGAAAACACATCTATTCGTCCATACCTCCATCTTTCCACCCAACTACTCAATGAGTCATTCATTTTGTAAATAAAAGTTGTGTCTGTTGTACTGGTTATATAATGGCATCAGGATAGATATGACCTTACCTTCATGTGAAGAAAAGAATATTAAGCTATCACATAAAATGTGAAAAACACTGCAATAGAAAAATTCTCAGAGTAGAGGACTTTAGGTGGGGGAAAATGATGTAGACATAAAAATTTATGGGAGGAGATAGAAATTATGTTGAGACCTAAAGAGTGGATAGGGGTTGACCAAAAATAGGAGAGACAAAAGAGTTTAGGCTGACTGAAGTATAACACCTGTGAACTTAAAGGGGAAGAGAACACAGCATGTTCTGGGAACAAAAAGACTTGCAGTATTTCTAGGACTTGGACTGTGAAGCAAGACAGAAGGAGGGATGAGGCGGCCATTATGAGTAGGGACTGGACCTTGAAAGGCTCAATGAACTCGTTAGAATTTAAAAACTCTCTTAATTGTAGAGAATGGTTACTAGGTGGAAAGAGAGGGCAAGATGAAATTTGGGAAGCCACATGGAAAATGGTGCAATAACTCATATGAGGGAGATGGTCACCTGACCTCAGTTACTGGCTGTGGGATTGGGGAAGGTATCTCCAGTGACCTCTTAGCTACAAGAAACTGGGAGAACATAAAAGGATACAAATGAAGAAATCTTCACAATCAGAAGACACAGGTAAGACACATCTCTGTGTGGGCCAGGTGTATCATCTTCATAAAGGTGATCATTTTTTATCATTCATATTTGAGAGCTATTGTTTAGTTTTTCTTTTTAACAAAACTGATTAACCTAACAGTAGAAGAGATGGAAGAAACAAAGAAGGAAATTGAAATAGAGGAGTATTTTCTGGTATTCTCTAGATTTATTGTTTAACTTGGGAGCAAAATCAAAATGAGATGCCAGACTGTGGTTAATATACATGCTCTCTGAGCCTATGCATATAATGTGTTTGGACAAATCAGGGGCAGAATCAGGGTCTCTGGCAATATCTTTCAAAGGGGATTAAAAACCACAGACATGGACCAAAAAGCTGGGAGGACATTTCAGGTCTGTCCTCTTGATTGAAAAGGGCACTAAAGGATTTGTAACAATTTCAGGAGAAAGCAAATAGTAGTAAATAATAATTGCTGCATGAAAGCATGGCACTATTGGTTTATAAGAGCCCATTCAAAATGTTAAAAAATCAGAGACATATTCTATAATATTTATCTAGAACATAGATATAATGCTTAAAGGAGCTTCACTAGTAAATCTGATCTTTATTCAACATTTGACCATGATTAGTAATTATTTGTGGGTGATTTGCTCTTGTTATCACTGTAGGTTATTGTTCTTATGAATTTCAAACTGCCTATTTTTTTAAAGATAATTTTATTTACTTAAAGATGAAGAGGAACTTTGTTGTCTGAGATTGCCTGCTGAGCACTTAATAGTCAAAGAGATGGCTTAGTTTGCCTGGAAAAGGAAATGTGACCCTGGGATTACACCCTTGAGAGATGATACTTCAATTCAAATTGGGATTCACAGAGTAATTGCAGCCTGTGGTAATGCATCTTCAACATCTTAAAATAGCTGTTATATGGGTAGAGCTTTCCCCTAGAGGAATGGCAGTGTTCACTAAGAGATGTCTTTTGTCTCTTTCAAACCACTAGAGCAGCCTTTGAACAAGCCTGAACAAAGAAGCACAATATTTAATATTTTTCTAGAGTGATTTGAAAATTCACTGAGAATAAATATATTCTATATTTTGGATTGGGCTGCAAATAAAAAATATATTAAACAAGTAAACAAAATAATGTCTGAAATGACTTCACGTTTGGGTTATTTTGGTGTGTGTGTGTATGTGTGCTTCTAACAGTAGCCATAAAATTTGGACATCCTAGAGCTCTTCCTTAATGTGCAAGCAAGTAGCTGAACAAACTCTTCATGTATTGGGGTCATTAAACACATTTTCTCCGTGTTCTTTTCAGAAAAACACATAAAGAATAAAAATATGTCACTATTTTTTCTCTCCCTAGTAGGCAAACAGTGACTGACAGCTAACAGTGAGATATTTCTTAATTGTACAAATTGAGCCAATGGTTTTCTTAAATATACAGTGAACTGAGTTGTTTCCCTTTTTTGTTGCTGTTGGTGAGAGTTTGGACAAGAAATTATAAAAATCTTCTTTAGGAAAAGGCCCTTAGAGGGTTCTTTATTCACACCGAGACTTGTAAAACACAGAAAAACATGAAGATGCAGTGGAATGTGGCAGATAGGAAGCTAGACCACACCTAAAGGATAAGCGACTGTGAGAGTCGTTCTTGTCTCACATCCAGAACTGATTAGATGACAAACTGCCTCCAAGGAAGACTGTTAGGAAGAGCGTTCGCTATCATGTCTGACTCTTTGTGACCCTGTGGACGGTAGCCTGCCAGGCTTCTCTGTTCTTGGGGTTTCCCAGGCAAGGATACTGGAGTGAGCTGTCATTTCCTTCTCCAGGGATCTTCCCAACCCAGGGATTGAACCCAGGTCTCCTGCATTGCAGGCGGATTCTTTACCATCTGAGGCACCAGGGAAGCCCTGGAAAGAGAGTACCTAAGTTGAGATGAGAGAGCATGACTATCAGAATGATTATGAAAGTTCTAACCCAAGAAGAAAAGACAAAACCCATCAGAAAGCAAGTGAAAAGATTGAGAGTCCAGAGAGAATGGATTTATGTCACATTGGAAGAGCAAGAAAATAAATGACAAACAGGTAGCAAGGTTGGGTGATCAAGGAGACTGAAACAATAAGGGGAGGGACAAACTGTCTCCAGGTTGATCCAATCAGTTCAGAAACGAAATCTGCAAGTGCCCACAGGCAGATAGGCAATTAATTTAGAAATCCTTGAATATATGGTAGATGCTTACAGGAAATCACTGGATACAATAGAGCGCAGGCAGCAACTTGGCGTTAAAAATAAAATATCAGAGGCTTCAGTGCCCCGAGACTATGAGAGTAGAAACAGAGAGAGATGCAAGATGCAAGCCAGGCAATGTCAACAGGCAGTGCAGCTCTAGAAGCTGGGGAGCAGGGCAGATTCACCAGAACATCACTCAAAAAGCACAAGTTGCCTGGTGGGTACACCAAATATGTTACAAGGACAAGGAGACATCAAGGTTGATTCCTTTTCCTCAGAAATCTGAAAATCTGATAGGGATTCTATGAGCAGATATTCCCCTTTCTAAACCAAGCAGATGGAGATCTCTTGCAGAGCTGCTGCTATACATGGCTTTACATTTATTTTGCCTTATAGTAGGTAGGCTTCAGACCCCAGTCAGCCTGGTCCAAAGGCTTACATGTGCAAGGTTTGCAACAGTCCTGGGAGAAGGGATTGCTGCGTGGATACGGAATGTACTGAGACTCTCTCTTGACATCCACCCTGATTTATCTTCTAGGCATGTAGCCAAGGGGTGCTGAGCAGCACAGTATTTGTGGAGCCTTTTCCTTGGCCACGCTAAGCATGAGGCCAAAGATGAAACTGCAGGAAAGGTCTTTAGTATGGTATTGATGAAGGAAATAAGGCTTGATTTGTTAAGAGCAGTATTAGTAGTGGCCGTAACCATGTTATGAAGAAGTCCAGGAAAGTCTTAACTACTCTAAGAAATGAATTTAATTCTTCAGGAAACAAGACCTAACAAGACTTAACAGAACAGCCCACTGTGATCCTTCACACTATGCCATTGCAGCCATTTTCCTTTTGCTGCTGATAAAGAATCTCTCTTACTTTTCCATAACTGGTCCAGTGAATCTATGTTTGGTCAAATACTTGAATGTACTCTCTAGGTATTATCTATTTAAGCAGATGATATTGGGATACAAGGAAGGGTATACAACAGGGTGTGGGAAACCACACATCTTGGGCCAGTTCATGTCATTGTTTTTGTATATAAAATTTTACTGAAACATAGCCATACTCATTCACTTATGGTTGTTATTCAGTCACTAAGTTGTGTCCGACTCCTTGCAACCCCATGGGCTGGTAGGATGCCAAACTTCCCTGACCTCTGCTATCTCCCAGAGTTTGCTCAAATTCATGTCCACTGAGTTGGTGACGCTATCTAACTATTCCATCCTCTGCCACCCTCTTCTCCTTTTGCCTTCAGTCTTTCCCAGCATCAGAGTCTTTTCCAATAAATCAACTCTTCACATCAGGTGGCCGAAGTATTGAGCCTCAGCTTCAGCATCAGTCCTTCCAATGAATAATCAGGGTTGATTTCCTTTAAGATTGATTTGTTTGATCTCCTTGTAGTCCAAGGAACTCTCAAGAGTCTTCTTCAGCAGCACAATTTGAAAGCATCACTTGCGTATCACCTATGGCTACTTTCCTGCTACAGCTGCAAAGTTGAATACTGCTGTTTGGTCGCAGTCAAAACTATATACTCTATGAACCTTTGAGAAAAAAAAAATCTTTTGACTCCTATTCTACAATCAGGCTTCCCAAGTGACATAGTGGTAAAGAATCTACCTGCCAATGCTGGAGACTCAAGAGACTTGGGTTCAATCCATGGATCAGAAAGATCCCCTGGAGTAGGAAATGGTAACCTGCTTCAGTATTCTGGCCTGGAAAATTCCATGGACAGAGGAGCCTGGCGGCTATAGTCCATAGGGCTGCAAAGAATTGGACACGACTGAGCACACATCTATTTGTCTGTCTATTCTATAAACAGTATATTGCCCAGTGGATAAAAGAGGCTAGTTTCAAATCCCACCTTTTCCATTTCCTAGCTTTGTGACCTTGGGCAATTTGTCTAACTCGGCTCTTCAGTTTCCATATCTGCAATGTAAGGTAATGTAAGGTTATGTAAGGAGAAGGGGACAACAGAGGATGAGATGGTTGGATGGCATCACCAACTCAATGGACATGAGTCTGAGCAAGCTCTGGGAGTATTGGTGATGGACAGGGAAGCCTGGCATACTTCCATGGGGGTCACAAAGAGTTGGACAGGACTGAGCAACTGAACTGAACTGAAGGTAATAATAGATCTACTTCATAAGCTTGATATGAGGATTAGATTAATTAAATCATAAAGAATGCTTGTAATGGTACTCATAGTGCTGCAAGTGCTCAATAAAAATTAGCTATTGTTATCATTATCTGACAGTGCATTCTTTTATTTACAAAATATATTCAGTTCAGTTCAGTCACTCAGTCATGTCTGACTCTTTGCGACCCCATGGACTGCAGCACGCCAGGCCTCCCTGTCCATCACCAACTCCCAGAGTTTGCTCAAACTCATGTCCACTGAGTAGTGATGCCATCCAGCCATCTCATCCTCTTTTGTCCCCTTCTCCTCCTGCCTTCAATCTTTCCTAGCATCAGGGTCTTTTCTAGTGAGTCAACTCTTTGCATGAGGTGGCCAAAGTATTGGAGTTTCAGCTTCAGCATCAGTCCTTCCAATGAATATTCAGAGTTGATTTCCTTTAGGATGGACTGGCTGGATCTCGTTGCAGTCCAAGGGACTCTCAAGAGTCTTCTCCAACACCACAGTTCAAAAGCACCAATTCTTCGGCAGTCAGCTTTCTTTATAGTCCAACTCTCACATCCATACATGACTACTGGAAAAACTATAGCCTTGACTAGACAGACCTTTTTTGGCAAATTAATGTCTCTGCTTTTTAATATGCTGTCTAGGTTGGTCATAACTTTCCTTCCAAGGAGTAAACGTCTTTTAATTTCATGGCTGCAGTCACCATCTGCAGTGATTTTGGAGCCCCCCAAAATAAAATCTGTCACTGTTTCCACTGTTTCCCCATCTATTTTCCATGAAGTGATGGGACGAGATGCCATGATCTTAGTTTTCTGAATGTTGAGTTTTAAGCCAACTTTTTCACTCTCCTCTTTCACTTTCATCAAGAGAGTCTTTAGTTCCTCTTCACTTTCTGCCATAAGGGTGGTGTCATCTGCATATCTGAGGTTATTGATATTTCTACCGGCAATCTTGATTCTAGCTTGTGCTTCTTCCAGCCTAGCGTTTCTCATGATGTACACTACATAGAAGTTAAATAAGCAGGGTGACAATATACAGCTTTGATGTACTCCTCTCCCGATTTGGAACCAGTCTGTTGTTCCATGTCCAGTTCGAACTGTTGCTTCCGGACCTGCATACAGGTTTCTCAAGAGGCAGATCAGGTGGTCTGGTATTCCCATCTCTTTCAGAATTTTCCACAGTTTATTGTGATCCACAAGTCAAAGGCTTTGCCATAGTCAATAAAGGAGAAATAGATGTTTTTCTTGAAGTCTCTTGCTTTTTCAATGAGCCAACAGATGTTGCCAATTTGATCTGTGGTTCCTCTGCCTTTTCTAAAACCAGCTTGAACATCTACAAGTTCACGGATCACTTATTTCTGAAGCCTGGCTTGGAGAATTTTGAGCAATACTTTATGAGGCCAGATCAGAGGAGAGGAGGTCCTGCATCTACCCTAATCTTATCAGCACTCCCACTCTTTATAACCTTCGCTATAAAACTGCTCATCTGATCTTCCTGGGTTGGGACACATAGTTTTCAGGGGTTGGGACACATAGTTTTCAGCCCCTGTGTCCTCCCTTGCATGACAAAGTAAATAAAGCTATTCCTTTCTAATTTTCTCCAAGCTCTGTCTTTAAGATTCAATTTGGCTTCATTGGAGAAATGTCTGTTTAGTTCTTTGGCCCATTTTTTGATTGGGTCGTTTATTTTTCTGGAATTCAGCTGCAGAAGTTGCTTGTATATTTTTGAGATTAATTGTTTGTCTGTTGCTTCGTTTGCTATTATTTTCTCCCATTCTGAAGGCTTTATTTTCACTTTGCTTATAGTTTCCTTTGTTGTGCAAAAGCTTTTAATTTTAATTAGGTCCCATTTGTTTATTTTTGCTTTTATTTCCAATATTCTGGGAGGTGGGTCATGGAGGATCCTGCTGTGATTTATGTCGGAGAGTGTTTTGCCTATGTTCTCCTCTAGGAGCTTTATAGTTTCTGGTCTTACGTTTAGATCTTTAATCCATTTTGAGTTTATTTTTGTGTATGGTGTTAGGAAGTGTTCTAGTTTCATTCTTTTACAAGTGGTTGACCAGTTTTCCCAGCACCACTTGTTAAAGAGATTGTCTTTTCTCCATTGTATATTCTTGCCTCCTTTGTCGAAGATAAGGTGTCCATAGGTGCGTGGGTTTATCTCTGGGCTTTCTATTTTGTTCCATTGATCTATATTTCTATCTTTGTGCCAGTACCATACTGTCTTGATGACTGTGGCTTTGTAGTAGAGCCTGAAGTCAGGCAGGTTGATTCCTCCAGTTCCATTCTTCTTCCTCAAGATTGCTTTGGCTATTCAAGGTTTCTTATATTTCCATACAAATTGTGAGATGATTTGTTCTAGTTCTGTGAAAAATACCATTGGTAGCTTGATAGGGATTGCATTGAATCTATAAATTGCTTTGGGTAGTATACTCATTTTCACTATATTAATTGGCTAACAAACACATGAAAAGATGCTCAACATCACTCATTATTAGAGAAATGCAAATCAAAACCACAATGAGGTATCATTTCACACCAGTCAGAATGGCTGCTATCCAAAAGTCTACAAGCAATAAATGCTGGAGAGGGTGTGGAGAAAAGGGAACCCTCTTACACTGTTGGTGGGAATGCAAACTAGTACAGCCACTATGGAGAACAGTGTGGAGATTCCTTAAAAAACTGGGAATAGAACTGCCATATGACCCAGCAATCCCACTGCTGGGCATACACACAGAGGAAACCAGAATTGAAAGAGACGCATGTACCCCAATGTTCATCGCAGCACTGTTTACAATAGCCAGGACATGGAAGCAACCTAGATGTCCATTGGCAGATGAATGGATAAGGAAGCTGTGGTACATATACACAATGGAATATTACTCAGCCATTAAAAAAAAATACATTTGAATCGGTTCTACTGAGATGGATGAAACTGGAGCCCATTATACAGAGTGAAGTAAGCCAGAAAGAAAAACACCAATACAGTATACTAATGCATATATATGGAATTTGAAAGATGGTAACGATAACCCTATATGCAAGACAGAATAAGAGACACAGATGCATAGAACAATCTTATGGACTCTGAGGGAGAAGGTGAGGGTGGGACGTTCTGGGAGAATAGCATTGAAACATGTATATTATCATATGTGAAACAGAACACCATTCCATGTTCGATGCATAAGACAAGTGCTCAGGGCCGGGGGGGTGGGATGGCCCAGAGGGATGGGATAGGGAGGGAGGTGGGTGGGGGGTCCAGGAGGGGGAACACATGTAAACCCATGGCTGATTCATGTCAATGTATGGCAAAAACTATTACAATATTGTAAAGTAATTAGCTCCCAACTAAAATAAATAAATTTATATAAAAAAAAAAAGATTCAATTTGGCATCCGTCTCATTATGGGCCCTTTAACACTAAATCAAGAGTCACTGTTCCCCTTTGTACTTCAGTGTTCTAAACTTGAAAGCATCAGAAATGATGATGAGAAATGGTCTATCATTTTTTTTTTTCCTGAAGTAATATATATTCAGAGTCAGGAAAAAAAATGTGTTCTCTTGTCATTGTGCTAAATTTGACTTTTGGAAGAATACACACAGGACTTGTCACAGAGATTGGATGAGTGCACGCATTTCTTATAAAATGGATGGCGTCATGTTTTTATTTACCTGCCTAGGTTGCCCATCTGGTAATATCAAGAGTGATGAGAGAATATCAATAAAAGTGATGAGAAAACTCAGGCTTTATGAGTTATCTCTTTCTATGGATCTTAACTCCCTTGGGGGATTCTATTCTCAATGAGAAACACGTACCCAAGATAGAACCTTGTGTACAGGGAGTGGGTGAGCGAGATAAAAGAAAGGGGCATGAAGTGAAAATAACCTTGTTCCAAAGTGAAGTATTACCATTTTGCTGGGGGCAACGATGTTATCAGCTGCTTTAGTCAAGAAACAATCTGGGTTAATTATTACAACCAGAGAAGAAAAAATGTACTGTTCAGTATTAACTATGACTTACTTGAGTTTTGCTTGGTATTTGGCTACAGACAGAGCTAGTCTTAGACAATACATGGAATGAATCAAGAAAACACATAAAATATGTATACTACCCCGTTTAATCTGCTGGTTTCTTAGTGGTTTTGGGAGATAGGTGCTGTAAATCAGATTCTTCCTGAAATAGCTAATATTCACACTGTGATTGCACGGAGTATAGCAATTTGTTATTGAAGTAGAAGCATTAAAAATCTACAGCCAGCCTCCTTATGTTCTTGAGAAATTAATTCCTTTTTCTCTCTTTATTAGTATTTTGTTGTTGTTGTTTAGAAGAATAAAAATATTTTCATTTTCTATGTGAAAATAAGGATGATGATGGTATATGTTTGCTGGTAAGTATAAGAAACTGGGGCACAAACTTAAAATACAGTGTCCTATTTTTGATAATAAGTAATGAGAATCCCTTGGACTGCAAGGATATCCAACCAGTCCATCCTAAAGAAAATCAGTCCTGAATATTCATTGGCAGGACTGATGCTAAAGCTGAAACTCTAATACTTTGCCCAACTGATGTGAAGAACTGATTCATTTGAAAAGACCCTGATGCTGGGAAAGATTGAAGGCAGGAGGAGAAGGGGATGACAGAGGATGAGATGGTTGGATGGCATCACTGACTCAATGGACATGAGTTTGAGTAGACTCCAGGAGTTGGTGATGTACAAGGAGGCCTGGCATTGCTGCGGTCCAATGGGGTCACAAAGAGTTGGACACGACTGAGTGACTGAACTGAACTGAATGACAACCATTTTTCTAATATTCCACTTTCCCACAGCTCTTAGCACTATGCCTTCCTATTGTGATATATTAAAAGTGTGGAAATTCTAGATTTTTCTAAGCATTAACACTATCCTGTGACTTGTGAAGATTATCAGAGAGGTGTTAAAGAAGACGTAGGGAGAAAGCAAAGAGAAAGTGCACAGAAGCATGGGAAATCCTTCTGTGGTTACTGGTCCATCTATTTCAGACTTTTTTGTTGGGCTTCCTGTCTCTTTCACCCTCCTTATCCAGCCCATTAGCAAATACTGTGTGTTCTGTCTTTAAAACAGATCTCAGTTCTGACAGTGGCTCACTATCTTCTTAACTCTGTTACTTTTCACATGAGTGATTGTTGTCTTGTCCCTGTTTCCAGAAGTGGTCTGCTACATCTCGTATCTGTAGAACAGCAGGTCTTAAACTGAAGATCAGATCATGTTAGTGCCCTGATGGAAACTTCTCATGCCACTCAATCAGTCTTAGGCTACAATTTCCACTCCTTATCATGGTTCACAAGGCCTTCACTGGGCAGACTTCTAGAATGACCCTCAATGATCCCTGTCTCCCAGTAATCAGGCTCTTGCATAATTTCTTATTTAGTGTATGGACTAGACCTAGTCATTTATTCTCACAAATAGAATAAGGCAAAGTGATGGGACCTGACTTCTACTAGATTACAAAGATTGAGACTTCCATTTTACTGGCAGATTCTTCTTCAACCTTTGTTTACTTTGATAAAACAAGCTGCCATGTTGGAGAGACCCAAAGTCAAAGATCTGAGGATAGTCTTTGGCCAGAAACCAGTGAGAAAGCAAAGCCCTCAGTCTACAGTCCAACAGCTTGCAAGAAACAGAATCTTGAATTCAAAACCCTGTGAATGAGCTTGGGAGTGGATCTTTCTTGAGTTGAGACTTCAGATGACCCCAGCCTTGGCCAATACCTTGATTGTATTAACAGCTCATGAGAGACTCTGAAACAGATGATCCAGCCCAACTGCACATGGATTTTTGATCTGTGAGGTGAAAATATTGTTCCAAGCCACTTATTCCTGAGGTAATTTGTTACACGGCAATAAGTAATGAATGTCTGGCTGTACAGGATCTGGTCCTGGGTTTCTTCTTGCCTCCCTGTATTTCCCTCTCACTCACTTTTCTCTAACAGCTTTACCCTTATCTATTCTTTTTGAACATACCAAGATTATTTTGACTGCATAGACTTTTACTGTTTCCTGTGTTTGGAATGTTCTTACCTTAGACCTTCATATGACTGTTCTTTCATATTTTCAGGCTTTCTTTCAATAATCACCTTTACGTAGAAGCTCTGGCTGCCCTACTTACATGGAGAAGCTATAGCTACTGTCTCCCTTTTTGTTTAACCTCCTTTTTGCACCCACCCCCTCCTCTGTCCTTTTACCTTGCATTATTTTCTTTCCTGTCCTTTTTCTTAAAAAAAAAAAAATTATTGGAGTATAGTTGCTTTACAATGTTGTCTTAGTTTCTGCTGTACAGAAAAGTGAATCAGCTATGCATATACATATATCCCCTCTTTTTTTGATTTCCTTCCCATTTAGGTCACCACATAGCACTGAGTAGAGCTTCCTATGCTATAGAGTAGGTTCTCATTCGTTATTTATTTTATACATAATAGTGTCAATACCCATCTCCCAATTCGTCTCACCTTCCCCCTCTCCCTACTGGAGTCCATGCATTTGTTCTCTTTATCTGTGTCTCTATTTCTGCTTTGCAAATAGGTTCATCTGTACCATTTTTCTAGATTCCCCATGTATGCATTAATATACGATATTGAAACAAATACAATTAAATTTATCATCTGTAGCCAATCTTTTTGCTTTATTGTAGCAAAGAGATGAAATATAGCAAATTAAGTTGAGATTTGGGGTAAGGACTTTTTTTTTTTTAAGAGTGAAAAATATGGGGCATATGAGAGACTGTAGATACAGAGGATGTGAGATTTATGCACTTGGGCAAATACCATCTGGTGCAGAGGTGCCCCAGAGAACTTTCTATGATACAGAAATGCTCTGTTCTGTGTTTCCCATTGCAGAAGCCATGAATTACCTGTGGTAACTGAGCTCTTGAAATGTGGCTAGTGTGACTGGGTAACTGAGTGTCAATTTTCATTTCATAAAATTAAATTGAAATGGGCATTTTTAGATTCTAAAGTGCTCCTCTTTGGCACTATAATCTTATCTTCCTAATCCTCAGCCAAATGAAAGGTAAGGGCATGCTAGGGTGGAACAGTTGTGTGGGTGGATTGACAGCAGAGATTGCTGAATGATATCTTCTATGTACTTGCCTTAGATTCATGTTGAAAAAGAAAATTAGAAAAATATTTTTGCATAGAACCCAAAAGATACCATGAAATAGTACTCCTCCTCAGTACTGATTAAGTACCTTGCTGTAAGAATGACAATTTTCTACGTGTTTGAAATTCTTCTCTCCCCTCTCATTTTATTTATTTATTTTTTTTCAGTCCTATCACTATGGTTTTCAGCCTTGGTGAAAGTAATCAAAATAAATGTTCAGTTTTTCTGCCACATCAAGAACAAGTGTTCATTACTCACCAAGAGTAACTTTTTGGATGATTCGGGACTTGAAATAATCCATTTGATTCTCTTGTTCTTTGAATTTATGATGTCTCTCTTGTCATCTGGAATTTAAATCTCAGAGTTTCTGTATTTCTGCCCCTCTTTTCTTAATCATTATCCCTTTTGCCTCCAGGGAGAATCTGAAATGTCTTTAAACAAGTGATAGATGCAATGAAATGTCAACTGCCTCAGCTACACTTTGTACTCAAGGGAACTCCTTAGCCTAGGTGCTCAGCTGTAACTCCTGGTTTCTTAAAGAATCCATGTCCTTATTTTTTCTTTGTTTGATAGAGATGTAGAAGGACATGTTTATTTTCTTAGATAAAAATAATAATGACTCAAGGAAGTATTCTTACTAACATACTAATGGGATGACATCTCTGATAAGGTAGTATGTTTCACAGGACTGGAGATGAAAAGACTGGATTTAAATGTATGCTCTGTTTCATATTCATATGTAACCTTAAGAAAACTGCTAAACATCACTGCTTAGTTTCCATTCTTGCACAGACAAAAATAGGGATGATAATATGCATGTTGCAGTAGGAACTTGATAAATCCCTCTATTTGAAAACACTTCTCACATGGGAAAGGGGTTTGGGGTTGATGTGAGACTAAATTAACAACAGCACAAAAATGTGGGTGCTCATATAAGTTTTAGGAACTGAGATTGAACTTGTTCTTCCTTGAGATGTTTATCATCTCCTCCCTCAGTCTAAATATCCCCTTCTAAATAGGTCTCATGTCTCATGTTGTCAGGAGAATCTCCCTGACCTGTGTCTATAGCGAATTACCTTACCTTAAGCATAACTCTTAGGAGTGTCTGAAATGATCAGATCTTTTTATTAGACTCTCTGTATTGCCTGCCACTCTTCCCACACCCCTGAGGATGTAAATTACTTAAGGTAGGTATGCTCACTGTTTTGTTTACTTCTGTACCCCAATGCCAGAAACATTGTCCACATATATTAAGTGCTCAATAAATAATTTGTTGACTGATGAATAACTCTTAAATTCATCAGGAATACTCTTAAATTCATCAGAAGCCAGCTGCTTTCTTCCATAATAGATAGTTTTTGCTGAATTTATGAACTTTCCCATGTATTATTCACTTTAACAGCTTGGCTGCCTGAAAGCCATATTTCCTTCTGGACTTATTATGGGTGGCTGTGGGAAACACAGATAATTTGTCATCCTGAATTCAGGTTAAATATTTTGGCAAAGAGTTCCACAGATTTTTCACTGGATGTCATTACAGTCTATCGTCTGTTAAGATGGATCAAAATATATGTTTAGACCTAAAAAAAGAGGCTATTGATATCTGTGTGCTACACTTTTATCACACAACCCTCAGTGAAGTTATTTCTCTGTACGTTGTATGAAATCCATAAAGTAATTTTGGATTGCATGTATTTAATAATCAAATATTTTTACTTTTTGTTGTGTCACCCTTGTTGATGCGAATTAAATAGTGGTCCACCAGCAAGCATTTCAGGAAGTTTTCTCTTGCTAGTGCCCCAGCAAGGAGAATTTTTGTTGTGATGGCTTGTCCAGGCTCTGGGGAATGGAAGGAATTTTTGGTGCCCCTAAAGTGTCACTATGCTAAAGAATGTCTGTAATTTGCAGCTTAAAATGTCCAGACAGCAAAGGCAAAGATTCTCAAAGTAACACGGTGATTCAATAGCAGAAGAATTACTAGAATTGAACCCCACCTCCCTCAGGGTGAGACTGCTATATTTTGGCATTGATTGATAAATTCAAAGCATTTCCTTGTGACAGATGTTTTATTTTTCTTAGTGGACCTCAAAGCTGGAAAACTCTTCTAAGTCAGGTGACGCCTCAGTTGTAGAGCAATTCCCAAGCATCTCCTAGTACTCTGAGGATTTGCAGAGAGGGGTTATAAACTTTCTTAACATTAATTAGCCAAGAGTGTTAATGACATTGCTTTCACAAGTTCTTATGTTGGGGCCCTCTGATGGCTAATTCATGAACCACCATGTTAAATAAAAACCAGAAAATTCTTTTATTTTTCCCTGCCACGTGGTCTATAAGTGACAATGGCATCATGGCATCAGACACATCCATTTTGAATTATTTATATTTAATAAAAAAAAATAGGGCTGTATTTTAGACAGTGTGTTAAAAAGCAGAGACATCTCTTTGTTGACATAGGTCCAGGTAGTCAAAGCTATGGTTTTTCTAGTATTCATGTATGAATACAAATGTGAGAGTTGGATGCTAAAGAAGGCTGAGCACCAAAGAATTGATGCTTTTGAACTGTGGTGTTGGAAAAAACTCTTAAGAGTCCTTTGGCCAGCAAGGAGACTAAACCAGTCAATCCTAAAGGAAATCAACCCTGAATATTCACTGGAAGGACTGATGCTGAAGCTGAAGCTCCAATACTTTGGCCACCTCATGCGAAGAGCCAACTTATTGGAAAAAACCCTGATGCCGAAAAAGATTGAAGGCAGGAGGAGAAGAGAGTGACAGAGGATGAGATGGTTGGATGGCATCACTGACTCAATGGACATGAGTTTGAGCAAATTTTGGGAGACAGTTAAGAACAGTGAAGCCTGGCATGCTTCAGTCCATGGGTTGTGAAGAGTTGGACACCACTTAGTGACTGAACAACATTTTAAGAGTGTTCTTTTATGACATATTTATGGTGATTTTGAACTAAAATTACTTCAATGAATGATGCTATCTGCTAATCAAAAATCTTATTGAGTTCCCATTTCTATGAGCCCAGAATTGCAGGAGAATAAAAGGGCAATAGAGGCAAAATGCTGTTGGGCCAGAGAATGTCTTCTGTTTGACCACTGCTCTGTCTAACTTGATTTTTAACTTTGAGAAATTTGGTAATGATGTATCTTGGTATGGATTTATTTGGGTTTATCACATTGTGGTTCACCCAGGTTTTTGAATCTATACATCTATATATTTCACCAAATTGGGAAGATTTAAACCATTACATCTTAGTATTTTTCTCATCTTCATCAAAGGCTCAGATGGCACAAATGTTAAATCTTTTGTTATATTATATAACAAAAGTATAACATATAGTATAACATATACTATATTTGTTATATAGTCCCGCAATTATCTGAGACAATGATAATTTCTTTCACTTTTTTCTCTATCTCTTTTCAGATTTGGTAGTTTAATTTTTATTCCTCTGTCTTCAAGTTTACTGATTTTTTTCTTATGCCCTCCATTCTGCTGTTGAGTCCACCTGCTGAAATATTTTTTTCTAGTTATCATATTTTTCGGTTCTAAAATTCTCATTTGATCTTTCCTTATAAATTTTATTTCTTTGATTAGACTTTTATTTTTCACTATTTCAAGTGTGTTTGTAATAGCTCATTCAAACATATGATGGCTGCTTTAAAATATTACTCTAATAATTCCAACATCTTTGTCATGTTGGTGTTGGGGGTTCTTTGTTACTGCTGGATGGTGATTGGGTTCTGGTTCGCCAGAAGATCATTGGAGATCTACTGGAGAGATCAATAGAGATCTACTGGAGAGATCAATAGAGGGCTAGGAGTAACTCGTTACTATTGCACACATGGCTTCTATTGACCCCACAGGGCACTGAGGTGGCCTCTTTACCGCTGGGTAGGCATCTTATTATTGCTAGCTGTGGGGTTCCACTCACTTATTCAGTTGTTGGTAGGGTCCTTGTTATAGCCTTGGAAAAGGTGAGTGTCTATGTTCCCCACTTAGATTTTACTGAAGAGGGTAGAAGTGGACAACAATGGATTTTTTTTTTTTCTTTACCCTGATATTTGGCTGGAGTCAAGTGCTTCTTGCTTAATAGTTTCTGTCTTGCTAGATCCCCCTTTCCTGGTCTTCTAAATAGAGCGATCAGGCTTTTATTGGGTGTTTTTTTTTGGTCTGTGTCCACTGAAGTATTTCCAGGTTGTCAGCTTCAGTTTCTTCAGCTCCAAGTATGGGAAATATGAGGCAACAAGAAATCCAGGGAACTCACTGCTGGGTGATTCCTTCAGTCTTGAGATCCACCTACCTTCTATGGTCCACATTCACATTTCCTAAGGTTTGTCTGCAGATAACATCTAAGAGTTTGGGGTGTACATAGTGGAGGCATACAGAAAGTGTGTTTATTTCATCTTTCTTTAAGTAAATCCTTCCATGATTTAATTTTTACTCTATTGTCTTTTGCAAATATGTTTTTGAAGCATTCAGAATTTATTTTGGTATAAAGAATAAGAGAGGCACCAAGCAAAGCAACTATCTTTTCCTTCTTGCTTTATCTTTCAAGACTTCCCTTTAAATCTTCCTTGGGTCACAGGTCATTCTGTTTCAAGTGTCCCTTTGCATTTTGTACTTAACTCAGTGGACACTTTTCTTGCCATGTGATAGCTCTAAAGCAGTGGATAATTTTTGCCTCTTTTTCTGCCCTCTTCTTACCAGTCCTTAAGCTAGTGGCTGACAAGGAGGAGACTCTCAGCTGAATGCTTGTGGAATGACTGAGTGAAGGAGAGAATTCTTTACCTTCAGCTGCAATCTCTTGTATTTATTGCAATCTTAATGGCCAACTTCTCACCTTTGACCATGGCAGATTTTTCTTGGTGATACTGGACCATGGCCATGGCCTGGACAACTCCTACGTAAGCCATCTATAAAAAGGCCTAGGAAAGAAAGAAATGACATATATTGGACTTGATTTAATGGTCTTAAATAAAATTCTGTACATAGTATGATTCCGTGTATATGAAGGTCAAGAACAGGCAAAACAAATCAATGGTGACAAAAGATAAGAGCTGAGTTTCCTCCTGGGGTAAGGGAAATGAAGAAAATTTCTGAAGTTCTGGACACCTTCTGTACCTTGATGAGCATGATGATTACATGAAGTACACATGTAAAAAAATAAAAGTAATCCTTGGTTCCTATCTTTTTTTCTTTTGTACACTTAAGGCTAGTGCACTTTACAGTATGTACCTCAATAAAAAGAAAAAAAAAAGTACAAGAAGAAAAAAAGATAGGAACCAAGGATTATTTTTTCTCTCCAGTCACCAACCAATTATCTGAATGGCATTTATTAAATTATCCATCTATTCCTCATAGAGTTAAAGTGCCATCTTTATAATATATTAGATTGCTGTATATATTGAAGATATTTCTAAATTCTCTACTCTGTATCTTGATCTGTGCATTTGGCCTCTGGTTCTGAAATGTTTTGATTACCGTTTTACTGCCTGGAAGGTCTGATTTATCCTTTTTACCATTCTTTATCAGAAATTTTAAGGGTATCACTGCAATTTGTTTTCCAGTCTGAATTTTAGCATAAGCTTGGCAATTAACATAAAAGCCTTCTTTTTATAGCATTTTATTGGAAATATTGAATATACCAATACATTTTTGGATAATTGGGCCATTTAAAATATTTAGTCTTCCTCTATGAGAGAACAATACTCATTTTAATTTATTGATGTATTCTTTTATGTATCTCAGGAGAGTTTTAATATTTTCTTCATAGAACTTTTGAAAAAACCTTATTAGGTTTATTCTTTATTATGTATTGTATTCTTTCTTTAGGCTGTTATGGTTATGAAATCTTTTCTTCTATTACTTTCTGTTGTAAATTGCCTTCTTCACTTTTCTCTGTAATTTGCTATTTTGTCTATTTTTGGTGATTCAATTTTGGAATAATACTTTTCTCTTGATAACAGAATTATTTCAATTAGTTTTTAGAATATGGCTCAATCTTATTTTGGATTTTATTATTTCATTTAGAAAATATCTGTTGTTCTTCCCTATAAAGATGAGAACACTGGCAAAATGTTAATATCTTTTATGTCCTTCCCTGCAACTCAAATTTGGCTGGTATATCTGTATTTTCTTTATTTATCACCCTTAACTGATTTCTTTAAGTGGATTCTGGATTCTCCACTCTCGATTCTTTTAAACACATCTATTTCCCAGAATCAGGACATTGTGACCTACAGCTTTTGCTGAAGGGAAGTGATGCTTTCTTCCTTTTAATGTGGGTATTAACATAGGGTATATAGAATAACATTGGGTATTACTATAGCAAAGTCCTGAGGGAAAGGCTATGAAGGTGTTAAATCCTTGAGTTTCCAAATGGAAGGTCACTTTTGGTCTGTATATTCTCATTTCTCCCTCCCCATACCCACTGCCTTGAGAACAAATGAGACTCACAGAGTCCTGTGTATCCCCAAGGCTGGAAATGTGTATGGAGATAAAGAGGAAGGTCCTTTGATGGGAAATGCTCAGCATTTTGCTGCCCTGGGAAGTGAAGAGTGTTACATTCCTACCACTCTCTATGTGACTTCAGGTAAATAAAGGCTCCCAGCTACTGGCCTAAGGGGTTTCACAGCCAGAGAGGGAAGCAGTAATCAGAAGAAGCTCCTAAAGAAACAGAAATGCTGGAAGAGACTAGTAATAACCTAAAGAAACAGAAAATGCCTTCTAAGGGGAGTCATGCTGAAGCCAAAAAAATAAATTTATAATACCTACAATATAATTGAGGTAAATGTTAAAAAATTACCTGAAATGTAAATTACTGCCTGACTCAAACACTGGTTATGTTTGTTCATTGGTTGGTTATGGTTGTTCATTTTGTCAAGATTGCCTTCCGTATCCCCAACTGTATTTTTTCTTCATTGCCTAAACTGCCTTTGTTGCTTCTTATGGGATATCTATGTAAATTTCATTTTCTCTTCAATTTCTAGCCTAAGAATTTTCAGCTCACTTTTTTCTTCTTCTATCACTTATTATATTTTTTGAAGTATTTTTTTCAGAGAAATGATATTTTCTTGAACATCTTGGACTTCACACAGATTTTCTTGTTCCTAATTATCACTTGCCCCAATTAAAAAAAAAATGCCAGTAGTTTAAAAAAAAAAAATGCCAGTAGTCCAGATATTAAATAAAGGTCTCCCATGGTTTGTTTATAATATTGAGGAACTGGTATGGTCACTTGAAGTTCTTTGCCAAACAGAAGAAAGCAATTAGAAGAAACACCTATTGTGTTCTGGTACAATGCAGGGAACTTCATATACTCTTTCATTTAATCCTTGTGAGCAAACGAAAATGTACAAAAAGAAAAATCTCTCTTTGATTCAAGCTCTTTCCATGGTTATTGTGGTCACCACTTCCTGCGCTAATACAAACTACTTCCCCCTTTTCATGGATACCATAATTTTATTCAGGACATCTTTCTTTTTATCAAGACTTTTATCCTTTAAAAAACTATGAGTCAGATGTTCTACAATATTTAAAGGTATTACCAGTTCCTCGCACATGAACGTGGATGACATATGAGGAAAGAATTTTGCCAATAAAATGAGGTCTAGGTACTTCAAGAAGAGTGTCAGAGATTTGAGCGGGAAAATAATGAATAATGAGGAAGACAGGGAACTGAATACAAAACATTTCACAGTTTTGTCCTATAGACTGAACTTGTGTAATTGCTGAGATGGGGGGTTTGTACCAATAGATAAGTGCCTTCTAATTACCAGCTCTGTCTTAAGAAGGGGAAATGAATTAGGTTATGCAAACTCTATGAACAGGTGAGAAATTGACAAGGAGAAATACATCTAAAGATGAAGAGGCTGCATCAATGGTCCTAGAACAAGTCTGTGTATCATCAGAGAGGCTGGTTATAGTTGATGTAATGTGAGGGGCCCTGAGGAGGATTCCCTCTGCTTGCATTCCCCCTCCTCATCCCTGTGCCCAGGGCTCACAACTCCACGTTGGGGAAATAGGTCTGTTACCTGTTTGTCTTTTACCTGCTGGAGTTTACTTCAGTTCAACTCACAGTGGGTCTAGACAAACATTGCATATGTTCTTTAGAAATCATAGGCAAGATTATTTACTGAATATTAGTTAAGGTTATTACCTTCTCTAAAATGTTTTGTTAATCGTTTTCACAGATATTTAAAGATTTCCTTTCAAGGGTACCCCTGATCAATCTAGCTCCAAATGGTCTGTCCCATAGCTCTTGTTTCTACCACTGCATGGCTGACAATAGATTACATACTCTGGAGTGCTTTGCTGGGCTTTTTATACAGCTGTCAGACTATAAACTTTATATATATATATTTTATGGCTACATCAAGTCTTTTGGAGAAGGAAATGGCAGCCTACCCCAGTATTCTTGTCTGGAAAATCCCATGGGTAGAGGAGCCTGGTGGGTTGCAGTCCATGGTGTCACAAAGGGTCTGAGCGCACATACACGTCAAGTCTTTGTTTCCACGCACAGGCTCATTAGTTGCGGCGCAAGGGCTTAGTTGCCCCGAAGCCCGTGCGATCTTAGTTCCCTGACTAGGGATGAAACTCATGTCCTTTTCCTGCATTGCTAGGCAGTCTCTTGATCACTGGACCATCAGGGAAGTCCCTTAGATTATAAACTTTTAAACTGCAGGTCCCTGCCTAAAATAAACATGTATGGCAATACACCACTGGCTGCATTAATGACCTAATACTTGCGGCTTGAAGAAAGGATTAAATAGTAAAAAAAGAGTTTTCTTAACTTTTGTTCCTTTTCCCCACCTGTGCACGTGTGCTAAGTCATTTCAGTCGTGTCTGATTCTTTGCGACCCCGTGGACCATAGCCCACCAGGCTCCTCTGTCCATGGGATTCTCCAGGCAAGAATACAGGAGTGGGTTGCCCTGCCCTCCTCCAGGAGATCTTTCCAACCCAGTGATCAAACTCCCGCTCCGCTTATGTCTCCTGCGTTGGCAGGTGGGTTCTTTACCACTAGCACCACTTGGGAAGCCCTCCTCCCCACCTGTAAGCATATCCATAACTGTAGCCTTCCTTGCTCACTTTACTTTTGTTCCAGAGAGAGAAATTTCTCTTCTCAGAAGCTAATTATCTGCCCCTGCCACAGATGGATGCTCTTGGTGTTCCCATTTTCTGGAATGTTTGGTCTTTCCATTTCTCACTAGTTTTTGGATTCCTCTCTCGGCACCTCACCCTCTCAACAATCATCTCTAATCAGAGAGGGGGAAAAACACAGGCATTTCCCTCCAGTATTTTTAATGGCTGAGATGAGAATGGTAATCCTGCCTCCGAGTGAAGAAGGTACAGGGAGGATTATGTCACTGTGGATGGAGAAAAGGGAGCGGTTTTAAGGCGTGTGTAGCTACTTCCCTTTTAGTTGGCCTGTGATCTTAATCACTCCCCTCTCTTACCATCTCTTCCTGTCCTTCTCGTTGCTCCCCTGTTTAGCCACTCTGTCTGTTTTCCCTTCACATCCAAGTTTAGGAGATATCACTGTTTACCTGTCACTTCCATGTCTTCTTAGTTATCCCCTGGTCCCCTAGACACTTATTTCTGTCACGATAGTCTGGTGAACTCCCCGTGACTGCCCCATGTTTTCTTTATTAGTAGCCTAATGGACATTTTGCAGCATCTCTTGGTTGCATTTTTTATATATACATTTATTTTTTTTAATTGAAGGATAATTGCTTTACAATATTATGTTGTTTTCTGCCAAATGTCAACATGAATCAGCCATAGGTTTATAATGGAGAAGGAAATGGCACCCTACTCCAGCATTCTTGCCTGGGAATTCCCATAGACATAGGAGCCTGGTGGACTACAGGCCATGGAGTCTCAAAGAGTTGGATGCGACTCAGTGACGAAACAACATAGGTATACCGATGTCCCCTCCCTCTTGAACCTCCCTCCCATCTCCCTCCCATCCCACTCCTCTAGGTTGTTGCAGAGCCCCAGTTCTTGGTTGTATTTTATACTATTTTCCACCCTTAAATCTTGACACTCTCTTAATTTGATTCCAGATCATCTCTCTCTTCACCTTCTCCTTCTCTGGTTGTTTCTTCTCAACCCCCCATGGACATCTCTCCCTCACTTCCTCTTTAAATGATAGACTTCCTCAAGAGTGTGTCCATGCCCTTCTTACCACACTCAGACCCTCCTTCATCCTTCCTATGTCTTCAAACATCTCCTATATGCTAAGGTCACTCACATTTTTATTTCTAGTCCCAATCTTTCCTGGCACTCTAAATCATATATCCAGCATCTCTCATGGTTACTGACCTACAACAAATCCAGCCCATCCTGCTTCTCTTTCTGTAGTTTCTGTTTTGAGGAATTAAGGAGACCAAACCATCAACATAAGGATCACTCTGGGTTAACCCTCTCCTTCACCTCCAAATGCGATATCTTATCAAGTCCCGCCTGCCCACAATGCTACTCCTTCAAGTTCTTTTTTCTCTATCCTCACTGCCACTGCCTTCATTTAAGCTCTTAACATTTTCCTCTTGAGCTATTTCAAGAGTCTAAAGCCATTTCTTGGAGTACATCAAAATGATCTTCCTAGAATGAATTTCTGCCTTGGATGACACTCTAGCTCCCTGGAAGATTGAGAAGCGTTGATGCTTCTTTGTGATCTGGCCCCTACCAGCCTCTTTTCACATCTCCCACCTCTTTCTCCCTCCCTCATTCTTGGCACAGCTGAGCTGAACACTTGAAATCTTTCCCATAATTCTTACTTGTGTTTGCCACCCATCCCAACATCACTCATTCCCTACAGCTGTGTCTCATCCTGATTAATTCTTATTTTTCCTTTTATGACTTCACTCAGGTATCCTGACTTCTGTGAAATTTTCCCTGTATCTTTATTCTTTCTCACTCCAGACTAGGCTAGCTGCTTCTTGCACATTCTCTCAGCTCTCTGACCATGTCTGTTTCTATCATTGCTATAACAAAACTGCAATGTGAAGGCCTATTTATTCATCATTTTTCTTTACTTATAAAGAACTTTCACTGCTCTGAGAAAGTGATTGTTTCTTAATTTCTCTTTGTATTTGTCAAAACTAGCGCAAATGCTTTCTTTTTGGATGAACGAACAAAACTCTAATTTAAATACCAATTGTTTTAATCGAATTGTTTTAATCTAAATTCCTTTCTAAGCATTGTTCATAGGCAGGTGTCATTTTCCTTAATGTGTCCACATTTTTATAGCGTGCCATTAATCTTAACATTATAGAATATTGATCCACATTCTTCATATCATTTAAATGTAGGAGTGATATTCTATTAAACTCATGTATTATCACTTATTCGCATGTTTCTCTATTACTGATCACTTTAATTGTAAGCACTTATTATTTATAAAGATAATGATTCTACATGTCTGACATGGCATTTTCCTCCATTCACTATCAATTATGTGCTTAGGGGAAAATTAAGATCTTAAATAAGAAAGGTGCAATATCATCTGACTTGGCCTGGATACATTGGAGAATGATGTACTCAAACATAGTTTTCTCTTCTATCATTTCAGTTTTCCTGTAACATTTGATTGTGGGAATTACTAAGATGAAAGTCATGCCAAAAGCAAGGAATTAATGCTGGCACATTATCTTAGCACTACTGAAGCATGTTTACAAAAATTGGACTCATATCCTGTTTTTGTTGAAATCTGTACCAGGTTTCAGCTTAGAACAAACTGGCACTTGGGTTCTTAATTCTTAACCTGAACAAATGCCTGCAATGGATGTCTTGTTCTCTCTTGCCCTGGGTTTGCTTCCATGGAAGCAAAAAGTTACTAATGGTTGAATGCCTGCTGAGGTTGGAGAGCTGCTGTTTTATCCCAGAAAGGAAGTATCAGACTGTGTTATGGACTGAATGCTTGTGTTCCTCCAAAGTTTGTATGTTGAGACCCTAACTTCTAATGGGATGGTAATAGGAGGCAAGTCCTTTGGAAGATAACTATTAATAGGTTTAGACGAGGTCATGAGTGTGGAGACCAGTGTCCTTGTAAGAAAAGAAAGAGACTACAGCTCTCTGCCTTGTGGGCACACAGTGAGAAGGCTGTTGTTCAGTTGCTCAGTCATGTCCGACTGTTTGTGACCTGATGGACTGCAGCACACCTGGGTTCCTCATCCTTCACTATCTCCAGGAGCTTGCTCAAACTCATGTCCATTGAATCGGTGATGCCATCCAACCATCTCATTCTCTGTCGCCCCTTTCTCCTCCTGCCCTCAATATATCCTGTTATTGGGGTTTTTCCAATGAGTCAGCTCTTTGCATCAGGTGGCCAAAGTATTGGAACTTCAGCTTAAGCATCAGTCCTTCCAATGAATATTCAAGGTTGATCCTTGTCAGGGAACAAAGATCTGACAAGTCACAGGATGCAGCCAAAAAAAGAAAAAAAAAATCAATGAAATAAATAATGTTTACCCTGTCTTTTTCAAGGCAATACTCTTAGGTTTTAAAATGTGGAGTGAGAGGCACAAATCTGCTAGTTATGAGTGAGAATTTCAGGCTCTGTAGTGGGGGTGGGAGGGAGGTGTCTTTACAGGGCAAGGAGAGTTTCTTTTAGAAAGATAGGACTTCATCGCTTCATCTCTCTCCATATGCTTCATTTACTTAGTCTAGGCATGTGGCCAACCTTGATTAGCACAACTTGACCTCATGTTGCTCCTGCTACTCTTTGTTAGAGAAAATCTCATCTCCCTGTAGCAATTGTATGCCCAGTTGACAATGAAATGTTTATTACCTGTTTGTTCAGTAATTAATCAATTTAATTATTTTTTTCTGCTAATTCTGAGTTTCCAATATTTTCGGAACATAATATTGGAAATATTGGAACAACACTTTAGGAAACATCAAGGAGCATGTAAAATGCTTTTCTACAATTAGACGGAATGTTATAAAGTGTTAGATTGACTAATCAGATGTCAAAGTGCATTTTTGGGGAACTTGCTAATTCTGAGTATCACGATAGACATTACTATTGCTCACCAGTATTTCTAATTCTCCTTTCCTTCCTGGCCCTTTGTGGATTACAGTGCCCTGACCCTAAAAGTCAAGCATGATCAAGAGCTTTCTTTTGGCAACAAAATGTGAGCAGAGTAATGTGTATCACTTTTGGAAAACAAAATAAGAGTAGTGTCATATTAACCCTGCTCTGAGAGATAATGAAAGTTTCTTGAGAAGTTGGGATGATGAGTTGGTAGAGTCTATAGCATGCTGAGCCCCTGAGTGTTACAATGAACCAAGTCCTCGTGTGATTAGTGTTGGATGAGAGCCTTCATGAGATTCATAGTAGGTGCTGATTAAATAGTTTGGGGCAAAGCCAAAAATGCTTTGAATGAATAAATGGAAGTCCCTTAAGGCAGTTGTCTCAGCTTGGTGGTGGTGGGGGTGGGGGGTGGCGTATAACAAAAATACTATAGATGAGTGGCATAAAAACAACAGAAATTTATTTCTCATGGTTCTGGGGGATGGAAGTCTAGGACCAAGGTGCCAGCACAGTCAGGTTCCAGCAAAGGGCCTCTTCAGGGTTGCAGACAGATGACTTTTTCTATCCTTACACAGCAGAGAGCAGAGCAGCGAAACAAGTGCTCTGTGACTCTCATAAGGGCACTGATCCCATTTGCAAAGGCTCCACCCTCGTGATCTTGTTTAAGTCTAGTCAGCTCCCAAAGGCTTCACCTCCTAATACCCTCACTGGAGAGTAGGGTTAGCACGTGGACTTTAGAGTAACACAAGCATTCAGCCTTTGATAGTAAAGATGTATCTTTTTTTTGGTGGAAAGAGTAGCAAAATCTTGGCCCTGATATTGGCTGAAGTTGTTTTTATTCTGTAGGGCTTGCATTTTGTTCTAATATTTATATCAGAATTTTTGTGCTCTCTCTATAAAAATTAAAGTTTGAGAGAATGTTAATTTTTTAACCAAAGAATATAAATACTAAAATTTTATCATTTTCTTGCTTATGTAGATTATTCCTAAATGGAAGAGATGTGAATTTAACCTGTTTTGCTTCAGTTTTCTTAGATGGAATGTTTATCCTTTCAAAACTGCTTCTGAGATTAAAATAGATCTTTTTATTCTTAATATATATTGTCCTACTAAGAATTTTATATAATGTGTTTACTAAAGCCAAGACTGAAATATATATTTTACTACACTTCGAGTAAGTAAGGATGTATTTCATATGAAAGAAATCACAGAATCTGAAAACTAGAAGAGAACCTGGAAGTATACCTCATTCCTTCTTTGAACAAGGATAAAGGAGTCAAAGTCAGAGAAGGGAGAAGATAGTTCCAATCCTGTTTTGGAGGACAGAAATATTTAATTAGTCAATTTTTTTAAATCTATTCAAATGGAAGGCTTTGCAGTCATGCTAGGAGAAATATTTTAGTAGTTTAAAGTGACATCATCCATTTCAGATTTTAGATAATAGTGCAGAAGCATTTCTTTTTTAAAATTTATTTATTTAGCTGTCCTGGGACTCTTTTGCTGTGCTGGCTTTTCTCCAGTTGCAGCGAGTAGGGGCCACACTCTAGTTGCAGTGAGTGAACATCTCATTGTGCTGGTTCGTCTTGTGGAGCACAGGTTCTAGGGCACTTGGGTTTCGAGGTTGCAGTTCCTGGGCTCTAGAGCGCAGGCTCAATAGTTGTGCCACATGTGCTTTGTTGCTCCATAGCATGTGGGACCTTCCCAGATCAGGGATCAAAAATGTGTCTTCTCCTACATTGGCAGGTAGATGCTTTACCACCGAGTCACAAGGGAAACCCAGAAGAAATTAAAAAAAAAACAACTTTATTTTTGGCAGGGATAGGTCTTCACTTTGAGTGGACAATGCAGGGGCCACTCTTTATTGAGGTGCATGGACTTCTCATTATGGTGGCTTCTCTTGTTGAGGAGCACAGGCTCTAGGCACATGGGCTCCAGTAGTCGTGGTGCACAGGTTTAGTTGCTCTGCAGCATGCGGAATCATCCTGGACCAGAGATGGAACGCCTGCATTGGCAGACAGATTCCTATCCAGTGCACCACCAGGGAAGTCAGATCAGAAGCACATTAACTGCTACTTTGAAATTTATTACCTCCAATAGTAGAGATAATAGGAAGTGATTCATTTATTGATCAAAGGAATAACTTTTATCAGGTGAGCAAATGATTTTCAAATGACTAACGTGGACTATTCAATCTAGCAAAAAGTGAAACAAAAAGAGAAAACATTTCTCCTTTTAATTTTTATCATTTTAACAAATGAGGTCACTCAATTCAATTCAGTCACTCAGTCATGTTCGAATTTTCCCGATCCCATGTCCTGCAACACATCAGGCTCCCCTGTCCATAACCAACAGGAGGAGACTACTCAAACTCACGTCCATCGTGCCGGTGATGCCATCCAACCATCTCATCCTCTGTCCTATTCTCCTGCCTTCAATCTCTCCCAGAATCAGGTTCTTTTCCAATGAGTCAGTTCTTCGCATCAGGTGGCCAAAGTATTGGAGTTTCAGCTTCAACAACAGCTTTTCCAATGAATATTCAGGAATGACTTCCTTTAGGATCGCTGGTTGGATCTCTTTGCAGTTCAAGGGACTCTCAAGAGTCTTCTCCAACACCATGGTTCAAAAGCATCAATTCTTAAGCACTCAGCTTTCTTTATAGTCCAAACCTCACATCCATACATGACTACTGGAAAAACCATAGTTTTGACTAGATGGACCTTTGTTGGCAAAGTAATGTCTCTGCTTTTTAATACGCTGTCTAGGTAGGTCATAGCTTTTCTTCCAAGGAGCAAGTGTCTTTTAATTTCATGGCTGCAGTCACCATATACAGTGACTTTGGAGCCTCAAAAAATAAAGTCTGTCACTGTTTCCATTGTTTCCCCATCTATTTGCCATGAAGTAATGGGACTGAATGCCATGATCTCAGTTTTCTGAATGTTGAGTTTTAAGCCAACGTTTTCACTCTCCTCTTTCACTTTCATCAAGAGGCTCTTTAGCTCTTCTTCACTTTCTGCCATAAGGGTTGTGTCATCTGCATATCTGAGGTTATTGATATTTATCCCGGCAAGCTTGATTCCAGCTTGTGCTTCATTCAGTCCAGCATTTCACATGATGTACTCTGTATACAAGTTAAATAAGCAAGGTGACAATATACAGCCTTGACATACTCCCTTCCCAATTTGGAACCAGTCTGTTGTTCCATGTCCAGTTCTAACTGTTGCTTCCTGACCTGCATACAGATCTCTCAGGAGTCAGCTCGGGTGGTCTGGTATTCCCATCTCTTTCAGAATTTTCCACAGTTTGTTGTGATCCACACAGTCAAAGGCTTTAGCCTAGACAATAGAGCAAAAGTAGATGTTTTTCTGGAACTCTCTTTCTTTATTGATGATCCAACGGATGTTGGCAACTTGATCTCTGGTTCTTCTGCCTTTTCTAAATCCAGCTTGAACATCAGGAAGCTCACAGTTCACGTACTGTTGAAGCCTGGCTTGGAGAATTTTGAGCATTACTTTGCTAGCATGTGAGATGAATGCAATTGTGTGGTAGATTGAACATTATTTGGGATTGCCTTTCTTTGGGATTGGAATGAAAACTGACCATTTCCAGTCCTGTGGCCACTGTTGAATTTTCCAGATTTGTTGGCATATTGAGTGCAGCACTTTCACAGCATCATCTTTGAGGATTTGAATAGTTCAACTGGAAATCCATTACTTCCACCAGCTTTGTTAGTAGTGATGCTTCCTGAGGCCCACTTGACTTTGCATTCCAGAATGTCTGGCTCTAGGTGAATGATCACACCATTGTGGTTATCTGCGTCATGAAAATCTTTTTTGTATAGTTTTTCTGTGTATGCTTGCCAGGATGGCATCACTGACTCGATGGACATGAGTTTGGGTAAACTCCGGTAGTTGGTAATGGACAGGGAGGCCAGGCGTGCTGCGATTCATGGGGTTGCAAAGAGTCGGACACGACTGAGTGACTGAACTGAACTGAACTTCTTAGTATCTTCTAAGAAGATACTAAGAACACCTGCTTCTGTTAGGTGCATATCGTTTTTGTCCTTTATTGTGCCCATCTTTGCATGAAGTGTTCTCTTGGTATCTCTAATTTTCTTGAAGAGATCTCTAGTCTTTCCCATTCTATTGTTTTCCTCTGTTTCTTTGCTTTGATCACTGAGTATGGCTTTCTTAACTCTCCTTGCTATTCTTTGGAACTCTGCATTCAAATGGGTATATCTTTCCTTTTCTCCTTTGCCTTTAGCTTTTCCTCTTTTCTCAGCTATTTTTAAGGCCTACTCAGACAACCATTTTGCCTTTTTGCATTTCTTTTTTCTGGGGATGGTCTTGATCCCTGCCTCCTGTACAATGTCACAAACCTCCATCCATAGCTCTTCAGGCACTCTATCAGATCTAGTCCCTTGAATCTATTTGTCACTTCCACTGTATAATCATAAGGGATTTGGTTTAGGTCATACCTGAATGGTCTAGTGGTTTTTCCTACTTTCTTCAATTTAAGTCTGAATTTGGCAACAAGGATTTCATGATCTGAGCCACAGTCAGCTCCCAGTCTTGTTTTTGCTGACTGTATAGAGCTTCTCTATATTTGACTGCCAAAAATATAACCAATCTGATTTCAGTATTGACCATCTGGTGATGTTCATGTGTAGAGTCTTCTCTTGTGTTGTTGGAAGAGGGTGTGTGCTATGACTGATCTGAGCCACAGTCAGCTCCCAGTCTTGTTTTTGCTGACTGTATAGAGCTTCTCTATATTTGACTGCCAAAAATATAACCAATCTGATTTCAGTATTGACCATCTGGTGATGTTCATGTGTAGAGTCTTCTCTTGTGTTGTTGGAAGAGGGTGTGTGCTATGACCAGTGCGTTCTCTTGGCAAAACTCTGTTAGCCTTAGACCTCCTTCATTTTGTTCTCCAAGGCCAAATTTACCTGTTAAGGTAGCTCTTGACTTCCTACTTTTGCATTCCAGTCCCCTATAATGAAGAGGACATCTTTTTTTGGGTGTTTGCTCTAGAAGGTCTTGTATGTCTTCACAGAACCATTAAGCTTCAGCTCCTTCAGCATTATGGTTGGGGCATAGTCTGATGCATTTTTATTGATTCTAATGGTGCCAGCTAATTCTCAGTGTATCACTAATTTCAAATATGTCTGATGCCTGGGTTTCCCTGGGAGCAACTTGGTCAGAAGTGTGGTTTAAAGGGAAGTTCCTAGGTAGAAATATCAGAGCTGGAGTCTCAAATAAGGCCAGACTCTTGGTAATTATTTGTTAAGATGATACTAGGAAGTTATCTTTAAACCTTGTCACATGGGAAAACAGTGGCCTGTTGAGTGTAAATTTATTTGCAAAGTTACTATGGAAAGAAAAAAAATGTATTTCATGAGTGTGGAGAATGCCAAGGTAAGAGCATTATTGTAGTTGAGAGTGTAGGCATTTATTGTTAGAGTATGAATTAGCCTAATTCTGCAATTAGGTGAGTGGGTGATCTTTTTTTCCCCCTTAATTTGATTGACAGGTTTATTCTAAACTGTAGCTAAATAAGTATTATTTCCAAATGTGCACTGAAAGGAAGAAAAATCTTTCATTTACCATTTTCCTTGGTGTCAGTAAAAAAGTATTTTGAGAATCCCAAGAACTGGACTGCTTGAAAAAAGTGAAGATTTTGCAAAGAGCACTTTGATAAATGAACGGACATTTCTTTCCTCTTCCGCATTTGCATCGAAAAATCTATTGTCTTCATTGTTTCATCTTATGCACTGGAATGAAACACGAATAAAAAGGCCAGTTCCATTTTTCTTTCCATTGTTTAAATAGGACCCTACTTAGAGCTTGTGTAGTTTTTCATTTAAGTACCTCCTTAGACTCTTAACATCTTTGATAAAGCATTGTTAAGAGTCTGGCATTAGGTATGCTTGATGTATAAGCATTTCTGCAGTTAATTTGCATGCCTAGGAGGAAACAAAGCATAGAGGTTTTTAAAAACGTTTAGCTGAAATTAGACATTCATAAAGAAGAAATTTTATTTTTATCAAAGTCACAAAATTTCACAACTAACCTCTATCTATTCCATGCAAGGAGATATGCCTAAACTATATCTCAGACATGCAAATATCACTGTACAAATTTACTTATGACACATACAGGTAATGTATACTGGTTATCAGTTTTGTTTCAGGCAAAGCGACAGGTTCTGAAAGATGTATTAATAGAACCTTGACTCTGTCACAAGTCATTGAGCCCAATGCTATTCGAAAGATATTAGACCCTTATCAATCTTTTCCACATACGATAACACAACAAACACTGCTTTAGGAAACAGTCCTACAAATTCTTCAAACAGATCATTGTGGTGGTCCTGAAAATTGTTTCAATTATGCTTCAACAAATAATTTTATGTTGCCTCATGTTGGATCTTTATACTATTTCTAATAAATATTGTTTTATATAGCCAAAGTGAATAGTTGTATCAATTATTATGTACAACCTTTTAAAAAATTCTCACAAATAAATATATGGCAGATGACATCAATAGCTCCAAAACTGTAGAGCAAATTCATTAGAATGCTAACTCTTCAGTACTTTATAAGTCTAATAAAATATATAGCTATTTAAAATTTATCAGGACTTTGTAGGTGACTTTAGTGGTAAAGAACCTGTCTGCCAATGCAGGAGGCATAAGAGACACGGGTTTGATACCTGGGTCAGGAAGATTTCCTGAAGGAGGAAATGGCAACCCATTCCAGTATTCTTCCTTGGAGAATCCCATGGACAGAGGAGCCTGGTGGGGCTATGGTCCATAGGGTCACAAAGAGTCAGATATGACTGAAGTGACTTAGCATATGCAAAATTTATAATAATCAGATGGGTGAAAGAAATTGATCTGAGTAAAAAGTAATATTTGTACAATAAATTTAAAAGATATTCATCTTTTTATTTTATCTCATGCTTTGAGTTATTTTATATATATATATAATATATATTACATGCTGCTGCTGCTGCAGCTAAGTCACTTCAGTCATGTCCAACTCTGTGCTACCCCATAGACGGCAGCCCACCAGGCTCCCCCGTCTCTGGGATTCTCCAGGCAAGAACACTGGAGTGGGTTGCCATTTCCTTCTCCAGTGCATGAAAGAGAAAAGTGAAAGTGAGGTCGCTCAGTCATGTCTGACTCTTAGTGACCCCACGGACTGCAGCCTACCAGGCTCCTCCCTCCATGGGATTTTCCAGGCAAGAGTACTGGAGTGGGTTGCCATTGTCTTCTCCAATATATTACATATGTATATATATAATTCAGAGTTATCTTTCATTTTATTCTATAGACCAAATATGACAGCCCTCTCCCTTGGTAAGAAATGTCAGCAATCCAGTGTCTTTGAAACCTTGGCATTTTTGATATTCTTGAATGACTACCCACTCCAGTGTTCTTGCCTGGAGAATTCCAAGGACAGAAGAGCCTGGCAGGCTATATAATCTGTGGGGTCACAAAGAGTTGGACACTAGTGACTAACATTTTCACTTTCACTTTACACTTAATACTCATCTTCCTTGCCTTGGAAGCTTTTTTTCTGTTTCTCACATTTCTCATACCCAATCAGTAGAGAATATTTTCAGGCTCAAATGGTGCTGACAACCCAAGTTATATGATTGTTAGGCAAAACAGGATGTCTTGAAATATTTTATAAGCACAGTTTTGGTACCCTAATATTAAACACCTCTTGGGTACAGAAATCTATTCCCACTCTGCCCCACCCCCCACTTCCATAGCTCCACAGTATTTTCTAGGCCTAGTACTATGCTGCTCCAGATTTCGCCTAGTTCTCCTTTATAGAAAAACTAGGCGAGAGAAAGATGGGTTTTTGTTTTGGTGGCTGCCACAGGGAAGTGCTCAATTCTGCAGTTCATAAACGGCACATCACTCTGCTTTTTAGTAAGAAAAGGCAATCAGCTTTTCTCTTTTATCTATGCTTCAAAAAACCAGTTATGCCTTTCTGTGCATTTTCAGTCTTTGTGCCCTATTATTAAGACCCTGTCACCAAGCTGGTAACAGAGACTTTGGGAATATCGAGTTCTCTACTTGAATGCACTTTTTAACAGGGCTCACAGGACAGAAATTTTAGCCTATGGATGAAATCAGTACAATAATTTTATCTGACAACTTTTAATAACATTTTTATTTTTTTGGTAAGGCATCAGAAACTTTTAAAAATATAAGATTATGTCTCTGCAGCTCTAACTAAGCATGCTAGGTAAAGGAATGGAGCAGTTAACTGGGAATGGAATGTGGTGTAGAAGGTTCAGTACTGTGCGTGGAGCCAGGAGACCTGGGTTTCAGGACTGTCTTTGTCACACACAGCCCTGCAACTTTGCTTATGCAAATTCACTTCAAGACAACAGGATGCTAGCTCTCCCTTGGGTAAACCAGGGGTACCCCATCCCTGGGCCACAGACCTGTACTGGTTCAAGGACAGTTGGGAACCAAGCCACACAGCGGGAGGTGAGTGGAGGGTGAAAAAGTGAAGCTTCATCTTCATTTACAGCTGCTCCCTGGGGCTCACATTGCTGCTGGAGCTCTGCCTCCCCTCAGATCAGCAGTAGCATTAGATTCTTACAGGAGCGACGACCCTACTGAGAACTGCACATACAAGGGATCTAGGTTGCATGCTCTTTATGAGAATCTAATGCCTGACGATCTGAGGCGGAGCCGAGGCAGTGATGTTAGTGCTGGGGAGCAGCTGTAAATACAGATTATCATTAGCACAATCGGTATAATGTGCTTGAATCATCCCCAAACCATCCTCCCTGTCTCCCAGTTCATGGAAAAATTGTCTTCCAAGATGAAACCAGTCTCTGGTGCCAAAAAGATTAGAGACTGCTGGGATAAACTATTGAATTCATGCTCCTGGACTGCAGCATAATCTAGACCAAGGGATTCCCAAATGTAGTATGTGGATCCCAGTAGGTCCTCGACACTCCTTCAGGAGGACTACAAGGTCAAAAACTACTTTCATAATAATATTAAAATTGAATGCCTTTTTCACCGAAGGTGCAAAAGCAATGGGAGGTTAAACTGATGGTACCTTAGCATGAATCGTGGCAGTGACACTAAACTCTGCAAACAGTCATTGATCTTTTTACCACCACAGTGTGAAAAAAATGGCTAGTTTCCTTGAAAATGTCTTTGTTGAAGCAGAAAAAAATTATCAATTTCATTAAGTCTCTAACCTTGAGGACACATCTCTTCTTAATATGCTAGTGATGATGTCTTTCAGAGGAAAAACATCTATTCAAGTGCTTGAGTTGTGAGCTGAACTAGTTGCTTTTTAATGGGACATTAATTCTGCCTTCAAGAATAGTGAACAAACTATGACTTTTGCAACTTGGCTGTTTGGCTCAAAAATGAATTCAGTGAGCCCGTCACTTCAGGAAATCAAAAGGAAATATTTGTAGTTAAGAAAATAATGGAAGATTTCAAATGAAAATAAGACTTTTGGAAAATGTGTTTTTGCCACTGTTTGTTCAAGTTCAGTTCAGTCACTCAGTCGTGTCTGACTCTTTGCGACCCTGTGGAATGCAACATGCCAGGCTTCCCTGTCCATCACCAACTCCTGGAGCTTACTCAACTCATGTCCATCACATCAGTGATGCCATCCAACCATCTCTTCCTCTGTCATTCCCTTCTCCTCCTGCCTTCAATCTTTCTCAGCATCAGGGTCTTCTCCGATGAGTCAGTTTTTCATATCAGGTGGTCAAAGTATTGGAGTTTCAGCTTCAGCATCGATACTTCCAATGAATATTCAGGACTGATTTCCTTTAGGATGGACTGGTTGGATCTCCTTGCTGTCCAAGGGACTCTCAAGAGTCTTCTCCAACACCACAGTTCAAAAGCATCAATTCTTTGGTGCTCAGCTTTCATTATAGTCCAAATCTCACATCCATACATGACGACTGGAAAACCATAGCTTTGACTAGATGGACTATTTCAGCAAAGTAATGTCTCTGCTTTTTAATATCCTGCCTAGGTTGGTCATAACTTTTCTTCCAAGGAGCAAGCATCTTTTAATTTCATGGCTGCCGTCACCATCTGCAATGATTTTGGAGCCCAAGAAAATAAAATCTGCCACTGTTTCCATTGTTTCCCCACCTATTTGCCATGAAGTCATGGGATCGGCTTGAAGTGATGGGACAAGATGCCATGATCTTAGTTTTCTGAATGTTGAGTTTTAAGCCAAATTTTTCACTCTCCTCTTTCACTTTCATCAAGAGGCTCTTAAGTTCTTCTTCGCTTTCTGCCATAAGGGAGGTGTCATCTTCATATCTGAAGTTATTGATATTTCTTCCAGGAATCTTGATTCCAGCTTGTGCTTCATACAGCCTGGCATTTTGCATGATGTACTTTGCATGTAAGTTAAATAAGCAGGAGGATGACATATAACCTTGACGTATTCCTTTCCCAATTTGGAGCCACTCTGTTGTTCCATGTCCAGTTTTAACTGTTGCTTTTTGACTTGCATACAGGTTTCTCAAGAGGCAGGTCAGGTGGTCTGGTATTCCCGTCTCTTCAAGAATTTTCCACAGTTTATTGTCATCTGTACAGTCAAAGTCTTTGGTATAGTCAATAAGGCAGAAGTAGATGTTTTTCTGGAATTCTCTTCCCTTTTTTGATGATCCAATTTGATCTCTGGTTCCTCTGCCTTTTCTAAGTCCAGCTTGAACATCTGGAAGTGCTCGGTTCATGTACTGTTGAAACCTGGCTTGGAGAATTTTGAGCATTACTTTACTAGTGTGTGAGATGAGTGCAATCGTGCAGTAGTTTGAGCATTCCTTGGCATTGCCTTTCTTTGGGATTGGAATGAAAACTGACCTTTTTCAGTCCTGTGGCCACTGCTGAGTTTTCTAAATTTGTTGGCATAGTGAGTGCACCACTTTAACAGCCACTGTTTTAGGGCTTGGCAATTTGCATAGACTTTTCTGATAAGATTGGTGATTGTTATGGATGAATGTTTGTGTCTCCCAAGATTCATTTGAAACCATAAACGCTGATGTGGTGGTATTTAGAGGGGGGACTCTTGGGGGTTGTTAAAAAAAAATAAAACAACAGGCTCAAAATGGAGTAGTTTATGCTTAGCCCTGAGTCACCAAACCAAGACTTAAGTTAATTATAGTTTCTGTTTTCTGGGAAGAGACTCTTCTATCAGTCCGTCAGGAATCCCTTGATCAATAGCAGTTAAGCAAACTACCTGTTTAAGAAAAGTAACCTTGCAATGGCCAACTTATCTTTTTGCCTGGTTTAACCTCCTGGTTCTCACTCCCTCTACTTATAAGTCTTTCATTATACACAGCTTATCAGAGCCCTTTTCTGTCTTTTCAACTGGATGCTGCCTGTTTCAAATGGATTTTTATTCAAAAATTTTAATATGTCTCAGTTTATCTTTTAACAGAGGGAATAAGGTATAGATACAGTCATGGGTGTAAGGCCTCCATTTGGAGACTGAAGCCCTTATGAAGAATAGGGAGAGAGATCAGAGTACACTCACTCACTTCTCTCTGTCTCTTGGCCATTTATGGGGGGACATAGAAGAAAGGGGGCTGTTGGCAAGTTAGCAAGAGAGTTCTCATCAGAAACCTTGATCTTGAACTTAGGTGTACTTTTTAAGTCAACCAGTGTGTGGCATTTTGTTACAGCAGCTTGAGAGCATACTCATAGTGGTGATGTTAATAAATGTGATTTTTTAAAAATAGTGTACAATAAAATAAAGTTTGGAAGATTCATATCAACAATTTGAAATAGCTATTGAAATACTTTACTCTTTTTCAGATAGACATCTGCATGAGGCTAGGTATTTTTATGCACATATGCCTCATATATATTCTTTGTAAACTTTATATATTAATACTTTATACATTCTTTATATAGTTTGATATATATAAAGTATATATGCATAAAAACACCTGGCTTCACACAGATGTCTATCTGGAAAAGAGTAGAGTATTTCAATAGCTGTTTCAGATTGCTGATATGAATCTTCCAAACTTTAAATTATTTTATTACACATTATCAAAAATAATCACATTTGTTAACTATGTGTCATATCATCACTATGAGTCTCCTCTGGCTGCTGTTACAAAATGTCACATACTGGATGGGTTAAAAGTAGACCTAAGCTCAAGACCAGGGCTTCCCAGATGGCTTGGTGGGTAAAGAATCTGCCTGCAATTCAGGAGACTCAAGAGACCTGGGTTCGATCCGTGGGTCAGGAAGATAGAGGAGGGCATGGTGACCCACTCCAGTATTCTTACCTGGAGAATCTCACGGACAGAGGAGTCTGGTGGGCTACAGTCCATAAGGTTGACACTATTGACACAATTGGACACAACTGAAGCAGCTGAGCAGGAACAAGATATACTTTAATAAAAAGCAATATATCATAATAGATCAATTGCATAAGCTCATAAGAATCCAGCTGTCCTCTATCAAGTCAAACATCAAAGAGATATGCAAAAATGCAAAACAATGACATTCTTTCCCCTTATTTAAGTTTGCTTTGGAAAATATAAATTTTTCATGAAAAAGTCTTATTTATATTAACACATAATGGGTTCATTATTGTTACTTTAAAAAGATTTAATAAAATGTTTAAAAAATTTCTAAGTCTCAATTTGTGATATGATATATATCAATAAAATCCACATAAACAAAAGCTCTTGACCTCTTTATAAGTTTTTTTTTTAAGACTGTGAAGGGGTCTGAGGGCCTCCAAGTTTGAGAACATCTGATCCAGACTATCCATGTTCTGTTGTTGTTGTTCAATCACTCAGTCATGTCTGACTCTTTGCGATCCCATGGACCGCAGCATGCCAGGCTTCCCTGTCCTTCACTATCTCTCAGAGTTTGCTCAAACTCATGTTCACTGAGTCAATGATGCCATTCAAGCATCTCATCCTCTGTCACCTGCTTCTCCTCCTCAATCTTTCCCAGCATCAGGGTCTTTTCCAATGAGTCGGTTCTTCGCATCAGGTGGCCAAGGTTTTGGAGCTTCAGCTTCAGTATCAGTCCTTCCAATGATATTCAGGGTTGATTTCCTTTAGGATTGACTGGTTTGATCTCCTTGCTGTTCAAGGGACTCTCAAGAGTCTTCTCCAGCACCACAGCTTGAAAGCACCAATTCTTGGATGCTCAGCTTTCTTTATGGTCCAACATCCATACGTGACTGCTGGATAGAACCATAGCTTTGACTACATGGACCTTTGTCGGCAAAGTGATGTCTCTGCTTTTCAATATGCTGTCTAGTTTTGTCATAGTTTTTCTTCCAAGGAGAAAGCTACAGTCACCATTCACAGTGCTTTTGGAGCCCAAGAAACTAAAGTCTGTCACTGTTCCAATTTTTCCCCCATCTACTTGGCATGAAGTGATAGGACCAGAATGTTGAGGTTTAAGTCAGCTTTTTCACGCTCCTCTTTCACTTTCATCAAGAGGCTCGTTAGTTCCTCTTCAATTTTTGCCATAAGGGTGGTGTCATCTGCATATCTGAGGTTATTGATATTTCTCCTAGCAGTCTTGATTCCAGCTTGTGCTTCATCCAACATGGTGTTTTGCATGATGTACCCTGCATATCCTTTAAATAAGCAAGGTGACAATATTGCTTATTGTCAATACAGACTTGTATTGACAGCCTTGTATCTCAATACAGCCTTAAATGTACTCTTTTTCCAATTTGGAAAGAGAGTGAAGTTGCTCAGTCATGTCCAACTCTTTGCGACCCCATGGACTGTAGCCCACTAGACTCCTCCATCCATGGGATTTTCCAGGCAAGAATACTGGAGGGGGTTGCCATTCCCAATTTGGAACCAGTCCATTATTCCACGTCTGGTTTTAACTGTTGCTTCTTGACCTGCATACACGTTTCTCAGGAAGTGGGTGAGGTGGTCTGGTATTCTCATCTCTTTAAGAATATTCCACAGTTCGTTTTGATCCACACAATCAAAGGGTTCACTTTTTTTTTTTCCTGCCAGCCTGGCTCCTTCAGGGTCACTTGAACACCTCCTCTCAGTGCCCGTTGCAGCCAGGCGTTGCTAGGATTACCCTAGTCCAAGTCACAAGTTCATCTCCTTACTCCCCAAAGTATGAGGTTGAGGTTCTGATATGGTGCTGATCTCCTGCAATCGCTGCTCTACCAAACCCACTATATTCTATACCTGAATGGAGGGACACTTCCCTTGTCATCTGGGTCTTCCAGAGCATCTGCTTCCCTGAGCTATGCTGCCAGCTCCCTGTGCACCTTTATGCCTGAAGCAGTCTCTGAAACCTCAGTTGGGAGCGTGTGTAACTGAGCATGGAGTCGTTCTGGTTTTTACACTCTTTTCTAGTTCTGGCTCCAGACAAAGTCCAAACCAACCAATAATAACAATAAACCACCTTGCCAAATACCCTTGCTCTTCCCCCCTCCCACCCCCTACTCCTAGTTGATCAGACAAGCACGTTTAGTCCAAATGGCAATTGAAGTTTAAACTGGATGCTTTGCTATCATGACCTTTTCTTTTATTGAATGAAAGTTAAGGTGCAAACAGAAAAGAAACTTGGCTTTTCCAGCCACTAATCTCTTAAATTCACACTGTGGGATAGCTTTCTCCATGCCCCTGGATGAACTCTTAGGTTTGCCTCAGATTTTTATTCAATTACACTTAGATAATAATAAGCTCCAATAAAACTCCAGAGAACAGACTCATTTCAGTCATTAAAATGTCCAGACTGGAATAACACTCAAATTGAAAGATTGAAAATTAATGTTTCTTTCTGCTTGGCTCCATCTTGAAAGGGATGCTCATTCCAGATTCATCTTTCTCTAGATTTCTCTGTCTGTCCATCTCTCTTTACTATTGGCTCAGGCCAACAGCATCAGACTCGCTCTTGACCTTCTATTTTGCCCAGGTAAACCAGGTATTAAGCATAGCTGATCTTTTGTTAGTGGGAGAATTTTACAAGTTGTTAAAATATAAGAATACTTTTCCAAGTTTGGTAGGTAGTTTACCTTGAGTTCCCCAGTTGAATCAGCATCTCCTTCTTGGCTTTCCTTTCTCCATGATTTTTCTTGTTTTCCCACCTTCCAGTAATGGAAAGGCCTTGTCTAGCACCTCAGGGCTCCAACTTCTGTGTTCTTGGCCTTGTAGGCTCAGCTGCATCAGTAAATATCTCATTTTTAACATCAGTCACATTCTATTTGGTATGAGCACAAATCCACCAAGAAAATTTGTGTCATTAATACTGCTTTCTGATTGGATGCTAATATTAGCTTCGATTATAGAGGATTTCTACAAAGATATAGAAGAGTTTTTGTTTTTGTTTTAATAAGGGGCCAGGGAAATTATCACAGGATTAAAGAATAAGTTGGCTCAGTGGTAAAGAATATACTTGTCAAAGCAGGAGATGTGGGTTCAAACCCTGGGTAAAAAGATGCCCTGGAGAAGGAAATGGTAACCCACTTCAATATTCTTGCCTGGGAAATCTGAAGGACAGAAGAGCCTGGCAGGCTATAATCCATGGTGTTACAAAAGAATCAGATATGACTTAGTGGCTAAAGAACAAAATAAACAATTTGACAACAATTTAGAAGTAATTTTGGCATCTATGTGTATGTCTGTTTCTGTGGCTAATTATATATAACTACATATACATAGACACCATATGTAATATATTAATTACATATATGTGTGAATGTGTATATGCACACATAGACTAATTGAAAGTCTATTTGGAACATTAAAATCCATAGAGAAGTGATAGTAATTGAAAACACAAATTTTCTTCCCTCTGTGTCCTCTATTCCCATCTCTATTTCCATCATGTCTCCTCTGAAGTTCTTTGTTATCATGCAGTAATTTCTATTCACTTATTTAAAATAAACCTTATCACACCAAGCAGAAGAAAAATGAGTCTTTTGCTTAGAAAAGAGTGCTAAATGCCTGATCAGCACAAAGAGAAGACGAGGAAAGGAACTAATGGTTGCCTTAATGTTGTTTGAGACGTTGGTAGGTCAAGGATTAGGACAGGAAGACAGTTCAGAATTCAGGGCTTAACATGGTGACTAGTACTTCTCAAAGGAGCACAGGAGGCCTGTGATGTGTTTTGAAAATATTGATGAGCTTTTACTGAGGGTCCTTGCAAGTCTGTGGTGCTATCTTTCCTGATCTAGTGCCTTTACCTGGTGACAGAAAAAGCCTATATTGCTCATCAATGGATGTTGGGACGTTGACTGTTTAATGTCCCATAGGTTTTTCACTGTTCAGTAAAATGACTATCTTTAGATTCAGCTACTCAAACATTTTGATTATTTTACATATGAGTGCTTTTGTATTTCTCCTATCAATGGTGACTTTGGAAGCCTTTTGAATAGGAAGCAGATTAGAAATCAAGAAATGGTGGCAGTACTTTATATAAATATATCAGGGATAAATCATGAGACAGCTATTACAAATTCCTTTATTCCCTCTATATTTGTGCATGTAGGCAGTTTTAGTGCAGGAGTGATGGAGGTGGAGAAATAGTTAAAAACTTTAATTAGAAGATTATAAATGAAATTTAAAAGCTCATTATAATTTTTTAATGCCAGAATAACAAATTACCTCATTTGTGCATATACTTTGCAATTGATGACTTAATTTTTTTGTATTTCAGAGTTCTGAAGACATTGGTGAAAAATGAGAATTATGATTGTGTTCAAGTAAACTCAAAACAAAAACCAAGCCTTCTGAGAATACTGTGGAAGTTTATAAGTAAGGTATGTGTTTAGAAACAAACAAAAAAAACACACACTCATACAACCATTATAAGCTTCTTAATTTAGCCACCTGGCTATCAGAACACCTTGAAGCAAACAGTTCTACAATTATTTCAGGGAACAAAAGAGGTCAAGATGTTCCCTAGGAGCAAGGACAGAAAGTGGAGCCCAGGGAAGCGTGGTTTCCCTGAGTGAGAGGGTTACAGCATTAACCCAGCATCTGCAGACAAAGCATGTCCTTACAGGATTATTTCATTGTTTCAGGAACTACTGATTTAGTTATCATTCATTTTCATGGTCCTAGAAGGAATAGTAGGAACTCTGATGGCTCAGCGGGTAAAGCATCTGCCTGCAATGCAGGAGACACAGGAGATTAAGGGTTTGATTCCTGGGCCAGAAAAATCCCCTGGAGAAGGAAATGGCAACCTACTCTAGTATTTTTGTCTGAAAAATCCCATGGACAGAGGAGCCTGGTGAGCTACAGGCAATGGAGCCACAAAGAGTTGGACATGACTGAGTGATTAAGCAGAAAGAATATTTCAGAATTCATAGCAAATTACATTTAAAATTTCTACATTTTAAAGATTGGATTATAAAGCAACCTTGTAGATCTCTTCATTTTTTATTACCTTTATGACATCTATAATTAAGTCCCTACATATATAGGAGATGTGTATGTGGAATGAGGAGCTTCAGAGAGTAGCATTAGCTAAATATGATAAAAGACAGTGGCTTGAAAAGTGGTGAAGGTATGGGGAAAAACAGGTCTTAACAATATTCATTGAATCTTCTCGTCAATGAAAGAAATTGAGGTTGTTATTAGCCTTATTTTTCTTTTTATTGGGGTTTAATTGCTTTATACTATTGTCTTAGTTTCCACTATATAGCAAAGTGAATCAGCTATTTATATATCTATCTATATGCATATCTCCCCTCTTTTTTGGATTTCCTTCCCATTTTGGTTACCAGGGAGCACCGAGAAGCATTCCCTAAGCTTTACAGTAGGTTCCTATCAGTAATCTATTGTTGTTGTTCAGTTACTTAATCATGTCTGACTTTCTTTGACTCCATGGACTGCAGTACACCAGGGTTCCCTGTCCCTCACCATCAGCTGAAGCTTGCTCAAACCCATGTCCATTGCGTCGGTGATGCCATCCAACCATCTCATCCTCTGTCGTGCCCTTCTCCTCCTGCCTTCAGTCTTTTCCAGGATCAGGGTTTTTTTCTAATGAGTTAGCCCTTTGAATCAGGTGGCTAAAGCACTGGAGCTTCAGCTTCAGCATGAGTCCTTCCAATGAATATTCAGGACTGATTTCCTTCAGGATTGGCTGGTTTGATCTCCTTGCTGTCCAAGGGACTCTCAAGAGTCTTCTCCAATACCACAGTTCAAAAGCATCAGCCTTCTTTATGGTCCAACTCTCGCATTCATACATCACTACTGGAAAAACCACAGCTTTGACTATATGGACCTTTGTTGGCAAAGTAATGTCTCTGCTTTTTAATATGCTGTCTAGGTTGGTCATAACTTTTCTTCTTAAGCTTTTCTTAATTTCATGGCTGTGGACACCATCCACATTGAATTTGGAGTCCAAGAAAATAAAGTCTGTCACTGTTTCCATTGTTTCCCTTCTATTTCCCATGAATGATGGGACTGGATGCCATGATCTTCATTTTTTGAATGTTGAGCTTTAAGCCAGCTTTTTCACTCTCCTCTTTCACTTTCATCAAGAGACTCTTTAGTTTCTCTTCACTTTGTGTCATAAGGGTGGTGTCATCTGCATATCTGAGGTTATTGAAATGTCTCCTGGCAATCTTGATTCCAGCTTGTGCTTCATCCAGTCTGGCATTTTGCATGATGTACTCTGCATAGAAGTTAAATAAGCAGGGTGACAGTATACAGCCTTGATGTACTCCTTTCCCAGTTTGGAACCAGTCCATTGTTCTGTGTCCAGTTCTAACTGTTGCTTCTTGACCTGCATACAGGTTTCTCAGGGGGCAGGTAAGGTGGTCTGGTATTCCCTTCTCTTTAAGAATTTTCCACAGTTTGTTGTGATCCACACAATCAAAAGCTTTAGCGTAGTCAATGAAGAAAGGGTAGATGTTTTTCTGGAATTCTCTTGCTTTTTCTATGATCCAATGGATGTTGGCAATTTGATCTCTGTTTCCTCTGCCTTTTTTAAATCCAGCTTGATATCTGGAAGTTCTTGGTTCACATACTGTTGAAACCTAGCTTGGAGAATTTTCAGCATTATTTTGCTAGTTTGTGAAATGAGTGCAGTTGTACAGTAGTTTGAACATTCTTTGGCATTGCCTTTCTTTGGGATTGGAATGAAAACTGACATTTTCCAGTCCTGGAGCCACTGTTGAGTTTTCCAAATTTGCTGGCATATTGAGTGCAGCACTTTCACAGCATCATCTTTTAGGATTTGGAATAGTTCAGCTGGAATTTCATCACCTCCACTAGCTTTGTTCATAGTGAGCCTCCTAAGGCCCACTTCACTTTGCACTCCAGGATGTCTGGCTCTAGGTGAGTGATCACACCATCGTGGTTGTCTGGGTCATGAAGATCTTTTTTGTATAGTTCTGTGTATTCTTGCCACCTCTTCTTAATATCTTCTGCTTCTGTTAGGTGCATATCACTTTTGTCCTTTATTGTGCCCATCTTTGAATGAAATATTCCCTTGGTATCTCTAATTTTCTTGAAGAAATCTCTAGTCTTTCCCATTCTATTGTTTTCCTCTATTTCTCTGCATTGTTCATTTAGGAAGGCTTTCTTATCTCTCCTTGCTAATCTTTGGAACTCTGCATTCAGATGGGTATATCTTTCCTTTTCTCCTTTGCCTTTTGCTTCTCTTCTTTTCTCAGCTATTTGTAAGGCCTCCTCAGACAACCATTTTGCCTTTTTGCATTGCTTCTTCTTGGGGATGGTTTTGATCTCAGCCTCCTGTACAATGTTACGAATCTCCATCCATAGTCCTTCAGGCACTCTATCTATCAGATCTAATCCCTTGAATTTATTTGTCACTTCCACTGTGTAATTATAAGGGATTTGATTTAGGTCATACCTGAATGGCCTAGTGGCTTTCCTACTTTCTTCAATTTAAGTCTGAATTTTGCAATAAGGAGTTCATGGTTTGGCAGGAGCCATAATCAGCTCCCAGTTTTGCTTTTGTTGACTATATAGAGCTTCCTGATCCATCCTACCCTCCCCTGTTATCAGGGAAGCTCATCACACCCAAACTCACATCCTTCTAGTGAGTCCAGAGTTCACCTCTTCAGACTCAATGCTGCACCCCCAGCTCATACTTTCCTGCTTTCTGCAGCCCTGCTGTTTGCTTGATCTTCCTAGTTTATAGTTTGTGGCTCTTTTCTCTCATACTTCTTTCTCTCCTCAGGACTGATATTTTCAAATATCCTCTCTACTATTCTTTTCCAGTTTGTATTGTAATACCCTAGTTCAGATATGAAGTACATTGCCTTCAGTCTTGGCTGCTACTTCTTCAAATATTCCTTTCATCTTTATAATTAATGGAGATTTTCTGTCTCCATTCAAATCTTATTTCTCCACCACTTTCCTCCCCAACAGAATCCAGTCTAAGAAATGCTACTTTACAGTAATTGTGCATCTCATGCTCTCCCAGTATTCTTACGGGTTAGAAGAAATATTTCATTGTAAAGTGGTTATAAAAACATATAAAGCACATCATGCTAAAATTTTTTTGTATAACTTACTGTCCATCACTGGCTCAAAAGTTTATATAAAACTATACTTTATAACTCTGCATTTTTGCCTGTAGGAATTTATCCAGTTGATTAGAAAACTTATGCCCACAAACAGCCTACACACCTGCGCATGAATGTTCATAGGAGTTTCATTCATAAACACACATACGGTGAGCACTCCTTAGGCCTTTTAAAAGATGAATGGAGAAATTACCTGTGCTATGTCCATACAATATTGTACCATTCACTAATAAAAAGAAATGCACTCTCAAGTCATGTGAAAGCATGAATGAATCTTAATTGACTATTGCTGAATGAAGAAGCCAGTCTTAGAATGCTGTGTACTTTATGATTCTACGTATGTGAGATTTCAGAATAAGAAACACTATAGAAATAGAAACGAAATCAGTGGTTGCTAGGGAAGTACACCTTCTCTCAGTCAAGTCTTGACATGACTGTATCCTTTGAGACCAGGAACCTAAGGACTCAGCTAAGCTGTACCAGGTTGTCTGCCCCACAGGAACTGTGAGAAAAAAACGTTCGTTTTAAGCTGCAAAAGTTTGAAGTAATTTGTTATGCAGCATTATATAACTAATCCAGTCACATATATTTTATATAGTATTAAAATTGAGTCACCAGATGAGCTTCTGCTTTTAAATAAGAAGGATGATATTGCAATGTTGTGAAAATACTTTGTCCTGGCTCAATACATGTTAACAGAATTATCATTTTATGTAGGACAGTTTGGAACCACATACAATACTACCTTTTCATTATAATCATACTTCTCAGTTTGAACTATATACCAAAGAAATGCCTTTGAAATAGGAATTATTCTATTGCATTTTCAAATGATTTCCCCCTAAATTAGTGTTGACTTTCCAATCACCAGAAGAAACAAAAATGTGCTTTTAAAAATGAAATAGAACAAAATAAACATTTGGTACCACATTCTGCTTCCTTCTAGATGTGTCTACATTTGAACTGTACAGGACAGTCTTCTTTCACATGGTTTATGCTAATGAAATGGAAAAGAGGAAAGGGATCATTATAGATAAGGAAGTAAAAGACTGTTATTCAGACTGAGAGGGAAATAAAAATCAAATAGCATCCAAGATAGTATAAAATGTCAAACCATAATTTGTCTGGTTCCTCATTCATAGCATGTTCAACACTGCTATCTCCACTGGGCTCTTTTCTACACAAATGTGGCCCATTCCCTATATAGATATTTTCATTGCTACTGTTCCCCATATGCACAGATGAATCTTCACACCTTCTTATACTCATTTTGCCTCTTTTGGCGTGTGTTCTATTTGCCTGCCATATGTAACCATCCTTGCAACAATTCCAGACCCAATTTAAAGTTTGAAAAATATCCTTCCCCTCACTTTGCATTTCTATGCCTTTGGAACTTGGCAGAAAAGTCTGACTGATCTTCTTTTCCCTTTTTTTTTAGCTAGTTAATTTCAAAGAAATATTTCCTACTACTTTTATGATTTTTGGCCCAACTCTGAGTTTAGGGAACACAAAAATGTAGCAAAAGCATTAGCGAAGCTCTTTGTAGTACTGTGAGGGCAATCCTAGTAGACAGGTGGTAGCTTTGTGGGATGACTGAATTAGACCAGAAAGTTCTCATCCAAGACTTTCAGCTGCCTTTTTTTTTACTTTTATTTTTGGCTGTGCTGGGTCTTAGTTGCTGAACAGGCTTTCTCTAGTTGCAGTGAGCAAGGGGCTACTCTTTACATGAGGTTCATGGGCTTCTTTTAGCCGTGGCCTCTCTTGTTGCAGAACATGGGCTCTGGAGCACAGGCTCAGGAGTTGTGGCCTATGTGCCTAGTTGCCCCATGGCATATGAAGTATGGAATCTTCCTGGATCAAGAATCCAGCCCATGTGTCCTGCATTGACAGGTGAATTCTTAACCACTAAACCACTAGGGAAGTTCCATCTCACTTTTTAATGTGTGAACCTCCTTTGGCTCAAGAAAGATACAGCAATACGTGATCATACAATGAGGGTTTGTCACATGTGAGATCTGATTTAACTCTAAAATTCATAGAATGGCCCTTGGAGAGATTGCTCTCAAACTAAAACATTGTTTCCTGATTTATCTGTTGTCTCTCTATGGACATACAAGCAAATTATCCCATCACAGTTTATATCACCCATCATGTCACAGAAAAGGACAAATATTTATGTCATTACTCCATATTGAGTCTCCTTTCTCCTCTTCTACACCACCTCCATTTTATAAGATTTAGGTCAAGTACCGCTTCCTTCACAAATCCTTCATGATAACATCCACATTTATCTCAAGTTTTCTCATCTCCTGAAACATTTATTGTCTTTCTCTTTTTAGCTCTTAATTATAGGCTCATGCATCCTGGAACACTTTCTTCTCTCCTGTGCCTGACAAGTACACACTTGTTATTAAGGACTCAGGCAAAGTGTCACCTCCTCCTTGAAGTCATCCTTGACCACTCCTACTCTCTAGCCCCCAAGGAAGTAAAGTGTACCCCCGACGCTGCTCCCAAAGCATCATCTAACTGAAAACAGGGCATGTGTCCCTCTATTCGATAATATATCGACCTCGTCATCTCCCCATTGCAGAGTGAATTCTTTCCAGTGGGCAGTTTCTTATGCTCAGCTCTGCCACACTAACATGTAGCCCCAGAGCTGTACAACTAATAATTAACAAAATTCAATATATAGCTGGTGAATTAATAAATGAACACAAAGTAAATGAATGAACGTTAAGAATGAATTATTGCATTATGTGCATCAAATAATAACCAATGCATATAAATTAATTCATTATGTGTATCAATTCATCAACTAATTATGTACATTAATCAATCATTATTTTTATCAACTTAGGACCATCAAAAAATTAATAATTTGTATCAATTAATGATTATTTGCACATTTACTCCTTGCTGAAAAGAGGAGAGAAAATAAGCAGATAAGGTATATATATATGAACTCTCATATTTAACTGAGGGAGAAGATTTTGTTCTATTTACTGGTATAGACTGGATGCTTGTGTTCCCTGAAAATTTATATGTTGTGACCTAATCCCCAGCATGTTGGCACTTGGAGGCGGGCCCTTTGGGAAGTGATTAGGTCACAAGGGCAAACCTTCATGAATGAGATTAGTGCCCATGCACGTGTGTGCTAAGTTGCCAGTCATGTTTGACTCTTTGTGACCCCTTTGGACTATAGTCTGCCAGGCTCCTCTGTCCATGGAATTTTCCAGGTAAGAACACCGGAGTGGTTTGGCATTTCCTCCTCCAGAGCATCTTCCCAACCCAGGGATCAAACCCGTGTCTCTGGGGTCTCCTGCATTTCCTGAACTGGCAGGCGGATTCTTCACCACTGGGCCACCTAGGGAGCGCTACGGAAAACACCCTAAAAACCTCTCTTGTCTCTTCTACCATGAGAGGCCACGACAAGAATCAACAGTCTATGAATCAACAAGTGAGACTGCATGAGACACTGAATCTGCCAGCACCTGGTTCTTGGACTTCCTAGTCTCCACAACTGCAAGAAATGAATTTCTGTTATTATAAGCCACCCAGCCTGAATGCGGAGAAGGCAATGGCACCCCACTCCAGTACTCTTGCCTGGAAAATCCCATGGACGGAGGAGCCTGGTAGGCTGCAGTCCATGGGGTCGCTAAGAGTCGGACACGACTGAGCGACTTCACTTTCACTTTTCCCTTTCATGCACTGGAGAAGGGAACGGCAACCCACTCCAGTGTCCTTGCCTGGAGAATCCCAGGGACGGTGGAGCCTGGTGGGCTGCCGTCTATGGGGTCGCACAGAGTTGGACACGACTGAAGTAACTTAACAGCAGCAGCAGCAGCAGCAGCAGCAGCCTGAATGAAGGCATTCAAATTTTGCATATTTTTAACACAACATTTCTCATTAGGAATATAATTTTTTACTCAATTTTAAAGAAGTTAGGAAAATAGAGAGGAAAATGAGGAAGAAATTACTAAGAGGAAAAATATCCACAAACCCAGTGCTTTAACCACAGTGGCTGTTATATTTTTTATAGGCTTTTGTGTAGTTAGTATCATGTTTTACCATTGGTAAGCTGTCATGAGAAAGTGACATAATATGTAGTATAACAACCTGTCACAGTTTAACTTATTGAAATTCACCAGCCAGGGACCATGGGAAAACATGTGAGTGAAACAAAGATTATTTAGGTTGAGGCAGCGAGGGAGAGTGTTGAAGTTTCAAGGAGAATTTTGGAAGGGGTCTGTTAAAGGATTTGGTCTTGTGCTGGGTGATTCTAAGCAGGGCTTAAAGAAGAGGAAGCCATTTCTGAATTAAATGCTATTAGAAATCAGGGGACAATTCAGGGATTAGCTAACTTGGCAATTTTTCTCTAGAAGGTGAGAAGATCAAAGCAATGCTGGCAGTCATTGATAAATAAGTACTAGTCACGCCAGTGTTAGTTGCTCAGCTGTGTCCTACTCTTTGTAACACGATGAACTCTAGTCCGCCAGGCTCCTCTGTCCATGAGATTTCCCAGGCAAGAGTACTGGAGTGGGTGGCATTTCCTTCTACAGGGGAACTTCCTGATCCAGTGATTGAACCCCAGTCTCCTGCATTGCTGGCATATTCTTTACTATCTGAGACACTACTTGGCTTAATATAAAGAGGGGGCTGTTAGGTGCTTTTGTTGTTGCTGAGTGTCTCTGAGGAAGTCTTACAAATAGCAGTGAAAAGAAGAGAAGTGAAAGACAAAGGAGAAAAGGAAAGATATACCCATTTGAATGCAGAGTTCCAAAGAATAGCAAGGAGAGATAAGAAAGCCTTCCTCAGTGATCAATGCAAAGAAATAGAGGAAAACAATAGACTAGGAAAAACTAGAGATCTCTTCCAGAAAATTAGAGATACCAAGGGAACATTTCATACAAAGATGGGCACAATAAAGGACAGAAATTTATGGACCTAACAGAAGCAGAAGATATTAAGAAGAGGTGGCAAGAATACATGAAGATCTATACAAAGAAGATCTTCATGACCCAGATAATCATGAGGGTGTGATCACTCACCTAGAGCCAGACATCCTAGAATGTGAAGTCAAGTGGCCCTGAGGAAGCATCACTGTAAACAAAGCTAGTGAAGGTGGTGGAATTCCAGTTGAGCTATTTCAAATCCTAAAAGATGATGCTGTGTTAGCGCTGCACTCAATATGCCAGCAAGTTTGGAAAACTCAGCAGTGGCCACAGAACTGGAAAAGGTCAGTTTTCATTCCAATCCCAAAGAAAAGCAATGCCAAAGAATGCTCAAACTACCACACAATTGTACTCATCTCACACAGTAGTAAAGTAATGCTCAAAATTCTCTAAGCCAGCCTTCAACAGTATGTGAACCATGAACTTCCAGATGTTGAAGCTGGATTTAGAAAAGGCAGAGGAACCAGAGATCAAATTGCCAACATCTGTTGGATCACTGAAAAAGCAAGAGAGTTCCAGAAAAACATCTATTCTGCTTTATCGACTATACCAAAGCCTTTGACTGTGTGGATCACAACAAACTGTGGAAAATTCTGAAAGAGATGGGAATACCAGGCCATCTGACCTGTCTCTTGAGAAACCTGTATGCAGGTCAGGAAGCAACAGTTAGAACTGGACATGGAACAACAGACTGGTTCCAAATAGGAAAAGAAGTATGTCAAGGCTGCATATTGTTACCCTGCTTATTTAAATTATATACAGAGTTCAGTTCAGTTCAGTCACTCAGACATGTCTGACTCTTTGCGACCCCATGGACTACAGCACACCAGGCCTCCCATCACCAACTCTTGGAGTTTACCCAAACTCATGTCCATCAAGTCGGTGATTCCATCCAACCATCTCATCCTCTGTCGTCCCCTTCTCCTCCTGCCCTCAATCTTTCCCAGCATCAGGGTCTTTTCAAATGAGTCAGCTCTTTGTATGAGGTGGCCAAAGTACTGGAGATTCAGCTTCAGTATCAGTCCTTCCAATGAACACTCAGGACTGACCTCCTTGAGGATGGACTGGTTGGATCTCCTTGCATTCCAATGGAATCTCAAGAGTCTTCTCCAACTCTATAGTTCAAAAGCATCAATTCTTCGGTGCTCAGCTTTCTTTATAGTCCAACTCTCACATCTTTACATGACTACTGGAAAACACATACCCTGGACTAGACAGACCATTGTTGGCAAAGTAATGTCTCTGCTTTTTAATATGCTGTCTAGGTTGATCATAACTTTTCTTCCAAGGAGCAAGTGTCTTTTAATTTCATGGCTGCAATCACCATCTGCAGTGATTTTGGAGCCCCGCAAAATAAAGTCTCCCACTGTTTCCCCATCTATTTGCCATGAAGTGATGGGACCAGATGCCATGATCTTAGTTTTCTGAATGTTGAGTTTTAAGCCAACTTTTTCACTCTTCTCTTTCACTTTCATCAAGAGAGTCTTTAGTTCCTCTTCACTTTCTGCCATAAGGATGGTGTCATCTGCATATCTGAGGTTAATGAATTTCTCCCAGCAGTCTTGATTCCAACTTGTGCTTCATCCAGCCTAGAGTTTCTTATGATGTACTCTGCATAGAAGTTAAATAAGCAGGGTGAAAATATACAGCCTTGAGGTACTCCTTTCCTGATTTGGAACCAGTCTGTTGTTTCACGTCCAGTTCTAACTGTTGCTTCTGATCTGCATATAGATTTCTCAAGAGACAGATCAGGTGGTCTGGTATTCCCGTCTCTTTCAGAATTTTCAATAGTTTATTGTGATCCACACAGTCAAAGGCTTTGGCATAGTCAATAAAGGAGAAATAGATGTTTTTCTGGAACTCTCTTGCTTTTTTGATGATACGGTGGATATTGGCAATTTGATCTCTTGTTCCTCTGTCTTTTCTAAAAGCAGCTTGAAAAAACATCTGGAAGTTCGTGGTTCACATACTCTTGAAGCCTGGCTTGGAGAATTTTGAACATTACTTTACTACTGTGTGAGATGAGTGCAATTGTGCAGTAGTTTGAGCATTCTTTGGCATTGCCTTTCTTTGGGATTGGAATGAAAACTGATGTTTTCCAGTCCTATGGTCACTGCTGAGTTTTCCAAATTTGCTGGCATATCGAGTGCAGCACTTTCACAGCATCACCTTTGAGGATTTGAAATAGCTCAACTAAAATTCCATCACCTCCAGTAGCTTTTTTTGTAGTGATGCTTCCTAAGGCCCGCTTGACTTCACATTCCAGGATGTCTGGCTCTAGGTGAGTGATAACACCATCATGATTATCTGGGTCATGAAGATCTTTTTTGTATAGTTCTTTGTGTATTCTTGCCAACTCTTCTTAATATCTTTTGCTTCGGTTAGGTCCACACCATTCCTGTCCTTTATTGAGCCCATCTTTGCATGAAGTGTTCCCTTTGTATCTCTAATTTTCTTGAAGTGATCTCTAGATCTCCTTGGATCTCCTAGGATCTCCTTACAGTCCAAGGGACTCTCAAGAGTCTTCTCCAACACCACAGTTCAGAAGCATCAATTCTTCGTGGCTCAGCTTTCTTTATAGTCCAACTCTCACATCCATACATGACTACTGGAAAAACCACAGCCTTGACTAGACAGACCTTTGTTGGCAAAATAATGTCTCTGCTTTTACTATACTGTCTAGGTTGGTCATAGGTGGGGAAACAGTGGAAACAGTGATATATTTTATTTTGGGGGGCTTCAAGATCATTGCAGATGGTGACTGCAGCCATGAAATTAAAAGATGCTTACTCCTTGTTGGGAAAGTTGTGACCAACCTAGACACCATATTAAAAAGCAGAGACATTACTTTGCCAACAAACATCTGTTTAGTCAAAGCTTTTGTTTTTCCAGTAGTCATGTATGGATGTGAGGGATGGACTATAAAGAAAGCTGAGCACCGCACTGATGCTTTTGAACTGTGGTATTGCAGAAGACTCTTGAGAGTCCCTTGGACAGCAAGGAGATCAAACCCATCCATCCTAAAGGAAATCAGTCCTGAATATTCATAAGAAGGACTGATGCTGAAGCTGAAACTCCAATACTTGGGCCACCCGATGCAAAGAACTGACTCATTGAAAAAGACCCCGATTGTGGGAAAGATTGAAGGTGGGAGGAGAAAGAGATGACAGAGGATGAGATGGTTGAATGGCATCACCGACTTAATGGACATGAGTTTGAGTAAGATCTGGAAGTTGGTGATGGACAGGGAGGCCTGGCGTGCTACAGTCCATGGAGTTGCAAAGAGTCAGACATGACTGAGGGACTGAACTGAACTGAACTTGAGTGTCCTTGTAGCCGTCTTGTTTCACACTTGAATATAGTCACGCCTTCCTGATCAATGCTGATGTTTTGTTTGTTGATGCTCTAGGTTTAACTGCCCACTGCCAGGACTGATTTTCACTTTCTGAAATGATTTGCTTATTATTAGACTTTGAGTTTTCTACTTTTTCAATTCTCTGATGTGATATGTTGAACAATAATATATATATAGTGTAAAAATGTAAGATCCCAGAGATGACAATTAGTATGAAGTTGTGGTCATTTTCCCTTAGTGTCTCAATTTCTGTTATTTTCCTGCCAAATTGCAATGAACTCATTTGGACCATCAACAGTAATATATGATACTGTATCTCCATCAGTATTGAATATTTAAAAAGAGTTTATTTAATAGGCAAATTGGAATGCAATTTTTAACTTGATTTTATCTGACTATTGGTGAGGTTTATTTTTTGTTTGTTTGTTTCTTTACAGATGTCTAAAATTATTTTGGAGAATGATGAAATATGTGTCTCTAAGATATTATTATTATTGTAGATATTATTATCCATCCAATTTTTTAACATGCATCTTCCTGTACAGAGTAGCATCTTTGGACAGTCTGGCATATAGTTTTTGAAACTAAATTGAATATTTTATAATTTTAGAAACAGTGTTTTACTAGACAAAATATTTAATTCCTACAGGGCAAACATTTCAACTCTTGGCAGAAATCACAACAATTACATTGTGAGTGAGTGAATGAATAAGAAAAATATTATAATCATTTAATAAGATGCCAAGTCTCCATTGTTGAAGTACATGCTTCTTTATGTAATTGGTGTACATAGTTTCCAAACTGAGACAACTGTGTTTAAGTTGCTAAATTTGTGGTCGCTTCTTATCTAGCAGTAAAAAATACATTAGCTTTCTATTTCCCAAGTATTTTTGATTGAAATTCTATCTGAAAAACACATAAGTTTCTCGAAGAAGAGCTTGTGTCCATGAGGTATGTATCTGAAAATTTTTTTTATGTAATCTTGGTTTAAGTGAGCATAATAAAATTCTAGATACCAAGTAGATTGTTATAAATACCTATTAGATGACATAATCCATAGGTAAATGAGAGTTTCTAAATGTTAACATTTCAACTCTACATCTTCCCCAAACTTGACCTACAAAATTAACTAAAATACAATCTGGTTACATTTACATATAATTTAGTTATGAACATAACAAAGTTAAACAGGAGAACTCCTAAATTTACTCTATATTCCTCTTTATCAGTTATTTTGTCCTGACTTTTATATCTGAGTATAACTTTTGAAATAGTAATGGAAATGTACTCAATACTAAAATACATATTCTAAGTTATTGCTTAAGTTTTACTTCAAATATTTTATTAATTATTTTAAATATTGAAGCATAATATTTAAAATAAAGCCTAATGTCAAATATACACACCACATATATGCATATTTTATGCATGTAAATGTAATTATATACTTTAAACATATGTATGTATATATATTATTATGTTTATATATAGTAAGCAATCTATGATACCTTTGGAAATGTAAACAATTGTTTTTCCTCTGATTCTGAAGTCTCAGCCCCACCGAATCCCTAGCTTTGAATATGATATGCCTTAGTCACTCATGACAATCTTGTAGCATCAGTCATGTTCTTCACTCAGTAACTGCATCCATTATGTTGCCCAGTTGTTTCCCCATAATTATTTTTCAAGTCATTTCCTGAGTACTTCATAAAACATTTTTAATGCCACAATATAGAAACAGATAATAAATTAATTCTATTTTTAAAGGCTTTAAAAATGTAATATTACTTTAAGCTGCAGTCAATTTTGTACTACTGCTTTAGCAGAGGCATACTATATAGTGTTTTCGTTTTTTTAAGATAAGGGTTTCATTGTTGTAATCTAGGAAAAAAGCTGCTGTACAACAGTGAAGTCTTTTTTTTTTTCTTATTTGCATGAGGAGGGGAAAAAAAGCGACCTTACCCTTCCCTCTCCCATATGCTTCAACTTTCATGTCTTTTTTGCCCTGTATTCCATTAACATTGTGATTAATGAAAGCTCTCCTGAATTTCAAATATCTTGAAAAGTAGCCAATGCCTGCTCTTCGGAGGCTACGTTGAAGATAAATAACAATAAAAACAGGGTGATCCAGGCTTTTGAAGTCTTTAGAGACAACCATCACTGTGATCTTTGCACCACTTTTGCAGAAAGGAGGACATTTCACATTTCTGGCACGATTAAGGCAACACAGCAACTGAAAGAAAGCATGCATTTCTGGGAGCAGCATCAGGATACAGGACTCCTGCTGAGCTCACCAGTTCCTTGCTTCGCACAGCTGCCTTCTCAGCTGGGGGTTTTAAATCAGCACTGTGAGGAAAGACAGAAATGACCATGGTGCATTTGCCTCACTATGAGAAAAAGGTAATGTTCAATTAACGCTTCAGCCTTCTGTTTTCCAACTGACTTATTTCTGTCTTTCATGTGCATGTTTCGCTTTGGGTCTTTTTGTTGCTGCTGTTGTTCCTTTTCATTTCATGAAATAAAATCCTTAAACTAAAAATATCTTTGTGCTTGCAGCTATGTATGCAAGGATCCTGAAATTCTCATGGCTTTGCTGAGATCAATGAGTTAGAGGAATCATAGTGCTTTTAAAAATGTGTATTAAAACCCAGTGAATATTAACATTCCTGTTCACTAGCTAAGCTAGCATGAACTGTGAAAGTATCACAAGTGAAAGAATACAGCCTGGTTTAGAAGTATTTCCACAAATGCAACATCTGACTTGTTGAGAAGGCATTTATTTACCTTACCTGCTGCCCTGCTTGTAGAATTGTGTATACTGTGGTGTTAATGGTGAGCTCTACTTTGAGGATGGCTTGAATACTGATTACAGAAAGAGTTAATTCTAACAAAGCAACGTTTTAAATCTTCCAGCCATAAAAAAATATGTTATCTTCCTTCACATTTGTTACAGACTGTACTTGGAATTGCATAGATAAAAATTAATAAACGTGATTTTCTCGAATACTATTCTTCACAGTTCTCCATTCTTCACAGTGTTACTTCATCCTGTGTTCTCAGAGATGAACACACTAGGGTTCGTAGTTGTACTCTTTTTTTTTTTTCTCTTTGAGAACAGTGTATTTTATAAGCCCAGAATGATAGGTGGCTCAGACTGTAAAGAATCCGCCTGCAGTGCAGGAGACCTGGGTTCGATCCCTGGGTTGGGAAGATCTCCTGGTGGAGGGCATGGCAACCCACTCCAATATTCTCGCCTGGAAAATCTCCGTGGACAGAGGCACCTGGCAGGCTACAGTCCGTGGGGTTGCAAAGAGTCCGGCACGACTGAGGGACTAAGCACTGCACAGTCGTCTGTGTCTGTGTAAGCTGGGTTTTATGAATTTCTTCTCAGATTTTCATTAGGCATCTGGTTAAAAAGATGGTTGCTTTTGAGCCTGAACAACATTCTTAAGAAGGAATTTCAAGGAATGAATGTTCACTGGAGACATCAGTATAGTTTTATTTTAAGATTTAAGCCAAAATATTGATTACAACCACTTTAGTAATTGTTCAATATAAAATCTGATCAGCAATTCATTTTACAAATATTTATGTACCAGGCACTGGGCTTCTCAACAGAGGCAATAAGATGAGGGTGTGGTTCTCACTTTCAAGATCTTTATTGTCTAAACCTTTTAATCAGTGAGCTATTTTCTGAAGAGGAATCTGATATTTAAGTTTTTTTTTGTGGTACAGCTCACGTTGGAGGAAAATTTTAGATAATTTATTGAATTTCACTTCAAAGTAAAATATTTAACTAGTAGACAGTCTACAGGGGACTAATTTTTAATTTTCACCTACTTAGACAACAACTATTTATTGAACGACTCTATTGTATCAGGAACTTTTGTAAACACTTGGTCTATAGCAGCAAACAAGTCAGAGGGAGCCTCTCTATGGGGCTGACTAACATCCTAGCAGGGACTGGGCACGAAGAGGTAGCATGAAATTTCTGCTTGTTTTTAGAAGTACAAGAAGGCAAAGTGACTGAGAAATTGAACCTGCTGACTTGATACTCTAGCAACTCATCCAGCCCACTTGCTTTTCATATAGGACAACGCTATCCCAAAGAAAAAGAGCTTCTACAAGTATGTATGAAAACTTTCAAAATACTCAGAAATGACTTCAAAGACAAAAAATAGATAGCTTGTAATAATATTGTTCTTCCTAGAGCCGATTATGCGGAGTGAAGTACGTCAGAAAGAGAAAAACAAATATTATGTATTAACACATACCTATCGAATCTAGAAAGATAGTGCATACTGATGAACCTATTTGCAGGGCAGCAATGGAGACACAGACATACAGAACAGACTTTGGACACAGTGGGGGAAGGAGAGAGTGCGATGAACGGAGAGAGTAGCATTGAAACATGTACACTACCGTGTGTAAAATAGATAGCCAGTGGGATTCTGCTGTAGGACACATGGAGCTCAAATCTGGTGCTCTGTGACAAACTGGGGGGGAGGGAGGTTCAATGGGGAGGGGACATATGATGCCTATGACTGACTCATGATATATTGCAGAAACCAACACAATATTATAAAGTAATTATCCTCCAATTAAAAATAAATAAATTAAAAATATCATTCTTCCAAATGTAGTGTTATGAAGATGTGCAAAAGTTATTTTACATTATTCACACAGTGTAATGATTTTAATTTTGGGGCACTCATAAGTAATTAAGTTGGTTAGTGATTTTGTTGTTCAGTCGCCCAGTTGTGTCCGACTTTTTGTAACCCCATAAACTGTAGCACGCCAGTCTTCCCTGTCGTTCACTATCTCCCGGAGTTTGCTCAAATTCATGTCTGTTAAGTCAGCGATGCTATCTGACCATCTCTTCCTCTTCTGCCCTCTTCTCCTTTTGTCTTCAGCAGTTACCCTAGAACTTTCCCTTGGTCTACCACCTGGCAAAACACATAGGTATTTTTGGGTTTTTTTTTCGCTACGCTGGGTCTTTGTTGAGGTGTGTGGGCTTTCTCTAGTTGCGGCTCACGGGCGTCTCTTGTGAAGCACAGGCTCTAGAGTGCGCTGGTTCAGTAGTTGTGACATGCAGTCTTACCTGCCCTGGAGCATGTGGGATTGTAGTTCCCCGACCAGGGATAGAACCTGCGTCCCCTGCATTGGAAAGCAGATTCTGTAACACTGGACCACCAGAGGGATCTTAACACACAGATTCTTAATATCCACTGACATTGCTATACCTTCTTTGCTGGCTGCCTTGGTTACTAGTGAAACCTGTCCACTGAGCATGCTTCTGGGACTCCACCACAGAAGACATTTGGAAAACTTTTATATTCGGCTTCACATCATCTCTCTTTCTCATTTTGACCACCTCATTTTTCTATATTAAGATTGCAGTGGAATACATTTTCTCTAATTTCCTTCCTGAGTTATTTGAGTCTTTCCTGCTTTCTTTTTACCTCCTATTTGTATGTATGTATGATCTATCTCCCTGGAGGAAGAAATGGCAACCCACTCCAGTATTCTTGCCTGGGAAATCCCATGGAGAGAAGAGTCTGGCAGGCTACAGTCTATGGGGTTGCAAAGAGTCAGACACGACTTAGCGACTGAGTACATCATCTATCTATTTATCTGTCATCAACCTAAAAATAAGCATTTAACCTTTTAGCTTGCCTTCAGGTATTTCAAATCCATTTCTCCATTGTCACTTCTATTATAGCTGTTGAAAAACTAAGCTCTTAAGTGTCTGGATTCTCTTGCAATGAGAGTGGCCATATTCTTTAGTTCTGAATACCTAGACATGAGCGTAAACTTGCCAAGACCTCTATGAAATATTCTGTTTACTTGATATAAGGGAAAGACATACTTTGCATGGCTCCTTTTCTCTTCCTTCTTGAAGGCAGACTTGGATCCCAAAAACTTCTGCAGCCATTTTGTGACTATGAGGAGATAAATATGAGGAAATCCTAAGAGAATTTCAGAAATGCCAGCTATAACATGCTAAAACCGCTGAACCAATGCCAGCTGCCTCTTTCAAGACTCCTTGTTAATGTCAAAAAGATAAACCAGTATTTACTTATTTACTAAGTCACTCTAAATGCTGTTTTTCATTACTTTTAGTTGGATGCATTTCTAGCAGATGCTCTATAAATAATTTATAGAGGTTGTTGAAAGTTGAGCATTGTGTTATAAAATAAAACAGTTAACAATAAAGGTAAAGCATAATTCTTCTCTTCAGAAACTTTGTGGTGAACATTTTATATGGTAAGCAAAAAAGCATCAAGAGATTTTCTGATATTTGTCCAAGGTCTGAGATCAATTTGTATTGGCATGCTTTTTACTGGTTTTTGATGTGCATTTTCTCACATGTAAAATAGTAGATTGCATTATTTCTGAGGTCCATTGCATATCTAAACTTATAACTTTATTACAATAAAATGTATTTTAAATCTATGGATTCATAACACTACCTGTTGAATAACATTTTAAAATTTAAATTCTTTGGATGTTTCTGGCATGAAGAAATCATTATACTTTTACTGTTCAAGCTTAGGATTCTGTTCATTCTGTATTGAAAAACTGGACTATGAGTTTGAACCTTTTGACATACCATTATCCACTCTAAAAATCCAATTTATTTGAAAATGAAGGTGTTAGTTGTTCAGTTGTGTCTGACTCTTTTCGACCCCATAGACTGTAGCCTACCAGGCTCTTCTGTCCATGGAATTTTCCAGGCAAGAACACTGAAGTGGGTTGCCATTTCCTTCTCCAGGGGGATCTTCCAGACCCAGGGATTGAACCTGGGCCTCCCACATTGTAGACAGATTCCTTACCATCTGAGCCACCAGAGAAGCCCAATTTATTTAGTAATTACCTACTGAAATTGGCATAAAATGATATCTAAAAACCTCCTTTAGGAATCATTTTTCCCAGTGCAACTCCATACAACTTCATTAATCCCTCTCTCCTTTTTTTGAATACAAAATCCAGAGAAAATAATTTTAATACTATGAAGTTATAACTGACATAGTTTTTCCAACCCTTTTATGATATGTGTGTGTCATTGTATTAAATTGGCATGAAGATGTTTCACTGATATCAAGGAAAATGTTCTCAAATTGCTTTGGGGGGGCAATAAAGCATAACAAAATGTTACTTTACTATTTAAAAGACTGTATGAGGAAATGCAAATTAAAGGAGAATTTATCATGAACAACACTGATTTCAAGATCTATTTTATATTTTCATCTCATTTTGTAATAATATGGGGTTGTGCAAGCTGATCAAGTGCCAGTGGCTCTAACCAAGCCTTTTTTGGCTGTGATAGGTTGACACTTAACTCAGATTTGTAATTTGGTTGTTGTTGGAAACTGAGATGTGCAAAGAAACTGTTACTGAAAATAGAAAACAAGTAAAACAGAGACAATACAGAAAGGAGAAATTTGACAGAAAGCTAAAAGCTTTACTGCAGAGAATGAAAAGAAATAGAAATGAAAATGTATTTGTGTGTGTTGCGTACATGTATATATGTGTGTGTACTTGTGTGTCTGCATATGCAGGCATGTGGGATAATTAGAGAAAGGGACTGTACTTACATCTATATGGTGCTTGTTTACTTTTGGTGAAATGAGGAAACTATTGCCAGATAATTGTTACCACCTCTTGCTTTCCAGAGTAACATGCAGTCCATGAACTGGAGAGCTGACCTGATACTTAAAAATGAGGGTTTCTTGCTTTCTTTGAAGCAACATAGCATCTCTGGGTGGTAGTTGATGATAAAGCAAACAGAGATGCCTTTTCTTTACATGCTGGAAACAGTCATCCTTGTTGCCAAGGAAACATCTTCAGGCAGCAAGGGTCACCTTTGGAAACAAACAGAAGACTTCAAAAGCAGAGCAATAAGAAACACCAAGACCTGAACTTCCTAGCAAATGGGTCCTGTTTTAAATGTTATTTTTCCAACAAACACTTATGTAATTATTATGTACTGGGAAGTAGGAAGGCCAAATTGAATGCGTACCAAGTCTGGTCCAGTATTTGCAAGCTTGGAAGCCTGTGGTTTTTGGTAGAGATGCTTTGAAAGGAGGAGTGAGTAGGATTCGTATCTTAGATGATGGATGGACATTGGATTTGGAAAAATAGAGCTGTGTTTGAGACTTCATTCAAAGAAAGTTTCTACTCATTAAGAAAACATAGATTCTTTATACATGCAAGCACATTTGATTATACTTTGTCTAAATTAGTGAGGTTATTATTTTACTTTCTAAGAATGTTTTGTCATATACTGGGTTTGTGCAGATTTTGTGTTAATAATGTACAGTTGTGTTCATTAATTTATTCTTTTATCAAATATTTATGACTTCTTCCTCTGAGTCAGATACTACTCTCATGATGAGAAGGGAATAGAATATAGTCTCTTCATTTAAGGTCTGTGGGACTCAGTCTGAGGAAGGTAGCTATAGAAATAAACAATGAAATTACTTGCAAAGGAAGCACAGCAGGAGGCTTGTAATTCTTCCTGGAGAGGTGAGAAGGCTTTTGGGGAGAGAAAATGCTCGATCTTAGATTTGGAGGATGGATAAACATTGAGCAGGGAGTCCAAGGTTGGAAGAACATTCCAAACCGAGACAACAGCAAATGCGAAGTGCAGAGAGGTGAAGAACAGATTTCATTGGGGGTATTCTGTTGATTGGAGGTCAGGATGTATTTGGGAGTGTGTTTGGAGATGAAGTTGGAAAATGAAAGTGGAGCTGGATTATATAGTATGAAAAAAGTTTATACCTACTGTTTTCCAGATTTTTCTATAATAACTTTAGGTATAGCTAATAGGATTACTTAATGCTATAATAAAGTTTTAACTAGTTTGGTATTATTCCCTCTTTTCCCCTTTTACAATCCAGAATTATTTACAAATATCTATGTGCTTTCAGATGGCTTAAGGTATTGAAATTTCTGTAATCATTATATAAAGCAAGAATCATGAAATCTAGGGATAAACTCTCGCTATTAAACTCATAATAACATTTGATCTATTAAAATACAAGTAATAGAATTTTATAATAGGAGTTAGAATGACCTCCACTTTCAAAGTAACTAGTAGGATGCAGCTATCAGTAGCAATTATTTCTTGAAATCACATATCTTTATTTTTGCCAGAAAATTCAAAAGTGATAAATGCAGATAGCTCTTCTGACTACTGATGTATTGTATTCCACACTGAAATACATCTTGTTAACTATTCCTTTATGAGGGACAAGAATGAAACTTTGTGTATAAGAAATTGTGGAGGGTGTGCATGTTCCAGAGCGAAAGCTTTTTGGGATCATTTAGGTTAGCCACCTGTTCTAGCCTGCATTTGCTGAATAAATTAGATGCTCTGGGGAGAGTGCATGCAGCTGATTGGTCTGCCTTGTTACCAAGGCAACCATTTTTCTCTGTGCTCTATGACTCTGAAAGGGTTCATAACCCATTAGTGCTCCTCTGGGCAGGAACATGAAAATTTTTCTTTTTTTTTTCCTTTTGTCTTCTTTATTTTTTTTTTTTGCACCTTTTATTTTTTTCTTTTTACAAAATTTATGTCAAGATGATGAGACTAATGGAATTCAACAGATACTCTTACATTGTTTATACAGACAGTACATTTCCCAAATGTTTGAAAAACTGAGGTTCAAACCTCAAAGGAACATAAATAACAACTAAATGGAGGAAATGCTAATTATAATTAATAAAAAAAAATGGAAAATACTTTCAATCTCAAGTGGAGTTTGTCTAAGGCAATATATGTTAAAATACAGATTCTCTGGATTTGGTCCAAAAATCAATGAATGAAAGGTTACGTTTTTTTCCGGCTATTATTTCTATCAGGGTTTTCTCACTCTGCAGAGACAACAGAACATGAAAGGCCATCAATTTAGCAAGGCTTTGTCAGATCCATCAAAACATAAATTCAGGGGCTAAGCAATAATTTTCTGAAAGGCTGAGGGAGTGCTGGGCTGATGGTTGATTGCACGCTGTGGTAACGCCATCGGAAACCAACCCAGATTTTACCCACGAGTGACATTTAGACCTAGGCATGGTTTTCTTCTATTTTGCAATCCACGTTTGTCTTTCCTCTCCTTTGTAGGCTGTCCTTTTGTATTCAAAATCTTCATTAAAAAAATCAATAATCCCCCCAGATATATTTCTCCAGCATCTACCTTGTACCAGGAATTTTATGTTTTGCCACCTGTCAGCTGAGCGAGGGATGTCATTCGTCTTGTGTTACAGAGTAGACTGGGGGCTGAGCCTCAGGTGGATTGCCTGACTTGCTAAAACTAGTGGGGTTGGTATTCATATTGAGTTCTAACTCATTCTAAAGTCATGCTTTTCCACTCTGCTATAATGTCTGTACAGTTCTGTAGTAATAGTAACCGTGTCCTTTCTGAATATTTAATTATTGTGGAGAACAATATGTATGAAATACTTAAACATTAAAATTAAACCTCTTGGAGGGCTTTTTGTTCGATTTGGATTTCCTCACAAGTAAAATGCAATTCCAGGTTCTGCTTAATTCACTATAGTGCTGAAGCTTTTGTGCATATTTATTAAGAAAGTCATTAAGAAATGGCTTCATCACACGTAGCAATTCCTCTGACACTTTTTACAATTGTCTTTCTATAAACCCTAGAGAAACTGATTAAAACTGAATTTTAAGTGCCTATGTTGTAACTCTTTTACTTGTTCTTTTTAACTGAAGACCACTAGGATGTCAATGAGAGATTAGGCTCATGTTTTGATTATGGGCAAATTTCAGTGTAATCAGATTTATTCTGATTTCTCATTGCCTACAGGTTTTGATTCTGTATTCTGAGATTTCAAAGCCGGAGCTCATATTTTCAAATAAGTAGATACTGGAACATTTTAAGATATAAGTGCACCGCAAATAGGCCATTCTTAAAAGGTACAGTTCTTAGTGTTCATTCAGTTGAGTTCAGTTCAGTCGCTCAGTCGTGTCCGACTCTTTGCGACCCCATGAATCACAGCATGCCAGGCCTCCGTGTCCATCACCAGCTCCCGGAGTTTACCCAAACCCATGTCCATCGAGTCAGTGATGCCATCCAGCCATCTCATCCTCTGTCGTCCCCTTCTCCTCCTGCCCCCAATCCTTCCCAGCATTAGGGTCTTTTCCAATGGGTCAGCTCTTCGCATGAGGTGGCCAAAGTATTGGAGTTTCAGCTTCAACATCAGTGCCTCCAATGAACACCCAGGACTGATCTCCTTTAGGATGGACTGGTTGGATCTCCTTGCTGTCCAAGGGAATCTCAAGAGTCTTCTCCAACACCACAGTTCAAAAGCATCAATTCTTTGGCACTCAGCTTTCTTTATAGTCTGACTCTCACATCCATACATGACCACTGGAAAAACCATAGCCTTGACTAGATGGACCTTTGTTGGCAAAGTAATGTCTCTGCTTTTAATATGCTATCTAGGTTGGTCATAACTTTCCTTCCAAGGAGCAAGTGTCTTTTAATTTCATGGCTGCAGTCACCATCAGCAGTGATTTTGGAGCCCAGAAAAATAAAGTCAGCCACTGTTTCCCCATCTATTTGCCATGAAGTGATGGCACCAGGTGCCATGATCTTAGTTTTCTGAATGTTAAGTTTTAAGCCAATTTTTTCACTCTCCTCTTTCACTTTCATCAAGAGGCTCTTTAGTTCTTCTTCACTTTTTGCCATAAGGGTGGCGTCATCCGCATATCTGAGGTTATTGATATTTCTCCTGGCAATCTTGATTCCAGCTTGTGCTTCCTCCAGCCCAGCGTTTCTCGTGATGTATTCTGCATATAAGTTAAATATGCAGGGTGACAATATACAGCTTTATTTCTCCTTTTTAAACTATCACGGCCACAAATTAAGTGCTCTTATTTATGGCCTTCTCTTTCTTTTTTCTATGGGCAAAATACTGTTTTGCAGAAACTTTCTTAACTTCACTGATATTGATCTTTCTTGGAATTGATTAAGTTTTCTACCTGATTCTGTCATTTCAGACCTCCAGAATAATAACTTAAATTTATTCTGCTTAAGGCACCTTCCTAGTTAATTTTCCAGTGGCTCTGTTGTCAGTCCTTGAAAAGTTGAATCTTGAAAGTTAAGGGCATGACAATATTGTATGGAGGTATGAGGAATCCAGTACTTTAAAAGGATATTAAGGGCACAGCATACATGTGTATGTTGGATAGTTGAGTCTGAAAAAGTAAGAAAAGGTCATGAAAAATTTGAAGTCAGTGGTGGTCACATGAAGAATTTTAATAAGGCAATGTCATGATTAGGTGTTTATTGGGAGAATGCTTAGCTTGGTGTAAGACTTGGAGGCTGTAGCAAGAGTTATTAGAATAACTAAGGAAAATATAAAGAGACTCTAAACCAAGATAGTGGTAGTGTAGGTAGAAAGTGTAAAAAAAAAAAACAAGTGAGATGTTTAGGAGGTAGAATTCATAAGATTTTATAGAGTAGTGAGGGAAAATAAGTTGAGGTTGACTCTGAGGGCTGTGGTTAGAGAGGTTAATGACAGTGTCATTCATCAAAAAGAAAATGCAGAAATTTGTGTGGCTGAAGAAAAAGAGACAGAGAGTGTACATGTGTGCGTGTGTGTGAGTCTGCATGTCTGTGCAGGGGTAATACATTTACTTTGGCCTAGGAGGCTGGGCCATTTACTTGGAAATTTCCAAGAAACATGATTGTATGTAGAAAAAGATCTGGGTTGGGGTCCAAAAATTAGTGGACAAAGCTAATAAGAGGTAGATGAGATGGAACATTAAGTAGATTATTCAGTTCAGTTCAGTCGCTCAGTAGTGTCCGACTCCTTGCAACCGCATTGACTGCAGCACTCCAGGCCTCCCTGTCCATTGCCAACTCCCGGAGTTTACTCAAACTCATCTCCACAGAGTCGGTGATGCCGTCCAACCATCTCATCCTCTGTCGTCCCCTTCTCCTCCTGCCTTCAATCTTTCCCAGCATCAGGGTCTTTTCAAATGAGACAGTTCTTTGTATCAGATGGCCAAAAAAAAAAAAAAATTAGACTCTTCCAAGGCATAAGTTTAATTTATTAGACTTCCAAGAATTGTTTTGCTACATAAGAATTTTACTTTTTATTTGGAGTGAGTAAAATGATACCCCTCAAATAAGAATCAAATGTATTAAAATTATGAAAACTTTTAAAATATTAAAATATAAAGAATTATTTGTAAAATTGCCTTTAATATGATTATTAAAAGCTATCTAATTTATTAGAATGATGAGATATGTAGTCGACTCTAAAAACCTAATGATAGATAAGAGCTTCAGAGCTTCACATCTGAAGTTTAATAAATGGATTATTAATTCACTTGAAGCTTAATAAGTGGATTATTAATTTCAAAATAAAGTGTTCTGGACTAATCTTTCTTGTGGTCCAAAATATCCACAATGTGAAAAAATTCACATTGATATAAATGAGTTCAACAAAAAGGTGTTCAGTTCAGTTCACTAAGTCAGTACTGTCCAACTTTTTGCAACCCCATGGACTGTAGCATCCATGTTCTCTGATTCCCTCATTCCTCTGTTTGTCACCAACTCCAGGAGCTTGTTCAAACTGAAGTCCATTGAGTCAGTGATGCCATCCAACCATCTCATCCTCTGTCGTCCCCTTCTCCTCCTGCTTTCCATCTTTCCCAGCACCAGGGTCTTTTCCAATGAGTCAGTCCTTTACATCATATGATCAAAGTACTGAAGCTTCAGCTTTAGCACCAGTTCTTCCAATGGATATTCAGGATTGATTTCCTTTAGGATTGACTGGTTTAATATTTTTGCAGTCCAAGGGACTCTCAAGAGCCTTCTCCAACACCACAGTTCAAAAGTATCAATTCTTCGGTGCTCAGCCTTCTTTATGGTCCAGCTCTCATCATCCATACATGACTACTGGAAAAGCCATAGCTCTGATTATATGGACCTTTGTCAGTAAAGTAATGTCTCTGCTTTTTACTAAGCTGTCTAGGTTTCTCAGAGCTTTTCTTTCAAGGAGAAAGTGTATTTTAATTTCATGGCTTTAGTCACCATCTGCAGTGATTTTGGAACCCAAGAAATTAAAGTCTGTCACTGTTTCCATTGTCTCTCCCTCTATTTGCCATGAAGTGATGGGACCGAATGACATGATCTTTGTTTTTTGAATGTTGAGTTTTAAGCCAGATTTTTCACTCTCCTCTTTTACTTTCATCAAGAGCATCTTTAGTTCCTCTTTGTTTTCTGCCATAAGGGTGGTGTCATCTGCATATCTGAGGTTATTGATATTTCTCCCTGAAATCTTGATTCCAGCTTGTACTTCTTCATCCAGTCTAACATTTTACATGATGCACTCTGCATGTAAGTTAAATAAGCAGGGTGATAATATACAACCTTGACGTACTCTTTTCCCAATTTGGAACCAGTCCTTGTTCCATGTCCGATTCTAACTGTTGTTTCTTGATCTGCATACAGATTTCTCAGGAGGCAGGTAAGGTGGTCTGGTATTCCCATCTCTTGAAGAATTTTCCACAGTTTGTTGTGATCCATACAGTCAAAGGCTTTAGTGTAGCCAATGAAGCAGAAGTAGCTGTTTTTCTGGAACTCACTTGCTTTTTCTTTGATCCAATCAATTCAGTTCAGTCACTCAGTCATGTCCAACTCTTTATGACCCCTGGACTGCATCATTCCCAGCATCAGGGTCTTTTCAAATGAGTCAGTTCTTCACATCAGGTGGCCAAAGTATTGGAGTTGCAGCTTCAGCATCAGTCCTTCCAATGAATATTCAGGACTGATTTCCTTTAGGATGGACTGGTTGGATCTCCTTGCTGTCCAAAGGACTCTCAAGAGTCTTTTCTAACACCACAGTTCAAAGGCATCAATTCTTTGGCTTTCAACTTTTTTTACAGTCCAACTTTAACATCCATACATGACAACTGGAAAAACCATAGCTTTGACTGGATGGACCTTTGTTGGCACAGCGATATCTCTGCTTTTTAACATGCTGTCTAGGTTGGTCATAACTTTTCTTCAAAGGAGCAAGTGTCTTTTAATTTCATGGCTGCAGTTGCCATCTGCAGTGATTTTGGAGCCCAAGAGAATAAAATCTCTCATTGCTTTCTCATCTATTTGCCCTGAGTGATGGGACCAGATGCCATGATCTTCATTTTTTGAATGTTGAGTTTTAAGCCAGTTTTTTTACTCTCCTCTTTCACCTTCATCAAGAGGTTCTTAAGTTCCTCTTCCCTTTCTGCCATAAGGCTGGTGTCATCTGCATATCTGAGGTTATTGAAATTTCTCCCTGCAACCTTGATTCCAGCTTGTGCTTCATCCAGCCCGGCATTTCACATGATATAGTCTACATAGAACTTAAATAAACAAGGTGACACTATACAATCTTGAGGTACTCCTTTCGCATTTTGGAACCAATCCATTGTTCCATGTCTAGTTCTAACTGTTGCTTCTTGATGTACATACAAATTTCTCAGGAGGCAGGTAAGGTGTCTGGTAGTCCCATCTCTTGAAGAATTCTCCATAGTTTGTTGTGATCTACACAGTCCAAGACTTTGATGTAGTAAATAAAGCAGAAGTAGATGTTTTTCTGGAATTCTCTTACTTTTTCTATGATCCAATGGATGTTGAAAATTTGATCTCTGTTTCATCTGCCTTTTCTAAATCCAGCTTGAACATCTGGATGTTCTCGATTCATGTACTGCTGATGTCTTGCTTGGAGAATTTTCAACATTACTTTGCTAGCATGTGAGATGAGTACAATTCTGTGGTAGTTTGAACACTCTTTGACTTTGCCTTTCTTTGGGATTGGAATGAGAGCTGACCTTTTCCAGTCCTGTGGCCACTGCTGAGCTCTCCAAGTTTGCTGGCATATAGAGTGCAGCGCTTTCACAGCATCATCTTTCAGGGTTTGAAATAGTTCAGCTGGAATTTCATTACCTTCATTAGCTTTGTTTGTAGTGATGCTTCCTAAGGCCCACTTGACTTCCCACTCCAGGATGTGTGGCTCTAGGTAAGTGATCACACCATCGTGGTTCAGTTCAGTCACTCAGTCGTGTCTGACTCTTTGTGACCCCATGAATCGCAGCACGCCAGGCCTCCCTGTCCATCACCAACTCCCAGAGTTTACTCAAACTCATGTCCATCGAGTCAGTGATGCCATCCAGCCATCTCATCCTCTGTTGTTCCCTTCTGCTCCTGCCCTCAATCCTTCCCAGCATTAGGGTCTTTTCCAATGAGTCAACTCTTCACATGAGGTGGCCAAAGTATTGGAGTTGCAGCTTCAACAACAGTCCTTCCAATGAACAACCAGGACTGATCTCCTTTAGGATGGGCTGGTTGGATCTCCTTGCAGTCCCAGGGACTCTCAAGAGTCTTCTCCAACACCACAGTTCAAAAGCATCAATTCTGCAGCGCTCAGCTTTCTTCACTGTCCAACTCTCATATCCTTACATGACCACTGGAAAAACCATAGCCTTGACTAGATGGACCTTTGTTGGCAAAGTAATGTCTCTGCTTTTTAATATGCTGTCTAGGTTGGTCATAAGGTTCCTTCCAAGGAGTAAGTGTGTTTTAATTTCATGGCTGCGATCACCATCAGCAGAGATTTTGGAGCCGCCAAAAATAAAGTCTGACACTGTTTCCACTATCTGGGTCCTTAAGATCTATTCTTGCCTTGAGATCTATTCTTAAGATTAAGATCTATTCTTGGCTTGAGAACCCCATGAACAGTATGAAAAGGCAAAAAGATATGACACTGAAAGTTGAACTCCCCAGGTCGGTAGGTGCCCAATATGCTACTAGTGAAGAGTGGAGAAATAACTCCAGAAAAAATGAAAAGACAGAGCCAGCTGTGGATGTGCCTGGTGATGGAAGTAACATCGGATGCTGTAAAGAATAATATTGCATGGGAAACTGGAATGCTAGGTCCATGAATCAAGGTAAATTGAAAGTGATCAAACAGGAGATGGTGAGGGTGAACACTGACATTTTAGGAATCAGTGAACTAAAACGATCAGGAATGGACGAATTTAATTCAGACGACCATTATATCTACTTCTGTGGGCAAGAATCCCTTAGAAGAAAGGCAGTAGCCATCATAGTCAACAAAAGAGTCTGAAATGCAGTACTTGGATGCAATCTCAAAAGTGACAGAATGCTCTCTATTCATTTCCAGAGCAAACCATTCAAAATCACAGTAATCCAAGTGTATACTCAACCACTAATGCTGAAGAAGCTGAAGTTGAATGGTTGTATGAAGACCTACAATACCTTTTAGAACTAATACCAAAGAAAGATGTTCTTTTCATCATAGGGGACTGGAATGCAAAAGTAGGAAGTCAAGAGATCCCTGTAGTAACAGGCAAGAAGTAACAGGCTTTGGAGTACCAAATGAAGCAAGGCAAAGTCTAACAGACATTTGCCAAGAGAATGTACTGCTCATAGCAAACACCCTCTTCCAACAACACAAGAGACCACTCTACACATGGACATCACCAAATGGTTAATACCAAAATCAGATTGATTATATTGTTTGCTTCCATAGATGGAGAAGCTCTATACAGTCAGCAGAAACAAGACTGGGAGCTGACTGTGGTTCATATCATGAAATCCTTATTACAAAATTCAGACTTAAATTGAAGAAAGTAGGGAAAGGCACTAGACCATTCAGGTATGACCTAAATCAAATCCATTATGATTATACAGTGGAAGTGACAAATAGATTCAAGGGATTAGATCTGATAGACAGAATGCCTGAAGATTGAAGGCAGGAGGAGAAGGGGCAACAGAGGATGAGATGGTTGGATGGCATCACCGACTCTATGGACATGAGTTTGAGTAAGCTCCAGGAGTTGGTGATGGATAAGGAGGCCTGGTGTGCTGTAGTCCATGTGGTCGCAAAGAGTCGGACACGAATGAGCGACTGAACTGAACTGAACTGTGCCTGAAGAACTATGGATGGAGGTTTGTGACATTGTACAAGAGGCAGTGATCAAGATCATCCCCAAGAAAAAGAAATGCAAAAAGTCAAAATGGTTGTATGAGTAAGCCTTACAGATAGCTGAGAAATGAAGAGAAGCTAAAGGCAAAGAACAAAAGGAAAGATACACCCATTTGAATGTAGAGTTCCAAAGAATAGCAAGGAGAGATAAGAAAGCCTTCTTCAGTGATCAATGCAAAGAAATAGAGGTAAACAATAGACTGAGAAAGACTAGACATCTCTTCAAGAAAATTAGACATACCAAGGGAGTATTTCATTCAAAGATTGGCACAATAAAAGACAGAAATGGTATGGACCTAACAGAAGCAGAAGATATTAAGAAGAGGTGGCAAGAAAACAGAGAAGAACTATACAGAAAAGATTATTCAGAAATAGTGCAAAAAAATTGAAAGAGGTGGAGGAGAGAACTCAATTATTTCACAGAATGAGAGCAAGAGGAACAAACAGTTTACAAAGAAATTCACAGAGATTTGAGTTTACTTTTAACCATACAGGAGAGAGTGATGAAATAAAAGTTAAGGAAGAAAAGTATTCTAGATCAGAGAGTTTGGTTAACTGTATTAAGAATTAGAGAGACCAAGTAGAATAAGGCATAATTCATGTAGACCAAGGTGATTACTAAACATGCTCTGAGCACTTCATTCTTGGACAGTACTTAAATATTTATCTTCTCCCTCCGAATGTATGTGGCCCCCAGTCAAGGTCAGTAGCCTTTGCTTTCCTATAACATTGGGGCCCTACATTTTGAGTGCTGAGTTCTAACCAACATGGCAAGTAGGATTCCTAACTTCTTTCCTGTTCCTGACTCTGAAAACCACAAACATCTAAAGGCTATTAACTAAAGAGGTTAAAAAATAAGGTATCAAATCAGTTTTATTTCCAATGATAAAATACTGTATTATTAATGCAAAGTTTCATGAAATATAGAAATATTAAATGAAGCATGAAAATATGAAAATGTGTTTTTATTTATTTACTTTTATTTGGTTGCATCAGCTCTAAGTTGTGGCAGTGTGTGCATGCAGTCTCTCAGTTGTATCTGACTCTTTGCAATCCCATGGATTGTAGCCCCTTAGTCATACCTATACGCGTCTCCATTCTCTTCCAAACTCCCCTACTAAGCAGAGTTCCATGTGCTATACAGTAGGTCCTTGTTGGTTCAGTTCAGTTCAGTTGCGCAGTCGTGTCCAACTCTTTGCCACCCCATGGACTGCAGCACGCCAGGCCTCCCTGTCCATCACCAACTCCCAGAGCTTACTCAAACTCATGTCCATTGAGTCGGTGATGCCATCCAACCATCTCATCCTCTGTTGTCCCTTTCTCCTCCCACCTTCAATCTTTCCCAGCATCAGGGTCTTTTCCAATGAGTTAGTTCTTTGCATCAGATGGCCAAAGTATTGGAGTTTCAGCTTCAGCATCAGTCCTTGCAATGAATATTCAGGACTGATTTTCTTTAGGATGGACTGGAATAACTTTGTTGGTTATCCATTTTAAATATAGCAATGTGTACATATTCATCCTAAACTCTCTAACTCTTCCTCCCCTCCATCCTTCCCCCCGGCAACTCTAAATTCATTCTGTAAATCTATGAGTCTGTTTCTGTTTTGTAAGTTCATTTGAATCATTTCTTTATAGATTCCACGTATAAGGGATGTCACATGATATTTCTTCTTCTCTGTCTCTTTTTTGAGTCACATTGACCAACAATTTACTGAGAGAGCTCACACAATATAGGCAAGTTTTCTGTCCTACCTTTGCTGTCTGGTGAGAGACTTCTCTGATGCAAAATGGAACTGTGTTAACATTGACCAGAATCACTCAGGGATAAATGACATCGCACGAATGGCTAAGGCAACTCCAAGATTTTTGTCTTCCATGGTCCTTACCTCCTCATTCCGCTGGGCCTGTCAACTGGAAACCTCTAGCCTCACTTCTATATGCAAAGTTTAATCATACAGATACCTTCATGATTATTACTCTCTCATTTCTTCACTGGAGTATAAGCTATTTAAGGTCACAAAATCTTTGTAAATCATATTTGTATTCTCTATACTCCCAAAGGACTTATTCAAGATTCAAAAGACACTGAATGAATTAGCTTTTAACTATGAGTCATGCTTCCAAGGGAGAAATGCAGACATATCAAAGGTACAAAAATTCCTAAGCTTTTTCTCGTTTTATTTTATTGCCTTCAAGTTTATTCAGTCTACCTTCAATCCCTTATACCTCAGAGCTTTCCCAAACAACAGAGAAGGAATCAATGGGTAACCCTTGCAGTGATTCCTCAGGACACAAGTCCATTTTCATCCTAGATATCTGTTGCTACTCAGAATGTATCTGATATCTAGTGATTCAGAGATGTCATTTTTCCTTTTATCTTGGGAGTGTTCTCTTTTCAGTCATGGCTTCACTATGCCATGATGCTGATGTATTCCTTTGTTTCAAAGTCTTGGTCTTTTCTTCCCACCTGGAGGCAAACCTATTTAAGGCACTATTTGATGGAGGGAGTTTTGTAATATTGTCTGGGGATGTTATGAAACAGCAGTTTACATTACCTGCAAAGCACACCCAGTACTGCCTTTAATAATCTGAGTTTAGAAACATTTGCAAAAGAAGAGAGCCAAGATGAGCTCTAGCTTTATAACTACGTTATATCTTCGAATGAGATCCATTTGAAGGGATTTATTCACTTTGGGGTCTAAGACTATGAACAGACCAAAAAAAAGGTTACTTTTTCTATTCATGCATCTGATGATATATCCTCAAGTGTAATATTTAATATTTGTAATAATTTCTGTGTCTTGTGTAAAATAACAATTGTAAATTGATATCTAGTCTCCTTCTTCTTGAATTTCTGGAAATCTAGACAAGAATAGCAGATAACAACTCGTGAAATTTGATTTACAGGAAGCTTATTGTTTAGTAAAGATGATAGAGAGTAAGATAAATGGAGGGAAATTGTTTTGTGAGAGGGGGACAGGATGCAGCATTTTTCAATGTATCATTTTTGCTTTTGGTTCAAGTCAGTGGTTCCCAAACTTGTCTGCACATTAGAAATCCTTGAGAAACTTTAATAATCACAAAAACAACAATTATGGTAAACGATTGAATAATCAAGGCCAAAGACTCATCCCAAATATTTGGATTCAATTTTGGGCTTTGTATTTGAACACTGATATTTTTAAAACCCTCAAGTGATTTTAACATGCCTAGGTATCTATAAATTTTGAAAGCATAATTCTTTCATGGGATTCAGATTTTCAAGGAAAATAAAACCTCGTATGGCAATTAAATTATTTTATTTAACTATTAATTCATAATGCATAAGATCTCTAAAAAGATAGACATGATTACCTCTAGCAATGGGCAGTGAGAAAAGGGGACATTTAATCTGTAAGTAACAGATAACTTAATGTGCTTCACAGAACATATGCTCATTTTCTATACATTAATAGTTTCATTCGTGCACCTTGATGAATTTTCAGAGCACTAACACTGGATTATCAAATTAATAGGAATGTATATATCCATATAATTGATCTGAGGCTTAGTAGCTCTAATACACACACTGAAATACAAGATTTCTTATAATCAATAGAAGTTATCAGTTCTCAGTGTCTGCTACCTTTGAAATATCATTACATTATTCCCATTTTCCATTCACTTATGTATTCATTCATTAAATTATTCCCTGACTTGACACATATTTGTCATACACCTACCAGGTACCTAACACTGGGCTAGGTACAGAGATGCATTAATGAATGTAAAGTGCATGGGGTTTCAGGCAAAGAGACTGGTGGGACAAATCAAGACTCAAATATAATAATTAATGTGTCATTTCAGGTTAATAAAAGTACTCAGAAGGAAAGGGTTTTAGTGAGTTAGATCAGAGATCCTGGTTTAGGTTGGGGGAGTCTAGCAAACTTTCATGAGGAACTGAAGTGTTAAGTTAGATCCAAAGGGTAAACGGGAGCAGAAGGAGGGGAGGAGGAATGGGTTGGGAGGGGCACTCCAGGCAGAGGAGCAGCGTATGCAAGATCCAAGCAGGAGGAAGTCTGTCTCATCTAAGGCATGGAAGAAGGCAGCTGTGTTAAGGAAGAATAGAAAGTACTCTAGCTTGGGGGTAGAAACATACTCAGGGCCAGGATGCAGCACTGTAAACCATTCTAACACCTCTATCAAAAAGAGCCATCTTTCCTACTGCAAGCTAATATCAACATTTTACATGAGCATAGGTGGCTAGTATTAGATCAAAGGACAACAAATATAATACGAAATTTTGGAACATAAAACATGAAATGTAATGTGGAATACCACATGGAATAAATGGAATGTATTTCACCAAATTTCCAACTCCATGCTTCTGATTATTTTTCATCAATAAAAACTAGGTGACTTGGAAGATGATATAAGATCTCTAAATTAGAAATGCTTCTGGCTATAAGAAACAGAATTCTTGCTTAACAGTGGCTTAAACTTTACAGATACGTATTGCTTAACTAATAAGAACTTCGGGAAAAAAAATCTAGAAATCACCAAGGAAACAGGTTCTTCTTATCTTTCTTTTCTACCACACTTAATGCCCTGGCCCTCAGAGGTATGAGAAGTCTGAGATATCAAAAAGAGTGGGAAAAAAAAAAGTCTATGTTCAAAGCAGAAACAAAGGGAGGGAGGGAGGACAAGCAATGAATCATTTCATACCTGTCACTTTTATCAGGAAAATGAAACACTTTCCTAAATTGAAAGCAGCCCTCCACATTTATTTCACTGGCCCCAATAAAATCATGTCACCAACCCTATGTGGAAGGAAGTCTGTGAAAGTGAGAATTTGTCTTATCTCAGGTCCTGTAAAGAGGACAGAAATGAAGAATGCTACTTGAGTAGTTATACAATCAACTGTGCAAATGCATAAGGAGATTGGGGTTTTGAGGATACTTACTTTGGAAACTAAGAATTGTTTTTAAATAAAAACAATTTATTAACTATTTTTAAAAACCAAAATTGTTTTGGACATAATTATCCACTAGATTTCTGTTTCTCCAGCTGGGGCTTTGTGGATATTCTACGATAATGTCTTGATTTTCTGTTTTTCTCTTTGTGATCACAGAAAGAAAAGTAAGGTTTGATTCCATGATCATGGGATGGACTCCAAAAATGGCTGCACTAGAATAAAATTGCTCCTCATGTTTTTGATGCTTGGCATCACACTGGCACCAATGGTATATCTTTGGTAGTCATCATCAAGTGAAAAAAGAATAGAAGGTGATTAAGAAAGTATGCTATTCTTTCCCAGGCATGAAGGCCAAGTGAAGTACTGTGCAAACAAAAGTTTCTCATGAGTTTGAGCAGAGAAAAGTGGTGGGTGAATTGAGTTAGCAGATGACACATGGTAACAGAAGCCTGCCAAATGCTTTTAAAACCATGATGTGGCAGTCAGTACAATATTCAAATTTCAAACAGATTAAGTTTCAAGCTGATTCACCACATTACATTAATAACTAATTTTAATTTTATTGGCTTTATCATTTCGTTCCTGTTCAATTTGTTTCTATGGCTAAGTCTTCTGAGCATAAGCTGTTTATAGCTAACTTTGCATTTATACACTTTTTAAGTATAGTCAAAGTAACACAAATGAACAGTGGGTCAGTTCCTTTTTTGCCTTCAAAAGGGTTCTGGTTAGATTTTAGACACATTGAATTAAAGAGTTAATCATGGATAGCTCTAAAATTATCCTAGGGTCCCCTTATGCCAAAGATGATAAGATATGTCTATTTCTTTCCTACCTACTTTTGCTATTCCACATTCTTAAGAATCATTTGATATACTCTTCCTTTGTGTTTTTACATTTACCCTGGGGATTTCATACTCTAGTCTAAGCAACAGATGATCCAGACATCAGGATATTTCTGAGTAGTGTCTGCTGGAGTCCTTCATTTACTGTGCACAATGAATGTCTACCTAGAATTTTAAAGCTGGTAGTTTTTAATTTCTACTGAGGAAAATTAGCAGTGTTAAATCAGGGAAAACTTGTAAAGAAACTTGATCAAGAAGCTCTATCAAAATTGAATGAAACAACTCAAACAGAACCTTTGTTTGTGCTCATAGTAGGCAAAGGCCCATTTTCATGGAACAGCACAGCCAAGAAGAACCTTAGATGTTACTTACACGGAGTTCATCATGCTCTCTCTGGGATATCAGGAGCCTAAGGGAAGGGTCTTATTAAGGCCATTTCATAGGGTAAGAGAAATATGAGAAGTGGGACCCTGAGCTCTTGAACGAGTATGAGTCTTTGTTCTTTGCATCATACACTTTTTTAAAATTGGACCTGGCTATCTGGGAATGGGATTGAGGAGTGAAAGCTAGCATCTTACGTCCTGTTCCACTAAGCACTGGATTATGCTCTTCTGGCAAAGGTTCTGCTTCCATAGGGCTTCCCAGGTGGCTCAGTAGGTAAAGAATCTGCCTGTCCGTGCAGGAGACGCAAGAAAGGCAAGTTTGATCCCTGGGTTGGGAAGATTGCTTGGAGAAGGAAATGGCAACCCACTCCAGTATTCTTGCCTGGGAAATTCCATGGACAGAGAAGTCTAATAGAGTACAGTGCATGGGGTCACAAAGAGTTGGACACGACTGAGCACAGTGCAGCAGCATCTGATTGCCATACGATTGAATAACTCAACACAGTACTCATAAATTATGATAAAAGCTGTAAATAAACCAATCTGAAGTATACATTTAGAGAAACTGATACTCTAGGAAGGATTCTTTGTAAGCTTTCCAATAAAAATTCATCCGTCCTTTCTAACCAAACAGTATTAACCACCACCATTCTTTCAGAGTCTCAGAAAAATCTCTAAGGCTAACTCCACAAAATATTTTTAAAAAGAGAACTAGTACACACAGGATGCTGAGAAGGTTTAGTTTTTTTAGGAAAAGATGACAGTGTAAGTAACAAACAATTATGTAAAAATAACGGAGACTCTGAGCAGTTTGAATGTTTCATATGAAAGTCACAGTTCTGTAGAAGAATAAAAAAGAAGCTGGAACATAAATAATTTAATTCAAGACTTTGAGGGGAGGGGAACCAATGTTTATTTTGAGCAAGTCTTTCTTGAAAGCGGCCTTTAGAATAAGCTGATGTATCTTGACAATCATTTGTAGTGACTGTGTTTAGGTTAGGGGCATATTCATTCTCTGCCATCACTCTAAAATGGCGAATCATGAAATGCATTGATCACGACCTCAGTAAATATGACAGGGAAAATCTCTGCAATTGGAAGTTAGAGGGTTCAATTTCAAAGCTTGAGATTTGCAAAATGACTCCTTAACACTGAGTGCAGGGCTGGCTGAGCCTCTTTCCTCTTTCTGGAGCAATCTGTATGTATACCTGTCGGCCATATTTTCTTTTTTAGCTACTGTTGCTAGGGTAACCACCTCCTTTGTACAAGCTCAGGATAGCTGCTGCTTTTTGGAAATGGACTCTGGGCTGGTTGCCAGATTTTCAGTTCTCATATTCAGGACTTAACTTTAGCTTATTTAACCCTTTCACTGGCCTCAGAAAATATTGAGTGCAAAAGCTTTTTAATATTTTATCCTCTAAAGGAAGCAGGAACTAACACATGACTGAAATTTAGAATACACTTTTGCCTGGACATATGCTGTGTTGACAAGAAAAGTAAAGAAGGACTCTTCTTTTCAAAAAGGGGAGACAAGTGTTACCTATGTTTTTCAGAACATCAGGGTTCGGAAGCTTATGACTTAAGTACAATTTACAGTTCTCTGATTCTAATCCAATGCAGAGGATTTTGGGGGTTTCCCAGGGGACGCTGGCAGTAAAGAATCTGCCTGCAATGCAAGAGTCCCTAGTTTGATCCCTGGCTCCCGAAGATCCCCTGGAGGAGGAGCATGGCAACCCACTCCAGTATTCTTACCTGGAGAATCCCAAGGACAGAGTAGCCTGATGGGCTACAGTCCATAGGGTTGCAAAGAGTCCGACACAACTGAAGTGACTTAGCACACGTGTAGAGGATTTTTAGTACACAAGAGACTGTGGATTTGTAATATATGTATTACTATTTTTTTCTGAAATGAAAAATGCTCCATTATTACCAAAGAAAAAAAATAAAATCTTCCTGATCCAGTCTCCTTATAATCATTTGAACAAACCATGTTCCTTAATTGTTTGAGCTTCTACTATTCTTAGCTCCTTTATTCCTAAGTCTCATTAAACTTCAGGATTTAAGAAGTCGTTTCAGAGATCTTCTGGTCTAACTTCTGACTCTTTTAGTTCAGTTCAGTTCAGTTCAGTCGCTCAGTCGTGTCCGACTCTTTGTGACCCCACGGACTTCAGCATGCTAGGCCTCCTTGTCCATCACTTACTCCCAGAGCTTGCTCAAACTCATGTCCATTGAGTCAGTGATGCCGTCCAACCATCTCATCCTCGGTTGTCCCCTTCTCCTCCCGCCTTCAATCTTTCCCAGCATCAGGGTCTTTTCCAGTGAGTCAGTTCTTCGCATCGGGTGGCCAAAGTATTGGAGTTTCATCCTCAGCATCAGTCCTTCCAGTGAATATTCAGGACTGATTTCCTTTAGGATGGACTGGTTGGATCTCCTTGCAGTCCAAGGGATTCTCAAGAGTCTTCAACACCACAGTTCAAAAGCATCAATTCTTCGGTGCTCAGCTTTCTTTATAGTCCAACTCTCACATCCATACATGACCACTGGAAAAACCATAGCTTTGACTAGATGGACCATTGTTACTCATCATCTTGTGACACTGTTCATCATGTTTTTTAGCTCTCAATTATTATGAACTCCATATTTTGATGAAGCTTGAGGTTTTATCCATTTCTGCTTTAAAGTCATGCAGAAAAAAATCTAGACTTTCGTCCATATTACAGCTTTTTAGGAAAATTTAAGATAGCTACTATACTTCCTCATGTGTAGCAGCCACGGAGGTGTGTCTTCAGAACATGACAGTGGCTGTACCTTTGGATCCACGGTGTAGTAACATGAGGACATCCTTTTTCAAGTTGCTCCTATTCAGTGACTTAACACAGCTGGCATATTAGGATGACACTGTTTCTGCCCTTTAGAAGCCAAGTTTGCTTTGGGGACTTTCATAGGTCTGGCTGAGACTATTTCAGACCTGATCTGTGTTCCGAGGCTCTTCCTGTACAATCCTCCCTTCCCTCTTTCCTTCATGGATGTTAGTGTTGCATCACAGTCTTAAGACTCATCCTACCTACTCTCACTCTCCCCTCTATCCTTCATAGACATTTTCCAATAAATCTCTTGTATATCCAGTCCTATCTTGGCATCTGTTTTTTGGGGAACTCAGACTGAGATACTAAGTGTTTTTTGTTTTTTTCCAGGATACATATTCACAATTTGTCAGTCTTTTGAATACATATGTATTGTTTTGTAGGTTTTTCTTTCTAGATGTATTTTAGTTTTGCAATGAGGCACCCATGTAGAACAAAAATCTACCAGGACTGTCTGAACAATGCAGATAAAGCTGTACTTATTCTGACTTCTTGTATTCTGAGCAAATATTCTCATTAATGCAGGATGGCATTTTGGGCAGCTATGTCACTCTGTTGATTCATAATGAGCTTGCAGAAAATCAAATGAACAGTTTGGATTCAGTTAAAGAAAATTCAAGGGTACTTTAAGTATTCCATTCAAGCTCTTTGGGGTTTGAATCCACTAAGATTTTTTCACATGAACTTTTAAAATAATTAATTAATTCATTAATTTTAATTGGAGGTTAATTACTTTACAATATTGTAGTGGTTTTTGCCATACATCTATATGAATCAGCCATGGGTGTACATGTGTCCCCCATCCTGAACTCCCCTCCCACCTCTCTCCCCATCTCATCCCTCAGGTCATCCCAGTGCACCAGCCCTGAGTGCCCTGTCTCATGCATCGAACCTGGACTGGCGATCTGTTTCACATATGATAATATACATGTTTCAATGCTATTTTCATGTTCAGTGTTTATAATAAAATGCTGACTTCCCCTTTAATTGCCTATGCAGGCAATCAAAAAACTGGGCATAGGTATTTACATTTGTTTTCAGTTTATTGTACTTGATAAATTTAGGCCATCTCACCAGTCATTATATTAAACCTTGTGTCTTCCACCATCTTGAAATTCCATAAGCCTGAGAGCATTATTTAACTCAAAAATATTGATCAAAATGCACAGCTACAAGGGAGGAGAAGCCCAATAAATCTTCCCTTATATTAGATCAATCGTTACCTTTGGACAGGGTCATTAATTCAATTACATATTTACCCAATGATATTGTCATTCATATCATGTTTCTCTATTTTTTCCATGAGAATATTATAAGAAATTTTCAAATGTATTACATAAATATAGATAAAACATATCTGAATGTGTTTTCTAGGTTTATAGATAAATCATATCAAAGCATCATATGATGTGTATGCTTGGTATTTATTAATCCTTCTTCTTAGAACATACAATCCATACTTAATGCTGTTCCAGAAATGTAAAAGGAATGGGGATTTTTTTGAGTATTTTAACTAGTTTCAACAGAGTGTATCTTGGTTCTATTAGCCATGTAAAGAGGTTAATAATACTTTAAGTCACTGTATATAATAAATGTAATTGTAAGTTCTCACCCACTTGCTACATTGTTCAGAATTCTTAAAACCTGGTTTATCATAGAATAATAACAAAAAGAACTGCACTTAAAGGTAAGATTTTAAGAACAAGCAAAATTTTAGTAAGTATAATTAAGAAATATGAGATTACAAAGTTACATTTATGTAGAATTTTTAAAACCTTTTTATGTTTCTCATTTATCATTGTAAAGGAATTTGGAGAGTTGTAACAAAATTATCAGCAATGAGGTGTATCCTGTTGCTAGTCAGTGGGTTATTCATTTTACTTTACTGATCCCTTTTTTATTAATACAAAATATTTGCAGATTTTTTGTCTATTCACACAAATATAATTTTCCAAGCAGAATATTCAAAAAGAGAATTAAGTTGACAGTAATGCATTTATTCTAAAACTATAATGAAAAAGTACATGTTTGGAAAACTATATTACATCCATTTTGTATGAGGTTTATACACATATGGGCTTCTCTAGTAGCTTAGCTGATAAAGAATCCACCTGCAGTGTGGGAGACCTGGGTTCTGTCCTTGGGTTGGGAAGATCTCCTGGAGAAAGGAATGGCTACCCACTCCAGTCTTCTGGCCTGGAGAATTCCATGGACTGTATAGTCCACAGGGTGGCAAAGAGTCAGATACAGCTGAGACATTTTTACTTTCACTATACACATATACATGACAAATACGTGTGTCTAAACTCTTTGATGTTTTTCCCAGTTTTTTTATGGTGAGAGGGCAAATTTTAGATTGGTTTGGTTTTGTTCTTTTTTTATGATGAAAGGGTGAGTTATAGTTCCATGTGTTGTCCAGAGAGTAGCATCAGTTTTAGAAGAGACTGTTTTTAACCTCTGCTTGAAGCTTATATCAAAAGATAATTTATTCCCTCTTGAAAAACTTAAGTTTTGTCACATTCTGTTTTCCTATACTAAACTGGATTTTGCTTCTTATAACTTGCTCACAAATTACATATATATCTTCAATCCGCTATTAAGCTATTTAGCTTAATAGACATAAGCTATTTAGCTTATGTCTGTTTTTCTTTCATATGACAGCTGTTTAATATTTGAAGACAGAAAGTACTTTCTTCCCTAGAAATGTTTTTCTAAATCCTTCATTAGTCTTGGACACTTTATGGATATTGTCAGATCAACAACATTTTTCCTAAAAGATATTGCCCCCAATGAAAAGAGCATTCCAGATGTGATCTCATGAAACCATGCATATGGGATTGATCTTACATTATCAATAATAATTTTTATTTAATACACTGTTACTAACATACTACCATAGCATATAATTTCAACAAAATGCCACTTTTAATCTCTATCCTATTACAAGAATACAGGGCTATAGAATCATAAAATTTGAGTTAGAAAAGACCATCAAGAACTGTTAATGTAGCCATGTTATTTTTAGGATTCTTCCTCACTTCCCTGTCACTTTCAGCAGAGCCCAGCTCTTAAAAGCACAAGCACCCTTATCTACTTTTATCTTCTCATGACGCATCTCTGGCTCTGTGATTTTTTTTTCAGTAACACGTTGTATATTTCATAAACAGATTGCTTTCAAAGGCTTTTTTTCTCATGCTATCCTCTTTACTTAGACTGATATCTCTAATCTGGTTTCTCAGCTAAATATTACATACTCTTTAAGAATCTTCACAGGGATGTGAGAGTTGGACTATAAAGAAAGCTGAGTGCAGAAGAATTGATGCTTTTGAACTGTGGTGTTGGGGAAGACTCTTGAGAGTCCCTTGGACTGCAACGAGATCCAACCAGTCCATCCTAAAGGAGATCAGCCCTGGGTGTTCATTGGAAGGACTGATGTTGAAGCTGAAACTCCAATACTTTGGCCACTTCATGCAAAGAGTTGACTCATTGGAAAAGACTCTGATGCTGGAAGGATTGGGGGCAGGAAGAGAAGGGGATAACAGAGGATGAGATGGCTGGATGGCATCACTGACTTGATGGACATGAGTTTGGGTAAACTCCGGGAGTTGGTGATGGACAGGGAGGCCTGGCGTGCTGCAATTCATGGGGTCGCAAAGAGTCGGACACGACTGAGCGACTGAACTGAACTGAACTGATTCATCAAGTAAGATTTTAACCTTCTTCAAAGCCTGAAGCCGGGATTAGATGCTCTTTCTCTTGTGACCATAATCTTTCAGATAACTCTGTTATTGCAGTTAGCACAATGTATCATGATTTCTGATGTATTTGTCTATCTCAAATACTGAGGTTCTTGACTAGTAATATTTATGTTTTTATTAATGTTATCTAACAAAACAGTATGGCAAATAGAGGGGGAAAAAGTGGAAACAGTGACAGGCTTTATTTTCTTGGGCTCCAAAATCACTGTGGATCATGACTGCAACAATGACATCAACTAGGAAAGCTATGGCAAACTTAGCATATTAAAAAGCAGAGACATCACTTTGTTGACAAAATCTGTATAATCAAAGCTATGGCTCTTCCAGTAGTCATGTATCATGTATGGATGTGAGAGTTGGACCATAAAGAAGACTGAGCACCAAAGAATTGGTGCTTTCAAATTGTGGTACTGGAGAAGACTAATGAGAATCCCTTGGACTTCAAGGAGATAAATCAGTTAATCCTAAAGAGAATCAACCCTGAATATTCATTGAAAGGACTGATGCTGAAGCTGAAGCTCCAATAGTTTGTACACTTGATGCAAAAAGCCAACTCATTAGGGAAGACTTTGATGCTGGGAAAGATTGAGGGCAGAAGAGTGGGCAGCAGAGGATGAGACAGTTGGATATTATCACCGACTCAATGGACACTGAGCAAACTCCAGGAGGTAGTGAAGGACAGGGAAGCCTGGCATGCTGCAATGCATGGGGTCTCAAAAGAGTCGGACAGAACTTAGCAATGGCACAACAATAAAAATAAGACATTAGAAACATGCGTAAGTGAAATAAATGTTTAGTAAGGAGAAATTTAATTTTATAAATTATTAAATTAAATTTCTAAATAAGCAATTAATCAGCTTGTTTAAGGATACAGAGCCAAATTTTGATAATTAAGACATAGAAATGAAAGTCAATACATTTAAATTAGTTTAATTTTTGAAAATTTAGGTTTTTTGCATCTTAAACAGAAGAAACTTATGCAGAGGTGTATCTTATATCATAGCTCTCTCATAGAAAGAGAGGCAAATACTTTTGTAGAAAGCAGGCTGTTAGCCAATAGTTTAGGGATTCCCCGGTGGCTCAGATGGTAGAGTCTGCCTGCAATGCAGGCGACCCAAGTTTGACCCTTGGGATCCCCTGGAGAAGAAAATAGCAACCCACTCCAGTATTCTTACCTGGAAAATCCCATGGATGGAGGATACTGGTGGGCCACAGTCCATAGGATTGCAAAGAATCAGACACGACTGAGCGACCTCAGTTACTTACAGCCAAATGTTTATGTGTTAGAACTTTTTGTGGAGAACGAGGTCTCAGAAAGGCAGAAGAGAGAGAAAAGGGGGATGAGGCAGGAAATGAAGAAAGCAAAGTTGGGGGGGTGCATTACTGAGTGAGCCGTTGCTTGGCATGAGGACAATGATGATTGATTTGGCAGGACTGTTGTTGAAGAGGTGACATGATCCACTGGGTATCATGACAGTTCTTCTGGAGGAAGGGAGGGAGATAATTTATCTGCTATATTTTTCTCTCATTGGTCTAAAATTAATTCCATGGGGGTTGTTTCTTTATGCTTCTAGACTGAATGTGTATGATTGTTGACTGGTTCCTTAGTGTGTGTGCATGCTCACACTAAGTTGTGTGACGACTCTTTGTGACCCCAGGGACTGTAGCCCATCAGGCTCCTCTGTCCAAAGAATTTTCCAGGCAAGAATATTGGAGTGGGTTGCTATTTCCTCCTTCAGTGAATCTTCCTGACCCAGGGTTCGAACCCGTGTCTCTTATATATACTGCATTGGCAGGCTGGTTCTTTACCACTAGCGCCATATGAAAAGCTTAGGATGTTTTAAATGTCAGAGAGGACTTGTTTCAGTGTGCTTCAGTTGCTCTATCTGTACCTGAAAAATGCCTCAAAACATTCTTGCATAGCTTGGATTTGTCTTATTAGATTTTGACCTCTGGGGTTAGCTCCTTGCTAAAGATGAGACTTGTATTCTTACTCTTTTGCCCAAAATATTTTGGGGCCCTAGAGTAGAGGAAAGGAAGTAATGTTCATTTGCAAAATAGAAAAAAATGGCAATTATGAAATATAATAAATGAATTTCCCTTAATTTCCTGTATAATAGATATAAATTGTAAAGCACTTTTGCAGAAGTTTGACTGTCCATAGAGTTCCCTTAGGAAATTTAATGCTCATTCTCCTTTGCTATTTTCAGAAGTCTTACAGTGTTCTCAAATTTGATATTATTATTTACCAATTTCTGTTACTCAAAGAGATGGTGGTATATTAAACAGGTTTTAAAGTGGGTCACTGTATTGCCAGAAAAGAAAAAAACACACAAAAGAATGTTTAGTCAAGTCTTTTTGATTCCATCATCTAATCTCCAGATATGAACATGATTAAAATTCTGGTATATGTTCTTCCAGATTTTTATATAAAGTATATGCACAAATACCTGGAGAATTTTTTTCTAAATATGCTGCTCTGTAACTTGCTTCTTAAGATTTCTGTCTTTCTGTTTTCTTTCCTTCCTATCTGATCTTCCTTCATTCTTATAATTATAAGCACTCCTGTGAAGAGTATTTCTGTTTCCATAACTTTGAGTAAATTTGTATGTAATCACTAAAAGTGAAATGCTTAATTCAAAGAAAAGCCTTGATACTTATTGCAAAGAAAACAAATGTATAGTTACCAAAGGAAAGAGTGGTGGGGAGGGGTAAATTAGGAGTTCAGAATTAACATATACACTACCATATATAAAATAGATAATCAACAAGAACCTACTGTATAGGCCAGGGAATTGTCCATAATAACCTACATAGGAAAATAATCTATAACTGATGCACTTTGCTGTACACCTGAAATTAACACAACATTGTAAGTCAACTATGCACCAATATATAAAAAAAATATGGTGTACCAATTGACTGTCTTTAAGAAGCTGAGAATTCTTTGTCTTTCTCACATTCAAGGGGCTAAGTATTTTGATCTTTGCCAGTCTGATGCATGAAAAATATCTCATTGCTTTTATTTACATTAAGAACCGTACATGGGACAATGGATTGGTTCAAAATTGGGAAAGGAGCAGTCAAGGCAGCTTATTTAACTTATATGCAGAGTACATCATGCAAAATGCCGGGCTGTATGAATCACAAGCTGGAATCAAGATTTTGGGGAGAAATTTAACAACTTCAGATATGCAGATGATACCACTCTAATGGCAGAAAGTGAAGAGGAACTAAAGAGCCTCTTGATGAAGGTTAAAGAGGAGAGTGAAAAACCTGGCTTAAACTCAACATTCAAAAAATGAAGATCATGGCATCCGATTCCATCACTTCATGGCAAACGGATGGGGAAAAAATTGAAACAGTGACATATTTCATTTTCTTAGATTCCAAATCACTGTTGGATGGTGACTGCAGCCACAAAATTAAAAGATGCTTGCTATGTGAAAGAAAGCTATGACAAACTTAGACAGCATATTAAAAACAGAGACATAGATATACATTTATCCCCTCCCTTTTGAAACTCCCTCCCATCTCCCTCCCCACTCCACCCCTCTAGGTTGATACAGAGCCCCTGTTTGAGTTTCCTGAGCCATACAGTTCGGGTTTGACAGATACAGGCAGAAGCTTTACAGTCTGAGCCACCAGGGAAGCCCGTAAAGCAATTATCCTTCAATAAACAATAAATTAATTAAAAAAAAACAGAGACATCACTTTGTCAATAAAAGTGGGTATAGTCAAAGCTATGGTTTTTCCAGTAGTCATGTATAGATGTGAGAGCTGGACCATAAAGAAGGCTGAGAGCTGAATAAATGATGTTGTCGAACTGTGGTGCTGGAGAAAACTCTTGAGAGTCCTTTGGACTGCAAGGAGATAAAACCAGTCAATTCCAAAGGAAATCAACCCTGAATGTTCATTGGAAAGAATGATGCTGAAACTGAAACTCCAATACTTTGGCTACCTGATATGAAGAGCCAACTCATTGGAATAGAACCTGATGCTGGCAAAGATTGAGGGCAAGAGGAGAAGGGGATGACAAGGATGAGATGGCATGAAATGAAGTGAAGGACAGGGAAGCCTGGCATGCTTCAATCCATGGGATCTCAAAGAGTTGGACGTGACTTAGTGACTGAGCAACAACAATCTGATTATTATTTAAGGTTTGACATCTTATTATTTGTTCAGTGGTAAGTTATGTGAATCGTTTTTTGCATGTCTTTTCATGTTTATTAGAAAGTTTGTGAATTATTTATGTTCTTTCTCATTTTAAAAATTAAGACTGTTAATATGTTTCTGCTGAATTAATGGGCTTCCCAGGTGCCACGTTTGGCTACCAATGCAAGAGACACAAGAGATGTAGATTTTATTCCTTGGGTGGAGAAGATCCCCTGGAGTAGGAAATGGCAACCCACTCCAGGTATTTTGTATAGTTATCTCTTGTCTATAACATGTACTGCAAAATTTTCTTCCACTGTTTTTCAATTTTCTTTATGGCATTTTCTAATTTGGTTTATGGGGTTATTTGCTTTTAGAGAATTTGAATTATTAGGTTCTCAAATGAATCAATCTTTTCTCTTAATGGTTTCTGGGTTTCATGTCATTATTAGAAAGGACTTTTTCATTTTAAAGTTATGAAAATATTCTTTTTGTTTTTACACTTATATCTTCAATCAATTTATCTGGACTTTATTTTTTGAGCATAGCAAGAGACTGTGTGTTCAGATAATGGTTGCTTTAATTCATTAGCTATTCTGCTTTTTATTTTATTAATTTATTTTAATTGGAGGCTAACTACTTTACACTATTGTGGTGGTTTTTGCCATACATTGACATGAATCAGCCATGGGTGATATGTGCTTTTTAACTCACAGATTTTAAATAAAATCTTTATTATATTCTGTAGTTTCATAATTCTTTTCTCCTGGCTCTGGGCTTTTATCTATTGATCTTTACATATATTTTGTGCTATTACCATATGATTTTGTTATTATGACTTTATAGTAGGTTCATTCATTTAGTCAGTCCTTTACATGTATTAAGCACTGAGTGGGGACCTGGAAATGCAGCACAGAGCAAGAAAGATAAGGTCCTTGCTCATATGGAGCTTAGTGAAGAAGACAAACTGTAACAAGCAAGTAAAGGGAAAATTACAAATTGCGCTGAATTCTATAAAGCTAATAAGATAAAGTGTCACAAAATTGCTTTAGACAGGATGCTCTTGGAAAAGATCAGCTGATTAGCAACCTTAATTCCATCTGCAATCTTAATTCTCTTCTCTCACATAACCTAACACATTCAGAGGCTCTAGGAATGAGGACATGGATGCCTTTGGGAGCCCATTATTTTGCTTCTCATAGGAGAAGAAGAGACTGCAACTTTGTGGGAATGTGGAGTACTGGATGAAGATGCAGGAGGTGGAAAAATACACTCTTGTTTACCGTGGTAGAGAATTTAAATTTAAACAAGAACCAGTCATGGAAATGTTTCCAGAGGAATCTTCCATGATTTGATGTAGATTTTAAGTGACATTTAAAAAAAAAATCAATGTTTTATTGCTAATACCAATAATTTACAATTGGAGGTGAATTTTAGAAGAAAAAATGTAAAAATACTTCTAGAAAATGCAGCAGCAATTTTTGTTGAACCCACACTGAATTTATATAAATATTTGGTAAGTGGTATCTATAATATTGGGTCTTTTCAGTCAATATAGTGCAAAAATATATCTTTTCATTTATTCAACATTCTGCATTAAAATTTTGTTTATTTTTTATCTTGGAATTGTACATTTCATATTAATCTTCAATGTTTTATAGAATTCAAAATATTTTAATGTGATATAACTGACAATTGTTACCTAAATTAAGTGCTGTTGATATTTGTATTTACTTTTTAAACAATCTGGCAACCTAGTAAAAATTTATTCTAATATTTTTTGCTCAACAAATTTTGGCCTTTCAGTTAGACAATTTTCATATAAGATTTATTCTTTCCTTTAATTATTTATACAACTAACATTTTTCTTAACAAACTGCACTGAAAATGTGTAGAATATCAATTAGTAAGTAACGAATGCTTAATTTTATTAACTACTTTATTTTAGCACTCTCCATTAATGTGTAATACATTACACACCAGATTTATGATATTGTTCTATTCTTCTCTTCCTGGAACAAATTAACACTATTCTTGGTTAAGTTTTTTTTCACTTCTGTTGTATTTTATGAAATAATACCTTTAAAATATTAATAAATCATGTATATGTATGTGATGTTGATGTATCATAGCTTTTATGCCATCTTTGTTCATTGAATAATAGAGTTATTACAGCTTCATAATGAATGTTTGAAAAGTCTCATGTTTTCTATGCTCTGGAGGAGAATAAAAATCTTGATTCTTTGCCAAAACCTACCTGGAAAGTCTTATGGATCAGGTGCATTTGTTATTGGTTTTTGTAGACTTTCTCAACAGCCTTCATTAAGTAGGTAGTTATTTATACAATAACCTATTTGTATTTAAAAATTTATTGGTATAATATACTTTATGCCTCTACAAAATTTTAACCCTCTTTATCTTTATCATTATCTTTTGTTTTTTGCATTTAAATATTCTTGGGAATTATTACAAGGTTACAATTTTCTTAGTATTTTTAAAAATTAGATTTTTGAAATCTAGTGTACTTACTTAAAATATTAATTTGCACTTTATTGTTTATTGTTGCTGCCATTCAACATTTTGGAGGAGAAGGTTGACTCAGAAAACACACAGTGGAACAGATTTTCATAGAATGAGAGACTCACACTCTATTCAGAAAGAAAGAAATATCTACATTCATTATCTATTTCCCTGCTTAGATTGAATGTTTTAAAATTTCAGCTCTTACATTTTTTAATTCCTTTGATTCCATTATTGATTTATTTGTGATACTATCTTGCTCTTGATTTATGGTTGCAATATGTTCTCAATTTCTACCAAGAATACTAATACTCGCTCTGTTTTTCTATATTAATCCTATTTCATTAGAGAAAGGAATTTGTCTTTTTGAGCTTCTTTTCAGGATATGAGAGTCCTCCAATGTTACATTATCCAATGATAGTGCCAATTTTTTGAATTGATGGCATAAATCCTTATATTGCAGCTGGTGTGGACTTCCTCTGTAAAGCATTGTATTAAGAGTCTATGTAGCTGTGTTACTGGGTAGATGGGTTACCTTCTTTTCTCTGTTAAAAAATCAATTTTCATTGCTTCAAGCATATTTTTTAGCTCTACCAACACATTGGGGTTTTTTAGTTTGGTTTTTGTTCATTTTGATTTTCTTCACTATGGAAAAACCAGACACCAATGCCTTGAGAAGCCATTCGTTTCCTGGCTATGGTAGAGCTGCTAAGGTTCTTTGGTTTGCTTCCTGGTGTCTACTTTTTAAATCCAGCAAGCTTCCATCTTCTGATGGTGGGATACTAGAAGTATCTATTTCTGGCCTGAATTTTAAGTGGTAAAAGGGTAAGGCAGGATTTACTGTAAATATTAAAGCTTCTGAGGATTTTATGGCTGTGCCGAATCATTTTAACCTGCGTGTGTATTGTGGGAAGAAGTTAGCTGGAGAACTACTTATCTCTTTTCTCTATCCTAACACCAATAATCAGTCTGCTTTGGCAGAATTCCCTCTTTTCTTGGTGACTCTTCCAAGCCAAATCCAAACATGGTGGAACTGCTACAGCCAGGTCTGTCTGTGCACAGAACTCTTGCAATTTCTCTGCTCCACATTGCCTCTCTGTCATTTCCTCTTTCAACCCTAAAATTTTTATTTGGTTGAAAAATATATTATATTTATTCTTTAGGATAACTTTTCTCTGCTTGAGTTCAGTAATGAGTGATAGCCACTTGATGTCAAGGAATTTTCCATTTGCTTTTCCACTGATAGTACGTGTCTCTGTATAATGCATTATTTCTTTCCCTAAATTTTTCTTACATGTACTGTTAATTATAGTATTTAGGAAAGTAGGTATGTATCTAAATCTACATGTCATCACAAAGTTGGGTTCCTTTAACAATTAATTTGGGTTTTCTATATGTGCCCCTTCTTCCAGCAATTCTTTTCTAGAGCATTCTAAACTCTCATGCAACAGGATGTGGTTTGACAATATTAATGCAAGTTATAGAGTTAAGGTAAACTATACACGAGATCTGCAGGTCCAGAGTGATGGAGAACAATTTGTTAGGCATCTCATTGAAATGTGTGGGGCTAATGGCCCTGTTTGTGCTGAAGTCTACTTTTTCAGTTTCTGAAAATGTGATTATACAAAAATACTTTCTATATTTCCTACAGCTCCATGTTGAAAGATTTAGGACCGAGAATTCAATTCCTTCAAAAACTCATGCAGAACTCTTCTATTCTTCCCAAAAGTTCTATTTATTTTTGTGGCTATCAGATGATATATTGCCTTAATCCCCTATGTTCAGATAGATAAAGTATTATTTAGCTATATTTTGCAGATGTGACACCCGAGGCTCATAAAATTTAAGTAAAATCTCAACCTATCTACTGAGAAAATGCTAGATTCAAACTGTCTCCTAGTAGAGCTCTGTTTCTTCTCTATAGAATTATCTCTCTAAAGATGAATGAAAATATTTAATCTATAAATATTTTATCAAGCATATAATCTTGCAACATGCCAATATGGCCATGAGAAACAAGCAAAAGTAAACATTACATTAATATAGAGAGTTTGCAATTATCAAGTTGAAGCAAGGTGCAATGAAGATATAACATTATCTATATCATTTTGCTCATTGATGAAGATAATATTCATTATAAACAACTAAAACAAGAGCAGAAAGATCTACAGTAAGCCTGGTTTTTTAGAGTGAAGATAATATATTTACAATGTTATAGAATAGAAATTGGTTCAGACATGTTCACCTATAAAGGTTTCCTAGAACATCCTACAAAATTCGATCTCTCTAGAAACTAGTGCCTGCCTTGTGTCATTGTGGAGGCTTCCTGGGTTCTGGATGGCTTCTTGGCTTCAGTTCTTTACCATGGAAATTGGCATCTAAACCACTTGGCTCTGTATTTCCTTGACCCCTGGCTGCCCCTGCCCACGCCTGTGACCTGGGTCTTTACCAGAAACAGAACCTGCTGCTCACTTGCTGCTTTTTAATACTGACTCTGCAAATTCCTGATCTAGATTCTGCTTAGCCTGGCAGTGAGTGTCAGTGGGGACATATGTAGGCAAAGCAAATGGGTGGTTATATAACTGACCAAACAAACTGTTGCCAAATTGAGTTCAGACAGAGCATTTATTTTGATGAGTGTTAAGTATATAGAAAAGGAGTCTTTGATCAGAATTTTTAATTTTGTGCTTTCAGAGTTTGATATCCATACAATAAAGGGACCCTAACTTTGCCTTTTTGAGCATGCAATTATCACTCAATGCATTCCATAGAGACAGTTAAAATATAATCTGTATCCCAAAGAGCTGTTGTAGAAAAGATAACTGAAAAATAGTAAATCTCAAATGGTATCATTCTGGATGTAAGACAATCTATAAATAACAGTGAAGTCAGTTCAGTTCAGTCACTCAGTCGTCTCTGACTGTTTGCGACCCCATGGACTGTAGCATGCCAGGCTTACCTGTCCATAACCCACTCCCAGAGCTTGCTCAAACTCATGTCCATTGAGTCAGGGATGCCATCCAACCATCTCATCCTCTGTCGTCCCCTTCTCCTCCTGCCTTCAGTCATTCCCAGCATCAGGGTCTTTTCTAATGAGTCAGTTCTTTGTATCAGATGGTCAAAGTATTGTAGTTTTCAGCTTCAGCATCAGTCCTTCCAAAGAATATTCAGGACTGATTTCCTTTAGGATCGACTGGTTTGATCTTCTTGCAGTCCGAGATATTCTCAAGAGTCTTCTCTAACAACAATCTTTTAGAAACAAGCAGACAAAATTCTTCCATTTTTAGCAACTTGTTTGGCACAAAACAGTTTTCTGAAGACATTGATTATAGTTGGAAATCAAGTCTCCCTAATTACTGTCTGGAAGTAGTTTTAAAATTTTTAAATTTCCCTTTTATACTTGGTTGGTTCAGAACCACAAGTTCAAAATCCCAATGGACACATTTAACTCCATGTTCGCCTCTGGGTTAGGATGAAATATATTTTCTCTCCCTCTCTCCCTTTCTGCTTTCTTCCCTTCCTCCCTGTCTTCCTGCTTCCTTCTTTCTTTTTCTATTTCTCTGTCTCTATTTCTTTGTCAAGCTAAATATTTATTACAGACAGTAGTTAGGGGGATTTGATTTCCAACTATAATCAATGTCTTCAGAAAACTGTTTTGTGCCAAACAAGTTGCTAAAAATGGAAGAATTGTCTGCTTGTTTCTAAAAGATGGTTGTTGAATAATATTATAGAGGAAAATATCTTATCTCTAAAATAAAGACTATTCTATCCCAAGTGTCAATCTGCTATCAGAAATATAATATAAAGAGGTCAAGTTTTATAAATATTCTAGTTGCTCTTTGTCTTTATTTATATTTAGAAAAATAGGCATTCTATGGCCATCATCAAGAAGTCAAGAAACAATAAGTGCTGGAGAGGGTGTGGAGAAAAGGGAACTGTCCTACCCTGTTAGTGGGGATATAAATTGGTACAACCACTATGGAGAATAGTATGGAGATTCCTTAAGAAACCAAAAACAGAGCTACCATATGGTCCAGCAATCCCGTTCCTGGGCATATATCTGGAGAAAACCATGGTTTGAAAGTATACATGCACCCCAATATTCACTATTGTTTACAATAGCCAAGGCATGGAAGCAGACTAAATGCCCATCAACAGATGAATGGATAAGGTGACTTCCCTGGTGGCTCAGAGGTTAAAGCGTCTGCCTCCAATGCAGGAGACCTGGGTTCGATCCCTGGGTTGGGAAGATCCTCTGGAGAAGGAAATGGCAAACCACTCCAGTACTCTTGCCTGGAGAATCCCATGGACGGAGGAGCCTGGTAGGCTACGGTCCACGGGGTTGCAAAGAGTCGGACACGACTGAGCGACTTCCCTTCCCTTGCATCAGGTGGCCAAAGTATTGGAGCTTCAGCATCAGTCCTTCCAATGTATATTCAGGACTGATTTTCACTAGGATTGACTGGTTTGAACTCCTTGATGTCCAAGGGACTCTCAAAGAGTCTTCTCCAGCACCACAGTTCAAAAACATCAATTCTTCGGTGCTCAGCCTTCTTTATGGTCCAACTCTCACTTCCATACATGATTACTGGAAAAGCCATAGCTTTGACTATACAGACCTTTGTTGGCAAAGTGATGTCTCTGCTTTTTAATACACTGTCTAGATTTGTCATAGCTTTGCTTCCAAGGAGCAAGCATGTTTTAATTTCATGGCTTCAGTCACTGTCCACATTGATTTTGGAGCCCAAGAAAATGAAATCTGACACTGTCTCCACTATTTTTCCCATCTATTTGCCATGAAATGATGGGACCAGATGCCGTGATCTTTGTTTTTTGAATGTTGTATTTTAAGCTAGCTTTTTCACTCTCCTCTTTCACTGTCATCAAGAGGCTCTTTAGTTCTTCACTTTCTGTCATTAAAGTGGTATAATCTGCATATCTGAAGTTGTTGATATTTCTCCCAACAACCTTGATTCCAGCTTGTGAGTCATCCAGCCCAGCATTTTACATGACGTACTCTGTATATAAGTTGAATAAACAGGGTGACAATATACTGCCTTTAAGTGCTTATTTCCCAATTTTAAACCAGTCCATTGTTTCACGTCCAGTTCTAACTATTGCTCTTGTCCTGCATACAGGCTTCTCAGGAGGCAAGTAAGATGGTCTGGTATGCCCATCGCTTTAAGAATAGTCCACAGTTTGTTGTGATCCACACAAAGTCTTTAGCATAGCCAATGAAGCAGAAGTAGATGTTTTTCTGAAATTCCCTTGCTTTTTCTATGATCCAGGGGATATTGGCGATTTGATCTCTGGTTCCTCTGCCTTTTGTAAATCCAGCTTGTACATCTAGGTTCAAGTACTACACCTAGCTTGAAGGATTTTAAACATAATCTTGCTAGCATTTGTGTAGATATATACTTTATTTTTTTTTATTTTTACTTTATATTGGAGTATGGTTGATCATCAACTCAATGGACCTGAATTTGTGATCTAGTGAAGGACTGGGGAGCCTGGTGTGTTGCAGTCTATGGGGTAACAAAGAGTATTAGCTACTGAACAAGAACAACAGAATAGCTGGTTTACAGTGTTGTGTTAGTTTCAGGTATACAGCAAGATGGCTTAGTTATATGTATATCTATTATTTTCAGATTTTTTCCCCGTAGGTCATCACAGAATATTGAGTAGAGTTCCCTGTGCTACACAGTAGATCCTTGTTGATTTTCTTTTTTATATATAGTAACATAGTCATTTGCTTTTAAATCCTTTTGATAACGTGGTTCACTTTGTCCCATGGTTCCAAACAAAATGTACTTCAAAGAATAGTTCCCAAAGCCTTTCGTTTGGGTTCATAAATATAACATATACCTGAATATAAGGTAAAAGTTTATTTTCTCCAAAATGACTCTCCCAAACAAAAGGTATATACTTCTGCTTTTCCAAATCTTCCATATAATGGAATACTCTCTCAATGACTTTATTTTGACCAAGAAAATTATATTTTGGGAAAGTCAATCAGCTTTTAATAACATCAGTAAATGCTGGTTCAGATGCCCATAGAAGTATCTTGGTGGAGTCAAATACAGATGCTAAGAAATGTAACATAAATTTAGTGATGGGTGTAATATCACAGTTTTAAGATTGTACATTCCATACAGCCTTTACAAATGTTTAACTGATTTTATGAATTAAACTAAAGATCTATTTGACTATTTTATCTCATTTTTAAGTCAACTAACATCTTCCTTCCATCTCCTGTGAATTTTCTCATTGACATCTATCTATCTATCATCAATCAAACAGTCAGTCCTGTAACCAACCAAATCAATTGAACACAGCATTGATGTATAATTGATATGGATTATCTTGACTATATATGAAAGCGTAATCAATTTACCTTCTATATCCAGGTTTAGTTTCTTTAAACTCTAAAAGAAATTGCAATCATCTTTCCTACAAGGTTCAACAGTAATTGTCAAGGAAGTTGGATTCACGGGGCTCTCAACCCCAGAAAGGTTTGGAGACTATCCATGCTTACACTACCTCTTTTCCTCATTCATCAATGGGACTAACTTAATAGAAAAATTGAACCTTTATAGAAAGTTAATGTTTTAAGCAATTTTAGTAATTTGTATTTTTTAATCTTCTTTGAGCCTCTGTTAGAATTTGCCCTTCTTCTATAGCTGTTTTTACAGTGTGAACATATATAGTATATTGTGAATGAAGTTAGCTGAGATTTAGGAGTCTTCAGCATTATCACTTTCCCCTGGGCTTCTATTGGTCCTCTGTGAAACAGAGGAGACAGAACCTTTCAGGCTTTAGTACTATTCGTTCACACACAACCATAATAGACTGTTAAATGGGTATGACATCAAGATGGGTGGTGGTCTCTTTTCCTTTAGAAAATAAGTATTTTATTAGATAGAGTTGGTCTAAGAGTGAGTGGCATAGTAAGTGTATATTGTGATTTTCAATAGAAAAGATGATGCTAAAGCTTATTATTTTTTCCTCTCTAACACGAAAGTACTGGTAAGGGGCTACAATCCATCCACATTGTCAACAAATGCCCAGTTCAGTTCAGTTCAGTCATGTCCGACTCTTTGTGACCTCATGAGCTGCAGCACGCCAGGCTTCCCTGTCCAACACCAACTCCAGGAGCCCACCCAAACTCGTGTCCATTGAGTCGGTGATGCCATCCAACCATCTCATCCTCTGTCGTCCTCTTCTCTTCCTGCCCTCAATCTTACCCAGCATCAGGGTCTTTTCAATGAGTCAGTTCTTTGCATCAGGTGGCCAAAGTATTGGAGTTTCAGCTTCAACATCAGTCCTTCCAATGAACACCCAGGATTGATCTCCTTTAGGATTGACTGGTTGGATCTCCTTGTAGTCCAAGGGACTCTCAAGAGTCTTCTCCAACATCACAGTTCAAAAGCATCAATTCTTCTGAGCTCAGGTTTCTTTATAGTCCAACTCCTCCATCCATACGTGACTACTGGAAAAGCCATAACCTTGATTAGACAGACCTTTGTCGGCAAAGTAATGTCTCTGCTTTTTAATATGCTGTCTAGGTTGGTCATAACTTTCCTTCTGAGGAGTAAGTGTCTTTTAATTTCATGGCTGCAATCACCATCTGCAGTGATTTTGGAGTCCCCCAAAATAGTCTCTCACTGTTTCCACTGTTTTCCCATCTACTTGCCATGAAGTGATGGGACCAGATGCCATGATCTTAGTTTTCTGAATGTTGAACTTTAAGTCAACTTTTTCAGTCTCTTTCACTTTCATCAAAAGGCTCTTTAGTTCCTCTTCACTGTCAATGTAAACATTAACTGTATATGCTTAATTAATGACATTAATAATTGTGGTCACATCTCTACATTTCTCTTGTGAGGAGGAAAACAAGAAGAGCTGGATATGACTTCATGATTCTGTGAAAAATACATCAGTAACTATCATGGCTATTGTGAATAGATGCTCTCAGTTAACTCTGTGATTAGAAGAGACTTCCCTGTGGGCTTGGAGATCTTGTCTTTACACTAATTCCTAAGAGGCAGAGTGTGTTTTGTTTTCCACATCTCAGTTTGTGAAAGTTATTACTTTCCCTTCTAAACTTAAATATTCCACATTCTTTCCCTTCTATGACTGAATATTTTCACTTCCAACTTGTATTTACTCTAAGAGTCAGATAATTGGAAGATAATTCCAATTGTAAACATGATGCTTTCACTGCAGCAATAAAAGTTCATCTGCCTTTCAAATTACAGAGAAATGGTGTAGTTATCAGAAAATAATCATAATTCACATACATAAAATCACAATTATCAAAGGGAAACTATAAGTCTAAAACAGAAGTGGGCTACAAGAAATTCAGTTTCTTCCTTTAATTATTTATTTATTCATTTATTAATGATGTCTTTTTAGATTCATCCAAGAATTTTTACAGACAACTATGTATCAAGCATTGCCCCTAGAATTTCTAAAGGTCTAAATACAGTGACCACATCACAGAAACTTCCAGGTAAAGAAAACTAGAAGGTATATTCCAGTTGTGTGCTGGGAGCCAGCTCACGAGATCCCACCCATGACAGAGTCATGAGAAAGAGGACTGATTTGAGCACGGCTTCTCAGGCCTCGGGGATTCTCGAGAGGCTGCCTCAGTGCTCACCTTAAAAATTAGATCTCTCTTTCTGACGCTTGCTATAATAGACCTCTTCTTGTCTTCTGTGACTTGGACAAAAGGCTTTTCCTGATTCTCTTCTGAAATAGATCAGTCTGAAACTCAATCAACAAGGCCCCTGAACGGTAGCACCCTAAATAAAATTATCTGGGATATAGAGTATGCTGATCTAAATTCCTTTTGCTAACATATTGGTTTGTTTAATAAATGTACCTGTGCTTTTGGAGCTAATGTGCATGACTGTTCCTTAATAATAAAACAGCATTGAGAGCCTCCACACGAAAAGCCCCTATGGGCACAAAACCCTTCGCAGGAAAAAAGGCTTGTTGGGAAATATAGGAAATGTTGCTTTGTGAAACTGTTGCTTATTCTATATTTACTCGCTATGTTTTTACTCTTAACGTATTTAGCCTATATAATAAAAACATAATAGTTGAAGATTTATATAAATAGAAGTTTAGCTGTAATACAAATAATGAGACAATTGTTGATTTAACTGAAGATTCTTACTTAGAGCTGACCTTCAGCTTGCTGTTCTATGACTTTATGGGACCACATTCTTTTCTGTTAAGCTCAAGGCGTAAAGTACCGAAAACAGGTTTTGCCTTGAAACTTTCTATTGATGGGTTCTTTCCTGCTGTGCCTGATACAAAAGTGTTCTGACTGATCAACCCTTATCAATAGGAGAGTCACAAGATGTTGGCAGGCCCCCAGGCCAGAAGATGATGTAAACAAAATGAACTAAGATATGCAAACGATGTCGGTAAAGGTCAACACTGTTGACCCATTAAGCTGATTTGATATGACTCTATACATTTGTTTCTTTGTACCACTAAAGATATAAAAGCTGTCTTAAAAAACAATAAAGGCGGGAGACACTTGGAAACACCGAGACTCGCTGTGTCTTCTCATTCACATTGCCGACGCCGTCCATCCTGAGCGAACCCCTGGACCAGCTGGAGCAGGACTCCGGCAGTTGTGTACTAAGTGGTGTTATTACTACAAGGTCTTCTCCCCATCCAGCACCCGCCTCAACTTACACATCAAAGCTTAGAAGACATCCTACATCAGAGAAATCTTTGTTAAACGCTTTTCAAGCTTATCTAAGCAACAGCACCCCCCAACACACACACACACACACACACACACACAGACACACACACACAATCATTAATTTTTAGCTTAAACAGGTAGGGAATTATTATCATTAATTTTAGTAAAAAATTTTCAAGGACATATGCTGCTTTGTTTAATAAATTGAGAAGAAATTGAGATGACTTGTAGTTACTGAGAAAGGGAATGAAGGAGGGGACTAAATATGTAAAAAAAAGGCGCCTTGAGCTCCTGCTAAGTAACTTCAGTTTTGTCCAACTCTTTGTGACCCCTCAGACTGTAGCCGGCCAGGATCCTCTGTCCATGGGATTCTCCAGGCAAGAATACTGGAGGGGTTGCCATTCCCTTCCCCAGGGGATCTTCTTGACCCAGAGATGAATCCAGTGTCTCTTGCACTGGCAGGCAGGTTCTTTACCATTCTTACCTGGGACAAAGAGAAGTTAAAGAGTAGGCATTTTGCAAGTGAGAATTGTAGAGATGGTGGAGAGGTTTTAAGAAAGAGAAATATGGGTGTCCCAGAGCACCAGCTTTGAGTGCCCTTCTTCATGCATCGAGCTTGCACTGGTCATCTATTTTATATATGGAAATATACATGTTTCAATGTTATTCTCTCATATCGTGCCACCCTCGCCTTTTCTCCCACATAGTCCAAAAGTCTGTTCTTTACATCTGTGTCTCTTTTGCTGTCTTGAAAATAGGGTCATAATTACTGCCTTTCTAAATTCAATATATATGCATTAATATACTGTATTGGTGTTTCTCTTTCTCGCTGACTTCACTTTTATAATAGGCTCCAGTTTCATCCACCTCATTAGAACTGACTCAAATGCATTATTTTTTATAGCTGAGTAATATTCCATGTGTATGTACCACATATGTACACCCATTGCTGATTCATGTCTATGTATGGCGAAAACCACCACAATATTGCAAAGTAATTAGCCTCCAATTAAAATTAATTAATTAATTAAAATTATTAAGTGGAAATTTTAGAAATGAGAGGGAATGTTCAACACTGAAGAAATGGATGATTAACATATAGTGTATTTCCTGATTAATGTGTAGCTTTTAATGGAGGTGTTTTTAAAAATTATGCAATATCATAGGAACATTCTCCAATGAGGAAAAATTATATATGCAATTTTTAACTTTGTAATTATTCTGATTAATTTAATTCTAATTTCTGTATAATACTAATTTAAAATTATACCAATGAAAAGAGTACAAAGCAGTTTTAAAATATAACTAAAAAATAAAGAGAAATATGCTGAATTTTATGTTTTCATTTCTGCTAGGGTTCTATATAATACTCTAGTGTTCCTCCTTGAATCTTCAATAAAAGTCTATTCCTCAAAACTGACTTCTGAGAGTGATGCTTGCCAGAAATCAAGATTTGTGTATAAAATTGGGTCACCTCAGGGTGAAGAGAAAGTATAGTCATTTGGAGAAAAGTTAAAGTGAGTTGGAAAAACCAGGAGAATCAGGGCTCAGAATTGGAAGCTATAGATAAATCAGGAGAAATTACCCGCTGACCAACTTCTATTATTAGACCTAAGTAATTTTATTTATATATTAAATATTAGAGCACTGGAGATGCTGAAGTAGTCACCTAGATGGAAAGAGAAAAACTCTGAAAGAAATAATTATAAAGTCAAAGTGCCTCCTCCCCCCAATCATAAAAGAAATATTGTGACCATAATTCTTTTCCTTTAAGATTTACATTGACAGAGCAATAGTGGAAGGACATCAAAAGAAATATTTAAGATGCTTCAAATAAAAACAACACTAAAAGAAGTCCTTAAAAATGTCAGAGAACAACTTCAAGATTATCAGGATCTGAAAGAGGAAAGATTTTCCTTGGAAATTTCTGAGAAAAACAAAAAAAATATGTTCTTCATCTTAATTGCTTTAGACTAGACATCTAAATAAAGAGACCTAGGGACAGGGAGTGAGGATACATGACTCATTACTGGCTTTTAGGAACATGGTTTGGAAGGAATTGAAAAAAATCAGTCTATGTAGTGGTACATCCTATGGACTCTGGATATCCCTGGGTCTGAATCTCTTCTTAGTAAGGTGAAGAGATGTAGTAAGCACTTGAGGTGGACTGCAGATAATGTACAGGGCAAATGTCCAGGTCAACTTCCAGCTGAAATTGTTGGGCTGAGTACATATGGTACAAATAATGTTGGCTCCATTTCTTCCTGGGAGTTCATTTTCTCCACCCAATACCGGCCCCTCATTTTCACTATTCCTCTTATTCTTTATTCAAAATAATGTTATTCCAGCACCTTTTTTGCCTTTTCATACTGTTCAAGAGGAAAGCAAAAACAATGCCCAGTTGTGGATGTGTCTAGTGATGAAAGTAAAGTCTGATGCTGTAAAGAACAATATTGCATTGGAACCTGGAATGTTAGGTCCAGGTTAGAATCTGCTAGGACCTTGTTAGAATCAAGGTAAACTGGAAGTGGTCAAACAGGAGATGGCAAGAGTGAACATTAACATTTTATAAATCAGTGAACTAAAATGGACTGGAATGGGCTAATTTAATTCAGATGACCATTGTATCTACTTCTGTGGGCAAGGATCCCTTAGAAGAAATGGAGCAGCTCTCGTGGTCAACAAGAGTCTGAAATGCAATACTTAGGTGCACATTCAAAAATGACAGAAAGATTTTTGCTCATTTCCAAGGCAAACCATTCAATATCACAGTAATCCAAGTCGATGCCCCAGCCACTAATGCTGAAGAAGCTGAATTTGAACAATTCTATGAAGAACTACAAGACCTTCTAGAACTAACACCAAAAAATGATGCCCTTCTCATCAAAGTGAGATGGAATACAAAAGGAGGAAGTCAAGAGATACCTGGAGTAACAGGCAAGTTTGGCCTTGGAGTACAAAATGAAGCAGGGCAAAGGCTAACAGAGTTTTTCCAAGAGAACACGCTGGCCATAGGGAACACCCTCTTCCAACAACACGGGAGAAGACTCTACACATGGACATCACTAGATGGTCAATACCAAAATCAGATTATTATATTCTTTGCTGCTGAAGCTGGAGAAGCTCTATACAGTCAGTGAAATCAAGACCAGAAGCTGTCTGTGGCTCACTTCATGAACTCCTTATTGCCAAATTTGGACTTAAACTGAAGAAAGTAGGGAAAACCACTAGACCATTCAGGTATGAACTAAATCAAATCCCTTGTGATTATACAGTGGAAGTGACAAAGAGATTTAAGCTATTAGATCTAATAGATAGAGTGCTGAAGAACTATGGAAGGAGTTAGTAACACTGTACAGCAGACAATGACCAAAATCATCCCTAAGTAAAAGAAATGCAAAAAGACAAAATGGTTGTCTGAGGAGGCCTTACAAACAACTGAGAAAAGAGGAGAAGTGAAAAGCAAAGGAGAAAAGAAAAGATATTCCCATCTGAAAGCAGAGTTCCAAAGAATAGCAAGGAGAAATAAGAAAGTCTTCCTCAGCGATCAATACAAAGGAATAGAGGGAAACAATAGAATGGGAAAGACTAGATATCTCTTCAAGAAAATTAGAGATACCAAGGGAGTATTTCATGTAAAGATGGGCACAATAAAGGACAGAAATGGTATGGACCTAACAGAAGCAGAAGATATTAAGAAGAGATGGCAAGAATATGCAAAAGAACTGTACAAAAAAGATCTTCATGACCCAGATAATCACGATGATGTGATCACTCGCCTAGAGCCAGACATCCTGGAATGCAAAGTCAAGTGGGCCTTAGGAAGCATAACTACAAACAAAGCAAGTGGAGGTGATAAAATTCCAGTTGAGCTATTTCAAATCCTAAAAGATGATGCTGTGAAAGTGCTACACTCAATATGCCAGCAAATTTGAAAAACTCAGCAGTGGCCATAAGACTGGAAAACGTCAGTTTTCATTCCAATCCCAAAGAAAGGCAATGCCAAAGAATGTTCAAACTACCACACAATTGTACTCATCTCACATGGTAGCAAAGTAATGCTCAAAATTCCCCAAGCCAGGCTGTGAAATCCCAGATATTCAAGCTGGATTTAGAAAAGGTAGGAAGCAGAGATCAAACTGCCAAAATCCGGTGGATCATTGAAAAAGCAAGAGAGTTCCAGAAAAAAAAAAATCTACTTATGCTTTATTGACTATGCCAAAGACTTTGACTGTGTGGATCACAACAAACTGTTGAACATTCTTCAAGAGATGGGAATACCAGACCACCTGACCTGCCTCTTGAGAATTCTGTATGCAGGTCAAGAAGCACCAGTTAGAACTGGGCATGGAACAACAGACTGGTTCCAAATAGGGAAAGGAGTACATCAAGGGTGTATATTGTCACCCTGCTTATTTAACTCCTATGCAGAGTACATCATGAGAAATGCTGGGCTGGATGAAGCACAAGCTGGAATCAAGATTGTTGGGAGAGATATCAATAACCTCAGATATGTAGATGACACCACCCTTATGGCAGAAAGTGAAGAACTAAAGAGCCTCTTGATGAAAGTGAAAGAAGAGAGTGGAAAAGTTGGCTTAAAACTCAACATTCAGAAAACTAAGATCATGGCATCTGGTCCCATCACTTCATGGCAAATAGATGGGGAAACAGTGGAAACAGTGAGAGATTTTATTTTGCGGGACTCCAAAATCACTGCTGATGGTGACTGCAGCCATGAAATTAAAAGACACTTGCTCCTTGGAAGAAAAGTTATGACCAACCTAGACAGCATATTAAAAAGCAGAGACATTACTTTGCCTACAAAGGTCCAGCTAGTCAAAGCTATGGTTTTTTCCAAAAGTCATGTATGGATGTGAGAGTTGGACTATAAAGAAAGCTGAGCACCAAAGAATTGATGCTTTGAGCTGCGGTGTTGGAGGAGACTCTTGAGAGTTCCTTGGACAGCAAGGAGATCCAACCAGTCCATCCTAAAGGAAATCAGTCCTGAATATTCATTGGAAGGACTGATGCTGAAGCTGAAAACTTCAGCTTCAAGCTGAAAACAGTGACAAACTAATTTCTTGGGTTCCAAAATCACTGCAGATGGTGACTAAAGCCATGAAATTAAAATACACTTTCTCCTTGAAAGAAAAGCTCTGAGAAACCTAGACAGCTTAGTAAAAAGCAGAGACATTACTTTACTGACAAAGGTCCATATAATCAGAACTATGGCTTTTCCAGTAGTCATGTATGGATGATGAGAGCTGGACCATAAAGAAGGCTGAGCACCGAAGAATTGATACTTTTGAACTGTGGTGTTGGAGAAGGCTCTTGAGAGTCCCTTGGACTGCAAAAATATTAAACCAGTCAATCCTAAAGGAAATCAATCCTGAATATCCATTGGAAGAACTGGTGCTAAAGCTGAAGCTTCAGTACTTTGATCACATGATGTAAAGGACTGACTCATTGGAAAAGACCCTGGTGCTGGGAAAGATGGAAAGCAGGAGAAGAAGGGGATAACAGAGGATGAGATGGTTGAATGGCATCACTGACTCAATGGACTTCAGTTTGAACAAGCTCCTGGAGTTGGTGACGAACAGAGGAATGAGGGAACCAGAGAACGTGGATGCTATAGTCCCTGGCGTTGCAAAAAGTTGGACAGTACTGACTGAGTGAACTGAACTGAACACCTTTTTTGTTGAACTTATTTATATCAATGTGAATTTTTTCACATTGTGGATATTTTGGACCACAAGAAAGATTAGTCCAGAACACTTTATTTTGAAATTAATAATCCACTTATTAAGCTTCAAGTGAATTAATAATCCATTTATTAAACTTCAAATGTGAAGCTCTAAAGCTCTTATCTATCATCAAGATTTAGAGTTGACTACATATCTCATCATTCTAATAAATTAAATAGCTTTTAATAATCATATTAAAGGCAATTTTACAAATAATTCTTTATATTTTAATATTTTAAAAGTTTTCATAATTTTAATACATTTGATTCTTATTTGAGGGGTATCATTTTACTCACCCAAATAAAAAGTAAAATTCTTATGTAGCAACACAATTCTTGGAAGTCTAAGAAATTAAACTTCTGCCTTGGAAGAGTAATTTTTTTTTTTTGGTAAGTCAATTGAAATTTCAAGTTAATACTATGAATCTAAAACAATTACTCAAGAAGATATTTTAAATTGAAATTACAAACTAATCTACTGTTAAAAGAAGCAAAATTATATTAAAAGTTACATAAATTTTAAATACCTAGTATATGAAAATTATTCCTTAAGAAGAATTACAACTATTAAGGGTTTGGTTATCTTTGTCATTTAATACTATTTTTAAAACCTTAATAAAACAAATAAAACCTTAATGTTTGAATACCACCAAATTCAAATTTTGAAGCCCTAGCTGGCTTCAAATACATTGTTGTTGTATTTGAAGATGGGGCCCTTAAGAGGTAATTAAGGTTATATAAGGGGCTTCCCTGGTGGCTCAGTGGTAAAGAATCTGCCTTAATGTAAGAGATGTGGGTTCAATCCCTGGGTCAGGAAGATCCCCTGGAAAAGAAATGGCAACCCACTCCAGTATTCTTGCCTGGGAAATCCCAAGGATAGAGAAGCCTGGTGGGCTACAGTCTACGGGGTCCCAAAATAGTTGGACACAGTTGAGAGACTAAACAACGGGGTTATAAGAGATCATGAGAGTGGATCTTAATATGATAGATGGTTTCATAAAAGGTGAGAGAGATATATCTCTCTCTGTCCTCACACTCGGACAAGCAACAGGTCATGTGGCCACAGTGAGATGGTGGCCACGTACAAGCCAAGAGAAGCAGCCTCAGAATGAAACTACCAGGCTGGCACCTTGATTTTATACTTCTTAGCCTCCAGAATGGTGAGAAATAAATTTCTGTTGTTTAAGCCACTCAGTCTATGATATTTTGTTATGTAGCTCAAGCAGATTAAAGCAGTTCTCAACTAAGGGTGAGATTAAGAAAAATGACATGAGTTTAGAGAGAGGAGGGGAAAATATATTATTCTAGCTGAGTAGAAGGCTATATTCCTGAGAGGTATAGTGTGTGATTGTAGCATTAAGGATTCACTGAGGTTTGTGTTCATGGGTTTAAAATTACACTAGAGTAAGCAAAAAATGAGGAAACAGAGGAAACAAAGGAAACAGTGACAGACTTTATTTTCTTGGGCTCCAAAATCGCTGCAGATGGTGACTGCAGCCATGAAACTAAAAGACACTTGCTCCTTGGAAGAAAAGTTATGACCAACCTAGACAACATATTTGAAAGCAGAGACATTACTTTGCCAACAAAGACCCATCTAGTCAAAGCTATGGTTTTTCCAGTAGTCATATATGGATGGGAGAGTTGGACTCTAAAGAATGCTGAGTCCCAAAGAATTGATGCTTTTGAGCTGTGGTGTTGGAGCAGACTCTTGAGTCCCTTGGACTGCAAGGAGATCCAACCAGTCCATTCTAAAGGAAACCAGTCCTGAATATTCATTGGAAGGACTGATGCTGAAGCTGAAAACTCCAATACTTTGGCCACCTGATGGGAAGAGCTGACTCATTTGAAAAGACCGTGATGACAGGAAAGATTGAAGGCAGGGGGAGAAGGGGCTGACAGAGGATGAGATGGTTGGATGGCATCACCGACTCAATGGACATGAGCTTGAGTAAGTTCCAGGAGTTGGTGATGGAAAGGGAAGCCTGGCATGCTGCAGTCCATGGGGTCGCAAAGAGTCGGACATGAATGAGCGACTGGACTGAACTGAACTGAACTGAACTAAAGAGTAAGTATGATTTTGTTCTTCAGGCATACAGCTGTGTGGGTTCCAGTGGGTTCAAATGCATGTACAGTTGTGTCTAACCAGGGCCGTGGTCTTACCAAGTGAAAAATCAAAATGAGAAGGGGGATAGGGAATGGAGAGCAACTACAGTGATATGATTACAATGATTAACCATGGAATTTAAGTTTGCTGGAGGAAGAGGGGTGGTGAATGCTGCTACTAACAAAATGAGGGACAGAGATGAGTGATAGAATCAAAGATCTGGAGATTCTGTCAGAGCCAAAGTATGGATGGGGTGGGGGGGGGTATGATGGAAGGAGGGAATGAAAAGCAAAAATTGTGGTCAATGAATTGAATTGCTTAAATTGAGATTATGGAAGTTTCCTAGTGACAAAATCTAGACTAGGATCATAGAAGTCATTTGTTGAGGTAGGTTGCTAGATAACATCATTACATGGTTGGAGGAGAAAAACTCAAGAAATGAAGAGAGAAAAAAAAACTGTTGGAAGGAAAATCTGCATTTACATTTGCAGATTTGGTATTGGAAAGAGTGACAAAGACCCAGGAGCTAAAGTCATTGACATACAAACGGGAGTAACTGGAGTCCGTGAAAATCGGTAACAATGGGGGGAATGAGTGGTATAATCTGATTACATCAGAATCATATCTGAGAGATTTGAATATTGAAAGTTATTTAAAAATAACCCATGTATTTTCAAGTGCAATGTGACATTTTCCAAGAGATATCTTTGACTAAGCCATTGAAAGCCTCAAAATGTTAGACTGATAATGACACAGAGGGTGATTGCAGAAAAGAAAGCTCTTAAATGAGAAAATAATATAAAAATGAGAAATTAATATTAAAGATACTTTAAACAAAATCTCATGTATTTGGAAATCAAATGTCTGCTTTAAATGATGGGTGTATCTAAGAAGGCATAACAAGGAAAATTAGAAAGTATCTGTAATAGAATAAAAATAAAAGAGAATTTACTAGAATTTGTTGCATGCAGCTGAAGCTGCTCAATGCAATTAAATACACTGTGTAGTCTTGAATAAGGTATGAAAACAAATAATGGATACTAGCATAAGTAGCCTGCCATACTCTTCTTTCTGTGGGATTTTTCCAGGCAAGAATACTGGAGTGGGTTGCCATTTCCTTCTCTAGGGGATTTTTCCAACTCAGGGATCGAACCTGGGTCTCCCACATTGCAGGCAGACTCTTTACCATCTGAGCTATCAGGGAAGCCCTTTTTCTAGTTTTAGTCCCTATTTTTTCCTTACTTCTATAAATTCCAGGTGCTTCGAATTCTTTAGCTTTTTAAAAACTTTGCAGCATAAGCAAGAATTTTGTAATTGACTTTTCATACTGTTAATTTAAATTTCTCTTAGGTTTTCTAAGCCATGTACCTCTAGTCCTTGTACTTTCTAACTTCCAACATTTTATTGCTATGGTTTCCTCTCCAATCATGTCCGTGGCTTTTAAAGTTATATTTTAAAGTTTTAAAAATTATGATACTTTAATGTCTTTTTATTGGGGTTTAGAGCAAAAGCTAAAGTAGATGAGCATGTCAAATATAATTAATTTACCTGGAAGTATTTTATAGATTTAAGCTTATTAATATTTATCTATCTATCTATACATATAATGATATAACTTGTAGTGGGCCAGAGTGTTTTTTTTTTTTTAATTTAATAAACTGAAAATAGTCTCAGAGATTCAATAGAGTTTGCAATTTTTTCCTCTAAACACAACATGTTCATTTGGAGCATTCACTCCTATATATGTAAGAGCACATACAAAATCTTTTTTATGAGGACCAGTTACATAAATTCAGTGGGTGCAGAGCATAATGGTGGGACATCTGTCTATTTAAACTGTGGAAAACTGAGCAATTCAAGGTATCAAACACTTAGATTCTCTTTTGCAGTAAAAAATAAATAATTCTAAAGACTTAGTTTCAGAGGCAAGGAAAGATCAAGTGAAAGATTTTACACCAATTCCCAGGCATAGGATTCTTATGATGTGGCAATAATTTCCCGGATCTGCAATCTATCTGCTATGTAATGATTTCTGTGACAACAGGGTGCCACCAACACAGTCTCATGGAAACTGTGTACCTGGAAAGAATTCACAAAAATATTTACGTCTATATACAAAAATGAGAACAGTTTTTATTCTTGAGAGCCTTTAGATTTAAATTAAATTAGATAATTGAGATTTCTATTGCTTCCTCCCCACATAAGGCTTTACCATTTGATTTTCCATGCATTGACAATAGGCTATATCCTTGTTTATTTGAGAAAGTTGGATTCCTTTCCCTTTCAGGAAACAGATGGAATGTTTTCTTTGGGGCTAAACTTTATGCTGTTGTAAAATGAAGACTTCATTTAAGAACATTTTGTAATCAAGTAAGGGAAGATTAAATAAATCTTGACCTTGGTTATTTTTTGAGCATTTTTGTGATATATTCAAATGAAGATGTTTTCTTTCTCAATCACCAATTATTTAAATATATTTTAACAGGGCTTGCCTGGTGGCTCAGATGGTAAAGAATCTGCCTGCAATTCAGGAGACCTGGCTTGGATCCCTGGGTTGGGAAGATCCAGGGTTGGCAATCCACTCCAGTATTCTTCCCCTGGAAATCTCATGAACAGAGAAAGCTACAGGCCATGGGGTCACAAGAGTCAGACATGACTGAGCAACTCACACTTTAACAGGGATGAAGCCTTAATCTAGCAAAATCATAAAATGAAAGAGCCAAGAGTGTAGTGAGAGACAGTTTACTGCATACCTCAGTATGCAATAGTGCTTCAAAGAGTAAAATATTTTATTGGCAGTTTAGTTGAGACAGCTCTTTTGCCTTCCTCTCCATAAAACTTCCTTTCAAGTAGGGTGAGTCGGGTACATTTAGGATTCAACTAAGGAGAGGTAGAGATGAGGATACTGCTGGTTTGTATTCAGTGGGCTATATCTGAATGATTTTTTTACATGCATGTATAGTTCAGTTACTGTTACCTATTTCAGTATATCATTTTCGTTATGCACTGAAAATATCTGGGTTGTAGGCTTCCCTGGTAGCTCAGCTGGTAAAGAATCTCCTGCAACGCAGGAGACCCTGGTTTGATTCCTGGGTTGGGAAGATCTACTGGAGAAGCGATAGGTTACCTACTCCAGTATTCTTGGGCTTCTGTGGTGGCTCAGCTGGTAAAGAGTCTGCCTGCAATGTGGGAGACCTGGGTTTGATCCCTGGGTTAGGAAGATCCCCTGAGAAGGGAACAGCTACTCACTCCAGTATTCTAGCCTGGAGAATTCCATGGATTGTATAGTCCATGTGGTCGCAAAGAGTCAGACACGACTGAATGACTTTCACTTCACTTCAAAGTAGAAACACATTTTGAAATGTGTTATAGACTAAGAGTTTGTTTCCACACTGCCCCCCACTCCAATTCATTTATTGAAGCCCTAATCCAAAGTGTGATGGTATTAGGAGATAGGGTCTTTGGGAGATAATTAGAAGAATCATGAGGGTTGGGTCCTCAAGACAGGATTAATGTTCTTTTAAGAAAACACTTCCTGGGTGGCTCAGTGGTAAAGAATCCTCCTATCAATGCAGGACATGCAGGAAACGTGAGTTCATCCCTCCATTGGGAAGATCTCCTGGAGGAGGTTATGGCAAGCCACTCCAATATTCTTGCCTGAGAAATCCCATGGACAGAGGAGCCCGGTGGGGTACAGTCCATGGGGCCACAAAGAGTCAGACGTGACTGAGCGACTAAGCACACACACATGCAAGAAAAGGAAGACAGACTAGAGTTTTCTGTATCTCCCTCACTATGTAAAAATACTTCAAGAAGGTGACTGTCTACAAGCCAGGAAGAAAGCCCTCGCCAAGAAATGGACTAAATGCCACAAATGCAATTATAAATGCACTGAATTTGATTTTTGATGGAAAGCTTGCAATATATATTTTATCAGAATTCACATGTTTTTAAGGACATAAACATGCTGTACTACAAATGGCACAGGTGTCCATGTGTGGAGTCATGTATTTCATACATGTCAATATATCAGATCCTACTGGGTCTGTCCTGGCTGAGGTTTGACAGATCAATATGAAACTGTGTGCAAAATTGCCACCAACATCACAATATGTCCTAAAGAAACCCGCTGTTCCTACAATTTCATCAATAAGTCAATGTGGGGTTGGTTACACAATTATGTAGCTTAACCTCCAACAGTGACAATTTAATCTGAGAGCACTCTTTTTGAAAGAAACTTAACTTTCAGACAGATATAAATACAATCATATGTTAAGGATTTTATTTAGCTCATTATTTAACTTATTAATTAGGAAACTGGGACTATGTTAAATAAGCTCAAAGGGAAATACAAAGATATATATATATATACGCTTATATATATATACACACACACAAGAAAGGTTCAATTGATTTATTTCTTCCCCCACTGTGGACGAAGTTAGTATTAGCTCCAGTTTCACTTTCATTTCAGCATTTTTGAAATAGATTGAATTGAATTTTTGCAGTATGTTGAATTGAATGTGAACTGAAGATAAAACTTAACTTTGTCCATGGTGGGGGAAAGAGATCAACTGAACCTGTACTTTTTATATCTACAGACAAGCATTATTTTGTATTTCTATCAAGTATATCAATTGTATCTACAGTTTATCGAGTGAGAAAATACCTCACTAAGAATCATTAAGATAACCCAGAAGGATGTACTCTAGATGAGAGATGGACAAACTTTTCCGGTAACGAGCTAGATAGTAAGTATTGGGCAATACTGCCTGTGCTGTGAGTACTCAAGTCAGCCATTGTAGAGCCACCAATAACAAAACAAATGGATATGGTTATGTATGAATAAAACCTTATTTTCAGAAGCTGATGGTGGGCTAGCAGGTTGGTTTTGTCAGCTCCTGTTCAAGACAGTGCAGAGTTGTCTACGGAAACATATCATTCCCCCTGTACCACTTTAATCAGCTAGATTGCAACTTTGGGAGAGGGTTAGTTTAATTGCAGGGGACTTCCCTGGTGGCCCTGTTGATAAAGAACCCACCTACAATGTAGGAGACTCACTCTCTGCGTCAGGAAGATCTCCTGGAGAAGGAAATGACAACCCACTCCAGTATTCTTGCCTTGGAAATACCATGGACCGAGGAGCCTGGTGGGCTACCGTCCATAGGATCACAAGAGTCAGAAACAACTTATCGACAACACCCCCCACCCAGTTTAATTGCAATTAACATTTACTCTGAAATCTAATCTTCTGAATCTGTGTTTCAAGGAAGGGGTTTATTAGAATTCCCAAGCAAACATTTTGAAACTCAGGTGGCTTGTGGACTTGGATAGTTTTCCCTTAGTCCTGTGTTATTTATCAAGTCCATTTTATCTCACAGCTTTTCTTTCATAATTAAAAAAACATTTTCAGGAAAAAAATTATTTTTGAGTTCTGAACTTATATTTATTCTTTTTTTTCTGTTAGGTTTTGCCCTGATAAATATGTATTTAATGGTTGCTACATTTAGGATGATTTTTTAAAAGCATATTTAATCCTTATTTTTCATTATCCTTGTTTGAAGGGTTGGTCTGAATTATCAGCTGACATTAATGTTCACAGAAACCTTATTTTGTTGACGCTTTAAATATATAGAAGCCTCATTTTGTTGATGCTTTAAACATCCATTTAGTATTGCAGAAAATAACCTTCATTGAATGCCCTTTGAGCTTTATCATCTCACTAGTAACAATAAAATATATTATTTTGCTCAATCTGTTCTATCCTGAACCATTTCCTTTCATTTTACAAAACCTAAAATTAAGATCTTTTCTTTGATAAGAAATGGAAAGCAGTTATACATCATTCAAAATATTTTAGCACTGGTTTCATAAATGATGGATTATCTTCTGATATTTAAAATATAGTTTGATTTGCCAATATTGGATAATCTTTAAGAAGTGAATCTACTGTATAAAAAATCTATGTTTTTGACTATTATTATTTTTAAAAGAAGTATAGTAATTTATATCACAAATTATAATTTTTCTTTCTACTAAAATACTCCAAGTAAAAAAGAAGCAAAATCATGAGAAAACATATATGACAGAGGTAAGAAAGTCTATTTCAAATAAGTATATGTAAAAATTTTTAAATCATAAAAGGATAAGCTTATTTCTAATAAAGTTTTTAAATGTATTAAAAAATTTGGCTGAAGATACATTATACAAAATTAGAGGAAAAAAAGAAAAGACACAACCTAGGAGAAGACTCTGGTAATTTATGCCATGCTGATTGATATGGACCCACCGTCCAGAATGAACAACAAATAATTAAGAAAATGCAAACAATGCCAAAGAAAAATTGGCAACTATATGAATTCACTGAAGCTGAAATCCCCATAGCCAATAAGCCATAAGAGTCAATAAACAAATGAAGAAATGCACAACCTCTTTAGATATTATCAAGGGAAATTAAATTAAAACACAATAGAAAATAACTTCAAGTGCTTAAAAATAGTAGAAAACAATATCTCTTCTGTTCACTACTCATTGGCCAGAACTAGTCACATGGTCCCACTTAAATTTAAGTGGGCAGAAATGGCTGAAAAGCAGAGATAAGATATATTTGATGAGTGGCACAAATGGATAGCATTGCTGCTATTAATACCATGCATAACAATTTGGTAATGTCCATCAAAGGTGAAGTCGTGTGTAATCCATGACTTGGGATTTCCATTTCCAGGAAACAAATGGAAATACTTCTGTACATATGCAAGAGATGATATATATTTAAAAAGTTCTTAGAAGCATTGCTTGCAATAGAGAAAAATGACTATCAAAGCAATAAAATTATTCTGGCATATCCACACAATCGAATGTTTTATAGTCATTAAAATGAGTGTTCTAGGATCCATTAATCAGCCTGGATAATTCTTAAAAGCACACAATGAATAGGAGAAAAAATAAACTAGGCATTTAGTGTTATATAAAATGATCTTTGAGAACTTGAAAATACTGAAAGCAATACTTTATGTTGTTTAAGGATAGCTCTTGATCTCAAAAGCATGAACTCATGAGTAGAAAGTATGTTTGATGCCTTCAGGAAGATGAGTCACCTCTGCGGGGTGGTGGGGGGTGGGGAGTTAGATATCATAGTGGAATACAAAAGAAGCATTAACTCCTTCAGGGTCCTCTTAAGTGTTCATTTAAAGCAAATGGGGCAAAATATTCAATATGGCTAGTATACATGTGAGTATTTAGAATAACGTTTTCTCATTATTTGTTTGACATTTTTCTAATTAGAAAATAAAATCAGGAGATGGAATGAGTGGTAGGGTAATCCTGAAATGTCTGGCCTCAGAAAGCTCTTCTAAATCATGCACGCATAGTTGAAATCAACTTAGATAAATAGACATATTTCACAGTGATAAGATTAAAGTTTTAAATGACCATAAAGTGAAATTGATGCAAAGAAAGAGTGAGAATGTTCCTGTTTCTTCCAGCTTCTCCAGTCACTCTAGATGGCACTTAATTTAGTTTGACCTTGTGCTGGGTCCCGCAAAGACCTTCCCTCCAAATTCTTGACATTTCCTATAAGAGGCTCTGGTTTTGACAAAAATTCTCAGAATTTACAATTATTTTCAACACTTTTGTGCATATTATTTGGGTCTTTCCTGAGAATGCAAGCATCCAGAGGTCTGTAAGAATGCCGCATCATACTTATATAAGTGCCTACCATGGTGGATGTGAGAGTTGGACTATAATGAAAGCTGAGCACTGAAGAATTGATGCTTTTGAACTGTGGTGTTGGAGAAGACACTTGAGAGTCCCTTGGACTGCAAGGAGATCCAACCAGTCCATCCTAAAGGAAATCAGTCCTGAGTATTCATTGGAAGGACTGATGTTGAAGCTGAAACTCCAATACTTCGGCCACCTGATGCAAAGAGCTGACTCATTTGAAAAGACCCTGATCCTGGGAAAGATTGAAAGCAGGAGGAGAAGGGGACGCCAGAGGATGAGATAGTTGGATGACATCACCGACTCAATGGATATGAGTTTGAGTAAACTCTGGGAGTTGGTGATGGACAGGGAGGCCTGGTGTGCTGCAGTCCACGGGGTCACAGAGAGTCGGACATGACTGAGCGACTGAACTGAATGGTGTTATTTTAGGAATGATCTCCTTCAGTATACCTTGCAGTATTCAGAGGTTTAACATAATCATCACACTCATTGGTAGAGGGGTTATAACCAATTGGGTGCATGCGTGTGTGTGTGTGGGGGGGTGGGCAGCAAACTGGTGGGGCTGGGGCAAACACAGAAATATTTCCATATAGGCTAATTTGCTCTCAAGTTGGGGATGGTGGAAGCATCTAACAAGTGATTACGTATGTGTGTCTTGCACATTGTAGGTTTATCTACTATAATGCAATATGCATGTTCTAAAAACCCCTCAAGGGCCTCCCTGGTGGCTCAGTGGTAAAGAATCTGCCTGCCAATGCAGGAGACGCAGGTTCAATTCCTGGGTCAGGAAGATTTCCTGGAGTAGGAAATGGCAACCCATTCCCATATTCTTCCTAGGAAATTCTGTGGATGGAAAAGCCTGGAGGGCTACACTCCATAGGGTTGCAAAGAGTCAGACACAACTGAGCGACTTCACTTCACTTTCACTTTACTCTATGACACAGCAATTTCACTACTGGGTACTTAATCCAAGAATAATAAAAACTTCGGGTCACAAAAACATGTCCTATAATATTTATATTTGCTTTGTCCTAATCCTATATTAGTTCAAACTGAATACAACCTGAACACTCATCTCAGGTGAATGGCTTACTAATCATGTTACAGTATAAGCATACCTGGGGTACTACCCTGTAATGAGAAGGAATGGACAATTGACATACACGACAGCATCTATGAATGTCCAAACATTGCCTTGAGCAAAAGAAGCAAAAAGATTGAAAAAAATAGAGAGTGTACTATTTATTTCCACTTATATGAACTTGCAGGATACACAAACTGAAGAATGGTGATAGAAATCAGAACTAAAGCTGCCTGGAGGAAGTGGGGGAATAAATTGGAAAGGGGCATGAAAAAAATTTATAGAGTAATGGAATTGCTCTGTATCTTAAAGCACTGTATGCATGTATGACAGCATTTGTCAACATTCAATGAGCTGTATAATTAAAATCAATAAATATTATCTTATGTAAATTGACTTTAATAAAAATAATAAAAAAGTAGAATAAAATGACATCTATTATTATTTAAAATAATTGGCCAGTGTTGAATTTAAAATGACTGCAAATTTATATGGAAAGATCTATTTCACATCAAAAATGTGACCTTGGTGACAATACAATTTACTATCTAAATTAGGACACTTTTGAGAGTAAAAGGTATATTACCCATAGTTTTGCTGGGTTAAAATGAGTAAATCAGAACATTGCTAGAAATCTGGAAGTATGGTTATCCTAGATATGAGTCATTTACAAAAACTGTGACTTCAAGGTCTATAGAAAAATTACTTGTAGAGGTAGACTCACTGCCTGATTATTTATATCTTTGGAAAGTTCATGCGCAGCTTAGAATTTCCAGGAACTGTCAGTAGGATGATGGCACTGAGACCTTCTGTATTCACAACTTACTGTTTATATGGTGTGAATCAGACATATTCAGTGATGTCTACAAACCTCATGATTCTGTTACTGAAATAACTGAAACTGTCTTCCTCTGTTCATCTCTCATCCACATGTACATCTGAGCTCACATAATTGTTAGAGTAATGCCTGGTTCACACTCCAGACTTTGACACATGGAGTTATTCCCCAAGTTGGAGTGCGAGTCTAAAGAAAGTGATTTATCTCTCAATCAATGATTAGTACATGCTGCTATTTTCCCCAAAGTCAGACTTTAACAGAAATATTTACAGGGTGGATTGGGGATGCCAAAAAGTAGAATTATAATGAAATCTGAATCAGAAAGGGATTTCTGGTGAAGGTGATATTTGAACTGAGTTTTTAAGGATATATTTGCATTATATGTATAATGCAATATACATTTCCCAGATGGTTCAGACGGTAAAGAATCTGTCTGGAATGCAGGAGACCTGGGGTCAGTCCTTTGGTTGGGAAGATCCCCTGGAGAAAGGAATGTGAGAGAGTCAATTCCTAGGCAGGTTGATAAGAAGTCCAGGGTCCCTGAGGAGGAGGAAAGGGATCTGGGGCTCTCAAGGAGGAGATAGGGGTCTGGAATTCTCAAGGAGGAGGAAAGGACAAACATTTTTTTTTTTCCTACATTCCTTAGTAAGGATTATATAACAACAATGTACCATGCTTGAGGACAGTTTCTCCTTCTTGAAAACCTTCTGACTAATCCTGTTATCTTAAAATGTATATTAGGGGAGTGGGTCTGGTAAGATCTTTCTATTGTTAGTTCTAATCCTGTCATCTTAAAATATAAATTACGGGAGTGGGTCTAGTAAGATCTTTACAACCTTGAGACATTCTTTTGATTTATTGTAATAACCAATTAAAAAAGTATATAATTCTCTTTCTAAGACTAGCAAGGGGGCACTCTCCATCCCCCTTCTGATGTCTTTGTCTGAAGCTTCCTCTGTCCCTTTTTCACTTTAATAAAACTCTGCTACACAAAAGCTCTTGAGTGATCAAGCCTGGTCCCTGGTTCTGAAGCTGAATCTTCTTCTTCAGAGATCACAAATACGAAAGCTATCAAATTCACCATAAGCTATCAAATGGCTACCCACTTCACTGTTATTGCCTGGAGAATTACATGGACAGAGGAGGAGCCTGGTGGGCTACAGTCCATGATGTCACAAAGTGTGACACGACTGAGCAACTCATTCACACACACACACACACACACACACACACACGCATTATATAGGCAGATAAAAGCTTCTGCCTACTTCTTTGTAATAATCACACTAGAATCCTTAGCTGCCATGCTAGCTATCTGACTGCTCCCAGATTATCATGCTGTGAGGAAGCCCAATGTACCACCTGTAGAAGGACCACATGGAGAAACTCGAACACTGCGAAAAGTGGTTTCCCTTATACCAGGTATGTGCCAATGTTCTAGCTGCAGCCTCCTCTGACTGCAACCTCATAAATAGGACTTAATGCCAGACCACCTTCTGAATTCCTGACCCCCAGAAACCATGAGAGATAATAAAGTACTGTTTGAAATCAGTTAGTTTGGGGTTGATTTGCTATGCAGCATTGAAGCTCCAATCCTTTGGGTACTGATGTGATGAGCCGACTCATTGGAAAAGACCTTGATGCCAGGAAAGGTTAAAGGTAGGAGGAGAAGAGGATGACAGAAGATGAGATGTTTGAATGGCATCATTGACTCAATGGACATGTTTAAGCAAGCTCTGGAATATGGTGAAGGACAGGGAAACCAGGCATGCTGCAGTCCACAGGGTTGCAGAGAGTCAGACACAACCTAGCGACTGAACAAATAGATAATTGGAAAAATATGGTAAATCACAAACCCCAGGAAGAGAAATTTGACCTAAGTTTAGTATTAATAATCAATGAAGGACCACAAAAAATCTGGGTAGAAGAATAATAAGATTAATGTGATAGTTTAAGATGTTCAGACAAATGGCAGTGTTCAGGATCACCTGAGAGCAGGGATGCCTGGAAGTAGAGAAGTGACCTCAGAGTGTTCTGAGAACCAAATGAACAGTCTTTGGCAAGGCTGAGATTTTGCTATTTACAGGAACATTTCTCTTTTTAAAGGTAGAATTGTTTTAGGGAAGTTGCATATGTTGATTTGGGGAATTTATTCATATTTTAAAAGTCTCGACCTCTTAATGAACATCCTACTGAGTCATTTTCTGAAAAATACATTTGCTTCCTTATAATTCTGTTTTATAAATGTGGGCATTCATTAATTGGTTAAATAACCTTATTTATTAGTCATTTTGTTCATTATTTTTAAATCTCCATTTAGCACTGCTACTGTGTGGAAACCAAGAGATTTCGTTAACATTACATGATATAAAATTGATGAGCTAACATCAAACTTTGTCCTAAAAACTTACTTAAAGCAGCAAGCTTTAGTATAAATTTGAGCAATCAGTGCACTTCACAACATAGTACCCTTTAGTTAAACACCATTTTGCTATTGTTGTTCAGCTGTTATGTCATGTTGGATTCTTTGTGACCCCATGCACTGTAGTCTACCAGACTCCTCTGTCCATGGGGATTTCCAGGCAAGAATACTGGAGAGGGTTGCCATTTCCTTCTCCAGGCGACCTTCCTGGACCAGGGATTAAACCCATGTCTCCTGCATTGGCAGGCAGATTCTTTACTGATGAACATATCAATTATATCAAAGTGGTGAACCTTTGATACATATTTCTATTATTGCTGATGCTTGATAAAAATCTCTAACTGTGAAGCATGCGATTTTGCAGCACAGGTAACCCAAGGGTCAGTTTTCCTCTCTCTAATTGATGATCCCTTCCATCTATTACCTTAGAAAGAGAAGGGTTATCTCATTGCTCATGCCCTCATTGTGTCTGGCATGTGGCTGCTCCCACACAACACCCTTACCCTGTTCTCTGCTTTACCATAAACCATTGCTCACTTCCCTGCTGCTCACCCACTGAAGCTGCTCAACCAACAACTCTTCATCTTGGCCTTTTCCTGTCTTTCGGGCCAGCTGAGAGGAATACACGGAGTGGGCTATGCTTCTCTTCATTTCCTGGTGTTTTCTTCTCTAGAACTCTTACAGAAAGCTCTAGAAAGTATCAGGCTCTACCAAATGGTACCAAGAGAAACATTTAAACCAGGAGAGAAATATTTTAAGTTGCTCATCGAATGGAATAGTTGATTACTTGTGCCTCAGAAGCTGTATTTTATGTTCAGAGTGTTCTAGAATATCCATCCTGGTCTGGTCTCTGTTTCTCTCTTTGAAAGTGGTTCTCTCCTTTTTCTGGGAAAGATTGAGGGCTGGAGGAGAAGGGGGAAACAGAGGATGAGATGGTTGGATGGCATCACCGACTCAATGGACGTGAGTTTGATCTAGCTCCAGGAGTTGGTAATGGACAGGGAAGCCTGGCATGTTACAGTCCATGGAGTCTCAAAGAGTTGGACACCACTGAGTGACTGAACTGAACTGATTTCCTTTTTCTAATTTCCACCATCCAAGCCTTGCTCTTCTTTCTGGAAATTCTACTCATGGCCCATACATTAAATCCAGCCTCTTGCTTTATACTTTTCCAAGAAGTCAAGAGGATTTCTGCCAAGCCTTAAAGGTGGGTCAGAGCTCTCCAAGTTCCCTTCCCCATTTATTCTCCAGTATAAATTGTAGACATTTTATTCTTTGGATTATAGAATCTCCTCTCCTTCCACCCCATTTCTCAAGGTCAAATATTAATTGTCAGAAATTCTATAACCTAGCTCCTAAAACCAAGGAATATTTTTAAGTGCATTTAAGTTGGAGATGTTACTTCACATTATTTTGCAAGCAGTATTAATTTACACAGCTCAATCTTTTCCTCCATCCTTTCCATATTTTATCCCATCAGGTCTATTTAAGAATTAGAATAGGTCTGGAGGGAAGTTGAATTTTTTGAAATGGCTCTTCTCTTTAGGTACAGAAACTATTTAGGGAAATCTAGAAATTAGCTACATTAAATATATCAAAGAAACATAACAGTTTCTTGTCTAGGGGAAAGGGAAGGATAGATTTAGCTTTCCATAAAATAGAAGAAATCCCTGAGTAACTTGTAAATATTTTTGCTTAATGCATTTAAAAATAAAACTTAGTGCAGAATTGCTTAGCATCCTATTTTGCTTCATTTATGCACAAGAGTAGAACATATTAAATAACTAAGTGTTTGCTAAGAGCATTTCTGGGCTTCCGAGGTGGTGCTAGTGGTAAAGAACCCACCTGCCAATGCAAGACACATAAGAGAAGCAAGTTCAATTCCTGGATCAGGAAGATCCCCTGGAGGAGCACATGGCAACGCATTTCAGTATTCTTGCCTGGAGAATCCCATGGGCAGAGGAGCCTGGCAGACTACAGTTCATAGGGTCGCAAAGAGTCAGCTACTCCTGAAGTGATTGAGCACGCACAAGAGCACTTCTGACTCCCCAAAATGTAGCTGTTGCAAACCCAAGAATGACTGAAATGTTTGAGAAAGGAAAAGAAGGCCAGTATGGCTGGAGTCTAATGTATATTTTCCCAAAGCTTTTATGTTAGAAAATGAAGAATGGAGAAGATGGGTATGTCTCATATTCAAAATTTTGTATTCTTACGTAGAAAGAAAAAAAAAGGAGATCAGGAGAAAACTTCATTCTTTTTCTAAGTAAGAATACAAAATTTTGAATATGGCAAGAACCATCACAATATTGTAAAGTACTTATCATCCAGTCAAAAATAAAATATTAGAAAAGAATGAAGATTAGAAGGATGTTTTAGATCTTTCTTCTCTTGACCACTAGCGATGTCCAGGACCCTTCCCTTGTCAGAGAGAACTGGAGAAGTAAGAGAACAATTACGGAGGAGATTTAGAATATTTTGCATCCTTTTAGAAATAAGGAATAAGAGAAAATCTTTTCAGCTTTTTCACCTGGGAATTTGACCTGGCTTTCTGACATGTCACTGTGGTTCACCTTTGCGTTGCTGATGTTGAACGCAGTCCTTCAGCTAATATCTTATTTTCTCCTTTTTGGGGAAGCAAGCCTATAAGGTGTTTAGTGGCTCAGGTGGAACAGCAGGAGGAATTTACTAATAAAAGATTTTGGAAGAAGAAGTAAGAGAGAGAGGCTGGCATGATTTTTAGTGGCAGCATGCAAAGTGTCCCCCTGGAGGGAATGGCTGTCTCCTGCCAATCACAAAGATTCTTCCAGCTGTCAATCACCATGCTGCCTAGATTCTGCCAACTCAAGGAACTTGCATATTCTGTGCTGGAGGCTTTTTTTTTTTTAAGCATCATGAAAGTAGATAAAAGTATTGTTGAACTGATGGAAGTAAATGACATACTTGCTTGATGAATTTGCAACCAAATAAAACATATTCTCCTTCTCTTCTAAAAGTCAAATTCTTTCTGGTGTATTAATAACTTTTCATGTACTTTATACTTCAGGATGGATATACATGTGTAGGAGTCTTTGAAGTAAAGTGACCTTTGTACTTTTTAGGAACCTTATAGAAAATAACCTGGAGAAGGAAATGGCAACCCACTCCAGTATTCTTGGCTGGAAAATCCCATGGACAGAGGAGCCTGGAAGGCTACGATCCATGGAGTTACAGGGAGTTGGACATGACTGAGTGACTAACACACACATAGAAAATAAAACAATTGTTAGATTTTCACTGAGGTCATGACTTGACTTTCAGTGACTCCAGGTCGTCACTTACACACACACACACACAATGTGAGTTTCAACGGAAAATTTTACATCTTATAAATATCTTAAATATGGAATATTTCAACTATAAAATGTATGCAGTTTGAAATATTCAATTCTAAGTTTTTGTTTCAGTGAAACAATCAAATACAGAGACCTATATATAATAGCCAAATTCCAAGTAATTATCCTATTTACAGAGAAAAGGTAGATACTAACTTGAGGGACTATAAAAGGGTAGAATTACCAAGTCAGAACCTACTGTAGGAGGTAAAATAGAATGAGATACCCCTAAAACCCTTTGTGGGTGGGCTGTTTACTTTGCTTAGAGTGGAGATTCAGGAGAGATGACTTTCCCCTGGACAGAAAGAGTCTACTCTCTTTCCCTTTTTCTCAATCAGCCATTAGCATAGAATTGAGAATGTCTCTTGCTTCTTTCCTTACTCCCATTCATTTTTACTTAAATGTGCACCTGTAGGTGAAGGTTTCCCACTCTGCACCTCCTCAGAGGTTCTCAGACCCTTGGCTCTGTTGTGGTTACTTAACTCATGGTGGTGTCAACATTGGATTCTACCTTTCCAGCTATATTTATGTGATTCATAATGTATTGCATCTATAATCTAACTCCATAAATAGCAGATATAACCATATGTTACATACAGGTAAACCAGATGATGTGAAAAAGCCAGAAACCTAGTATCTGAAAAAATAACAACCAATGTGAAAAAACACCGGCAAGATTAAAATCTTATAATGCACAGAAATCTCATGAAAAAGTCAAGCTGCTTATTTTTCCACAATTTAAATAAAACTGCCAACATATCTTTAATTAAATTTATTTTTATTCTTCTTCTGAGTGAGTTCAGGCATTCCAATATATATCTATGAACATAGCCTAAGGAGTAAACACAATTTTGTCTGTTGACATAGAGTAAATGAGTCCTTGCTGGTAGCAATCATATCTTCCGATTCAATAACAATTCTCCTCCTTTCACCTCAAGAACATAGCACAAAAAAGAGGCCATCAGCCTATCTTCAATGAATGCTTTGCATTATGTGCAATTAAAAAAAAAAAAAAAAACAACTATCATCTACCTATCTATCCACCTACCTATCTTTCTTTATTTCTCTGTTCACACTTTAAATATGCCTAATGACCCTGCTCCTAAGGCAGAGGTTTATTTTCAAAGCAATTGGAATAAACATATTTCTAGAACATTACTCTTGTTTGATGTTAAATGAAGTAGTTAAGGAAGGAAATGTTTTTAACAGGTAATTTGCTTGGTATAGTTCTAATACAAGGCCATATGTAATTGGAAGCTTAATAAATTACTTGGATTAGTTTTATCCTGCTAGAGAGCATTTCTTCTGTTTGCTGTTTCACACTTTTTGAGTTTAAGGTTAGGCAGATGCCTGCTCTTCATATTACAAAGATGTTGAACTAAGTCCAGTAAAATTTTTGTTGGAAGATAATTCTCCATGATATTTTCTGCAATTTTTCACATCTTCAGAACAGAAGCACTGACAATCTTTCATCTCAGCTATTTCCCCAAATATATTTGTGTAGCAAGCAACCCTGGAGAGAGAAATAACTTCACCTCTGGCGCAAAGGTCAGATTTTCTTGCAGCCCATGCTATTAAAGATTGAAGTTTTCTAAGCTTGAGGTCCCTCAGCTGTGATGCAGATCCTCTGCAAACACAGCATCCACTTGGGCCCCTCTATGTCACCCCATGAAATTTGGAGAGCAAGAGGAACCCATACAAGCATGAGGCGCCTGCTTCCTGCTGTGCTGTGAATAGTAAAGTTCTTTGTTTCTGTCCCAGGAGTCTTGGGTCTCTGGTCAGCCTCTGTGAAAATAAAACAGGCTAACTTGTGATTATTCAAGTAGAGTAAAATCTCAGGCCCTTCAAAGGTCTTCCTTGACACACTTCTGATAGGATAAACTGAACCATGTAATATTACATTTTGCCAGGAAAAAAGAAAATTTAAGGGGTCCCTGATAAAGTCTTCTTATTGCCCTTCTTTGTAAGTAAACAGTCAATTCACTTTTTTGTTTGTTTTTTTAAATAGTCAACAAAACTTAGCCTAAGGAAGAACAAGAAAGGTAAAAGAAGAAAATGTATAAGGTTCACAAAGGTCTCAGAAGTGGGGGTCAACTCCCAGGTGTACAAAGCTAGCCATTAAATATTCAATTCATTCAGTTCAGTTCAGTCGCTCAGTCGTGTCTGACTCTTTGCAGTCCCATGAATCACAGCACGCCAGACCAGATAGAAATCCAAATACGATTCCTCACAGAAAGAGACATGAGGTTTCATTCAATAAATATCTAGCCCACATTTTATTATTGTCAGCCCTTTTTTTAATGGAAAGGCAAATATATACTTTATCAGTGCATTTGGGGCTTCCCTAGTGGCTCAGATGGTAAAGGATCTACTGGCAATGCAGGAGACCCAGTTTGATCCCTGGATTGGGAAAATCCCTTGGGGAAGGAAATGGCAACCCACTCCAGTATACTTATCTGGAGAATTCCATGGACAGGGGAGGGAGCCTGGTGGGCTACAGTCCATGGGGTCACAAAGAGTCAGAAACCACTAAGTGACTAACGCTTTATTTTAGCAGTGCATTTGATATATTTTCCTATAAACTCAAGAGGAGCTTCCCAGGTTGTGCTAGTGGTAAAGAACCTGTCCGCCAATGCTGGAGACATAAGAGATGCGGGTTCGATCCCTGGATTGGGAAGTTCCCCTGGAGGAGGGCATGACAACCCAATCCAGTATTCTTGCCTGGAGAATCCCATGGACAGAGGAGCCTTGTGGCCTACAGTCCATAAGGTTGCAAAGAGTTGGATACAACTGAAGTGTGTATAGATATAGTTTCTCCTTTAAAGTTTGGATGAATTAGCTCTCAATAATTAATTTCTTCCATCCTTACTTTTGTTCCATGTACCCTGTTTCAATATACTTGGTAGTAAACAGTTAGCTTTAAAGATATCTTGTCATTTTGATGTACCAAAGATAGAAGTTGTGTAAGTTGGAAGTTTTATATGCCAATGTATGAATAAAATGTCACAATCACTCCCATTTTACATGACAGAAAGGCTCCAAATAACCAAGCTTCATTAGTTGAGTCGATACACATGAAAGAAATCTGTTTTTTAGCTAACATTAGTTTATGTGTCTCAAGTTCAGAAACTGACAGTAATCTTATGATTCATTTTCAATGACAGTTTTGTTTTTAGTGGAAATACTTAGTAAAATGTATTGACAGACTCAATCTCCACTATAAACAGATCACTCAACCCAGAGAGCTCGCTGGTCTCTGATTCAGAGAAAGAAGGAGAAACTACCAGATGGGCACACAGTTTATCTACTATTTAGAAGGGCAAGGACTAGCTTGATATATTTCCTTCTTAAGCTGCACTGAAAAGAGAATTAATTGGACTGCACAAAATCAGCATTGTGTCCTAATGAAGAATAATTTTTAAGTTACATTCTTATCTCAAGTTAGATAGAAGGAAAAAATACATAAGAGTTATATGCTCCTTAAAAATTAAAATGACCACAGGGTACCAATGTCCACAATTTTCCTTTTTGAAGGTGTTTGAAAATATTTTACTTCTTGGGTGGTTTAAGACTGTTTTTAGTTGTTTGAGAATATTTGAAACTAACACATCATCATGGGTGTCCTGCCATTACTGTGATCACAGTTCAGTGGTTTGTATTCTAATTAGGAACTGAGTTTGTTTTTGTTTGTTTAAACTGATCTATTACACTTTTTATTCCTCGATTCTTGAGTAGAATAGCATCCAATATGACAAATAGAACGTTGCTCCCAAGAGTTATAAAATGCATTTGTTTGTTTTTTAGTCTTTCTCCTTCTTGTTTGTAAACCCCAAGAATTTTTTATGGGTCATTTTTAGAGTTCGATCAGAAAAAGAGATCCCAGAGGCTATGTATGTAATAAGGGATTTGACTTTACACAAATGTGGGGCTAGTTACACAATATATGTGCTGCTGATGTTTCTCTGCGAGACACTGGTGGTTGAAGTCCACAGGGTTGGTAGTCTGGAAGGGAAAATTCAAACAGTAAGGGACTCATGGATAAATCTGAACCAGAAATGATGGGGCAAAATGGAATTTAGAATGTACTGGCACCTACATTGATCTCTCACTGTTTCCCAGACTCCTACTTCCCTGGTGGGGCGTTCTGTGGGAGAAGCTCTTGTGCTCAGGGAGTTCAGTGCAACTTGGGGAGGAGGAAGAGGGGAAACACTAGAGAGGCTGACTCAGCAGGTCTGGCGCGAGCTGAAGGAGCTGTGGGCAGAGGTCTCCTGGTATGAAGCAGGTGAGCGCGGGTGAGCGGCATGGACGATGGCCAGCTGCGCAAGGTGCCCATCTCTGAGCACAGGAACATGCTGCTGCCTCACTTCCACTTGGCAGATCTCATGCAGAATGTCCCAATTAGCCTCACACTAACTCTTGAGAGTCCCTTGGCCTGCAAGGAGATCCAACTAGTCCATCCTAAAAGAGATCAGCACTGGGTGTTCATTAGAAGGACTGATGCTGAAGCTGAAACTTCAATACTTTGGCCGCCTGATGCAAAGAGCTGACTCATTTGAAAAGACCCTGATGCTGGGAAAGATTGAGGGCAGGAAGAGAAGGGGATGACAGAGAACGAGATGGTTGGATTGCATCACCGACTCAATGGACATGAGTTTGGGTAAACTCCGGGAGTTGGTGATGGGCAGGGAGGCCCGGTGTGCTGCGGTTCACGGGGTCGCAAAGAGTCAGACACGACTGAGCGACTGAACTGAGCTGAACTCAGAATTTGGCAGAGAAGGCAATCTGGAGAACGGAGTTTTCCAGCGGACGACGCACTTCAAATCCATCACCAGGAGACACCTAAACAACTACTCCTCATCATAATTGAGATACGGGCTGGACTCCCGTGTCTTTCAACTCTATTCTAAAACTTTGGGGGGAAAAAAAAGATATTTGACCTTTTAGCTGTTCCTATCTGTGTCAAATGAGCATAAGTCTTATCTATGTAAAATAAACCTTCCACTTTAGAAATTTCCCCGTATTACTTTGATGTATTCTATGACCTCGCACATAGTGGATTTAGAGCCGAGCTTCAGTTTCCTGACGAGTGCTAAGTAGCTTCAGTTGTGTCCTACTATTTTGCAACCCCATGGACTATAGCCGTGCAGGCTCCTCTGTCCATGGGATCCTGTAGGCTAGAATACTGGAGTGGTTTGCTGTGCTCTCTTTCAGGGGATCTTTCCCACCAGGGATCCTGCCGCTGTCTCTTACCTCTCCTGTACTGGCAGGTGGATTCTTTAACACTCAGACCGCCTCCGCTTCTTAGGTAGTAAGAGCGATGCAAAAACCGTTTTTGGCGGTACTGCTCCGCCACTGACCAGGTATGCCACCCCGAGCAAGTTTTCTCATCTCTGTGAGCCTTCCTTTCTTCACTTGTTAATAAAATGAGTGTAGGAAAGTCCAATGGTCATAGCCACACTGTTTTGGAAAGACTTTCTAAAATCCCCAATCAGTAAACTAGCTTCTGGAGAATTCTGTGAAAGAACATTTAAAAATTCTCAACTAAGATCTTTCAGTGGTTAATGCTAATGTCTGTCACTCACTGAAAAGTGATCAGCAGTGTTGCTTTGCTGTGTGCATGGTATCTCTGACTATCACATCCTAGAATCGTGTTTCAGTGAGAATTTGTAAGACGTTGAAATGAATTCATTTTATGACCCAATTCATTGTAGGTAGAAATTTTGTTAGTTGGTTCTGAGCCTCAGCTGGTGAGCTTTGTACCTTTCCTTCTCAACACTCAGTGATTTAATGACCATGTATAAAGATGCAGTTACGAATATTTTATGTAATCCAATCCTTTGGTTCTCTTATTGCAATATTCAGTATTTATTATTTGTTTAGTTTATTGTGTTTTTTAAATTAATGTGCTTGCATGTTGGCTCCACCGGGGGTATCGTGATATGAAGAAACAAGATGAACTAATAATTTGGAAAACTCTTTTATGTCAGAGTTGCCTAATTAAAACCAGCTGTGGAGATGGAAAAGAAAATTGATGATTATAATGAGTGTTTGCTGGAGGGATAATTAAGATTCTTTGGGAACTAAAGAAAGTCTTTCAATTCTGACAGGGAAGAATTTCAGAGAGTGACACTTGAGCCATTATTAACACTGCTGAACATGTATGTGCATTTTGAGAAAGAAATACAAATAAAACGGAAGACTTTAAGCCCAAAACGAAAAATCTAAATGTACCAGGGTCCCGGGATTGAATCTTGAAGCAGAAAAAATATGCTGTTGGAAAATAAATGAAATCTGTATAAAATTTAGATTTCAGTTGAGAATTATATACCTATATTGTTTTGAGGGGGGAGTTGAGAAATATATTGTAAAAATATAACAATGGGGCAAATTGGATGGGGGGTTATCCATAAATTCTTTGTACTAACTTTGTAACTTCTGTAAATCTAAAATTATTCCAAAATGAAGGTGTTTTATTTTTAATTATTTATTAATTGAAATATAGAGCACTTACAATGTTATATTAATTTCGTGTATACAACATAGTGATTTGGTACTTTTATGGATTACATACCAAAGCCTTTGACTGTGTGAATCACAATAAACTGTGGAAAATTCTGAAAGAGATGGGAATACCAGACCACCTGACCTGTCTCTGGAGAAACCTGTATGCAGGTCAGGAAGCAACAGTTAGAACTGGACATGGAACAACAGACTGGTTCCAAATAGGAAAAGGAGTACGTCAAGGCTGTATATTGTCACCCTGCTTATTTAACTTATATGCAGAGTACATCATGAGAAACGCTGGGCTGGAAGAAACACAAGCTGGAATCAAGATTGCCGGGAGAAATATCAATAACCTCAGATATGCAGATGACACCACCCTTATGGCAGAAAGTGAAGAAGAACTAAAGAGCCTCTTGATGAAAGTGAAAGAGGAGAGTGAAAAAGTTGGCTTAAAGCTCAACATTCAGAAAACTAAGATCATGGCATCTGGTCCCATCACTTCATGGGAAATAGATGGGGAAACAGTGGAAACAGTGTCAGACTTTATTTTTGGGGGCTCCAAAATCACTGCTGATGGTGATTGCAGCCATGAAATTAAAAGACACTTACTCCTTGGAAGGAAGGTTATGGCCAACCTAGATAGCATATTTAAAAGCAGAGACATTACTTTGCCAACAAAAGTCCGTCTAGTCAAGGCTATGGTTTTTCCAGTGGTCATGTATGGATGTGAGAGTTGGACAGTGAAGAAAGCTGAGTGCCGCAGAATTGATGCTTTTGAACTGTGGTGTTGGAGAAGACTCGAGAGTCCCTTGGACTGCAAGGAGATCCAATCAATCCATCCTAAATCCAACCTAATCCTGGGTGTTCATTGGAAGGACTGATGTTGAAGCTGAAACTCCAATAGTTTGGCCACCTCATGGGAAGAGTTGACTCATTGGAAAAGACCCTAATGCTGGGTAGGATTAGGGGCAGGAGGAGAAGGGGATGACAGAGGATGAGATGGTTGGATGGCATCACCGACTCGATGGACATGGGTTTGGGTAGACTCCGGGAGTTGGTGATGGACAGAGAGGCCTGGCGTGCTGCAATTCATGGGGTCACAAAGAGTCGGACATGACTGAGCGACTGAACTGAGCTGATGGATTACATGACATGCAAAGTTGTAAAATATTGACTATGTTCCTTTTATTGTACATTTCGTCTCTGTGACTCATTATTTGATAATTTCCAGTTTATACTTTTCCTTATGTTATTCCTCCTTTGTGGTAACCTCTAGTCTCTGTATCAGTGAGTCTGTTTCTGTTTTGTTATATCCAAATACTATCTGCTTTCACCTATACATGAACAACAAAAAAATAATGAACACATTAAAAGTTTTTATTTTAGAAGTTTAAAATCCTAAAAGATGATGTTTAAGTGCTCCACTCAATATGTCAGCAATTTTGGAATACTCAACAGTGGCCACAGGACTGGAAAAGTCCTTTCCATCCAAAGTTCAGAAATTGAGATTGAAAAGTTCATTTCAATCCCAAAGAAGGGCAGTGTTAAAGAATGTTCAAATTGTTGTATGATTGCACTCATTTCTCATCCTAGCAAGGTCATGCTCAAAATCTTTCAAGCTAGGCTTCATCAGTACATGAACCGAGAATTTCCATATGTACAAGCTGGGTTTCAAAGAGGCAGAGGAACCAGAGATCAAATTTCCAATGTTTGATGGAACATGAGGAAAGCAACAGAGTTCCAGAAAAAACATCTACTTCTTCATTGACTATGCTAAAGCCTTTGACTGTGTGGGTCACAACAAACTGTGGAAAATTCTTAAAGAGAGAGAACCAGACCACCTTACCTGTCTCCTGAGAAGCCTGTGTGTGGGTCAAGAAGTAACAGTTAGAACAAGACATGGAGCAACTGACTGGTTCCAAATTGGGAAAGGAAGATGTTGAGGCTATATAAGCAGGCTGTCACCCCGCTTATTTAATTTCTATGCCAAGTACATCATGTGAAACCCCAGGCTGGATGAATCACAAGCTGGAATCAAGATTTCTGGGAGAAATATCAACAACCTCAGATATGAGGATGACACCACTCTAATGGCAGAAAGCAAAGAGAAACTAAAGAGCCTCTTGGTGAGGGTGAAAGAGGAGAGTGAAAAAGCTGGCTTAAAGCTCAGCATTCAAAAAACTAAGATCATGGCATCCGGTCCCATCATTTCATGGCAAGCAGAAGGGGAAAAAGTAGAAGCAGTGACAAATTTTATTTTCTAGAGCTCCTAAATCACTGTGGAGGGTGACCACAGCCAAGAAATTAAAACAGGCTAGCACCTTGGAAGAATAGCTATGACAAACCTAGATAATGCATTAAAAAGCAGAGATGTTACTTTGCCAAAAAAGGTCCATATTGTCAACACTATGGTTTTTCCTAGTAGTCATGTTTGGTTGTAAGATTTAGACCATAGAAAAGGCTGAGTGTTGAAGAATTGATACTTTCGAACTGTGGTGCTGGAGAAGACTTTTGAGAGTCCCTTGTACTACAAGGAGATTAAACCAGTCAATCCTTAAGGAAAGCAACCCTGAATATTCATTGGAAAGACTGATGCTGAAGCTGAAACTCCAATACTCTGGCCACCTGATGTGAAGAACAGGCTCATTAGAAAAGACTGATGTTGAGAAAGATTGAAGGTGGGAAGAGAAGGGGATGAAAGAGGATGAGATAGCATCACTGACTCAATGGACATGAATCTGAGCAAAATCTGGGAGATAGTGGGGTATAAGGGAGCATGGTGTGTACAGTCCATGAGGTTGCAAAGAATCAGACATGACTTAGTGATGGAACAACAACAACATTTAAAAAGTGAAGGTAAACTTTTTCTTTTGCTGATGGTGGGATCATCTGCAAATACTAACATACTGCTCCTCTCTCTTCCAGCATTATAGTATAGATTTTCAGGTCAATAGACACAAATCTACCACATTTTAAAATGTCTACAAGTTATTTCAAGATGTTAATTTGCATATTTTAAAGTCATCCTGTTGAATTGATTCCAATTTTTTGCCTTAACAAGTAATGCTAAAAAAGGTCACTTTTTTCAAATATATCTTTGTACATTTATATGAACCTTATGTGTAAAATGAATGTTAATATTGCCAAAAGTAAGAATATTAACATTTTAAATGTCAAATTATTTTTCAAATGGTTGTTAGCATTTATAAATCTATCAATAGTATATAAAAATGACAGTTTAGTCATACTAGCATTATCATTAAAAAAATATTGCCATTCTATTAGAAAACAAGCAGTGTTTCCATTGTGTGATGATGGATGAATGAATGTTAATCATGCAGCTGGGGAGTGGGGGCAAGTGGTAAGATAAAATCATGGGTAATTACAAGAAAACAGAGGGAATGCACCTCTCAATATGCATTTGTCAGGAAAGCTGAAATTTGGCATGGAGTCAGGTCAACCTTATATTGGTAGTAACAAAATGTTTGAGTCCATATTAAGGAGACCAAATGTTTTTCAAAACTATTATAGATTTTTCAAAAAGGAAATACATGCTCAGGTTTTTATTTTAGAAATATGTCTATAAATGGAGTGTAAGAATATGGCTTGTGTTGTGCCTAGTCACTCAGACGTGTTCGATTCTTTGTGACTCTAAGGACTGTAGTCCTCCAGGCTCCTCTATCCATGGGGATTCTCCAGGCAAGAATACTGGAGTGGGTTAAGAATTTGACTTCAATGGTCCTAAAGCTGGAAAAATGATAATCAATTAAGAAGTTCTTGATATGATATGATATGATGCATATTAGCACTGAGGCACAGAAGTGCCTTTGAAAGAAGCATTGAAGACAGAACTATAGGACCTATAGGCTAATTAGACATGACACATAAAAGAGATGGTGTAGACTGGATTTTACTAGATTGAAATCTGCTTTCTCTTTGCAAAACTAGAGACTACATGGAGAGAAGCAGATTTGGGAAAGAGATAATAAATTTTGTCTTCTATACACATTCCATGTGAGGTGCCTGTAGAATTCTAAACTGAACATGGGCAACGGATAAAGGGAGATGCAGGTTTCAAGTTCTTTTTTGGCCTAGAGACATAGTTTTGAAATTTTTCAATGTATAGGTCAAAGGGGACTTTTTGGAATGGATAATTCTTTCCTGGGGCTTCTGTGGTGAATCAGTGGTAAAGAATCTGCCTGTCAATGCAGGAAACACAGGTTTGATTCCTGGGTTTGGAAGAACCTCTGAAGAAGGAAATGAGTACCCACTCCAGTATTCTTGCTTGGGAAATCCCATGGACAGAGGATCCTGTTTGGGCTACAGTCCATCGGGTTGCAAAAGAGTCAGATGTGTCTTAGAGACTAAACAACAACAAGAACAATTCTTTGGGGAATTTCTTTAGAAAATTTTGTGTTCGGATATTTCTTTAGAGAAATACTGAAATCTTTCTGTATTTGCCTCACCTGACTCTATTTTCAGATTTAAACATTTAATAACCAAACACCATCCATAGTTCGATATGACAGTGCTCAGGTTTTGCCGTTTTATTGAAGTGTCATCACTCTACAGTACCTAGAGTTTGTGTCCTGATGCTAGTTGGAGTGGCAGTAATTTCAGGAAGAGTTTTTTCCAGTGTTATGTGAAAGTAGTATCATGAACAGGCTCATGATAGCTCATTAATGATTTTTCAGGAGTTTTTGAGCTAATTGTTAAACATGATCATTATTAGAGATCAAGTAATACAATCCTATAAAGGACAGAAATGGTATGGACCTAACAGAAGCAGAAGATATTAAGAAGAGGTGGAAAGAATACACAGAAGAACTATACAAAAAAGATCTTTATGACTGAGATAACCACAATGGTGTGATCACTCACCTAGAGCCAGATATCCTGGAATGCGAAATCAAGTGGCCCTGAGGAAGCATCACTACAAACAAAGCTAGTAGAGATGATGGAATTCTACTTGAGCTATTTAAAATCCTCAAAGATGATGCTGGGAAAGTGCTGCACTCAGTATGCCAGCAAATTTGGAAAACTCAGCACAGTGGCCACAGGACTGGAAAAGGTCAGTTTTCATTCTAATCCCAAAGAAAGGCAATGCCAAAGAATACTCAAACTACTGCACAATTGCACTCATCTCACACATTAGCAAAGTAAAGCTCAAAATTCTCCAAGCCAGGCTTCAACAGTACGTGAACTGTGAACTTCCAGATGTTCAAGCTGTATTTAGAAAAGGCAGAGAAAGCAGAGATCAAATTGCCTTCATCCATTGGATCATTGAAAAAGCAAGAGAATACCAGAGAAACATCTATTTCTGCTTTATTGATTATGCCAAAGTTTTTGACTGTGTAGATCACAACAAACTGTGGAAAATTCATCAAGAAATGGGAATACCAGACCACCTTACCTATCTCCTGAGAAATCTGTATGCAGGTCAAGAAGCAACAATTAGAACCAGATGTGGAACAACAGACGGTTCCAAATAGGAAAAGGAGTACTTCAAGGCCATATGTTGTCACCCTGCTTATGCAGAGTACATCATGAGAAATGCTGAACTGGATGAAGCACAAGCTGGAATCAAGATTGCCGGGAGACATATCAATAACCTCAGATACGCAGATGACACCACCCTTATGGCAGAAAGCGAAGAGCAACAAAAGAGCCTCTTGATGAAAGTGAAAGAGGAGACAGGAAGAAGTTGGCTTAAAACTCAACATTCAGAAAACTAAGATCATGACATCTGGTTTCATAACTTCATGGCAATAGATGGGGAAACAATGGAAACAGTGACAAACTTTATTTTGGGGGGCTCCAAAATCACTGCAGATGGTGACTATAGCCATGAAATTAAAAGATGCTTGCTCCTTGGAAGAAAAGCTATGACAAACCTAGACAGCATGTTAAAAAGCAGAGGCATTACTTTGCCAATAAAGGGCCATCTAGTCAAAGCTATGGTTTTTACAGTAGTCATGTATGGATGTGAGAGTTGGACTATAAAGAAAGCTGAGCACTGAAGTATTGATGCTTTTGAACTGTGGTGTTGGAGAAGACTCTTGAGAGTCCTTTGGACAGTAAGGAGATCCAACCAGTCCATCCTAAAGGAAATCAGTCCTGAATGTTCATTGGAAGGACTGATGCTAAAGCTGAAACTCCAATCCTTTGGCCAACTGATGTGAAGAACTGACTCATTGGAAAAGACCTTGATGCTGGTAAAGATTGAAGGCAGGAGGAGAAGGGGACAACAGAGGATGAAATGTTTGGATGACATCACCAACTCGATGGACATGAGGTTGAGTAAACTCCGGGAGTTGGTGATGGACAGAGAAGCCTGGAGTGCTGCAGTCCACGAGGTTGCAAAGAGTTGATGAGACTAAGCAACTGAACTGAACTGAAGTAATACAATCTTATACTTAATTTATGAACAAAAGTAATGAATATTTAGTATACCTGCATGCTCAGTTGCTAAGTTATGTCCAACCCTTTGTGATCCCATGGACCATAGCCCTCCAGGCTCCTCTGTTCATGGGTTTTTCCAGGCAAAAGTACTAGAGTGGGTTGGCATTTCCTCCTCCAGGTGATCATCCCAACCCAACCCAGGGATCAAACTCAAGTATCTTGTGGCTCCTGCATTGGCAGGTGGATTCTTCACCACTGTGCCACCTGGTATGTCCTAGTACTCATGGCTTTCTAATTATTTTACTATTATCTATGCTTTTGAGGTTTTATATATATATATAAGTGCATCTATATGGTGAAAGCATTATATAATGTGGTGTATCCTTTCCTAACTTTGCATTCAGTGATACCAGGTTGCGATATATATATATAATTACTTGTTAACTATAAAGGATTCAACTCAAAGTAGCCAAATGAAAGAGATATATAGGGCAGGTTCTGAGGAGATGGCACGTGGAGCTTCCATAACCTCTATCTCTCTGAGATCTTAAATGCATTCATCAATATGGAGCCCCCAACTTATTTTTTGATTGCCTAGACTGAAGAATCTGCCTGTTAACGCAGGAGATGTAGGAGATGCAGGTTTGATACCTGGGTTGGGAAGATACCCTGGATTAGGAACTGGCAACCCAGTTCAGTATTCTTGCCTAGAAAATTCCATAGACAGAGGAGTTTGGTGAGCTACAGTCCATGGGGTCATTGAGAGTCAGACATAACTGAGCACGATGTTCAGACTGAAGAAAGTGATGGAAAAATGTTAATAATGCCAGTTAAGCCTAAAATATGCCCTGTGTCTACAGCTGTTACATTGTGAATACCTCAAATACAGAGAAAATATTCCTCTGGTATCCAAAGACTATTATCCAATCAGCAAAGAAGTCACTCAGGACGTTAAAGAATGAGAAAAATTCCAGGTTGAGGAATGAGTGAAATTCCACTCTATGAGTGAGTGAAATTCCAACATAATGCCTATGTTATTTCACTGTCGCCATCTTATTAAGAAACCAACATTCTTATCAACCAATATCTATGTTGGAATTGCACTTATTGACTTAATAATTTAGATTGGCTATATAAGAATTTGGCAAAAATCAATAAAAGTATTTTGTGAGAATCAATTTGCTGTAAGAAGTTTCTAATAGAGAATAATGTATATCTTATTATTTGCAAGTTGTTTGTTATACATTCTATATATCAGTTTGTTAAACTGATATAAATATAAATTTATAATTGACCTAGATTTCTATATCTATGTACATATCTATGTCAACACACATATATGCATATTCACATATTTTCATATATTTGTTTTCAGAAAGTCAATGATTAAACATTTGCCAAGATTTCTTTCTTATAAGATTTTTCCAGTTAATTCACAGGATCTGCCTTATAAGTTTGCTATGTGACAAAATCTGGGAAGAATATACTTCAGATTTCTCAGAAATTGTTGCTATATGTTGATATTTCCAAAATTGGTCTCCTCTCTGTTCCCACTCACTGCCTTTGCCCAAAATTTCAGAAAATTACTCCATCTTTCCTTTGTCATATCTATTTATTATAGAATATTTATCTTCAATTATTTAGCCCATTTTTATTTTATGAAATTCACCTTGTTTTCTAGACTTATCTTTTTTAACCCTTTTCTGTGACACCAGTGCACATTGTATAAATTTAATTGCACGTTGACATTCTATATGTTTGGGTCTCATCATTGAGTTTTCCTGTACTTTAGATTTTCTCTCGTGAATCTAGTCTCTCAATGTCATTCACGACTATTTTCCCTATTTGTAAGTGTTGTGTACACTATAAACATTCATAGATATTCATCCCAACTGCAGTAGAAAAAGTCAACAGTGATCTTTTGCTTGCTGAATATCATAGACCCATCCAATGTCTTAATGAGATGGCTTCCTGGGGTATTGGTTGAGCACCATTGAATAAAATCACCTTGAAGCTCAAGAGTTTCTATGATGATGCTTTTCCCTCTTTCGGTATTCATCTTCACTTTCTCTTTTTCTGTTTCCTTCATTAAGTCACTTGTTTAGGCAAATTGTCCTTAATTTTTTTCCAGCCTTTAACCCCTAGTCCAAGTTACTGTACTTATACTCTTAAGAAATAGTGCTGTTTTTTTTTTCTTTAAAAGCACGTGTCATCTGTTATGGATTGAATTGTGCACCCCATCTCCATTAAATTTGTATGTTTAAGTCATAACCCTCAGCACCTCAGAATGTGACCTTATTTTGAAAGAGGATCCTTGCAGAAATAGTGAGTTAAGATGAGGTCATGCTACAGTAAGGTAAGCTCCTTAAACCAGAATAACTGGTGCCTTATAAAAAGGAGAAATTTACACACACACACACACACGTCACCATATGAACATGAAGGCAAAGATCAGGATGCTATGTCTATGAATCAAGACATAAGATCCCCAGGAAACCATTTGAAGTCAAGAGAGGGGCTTGGTACTGATTTTCCCTCAGTGAAAAGCAGGCACCAACCTTGCTGACAATTTTTTCTCATACTTCTAGCCTCCAGAACTGTGAGATAATGAATTTCTGTTTTTTATTAGCTACCCAATTTGTAGTACTTTTTTAATGGCAATGAGCAAACTAATACGTCATCATAAATTATATAAGTATACATTTATCATGGAGATTATTTAATTAATATCTTATCTGCACATAGCAACAAAAATTTTTAACAGCAAGGGCTGTATGTATTTTATTTGCAATTATATTTCTTATTATTGCATGGCATGTAATAGATACTTAATAAAATTAATTGAATAAAAATTCTATTCCTCAACAAAGAGTTTACTATTATAATGATTAAGAGAAATTCTGCATACAGTTTATCCATCAAATTATGCGGTTGCAAATTCAACGATACAGGATTTCTTCTGAAACCCTGTGCTTGACGTGGGCAAAGAAAGGAAGCCTCTTAGTTGAGTGGGATTTGTGTATTTGATGATAGGGGTCTTTTATTTTCACCTAGGCTATATTTACTCAATTTTGGCCATAGCAACAGAATATGTGCAAAGTCTGAGCTAGTAGTGTGTGGAATGCGATGACAGCACCATATGGGGAATTGTGTGGTGTCTGGATGACGGGCCACATTTTAGTGTTTAATTTAAGAAGATCTGATTTTGACAATAAGAGTTGAGGATTAAAAAAAGTAGCCTTAAGCAATCAATATGGACTAGAACTGTGTGATAATTAAAAAAAAACAAACAGCTAGCTGTATAGCTCACTATTGTCTATTTTTATACATAATGCTTTCACATGAAATAATATTTCATCCTCATGCACCTAATCTGCATTATAAATGTATATTGTCATTTTCCATGTAAGAAATCTTTCCCTCTTTTCTTTGTTTCATAATATTCATTTTGGGTAATTGTTCTATTTTTGAGTTTAAAGATACTCTTTCTTAGCTATTTTTAATGGCATATAAATATATTTAAATCATTATCACAACAGAGTTTTGGCCACAGATTGATTTATATAAATTAGAGCATATGGATTAGCATAAGGAGTAAGACAAACCAGAGTTCATTCCAGAGAAGCATATGTCATTTCCTTGTTTAGTGTCACTAACATTAGATAGATAAAACAAATTTGATTACAAAATATTTTTTTCTAAATACGTATATATTTTTAAGCAGAATATTTTATTCATGAGTATAGTTAGCATATGCATTCATATTTCTGTGCTAATTAATTGTAATTTCCCCCCATCCTCCCAGCATATCTATGTAATTATGACACCACTTGGTAAAAATACATTTATACAATTTGTAAAATAATATGTTTTAATATTCCATTAATATACAATTTTACATATGGAAGAATGCAAATAAATTCAATTTTATACATTTAAAAAACGAATGAGAAAGTAGTTCTAGAAAGTACATATAATCAACAATACACACACACACACACGCAGAGGCACACACCAACACACATGAAGTTATTGGATCTAACTGTGATGCTTTGGAAGCAAATTTGCCAAGTTTAAATTAATTAAATTTTTGAATTTACAGCACAGTCCTTTAGGGATCTCAGTTTATGAAAGTTAATTTGCAATCCTGTAAAAATAATTTAAAACAAATTTAAGCACTCAAAGTTTTTCTCAAATACCATAAAACTTTCCATAATACATATTTTAGATACATAGGAGACTAACCATGAAGTTTAATTTTATCTATTTCTAAATGACAGATTAAATATTTAGTATTTTGGAGATACTTCAAACTAAAAAAACAATCTTTAAAAATAAAGCATCCACACTCTTAAGTATTACTAGAGATTTTCTCATATATTATTTTAAGAACTGGTATTACAAAACGAAACATTCTGTTCAGAAATGTTATTTTGGAATTTTAAAAGGGCAGAGACTAGAAAGTTGAAATTTTATTTAAGGAATCATTTAACAAAATTTAAGCATTAAGACACAAAACCCCCAGGGAAAAACTGCAAATAAAGTGAATGTCTCCTCTGTAAAGCCAAAGGGTTCTTTGTTCTCTGTATTATCCTAGAGCCAGAGAATAATAGTACCAGTGAGAAGAGAATTACTGACAGTGGTCACCAAAAGAAATTCAGTGTGCAAACAAAATGAGGTCAGATTGTTCTCTGAACTGCCTTCCAATAAACTTTGACCCATTAAGTTAAAAGCTCAGAACTGGCCACAGGTTTCATGGAAAGGCCTGAATTGTTCTAAATAAAATTGAACTTTTCTATAGTTTTCATACCAAACTTGTTAATGATAAGATACCATTTAGGAAAGGCCTTAAAAATGACTGTGCTCTATATATAGAAAAATGCATCAACCAAAAAACATAGACTGGCTGGGCAAATGAAAACATACCCGTATTCACTTCCACTTACCACATCACTCTGCTTGAGTTGTATGTAATTTTTGTATGTAAATTTGTATGTGATTTTTTTTATATTGTTAGGTTAACCAAGTTCCCATTATCGCTTGGAATTGTTAATTTTTTTATTTTTTGTCTGGCTATTGATTGTGAAAGCTGATAAACATCTTTTATTACTGTGATTGCATGCACCCCAGTCACTTCAGTCATGTCTCTTTGTGACCCCATGGACCATAGCCCACCAGGCTCCTCTGTCCATGGTATTCTCCAGGCAAGAATACTGGAGCGGGTTGCCATTTCCTCCTCCAAGGTATCTTCCTGACCCAGGGATCAGTCCTGCATTTCTTATGTCTCCTGCATTGGCAGGCAGGTTCTTTACCACTGGTGCCACCTTGGAAGCCCTAATATAGTTAACTATTACTCAATATCATTGTATCAGGATTGGTCAACAGAAAAATAATAGAATTCTGTATCACCAAAACTACCATTTAATAGAAAAACTTGCAATCACTTTTTAAAATCCAAATGCTTGTAAGAATTATCTTGGAATTTTTTGGAAAATACAAATGCACATATAGTTTTTTCTCCAAAGCTCCAGATATGTTTCTAATGAGTAGCCATGTTTAAAAACAACTGGACTATATGATGATCTTTTAATTTTATCTAGTTTGTTTCACTTTTTCTGTGTCATATTCAGTGCCCCAATTTCATTTAGTTTATGTTTTCCAATTTCTCCATCTCAACTTTTTTTTTTTGATGTGCTTTCTCAAGTCTTTATCAATCATAGTAGAAAGGCTTTTGTATACATTATATATAAATAGTATTATAATATATATATTTCAGAGAACTTACAAGTTTTTGCCTAATTAAAGAATTTGTGACATTTTGATTCCACTATTTAACTTAGTATATATAGGTTGCTAGATTTCTAATTAAAAGAAAAAATATATGCAACAAGCAACAAAGTTTTACTGTATAACACACAGAACTATAGTCAATATCTTATAATAACCTATAATGGAAATTAATTTTAAAAATAATATATGTGTATACGTATAATTGAATCACATTGCTATGCACCTGTAACACTGTAAATCAACTATGCTGCTGCTGCTGCTGCTAAGTCGCTTCAGTCGTGTCCGACTCTATGCGACCCCATAGACGGCAGCCCACCAGGCTCCGCCGTCCCTGGGATTCTCCAGGCAAGAACACTGGAGTGGGCTGCCATTTCCTTCTCCAATGCATGAAAGTGAAAAGTGAAAGTGAAGTCACTCAGTCGTGTCCGACTCTTAGCGACCCCATGGACTGCAGCCTACCAGGCTCCTCCGTCCATGGGATTTTCCAGGCAAGAGTACTGGAGTGGGTCGCCAGTGCCTTACTTCAATAAAATATACATATTTCAAAAAATGGCCATGCCCAATAACACATCAGCAACTACTAAAGGGTGACAAAGTGTCTTTGGTGTTCCTTTCTCATCAGGTCTTGGTAATGGATTTGTAAAATGGAATGAAGCACAGCAGAAGTATTTTTTTCTCTTTTGCCTACTAAATTTTTTTCTCAATTCAGAAACAAAGTGAGAAAATAATTTTGAATAGACTTTGTGGGACTTTCTCAGATGTGAGCTTGACAGATTATAGGTAGAAAAAAAGATGCTGGCACCGTTTACAACCTTCTCTTTGGCTTTCATTTGGTCTTCTTCCATGGTGGTACCAGTAGTAAAGAACCTGCCTGCCATTGCAGGAGACACAAGAGATGCAGGTTTGATCCCTGGGTTGAGGCAATCCCCCGGAGAAGGGAATGGCAGTGGGTAGTCCAGTATTCCTGCCTGGAGAATTCTATGGACAGAGGAGCCTAGCGGGCTAAAATCCATGGGGGTCGCAAAGAGTCAGACATGACTGAACTTTGGCTTTTATTTGTGCTTCTCCCAAGCTGACAGCAGGTTGAGTCAATTTATCTACATACTTACCATTTATTGAGAGGAAGGGATCAAGAGTCTTCAAACATTGGTAAACACTTTTGGAATGGATTTGTGTGGACCCAACCAAGATGGTTGGATGGTATCACTGACTCAATGGCCATGAGTTTGAGCAAAGTCCAGGAAATGGTGAAGGACAGGGAAGTCTGGCATGCTGCAGTCCATGGGGTTGCAAAGAGTTGGACATGACTTGAGGGACTAACACTTCAACGTAGAGGCAAGGAAGCCAATGGAGGCCCCGGAATAAATTATCATGTTTGTTAGAGAGAGCAACAGGCATCCAGTAGTTTCCATTAGCTAGTGAGATTGGGAGCGAAGGATGGGGAGTTGTTCCTGATCAAGTCCTGCTGGGAATGATTTTCACCCAGAACACTGCGTTGTGTGAGAATGAAAACAGCAGGCAGTCACAGTTGTGATGATACTTGGGGTTCAGGCTCAGTCAAATGGTCTTGGTGCCCTCTGGTGAGCTGACTTTACCTAAAGAAATGCTTTGGTATCTGTGCCTTGTCTCTGCTGTAAGAAGGCTCCCAGAAATTGTCCTGAATCTTTACATCTTCCAACTTTCATGGACATGGTATATTTGAAAGAGCTTACCCTCTGGGCCCTGGCTAGATTGCTGGAGATTCCTTCCCACACTTTTTAACTGAGGAACTGGTCAGTTGAAGAACTGATACTTTGAGGACAAGTTACCACCTACCATGGGTGTTAACTGCTGGACCAGAGGACTTTTCTTTAGTTGCAATGATTATCACAGGCACTGGTGAGCAACAATAAAACACATGGTAGATTCTGAATAAGCCAGAGGAAAGTTATTCATCTCAAACAGGAGAAAATATGCTAGAATTCAGAAGGGCGAGAATGGAATAGTCATGTCATTAGATGAATGTTGATATGAATGTGACATAATACTTACATAATTTGAGGTTATTCAACTGTGCAAAAGTGTAAATGAAACATAACCCTTTCTGATGGTCAATCTTAAAGAAAATCAACCTTGAATACTCATTGGAAGGACTGATGCTGAAGCTGAAGCTCCAGTATTTTGGTCAACTGATGTGGACAGCCAACTCATTGGAAAAGTCTCTGATGCTTGGAAAGATTGAAGGTAGGAGGAGAAGAGGGTGTCAGAGGTTGATGGCTGGGTGGCATCACTGATGCAATGGACATGAACTTGGGCAAACCCCAGGAGATGGTGAGGGGCAGGGAGGCCTGGCCTGCTGCAGTCCTTGGGGTCATAAAAAGTCAGACATAGCTAGGAGACTGAACAACAACAATTCTGATGATTAAAAAACATTGGGCATTTGGACATCCCCATACAAAAATTTGATTTGTAATAGGTTAGATTTCTTTCATTTATAAAGTTTACATATTTATCATTCAATTTTATACTGGCAATTTGTCAATGTTTCAAAACTTACCAATTTCCTGAAGTGGTACTTTGTTGTTGCTTTTCTGTTCTTTGAGAAAGAGGTAAATGTGAATTCTTTTATTTAAAAAAAATGTTCCTTGTAGATGCTAAGTAAGAAATATTAACAACAATGGCATTTTACCTTATGTACTTATTTATCAAAATGTCATTAAGTTTACATTAAAAGAAATAATAGAAAGAGGGATTTAAAAAAATTAATTTATTTATTTTAATTGAAGGCTAATTACTTTAAAACATTGCAGTGGTTTTTGCTGTATGTAGACATGAATCAGCCATGGGTGTACATGTGTTCCCCATCCTGAACCCCCCTCCCTCCTCCCTCCTCCCTCCCATCTCATCCCTCAGGGTTGTCCCAGTGCACCGGCCCTGAGCACCCTGTCTCATGCATCGAACCTGGACTGGTGATCTATTTCACATATGATAATATACATGTTTCAATGCTATTCTCTCAAATCATCCCACCCTTGCCTTCTCCCACAGAGTCCAAAAGTCTGTTCTTTACATCTGTGTCTCTTTTGCTGTCTCACATACAGGGTCATTGTTACCATCTTTCTAAATTCCATATATATATATGTTAATATACCATACTGGTGTTTTTCTTTCTGACTTACTTCACTCTGTATAATAGGCTCCAGTTACATCTACCTCATTGGAACTGATTCAAATGAATTCTTTTTAATAGCTGAGTAATAGTCCATTGTATATATGTACCACAGCAGAAAGAGGGATTTTTAATAAGTTTTCCTTTTTATATGAAGTTTCAGAATGTTAGATTATACTGAAAAAGTGCATATGTATCAAATAATATTTTCATGGCCAGTCACCACATGACCAGTATTAAAATATAGAAAAACATCTCCTTATGATGGGTAGATTGATACGACACAATCATTTGACTTCACAATGAAACTTTTATTCCCCAAATAAAAGTATTAGGTAAAATTGATACTGATGAATAATATATAGTAAGCATGGCAAAGAAATATTTTAATGGAAGATTAGCACATAAATACACATATTCACTTTATTTGTTTCAGAACATTCACTTTCTTTGTGGAATACTTAGTCTAGTTTGTTTCCTTGTTTTCTCAGTGTACTTGATCTGGGGAGTCTGGTTTGCCATCACTCTAAGAACTGGATAGATTGGATGAACAAGAGGAAAAAAATGGAAGAGAAATGGAAGGAGAATATTGAAGTGTACAAATGAGACTGGAAAAGGAAGAAGGTCATTATTCAGAAAGCAAACACCAATATTTTATTAGTTTGAAAGCTTTTGTTTTAACAAATCAAATTCGTTTAGTAGGCAAATAACCTCTTTGGCAGAACTTCAATAACTCTACCTAAAGCAGTGTTTCTAAATAATGACCTTTTATTTAGCTTCATTCATTTGGAAGTTTAGTTGATCAGGAAAAGCTTATTTTCCCTTGCTCTTTTTTTTTTTAAATCAAAGAGCTCTTACCAAATAATCTGAAATTGACTCATCATTACCAGTTTTGATAATTTTTTACCAGTTTTGTTCCTCCCAGGGACATTTGAATTTTACAGAAATCAAAACTTACATGTTGGTAGTACATGTTGATTCTAGTCTAGGCTAGATTTTTTTCCAGCAGTGTTCTTTCTTAATATTAGAGGTAGAATGAAGGTGTGCATTTTGGATTGTTTATGAAGAGTCAGTGATGGAGCATTCTTGATGCATGTGTGCTCACTTGCTTCAGTCTTGTCTGACTCTTCGCAACCCTATGGACTATAGTCCACCAGGTTCCTCTGTTCATGGAATTCTCCAGGCAAGAATACTGGAGTGGGTTGCCAGGCCCCCTCCAGGGGATCTTCCCCACCCAGGTGTAGAACCTGTGTCTTCTGCATTGCAGGCAGATTCTTTACCCACTGAGCTACCTGTGAAGCCCAATGGAGTACTCTGGATATGGTTTATTTTCTATTCTTTGGTTTCTTTTGCATGTGATCTTACAGGTGGCTAAGGAGAGGTAGAAAATGTCTGTATACCTGGTACTGAGTGGAGATAATTGGCTTCAAGTGTAATTAAAGACCTTGACTTTATAAGACATCTTCTACAGCAACAAATTTTATGGACTCAAGACACTTTAATTGGGACCTAGATAAAAATAATAAGGCTAAGGAATAAGCTTTGAGTGTCTGTCATACACAGTATATGTTCAGGACAAACATAGTCAACAATTGTATACGTGCATGAATAAATGAAAAAATAAAATAATATAGACCAGTGACTTTCTGATTTCAAAATACTTGTCAACTGTTTTCATGGATAATAATCAGAACCTCAGCATAGATTTTATTTCAAGTTAGATTTTGGAATTCTGCAGTAAAGAGAAGAAATAATAATGTGCTGTTTGCTGTAGGGGAAGGTTGGAAGCTGGGCCAAGGGCTGAAGCCCACCATGCTCCTCTGTCCATGGGATTCTCCAGGCAAGAATACTAGAGTTGGTTGCCAGGCCCTCCTCCAAGGGATTTTGCCTTTTAAAAGATAAAATATAGGTCCCTACTTTCACCTTTGCAAGCTGGGCTGTCATGTCATCCATTCTTCCCTTTTTTATGGAGTATAATTACTTTACGATGTTGTGTTAGTCTCTGTCGTACAATTAAGTGAAGCAGCTACATGCACACATACATCCCCTCCCTCTTGAGCCTTCAGTCCCACCCATCTACGTCATTACAGAGCACTGAGCTGAGCTCCCTGTGCTTCATAGCTTGTTTCTACTAGCTAGCTATATGTACACAGTGTGTATATACACAGGTAGTGTATATATGTCAGTCTCGATCTCCCATTTTGTCCCACCCTCTTCTTCCCCTTCCCCTGGGTCCACATATCTGTTCTCTGTGTCTGGGTCTCTATTTCTGCCCTGGAAATAGGTTCATCTGCACCATTTTTCTATATTTCACATATATGCATTAATATATGATATTTGTTTTTCTTTTTCTGAATTACTTCACTCTGTATGACAGACTCTACAATCCCCCCACTGGGCATATACCCTAAGAAAACCATAATTCAAAAAGATATACATATCCTAATGTTCATTGCAGCACTATTTACAACAGCCATCCATTTTTTCCCCAACATTTTCTCACCTTCTCTCTTCTAGAGCTCTCCTGTGTTACTTCTCAAAAGATTCCTCATTGCTGGGCACTTGCTTCCAATTCAAGGGAACACTTGACTGTTCTTTAGAGGAGTAGCATTCCTCAAAATTTAGAAGCCTAAAAGATTGACACCGCACACAAGGAGGAAATAAGATTTGTACACTGGTTTAGAAATCAAAGTATAATTTGGGATACTTGTTTCCATGGAAAAGTGTGGTCTGAGGTTCATTTAGCTTCAAACATTTTCAGAACATGATACATTGGTGAGTTGGAGAGAATGATTTCAAATTTCAGATTTAAATAGAAATTAATTAGTAGAAATGTCTGCAATTCTTCCTGTAGTCTAGATACAATTACACTTGCTTTCTTTCCTATGTATAAATTTAAATTAAAATAAACAATACTCAAACATCTTGATTAAATCCAATTTTATCTTAATTTAAATGAAGAAAATAAATTTTTAAAGAAGGTAACTAAAAGAACAGAGTCATGTCGTTTCTGTAAGCATTTTTCAAATTCTATTATTGCTATAGATAATAATAGATTTAGAATTTTGAATATGTCTAAATAACAATTCACTGGGAGGACTGACGCTGAATCAGAAGCTCCAATATTTTGGCCACCTGATGAGACTCATTGGAAAAGACCCTGATGCTGGGAAAGATTGAGAGCAGAAGAAGAGGGTGACAGAGGATGAGATGGTTGGATGGCATCATCGACTCATTGAGTATGAGTTTGAGCAAACTCTGGGAGATAGTGAGGGACAGGGAAGTCTGGCCTGCTGCAGTCCATGGGGTTGCAGACAGTCAGACATGACTTGGCACCTGAGCAACAACAACAAATGACAACTAATGCTTGAAAGTTAAACAACATAGGAAATGTTTACATTCTTGCTGAATTGCAAATCAGGGGAAAAAATTTGAACTGAAAATCAGAATATACAGGCTCCAAAAAAGTCATTTGTAAGTCATTTTAATTACCCAATTTTTAATTTACTAAATAAAGTTTTAGGATGGTGCACTGAATACTGTAGAATTATGAAGATTAAAAACATAATAAACAACAAAACTTTGGCAAAACTGATTGCAAAGGAGAACTCTAATAGCAACTTTTCCTTAGTGTGAAATACAGTGATCCCTGATTGAAGATATTAAGCTGCGTTAGAAAAACAGGGTAGAAGACCAATAAAATTACCAATTCTATAAAGGTACATGGAAATATTTTGAATTTCACTGAAATGCAGTATAAATAACAAGATTAAGTGAATTTCGGTACTATTCTCTGTACTGCAAAATAATAAGAGGTATGCAACCAATTTTCATTTGTCTCCCGTTGGTCAATAGGAACTTTCTGAACTTTTCTCCCCCAAAGTTTATGAATGTGTGTGTGTGTGCGTTTGATAACATTTGTAGTAAAAGTTTACTTTTCCTTACATTTACACCTCAGATTTGTTGGCTCAAATTTCCCATTTCATCTTGTCAACAATTCAGATACAAATTAACTTGGATACCTGAGATGAAAACACACACACCACACACACACAGACCCACACACTCACACACACATACACACACACCCTGGATCGTTTTTACTTAAATTTGTTAGCAGAAAGGGAATGTTTTGACCCTGGATTCATAGACAGATATTTTCCTATGAAACTTCATTCTAGAACTTGTGACATCACCTAGTTATACACTTACTTTCTGGCTTCCTCCTTTTTAACAGAGCAAAGTGTACAATCCTAAGACCAACGTTTACTTTTCTATGTCTACCTGTCAAGCGGTTAACTTCCTAAGAAGCAGTGACTTCTGAAGCCATTAGGCAAGCCTGCCCCATTCCTGCATTAAGCAGACAATGGGTTTAAGTAGATTAATAGTGTTACTATGGGCAAAGAGGACAGCCTGGGGTTTCTGTTCGCATGGCTTTCTCTTGTCCTCCAGTCCCCAGGACAGTCATATGGGGACACAGTGGATCCTGGCCACATCTGAGGGACACTGACCTCGAGAAAACCTCAATCTTACGAGGAGACAGCTTCCACCAGTCCTTTCCTCCAGAGACATCACCATCTTTATCACCTTGGAGTGTGTAAGGAGATGGAAGTCTGTAGCTTTATAACCCTGGAATTTAAACAAATCTGCCCCTTGCCTTGCACGTTGTTTTTGTTGTTCAGCTGCTAAGTTGTGTCCAACTCATTGTGACTGCATGGACTGCAGCATGCAGAGCTTCCCTGTCCATCACTGTGTCCCGGAGTTTGCTCAAATTCTTGTCCATTGAGTCAGTGATGCCATCCAACCATCTCATCTTCTTTTGCCCCCTTCTCCTCCTGCCCTCAATCTTTCCAAGCATCAGGGTCTTTTCCAATGATTCAGACCTTCACATCAGGTGGCCAAAGTATTGGAGCTTCTGCTTCAACATCAGTCCTTCCAATGAATATTCAGGACTGATTTCCTTTAAGACTGACTGGTTTGATCTACTTGCAGTCCAAGGAACTCTCAAGAGTCTTCTCCAGCACCACAATTTGAGAGGATAAATCCTTCAGCATTCAGCCTTCTTTATGTTCCAGCTCTCACTTCTATACATGACTACTGAAAAATTCATAGCTTTGACTATATGGGCCTTTGTCTGAAAAGTGATGTCTCTGCTTTTTAATACACTGTCTAGATTTGTCATAGCTTTCCTTTCAAGCAGCAAGTATTTTTTAGTTTCATGGTTGCAATCACCGTCTGCAGTGATTTGGATAAGGTTGTCAGTGCCTTTTGCTCAGATGTACTGATATGGCGGATCCTAGGCAAATTATCTCCAAACACTATCTTTCTCCTTTGCAGAAACTTTACTCATTTTTCATTTTTTACAAAAATGTTTTTATTACAAAAACAAAATTTTGTAATTTTCCTAATTATTCTCCAAGGCAGCAATTCTCATGTGTTTTACTAGCTAGAAACAAATGAATAAGCTAGAATTTGAGGTAAAATGATTTTGCGATTAAGAAAGAATAAAGTATTTTTTCTTGATCAAAAATCTTGACTTTGATTACTTTTTCATGTTGGGGCACTGTTAGCAGGGCTTTACAGACAGAAATAAATTTGTAAGTATGCACGACTCTTTGGAAAATTCTAATATGATGATGACTTTATAGAAGTATAGACATTCATGTATATCTAAAGGAGGAATTAAAACAACAACAACAATAACAACAACAACAACAAACAACACGTTGTTTATGTGAAATTAACAAATGCTAAGTTACTAGGTACAAAGTCATATTTTCATACCTCTGTAGCACCTGAAATAAGTGTCAGTTAAGTCAGGCCATCATCAAGTGTGCCTTTTGATTAAATATTCTTCTCTATAACCAGATCTCTTGGGGTGATGTGGTAGCCATGCTCCATGCCCTGCAACAGAACAACACTGAAGTGTAAGTAAGAATTGTATGTGTCTATCAGTTAGCACTCACATATCCAATACCAGAGTTTAGGAGAGCTTTTGGTTGGTGAACAAGCATCTTGCAAAAAACCTGCTCGTATTAGTGCTTTTACCTTATAGATGCTTGAGAATTTTTACAAATGCCTAACTTCACTTACTGACAGATACCTATAGGGAAGCTAGCTCAGAATTAATACTTTGTAGAGAATCAAAAAGCCACATGTTTCTTGTTTCAAATTTGGTGAGGCAGTTGAGCAAAGGATCTTAACTTTTACAATATTGGAAACTTGTTCAGATACAAAGCCAGATTTGGGGCTCTGTTAAAGATTAGTGGGGTCACTGAGTGAGTAGAGGCTGGCCCAGTGTTCTGGTTCTATCAGGAGGTGGGATCAAAGATGATAATATACCTGGTGCTTTTCTAGCAGCAATCCTTGAAGAAGCACCTCCGCTGAAGGACTAAATATAGGTGGACACCGGTGGGAGTGCTGGAGGATGAACTGGTCTTTGTGATGAGGACCTCGTCTCTCTGAACCCTTGGAGCTTCATAAAAAGCTAAATGTTAATCCTGAATAATTGTAAAGACTAGTCCTCCTTGCTCAGCGTGCGTGTGTGCTCAGTCGCTTTAGTTGTGCCCAACTCTTTGTGATGCTATGGGCTGTAGCCCACCAGACCCCTCTGTCCATGTGATTTCCCACGCAAGAATCCTGGGGTGGGTTGCCACACCCTTCTCCCGGATCTTCCCGACCCAGGAATTGAACCAGCATTTCCTGAATCTCCTGCATTGCAGGCAGCTTCTTTCCCATCTGAGCTACATCATGCTCATCTTTTTCAAAGTTAACCAATGATGAGATTGAACAGATTCATTAATGAGAAAAGTGGTTTGAAAATGTGTAATGTGGTACATAATTATTAAGTACAATTAAGGAGGCAGTACAGTGTTCAATAAAGTCTAGATATGTAAAGTCTTTATTAGAGTTTTCACATTTGAAATACTCAGTTATATTATTATGCATTCCTAAAAGGACACTGCCATTAGACATTACAAAACAACTTCACAGTTTCCAAAATACAAGATCATGAACCCATGTTCTTAAGGACAATCTCATTATGCATCTGGAATAGATATGTCAGAATTATTCAGTTTCAAATAATATGTCAGTACCGATGTGAAGATTTCATCACAGTTAACTCAGAGAAAGGTTATTTTGTTTAAGATCATTGACATGTGGTCTGCTTGAAATGAGAGCTCCTCAGTGGCATGAACATTGTGGTTTTGTAAGGGGTAACACAATCAGACTAAAATAAGCCTTGCTCAAACCACATTCTGTAAGGGTACTTGTGCTTGATTTTGCTTATTCTGGACACCACAAACTTGATTGTAATGGTTAGGGAGTTTCCACTCATTCTTAAGCAAAATGGGAGCGTGGGTAGATTCAAATCCTTGACTTACAAGTCAGTAGAAACACTAATGCAGCTTCCTTGGTTACAGGTAACATACATGCAAGTGGTAGGAGGCATGTAACTAGAATACAGTGCAATAATGATCATATCTCTCTGATTTCAAAATTACAACTGATAAAGACCCCATTTTCTGGATTAGGGACAAGTCTGGAATTTTTCTAGAGAAATTCCCTCACTTGACTGAATTGTTGAGATACTGCAGGGATTTATTCAATACCATTCCAGCATCCCAATTCCATTTAAAGACTGACTAGAGAGCTCCTCGGTGCTCAAGGGAGACCACATGTTTGCCTGTTTGTGCTGTCATTGCTGCCGTCATGCATTCCTCCTGCAAGCTGTCGCCACGCCATCTGGGTGTGGGAACCACATGCGCAGGTTGGCACAGACCCTGCCTGCCTGGAAGGTGGAGGGATTCTTGCTTGGACATCTCCAGTCAGGGACACTTGTTGATATTCACGTGCTCAAACCTTTTCCCTGGAACACAGTTTCTTAGCCAGGATGGACCGTCCCATCTGGGCTCCCAGCATCGGCTGCTCGTTTTCCCAGGACCAGCTCTGGCAGGAAAGTGACGTCACAGCCCTGATCTTCCCTCCAGCATGAAGTTCCCTTTGGGGGCCCTTTGATGTCATTTTCTGCCACCGTGGTTGGGATGATCTCAGTCTATCAGAGTCTGTTCTCATTTTTAACGATATGTTATTAAAACTTGGTCCTGGTTCAGGAACAATAATAAAAACTTCAACTCCTGACAAAAGACAAATTTTCCATTTATAAATCTAATTTTTAAGCATAGATGAAAGATATTACTCTTGAATATCTTTATCTGCTGGATTTCATTAAGGAGATTTTGAGGGATTTGTGGGGGGTGACGGAGGTATGAGACCATGAAGGGCAATTTCCCAACATGCAGGAAAAGTCACTATTACTTTCATCATTAGTTAGGTAATGTTCTAAGGGTAGTTAAAGAAAAGATTCTGTTTTAAAATAACAAGAGTCCTGGAAATCTCATCTAAGGAACTGGAAATAACTTGTCAGTAGTTTTTGTTTCTTTATGCTCTAAATTCATTTTTAGTAACAGTGGAAGCAATTTGAAATGAAATACAACCCTTAAAGCAAATGAAGCAGAAATGAATGCCAGCAGTAAATGGCAAGAAGAAACACAGTTCAGTGTGTTCTTCAGAAAGCCTGTCCCTTGGAACTAGATGTTGAAAGTTTCTTATTCTTATTTTTTGAAATTTTATAATCATGAAGCTACCCACTGATATTAAATCCAGTTCATCACAGCATGTCCATTTGTCCTCTTAATAGAACAAGTTTGGCCTCAAGTAGATCTGAACTCAGATCAAATCCTCATTATCTCTGAGATATTTTGTTTCCTCTAAGTGAAAAAAAATCCTCCTTTTTTATTTATGATAATTAAAGACAAAGTATCTGAAACAGGACTTTTTTTATTGGTAGGCACTTAACACATGGTAGCAACTAAGACGGAGAAGGCAATGGCACCCCACTCCAGTACTCTTGCCTGGAAAATCCCATGGATTGCAGAGCCTGGTAGGCTGTAGTCCATGGGGTCGTGAAGAGTCAGACACGACTGAGCAAATTCACTTTCACTTTTCACTTTCACGCATTGGAGAAGGAAATGGCAACCCACTCCAGTGTTCTTGCCTGGAGAATCCCAGGGATGGCGGAGCCTGGTGGGCTGCCATCTATGGGGTCACACAGGGTCAGACAGGACTGAAGTGACTTAGCAGTAGCAGCAGCAGCAACTTAGATTGGGCTTCCCTGGTGGCTCAGACGCTGAAGAATCTGCCTGCAATGCAGGAGACTTGAGTTTGATCCCAGGGTTGGGGAGATACCCTGGAGAAGGGAATGGCTAGCCACTCCAGTGTTCTTGCCTGGAAAATTCCATAGACAGAGGAGCCTGATGAGCTACAGTCCATGGGGTCACAAAGAGTTGGACATGAATGAGCGGCTAACACATACACGCAGCAGCTATGATTATTAAATCTGATATTAGCAAAATAATAATAATAATAATTTTTTTAAATCTTTGAAGTATTAGCTATTTCTAGCCTTTGTAATAACGTTTCTTAACAGTTTTTAAGTCCAAGTATCCACAGTTGCTAGAAACAAAGATATTTGACAATATGGGGCTTCTCAGGATGCATTAGTGGTAAAAAATTTGTCTGTCAATGCAGGAGATGTGGGTTCAATCTCTGGGTCAGGAAGATCTCTTGGAGAAGGAAATGGCAACCTACTCTAGTATTCTTGCCTGGAAAATTCCATGGACAGAGGAACCTAGTGGGCTACAGTCCATGGAGTTGCAAAGAGTCAGACATGACTTAGTGACTAACACACACACACACATAATCATAATCAAAACGGGAAACAAAGCCATCTGGCAATAAAAAGGATGTTCTCGGCCTATGTGATAATCACATGAGCTGGAGAGTAAATTAAAATGAAATCACTTTGAGAGTCTGTGTTTATAATGAAACTAAACAGTTTATCTTAGGGAAATATTGAAGTAGACAGTTTGTCAGGAACAATGCTTACAGCTAGGAAGAAGTTCAGTGTCTGGCATCTTCAGTTTCGGTGTTTCTTTGAAATTTCTATTGCCTGCCTTCTAAACCACTCCTTATGTCTTTTAATTGTAGCTAAACTTAAGTATTTTTCTTTGAAATCTATTTTATGGTCAATTGTGCATTTGTCTCATGGACTTCCATAGACCCTCCACTAATGGGTATCTTAACAATTCAGGAAACATTTATTTGACACTTTCTGTGTAATCTACATTGCTATGAGTCCTAAGATACATACATGAATAAACCTTGGCCCCTTCTTTAAAGAAGTTGGTGACATCTGGAGATGTCAAGGAAATAAATGATCTTTTCATAATAATACAATTTCATAAGAATATGATCTCTTGGATGTGGAGGGGAAAGTCAGTAAATGTTTCTTGGAGGAAAGTAAAGTTATCTCAGTCTTTATGAATAAAAAGTTCACAAGAAAGAGAAGTGTAAGGCTGGAGATCCCATAACAGGGAACAGAATGAACAAAATTACAGAAGCAGGTATGGGAGTGATGCGCAAACTCTAAAAATAGAGTTTGCGAAGAATAAGGTTAGTAGGAGCAGGAGATAAAGCTAGAGAGATCCAAAGATGCCTCCTGTGTATGAGGCTAAAGTGGTCTGACTTAATCTCAAAGTCAATGGAGAGCATTAGGAAGGAAAGTGTAAGTAAGCAATGACATTTTACTTAGAGTTCATAAGTGCTGAGTGGTAGTCACTAACAATACAGACTAACTCTGACCCATACTAAAGACATTGAGAGTTCACAAAGACCTTGACAAATACAGGAAAAAGCATTCAATATTTATATTAAATCCATTACATGGATTCCATCTCATTCATCCAAAGCCCATATTCCCTGAGAAAAATCTGGAGGAGTCACTCTTTACCAAGGACTTCAGAAAATATTGAGGAAAATACACATTTTACATTTTATTTACAATAGTGCTTTAATCATGGCTTTCTCTAAGCTAAAAATGCTGGTGGGATACTCTACAAATGAAATGGACTGTTAGCTTGGGTTCATCCAGAAACAGGTGCTTAAAGCAAAAACTGCTATTATAAGGGAATGCAAAACCAAAAAATGTAGGGATGAGGCAGAGAAGAAGGGAGAATATATTCTGGGGTATGACAACAAACTTATTTTTTCCACTATTTGGAATCACATAAAACTAATAACTGGATATTTTGGGAGTGTCTTATAAATAACATCGTAGGACAGTCCACCCAGAGGGATGAAGGGAGAAGAATTTATCCATCAACTACTGTCTCTCTTGCTCTCCTTCATTTTGCATTTGAAGTGCCCAAGACTGTTGACATGATTTCACATCTGAATTTTCACAGGGAAACCCTTGAGCAGGAAATGAGTCACATGTGGTGATGCTGGCATTCAGTGACACACTTCGGTTATACTAACGTGGGGTTAGTTAGAGCCCATACAGACTTGGTCACTTCTGTTGTGGCCTGGTGGAGATGGCTGTGGTCAACAGCCTTAGCAACAGCTGAGGCTGAGAAGAATCTGCAGATTCTATATGGTTACACCAAGGTCAATGGAGATGAGACGATCACAATGTGACAGAGTTGGGAGGACCTTATATGCCATCAAGGGCTACACACGTATGATTTTCACAACACAAGGTGAGACAAGCATTATGATTAGACCTCTGAGATTTGTACAATCTCCTAAGCTCTTTCATATTAGCTAATTTATGCTAAGGTATATAGGAATGATACTGATGGTCAACTCAATATACTCTTTCTTCAGTTGTTTTAATATAATAAGTATCTCAACTCTCACGAATAGGGATTTGGCTTGAGCAAGCATCACTGAGGTTATATGGCCCTTCTCCAAATATTAGACAAACCCTCAGTGTGTTCATGGACACAGAATGTTTGAAGGAAGAAAACAATTAAGTTTCCCTGGGAAAGAACCCTATAAAATGGCAAGAATATCCAGGAAACCTCTTAGTCTTCCCCAAAATGAGTTTTGTTCATTTGCATAGATGGTGACTAGTGTGGGAAACACCCAGGCTTTTCAGGAGTGATTGGTGTTGGCTCTGGAGTGACCCTAATATCTCAGGACTGAGAATATCAAGAGATCAATATAGCTTTGACTGGAGTCCAAACTTCAAAAAGCCAACTGGGACCCTAACCATATCTTAAGCACACCAAGTTCATAAGGTACCATTGGAGGTAGAAGTCTTTCACACCAAAAAGAACCTTCTCAGTGATCAACATTTAAATTACTTTCTTGTAAATTCTCTAAACTCTCTTCTCTAATAGGTTATCTCACCTATAAATCTGTGCCATGCACCCTTATCATAATCATTGATGAACCCAACACCTATCTTTCCTGAGTTTGCATCTGTGAAATGGAGTAGCTATTGGAGAAATCACAGACACACTCATACACACACAAATCAGACTTATGCCAATATATATTAGTTTTCAACGCTGTATTTCTTTAGATGATTTGCTTTTTATGTTACTCACAGCAACAACTTCAAATCTTTTCTGGTCTTCAAAAGTTCAAATGGTTCATTTTAATCTGCACTTTCTGCAAAGAGAAGCTTGTCTCCTTCTTGAATAACTAAATAAAAGCCACCAGATTGGAATTCCCTCAATTTTCCACCAAAAATATGAAAGTCAAAGTGTGTCTATAATCACACTTTTCTTCTTCGTTCACTTTGCAATACAGAAAGTGCCCTTCATGTTTCAAAGGTCATAAGTGGTTATGACGTGGAGTTTAATTCCCAGAAACCTTACACTTACAATGATCTCTATTTTTCATGTGTTCTCCACTTTCTCCTTCCTTTCAGACCCTGCTTGAGTCCCTTTCAGAATAGGAATATTTCCCTGCACTCTGTATTGTCCTCAGGCTGTGCTATCTCTGAACCCCACCTCCTTCGCTTCATAGCTACAGTATAAAAGGGGGTTTTCATAAGAGGAATGAGATGCAAACATTTGAAAAAAGGAATAAGAAAGATGTAGACCAACCTTCTCAACCCACAGAGTACATGAGGTATGAGAAAATGAGCAATTTTACTTGAGAACAAATCAATAGAAGATTCATCCTCAACAGAAAGTCAGGTTTTCATGAAATCAGAACATTGAGATAACACTGAGCAAAGAATCTGAGGATTTTATTGTCTTGCAAGAGACATTTTAGTGGGCAAAATATTTAGCAAGTGGGAAGAAAGTGAGAGAGAATGAGAACACAAGATGAAATTATCTTAGGTCAAGAGAGCACAGTGAGTTGGTAGAGCGGTGAGATTGGTAGAGCGGTGTTTCCTTAAGAGAAAATTCAAGTACACTCAGGTTAAAACACATATTCCCAGTTTTCACCTCAGGTCTAATACTCAGATGTAGAAATTTGACTTTTTAACAAGTGCTGATGGTGGTTTTTATGATAAAGTTAATATGAGAACTGCAGTTTTAGTGTGTGTGTGTGTGTGTGGATCCTGGTATTTTGACTACTAGCTGTTACACAAAGATGAGGACTTGGAGAATCTGAGTTCTAAGAGTTTCTTGGGCCACAAGAATCACCTGTGGCTTGGGCACTTGGCAGTTTTTCCTTGAGGTGTAGTCCCTCAGAGGTTCTTTTTGGTCCCCTAACTGGCATCTGTGGATGGTGTAGTAAAAATAGGTGCAATGAGGAAAGTGAGTCTGAAGTTCTAATTGTATTGTGACAATGCTTTAAAGGCCTGGGGCTTCAGAAGCTTTCAGGAATTTCAGTCCAGCAGTGGGTTTCACAGGGAGTATCACAATTTTGTCACATTTGAGTAGAAGGCTTTCACCACGTTCAGCCAAAGCATTGTTATAAGGCCAAATTAGGGCCATGGTAGTGGGAAGATGAGGGACAGAGTCAAGAAATATTTGAGAGGAGCTTGTAATTGATTATAAGGAGAGACAGAAAGACACAAGATTTTTCTGCCTTGGGAGGCTAGGTAGTTAGTGATGCCATTGGAATCTCGAAAAATGGTGCAGATGAACTTACCTGCAAAGCAGAAACAGAGGCACAGATTTATGGGTGCCAAGGGGGAGGGGGTGGGATGAATAGGGAGCTTGGGATTGACATGTATGTATATTATTGATACTATGTATAAAATAGAAAACTAATGAGAACCTATTTTATAGCACAAGGAACTCTACTCAATGCTCTGTGGTGATATAACTGGGAGGGAAATCTTGAAAAGGTTATATATGTATACTTATAACTTATTCAGTTTGCTGTACAGTCAAACTAACACAATCCTGTAAAACAACTACACTCTAATCAAATTTTTTTTTAAAGGGGATCAGATTACAAGAAAAATCTGTACTAAAAAAAATTCTTGGGTTGTGCCTTTTTCTTTAGAGTACTAAGGAGCCTAAATTAAGGAGCGGAGTCAGTATCATGATATTTATCCATTGTTGTAACATAAGGAAACATCTGAAAATTAGATGAGGTTTCTTGTGGGGAGAAATTAAGGTAATGAACAGTGGGGTCTAGGCTGAATGAAGAATGAAGTGACAATAGAAGGAAGCTTGTATAAGGGATAAAAAAGAATAAATTTAAAAATCTTTTCCTCTTTTATTTTTAAATTTTTTTTTGATAGACTCATGGTGTTTAAAAAAAATACAAAAAATGTTTCACCTCTTTCATCCAATTTGGTATCCAAAAGTGAAAACAGAAGCATTAATGGATTTTACAGTCTGCTCGCCTAAGTCCAACCTATATTCTTATGGGAGACATTTGTCCTTCCATGGCTTAAAGAGTCATCCCCAAATCCACTACTGGTACTTGCAAATTGACTCAGAGAATTATTCAGGTTGCTACAAAACTCACCATCTGCTTTGAGCCCTCTCTCCAGTCTGGTCTCCTGGATTTCTCTGCCCTTGGCATCCTTACTTGGAAGCTTTCTCTCTGCCCAGCCCTAACAGATTGATTACCTATTTGGACAGTCTTCTGTCCTTTGGACAGTTGCCCCACCATGTGCTGCTTCTCAAATTACCCTGATGGTAATGGTGACCATCAGCGAGTGGTGGCCCACCTTTCAACATCAGCTCCCAGGGCACTAACTGTGCTTGCTTTAAGAGGGGGTGGGGAGTGCTGAAATATCATGGTATGGTCCTTTTCTTTTTTTAGATTTTTTTTTTTATGCAGACCATTTCTTTAAAGTCTTTATTGAATTTGTTACAATATTGCTTCCATCTTATGCTTTGTTTTTTTGACCAAGAGGCATGTTTGATTCTAGCTCCCCAACCAGGGATGGAACCTGCAACCCCTGCATTGGAAGGTGAAGTCCTAATCACTGTACCACCAGGGAAGTCCCTGGTATGGTCTTAGGTTAAGCAAATTATTTTTTGTTCCTAATTTCTCATGCAAAGTGAAACATAATGCACTGGTGATATCTTATAATATCTAGGATCATATAATGATACGGAGAAGGCAATGGCACCCCACTCCAGCACTCTTTCCTGGAAAATCCCATGGACGGAGGAGGCTGGTAGGCTGCAGTCCATGGGGTCGCGAAGAGTCGGACACGACTGAGAGACTTCACTTTCACTTCTCACTTTCATGCAATGGAAAAGGAAATGGCAACCCACTCCAGTGTTCTTGCCTGGAGAATCCCAGGGACGGTGGAGCCTGGTGGGCTGCCGTCTATGGGGTCGCATAGAGTCGGACACGACTGAAGCGACTTAGCAGCAGCAGCAGCAGCATATAATGATAAAGTATGAATGCTACTGGGTTTCCCTGGTGGCTCGGTAATAAAGAATCTGCTTGCAAAAGCAGAAGACGTGAGTTTGATCCCCGGGCTGGGAAGATCCCTTGGGGAAGGAAATGGCAACCCACTCCAGTATTCTTGCCTGGAAAATCCCATCGTCAGTGGAGCCTGGTGGGATACAGTCCATGGGGTTGCAAAAGAGTTGGACATGACTTGGCAACTAAACAACAACAAAGAAACACTGGAATGCTAGAGGGATATAAGCATTAAGCATTTATAATGCTTGAAAATCAACATAGCTATTTAGTTATACGAAATGTAGCTTCTTCCAGAAGATAATTTGCTGGGGCTTAACCTCTCATATTTTTATACAACTCATCTGTGATTTATTCTAAGTGCTTCTATATATTGAATAATCAATCATTGTACCTACTGTAATATAAGAGTGTGCCTGGGTAGGATTATCATTATTTGGGGGAAGCTATTGGGTTTTAGGTAAATTTGAACGTAGGAAACAACTAAGTTTTGACAGATGGAGTTTTGTAGAGGGGCTAGTTGCAGAACTGATTATGTTTTCTTTTTTTAAAATAATGATGCATTTGTCTTACCAGATCTTCCATCCAATACAGAAGTTCCAATGAGCACACTAGTGCTTCATGTTGCTGTGTAATACTAGGGATACCGTTCTTCATTTATCACAGATGTTTGGATAAGCATTATTTTATGATGGAAGCACTACAGCATTTGGAGTCAGAAACATCTGGAATTTGTTTCTTCCTCTGTCAATAACTCATGCTGTTGCCTTAAGAGAATATGCCATTTTCAGGTCTCTAGTTTCTATATCTGTCTTTAGAAATAATAAATTTGGCTGCTGCTCTCATTTTTAAAGTAGATGCAGTCCTTTGCATTAAGATATAATCAAAAGTAAAATCGACTATGGTATTTTAGTTTCACACTAATGGTAACTATACATAAAATTTGCATACTGATTCATCTCCCGTAACTTGTCTTTCAATGACGTTTGAGCAAAGAGAAACTTTTGACAATGTAGCTAGGGGCATGCCAACACTTCTATTTTAATGGGTTTTCTGGCTTTTGTTTTACATGTAAAAGTGATGAAAATTCTTTATGATACCAGCATGTAGTAGAAGCTAACAGCAGAAGCAAACTCCAGTGCTCTCAGCATTATGGAATAAAGAGAGTTGAATGTATCAGAAATTCTCCAACCATATTCTTTCAAATTCTGGTCAGTTGTGGCTATTGCCTCATAATGAGAAATTTTAATTAAATCAGCATTGTTACAATCTATTTAAAACAAATTAATTTGAAATCTATTTATTTCTATTTCATTAATATCATCGGAGGAATGATACCTATAGAAAGAGTCACTCAATTGTTGCAAAAGAATTTTGTTCAGTTAAATGTTTACATATTTATTTTTAGAAATATATTTTAATGTGAAATGGAATAATACAATTTCCCATCTCAAATTGTTTTATCCAAGATAAGAATTTTCAATTAAAACACTGGTCATATGTTCATCCCAGCAGCATGTGAAGTTCATTTAGGTACTCTGATATTTCTAACTCTTTTTGCTAAGCTGAAGATACACTATTTTAAGTCACCTCATAAACGTCTTTGATTGCAAAAGAACAAATATGACTCAGAGTTTTTAAAAATTTGAATATTTGACTGTGGAAGGCAAATTAACTTTTCTGTAAAAAAAATACAGTATATACAAGATCACTTTCTTCATAATAATTAAGGAATAGGGAATGATGTAATGATTTAAGGAAGTTTATCGCACTCACAACCGTGGTCAACACATCCTTCAACTTTAAGGAAAATCTTTCTAGAAAGTTTCTAGAAACAATTGAGCATGCACTGTAATTCTGCTATGTGAGCCATCTTTCTTTAACTGAGCAGCATATATTTTTTTTTTTCTAGTTGACTCATCAGTAGAACTAAGTAGGACTAACTAAGTTTCCCTCTCTGATTCCATAAGAAATCTCTGACAACAGAGGGCACAAAAGGCACTGCAGTGGTCCACAAAACGGTAACTCTTGTACACTATTATAAATAAATGCAAGGGACTTTCACCCCAACATCAGTAAATCTAAGACGCTGAGTGCCCGTTGTAAGAGTGCTAACACTGTTATCTCCTAGTCTATGAGGTAACTTTCTGTCACAGGCTTCAGACTAGTTCTGGAAATTAGATGAAGGAAAATATTATGTTTGTTTTTGCATTTGACCCCAATACTTTGGGCTTCTCCAATGGCATAGTGGGTAAAGAATTCGCCTGAAATGCGGGAGACATAGGAGATGCAGGTTCAATTCCTGGGTTGGGAACATCCCCTGGAGAAGGAAGTGGCAACCTACTCCAGTATTCTTGCCTGAAAAATCCCATGGGCCTGGTGGGCTCCAAAGGGTTCCAAAGAGTCAGTGACTCTTTGTAACTGAGAGGCTAAGAACACACACTCACACATCATTACTTTAAAAAGAATTCTAATTAATTAGTTACTTATTTTTTAGCTATCGTATTCAGCTTCCTCTTCTTGACACACAAATAGGCATCTTGATAGAATACTTTGTGTTATTTGTTAATAACATTTGTTAATATGATATGTTAATATGTTCTTCAGTATTTCCCCTTGGTTTCCTTCAGTTACTTACATTATAAGACATGATATACCTCAGGGAAGCTAAGACACCACAGAAAACACACAGAAGGCTAAAAGTTTGGAAAATCCACAGCATCACAGGAATAGAGGAAACATGATGAATCTTAATGTTAACAAAGATTTCTCAAGCTGTTAGAAGAAAAGAAAAGAGAGCTAAAAGTGAAATGAAGATACCTGAAAAGCTAATGGGTCCCATATCCTGAGTACAACTTCATGGGTCTTGATCTAAATGGCAAAGATACTGGAAGTACATAAGATTAGGTTGTGGGAGCCCTGCGAATAAAGACCTGAGTCAGGATCCCTGAGGATAGTCTGTCAGACAGACAGATCCCAGAGCAGAAGTGGCTGCAAAGTGTTTCTGAATAGTCTTGAAGAGTTTTTCATAGCCCAAGAGAAATATTGAGCAGGGAGATAAATTCCCAGGTGCTAGAGAGGGGCATAGAAAGAATAAAGGAGTTATTCTCAATCTAGACACCTAAAGAAATGAGTAAAAAAGAGTGACCTCTATGGGCAGAAGAACTGGAGGGGAATGTAATAGTCTCAGAAGATACCATGAGGGAAAGATGATAGTACAAAATAGAAATGCCATGTCCACATTGCAGGAAAAAAAAAAAAAAAAAAAAAAAATATATATATATATATATATATATATATTTGCATGTGTACTCCAGTTGCTAAGTCATGTCTGAGTCTGCAACCTCACGGAATGTAGTCTGCCAGACTCTATACCCACTGAGTGGAATATTACTCAGCAGTAAAAAGGAATGAATTACTGATGAATGTTACAACATGAATGAACATTGAAAAAATTAAGCTAAATGTAAAAAGCTGGGCACAAAAGCCCACATATTGTGTGATTCTATTTATATGAATAGTATAGGCAAATCTTGAGAGACAGAAAGTAGACTGGTATTTGCCAGAGGCAAGAGAAAGGGAGAAAGTGAAATTGTTACTAATGGCTATTAAATTTCTCCGGTGTGCTGAAATGTTCTCAAATTAAATTGAAGTAATGATTGAAAAACCTTGAGAATATATTAAAAAGTGCGAAATCGTACATCGTAAAAGGATGCATTGTATGACTGTGCATTGTAATACGTCACAAACGATAATAGACTAGAATGAAAGCAAAAGAATCTTAAATCATTGTCCACAACTCTGTCAGAAAATTGTTGTCAGTGATGAGGCAGACTCACAGAACTCATGGCTAATATGAAATTTGCCATAGTTGCGTGATGAGAAGAAATTTGAAGTCATTCTAGAGACTGTTTTGAACATCCTGAGAAGGACAAAGTGTGATTTTCAGAAACAAGGGAAGATGAGTCAAAACTGACAATGTTCAATTTTCCCAGTGACAGTTCTGAGAACACTTAAACAAGATCTGTGGGAGGCGATTTTTAAGTCTATATCTTGAAATAGGCATTTCTAAAATAGCCATATCTTTTCCAGGAGAGAATAGAAAAAAAAATCTAGTAATTATCTTCCAAATGAGATAGAAACAACCAAATTAGCATGCCCCTTAATATCACTAAGTGTAGTGCTTAAGTACTACATCCTTCTTCTTTCCTTTATCCCCTAATCAAAGGGAGTGAGGACCTTATCTATAGCCAACTGTACCGACCTAGTCATGAAAACTCTGGATATGTAATATATGTTTTATCTATGTATGTTGGGGTTGGAGTGGAGCTAATACTATCTGCATTATAGGCACAAGCTGATGTGCCTATAGGTGTTAATATTTTGGAGAAATGGATTCAGAATAGAGTTTCAGGATATGGTACCACTTATCAAAGTATTCATTGGAAAGACTGATGCCCAAGCTGAAACTCCAATACTTTGGCCACCTGATGCAAAGAACTGACTCATTGGAAAAGACCCTGATGCTGGGAAAGATTGAAGGCGGGAGGAGAAGGGGACGACAGAGGATGAGATGGTTGGATGGCATCACTGACTTGATGGAAATCAGTTTGAGTAAGCTCTGGGAGTTGGTGATGGACAGGGAGGCCTGGCGTGCTGTGGTCCATGGGGTCGCGAAGAGTCGGACACGACTGAGTGACTGAACTGAACTGAACCAAAGTTATTATACACACACACAAACTACTCTTCCCTAGAAATATGAAGCTTAGATTCAATTAAAGAAAAGTGTATTGAGAAACAGACTAAAATTGTTTCTTCTATATGATAGAAGTGATGCCTAAAATAGAAATTAATATAAGATATAAAAAACATAAAAATATAATCAAGTTATGGGCTTAGTATTATTGATCTGTAAAAAAGGATTCTTTTTCCGTTAACAGCAAGCAGTCCATTTTTATTCTTCATCTTGAATAATGTCTTGGATCCTCCCAGGACTTTGGTATTCCACTTTTTTTTCTTTTTTTGCTTGTTATTTAGTCACTAAGTCGTGTCTGACTCTTTGAGACCCCATGAACTGCAGCACGCCAGGCTTCCTGTTCTTCACTATCTGCCATTGCCAATTTCTATTTTTTTTTAACTTTTTATTCTGTATTGGGGTATAGATGATTAACAATGTTGTGATAGTTTCAGGTGGACCCTGAAAGGACTCAGCCAAACATATACATGTATCCATTCTCCCACAAATTCCCCTCCTATCCAGGCTGCCACATAACACTGAGCAGAGTTCTATGTGCTATACAGTAGTAAAAAAAAGGGATTCTTAAGTGAAGCAAACATAAATGATTTCAAGATATCTAATATGACCATTCACAGTATCACTGTGTTGATTGCTATATTGTCAAGAGCCTGAAGTTAAACGTTTGTTTTGACAATAACAGGTTGGAGTGTGTGTACTATGATATTTGTGCTTCTCCCGTGCCCATCAAAGCTCAGATGGTAAAAAATCTGCCTGCAGTACAGGAGACCCGGGTTCTATCCCTGGGTTGGGAAGATCCTCTGGAGGAGGAAATGGCACCCCACTCCAGTTTTCTTGCCTGGAAAATCCCATGGACAGAGGAACCTGGAGGGCTACAGTCCATGGGGTTGCAAAGGGTCAGACATGACTGAGCAACTAACACTCACTTTCACGTGCCCATTAGACAAGTGAGTCCCTAAGTGTGGTATTCCAGTTTTGTGGTTGGGTTGCAGGAAGATGGAGCATGTAAGAAAAGCAACACACAAAAGCACAGAAGTGGAATACGGTTTTGATGTGTGCTTATGATAAGAAAGATTGCTTGAATTCACGTGGAAAATAGGACCAATGAAAATATCCCTTGAAGATGTAATAGAAATGATGACATAAATAAGTCATGGCGTCAAGTCTATGTAAGCAGCTCAGCACTGCCTTCTGTGTCATAGCATGTGTCTCACTGGTGCTGGTCCAAAGGATCAGTGCTCCTGAGAAGTGCTCACAGGTTTACAGGCTGTTGTTTCAATTTTAGATTCCTGGAAACTAATACCTAAACCTTGGATTAAGGACCATTGGTTTAAATGAACTCTAAAATTCTTTCTAATTTAAAAATTTAGTGACTCTGTATTGCACATGGGAGGAGGCCTTATCATTAAACTGACACTTAAATTTTATTTTATCTGAGCTTGAAGCCTTGCTAGGTAAATTTTTATTTGATAAAAGGACAATATTTAGTTTTACAATCTTCCTTTATTCCTTGTAAAACTGTTGAGAAAACCATTTCATTTATGCTTCAGTTAGAGAAAATCTTTTTCTTTCATTGACTCTTGCAAGTGCCAATTTGATAGCAATAATTTCATCTAATGGCATGACAACAGTAATTTCACTAGGATCTCTTAAAAAGCAGTGTGGTGACTCAACTTATCAAAATTTAGAATCGAAAAATAAGAAAATGTTGTTAAACACTTACCATCAGTAATTTTTGGCTTCAGCTTTCACATGTAAAGAGCTTAGATCATCATTCCATCTTTAAGAAAAAGCTAGAGAAACTGAAATTCAATGCTTTTTTCTTGAATCCATTAAAAGTTACAATTGTGGACTAAACCAACACCCTAAAATCTGGAGAGACAGGTGTATTCAGAAAAGCACAGGCGAGATCTGCTTACCATGAGCACAAGCTGTTGGAATCACAGACTTGTAGAAACATGAAAATAGTGATTTTGACCAATTTTTGGAAGCTGAGTGTAGATCGATGAGAAAGTGAAAAACTCCTGAGGGCTCCCATTTTTTTTTTTATGAGCTTTAACTCCGAGAAGCCTTGTAAGATTCTAATAATGAAGAGTCAAGAAATATCATTTTGTGGTGCTGGCAAGGGAAGAGGTGTAATCACTGTGAAATACATACAGAGCTCTCTCCATAACAAAAGTCTAGTCTCTAGAAAAAGGGACTTAGTGCACGCATGCCTACTCAGTAGCTTCAGTCATATTCAACTCTGCAACCTCATGGACTGTAGCCCATCAGGCTTCTCTGTCCCTGGGATTCTCCAGGCAAGAACACTGGAGTGGGTTGCCATTTCCTTCTCCAATGCAGGAAAGTGAAAAGTGAAAGTGAAGTCATTCAGTCGTGTCTGACTCTTCGCGACCCCATCGACTGCAGCCTACCAGGCTCCTCCATCCATGGGATTTTCCAGGCAAGAGTACTGGAGTGGGGTGCCATTGCCTTCTCCAGAAAAGAATGGTATAGTGATCATTATTTTTAAAGGCCCTAATTATTTAAAAGCATGAAGCTTTGGTCAATCCAATATAGATTTCAGGCACAACTTTATTCCAAGAATGCAAATATTTACTTATTTAAGTTGATGACTAGATCATATAACTCGAAGAAAGAATCTCAGTGATTGGTTCTCTGAACAATAAATCCTATGCAGATGATAAATGAAATTATACATGATTTGTATCAAAATATTAATTCAACAAATATTTAGCAAAGTCCTACAAAAATCTTTACCATTTTACAATATATATAATATGGGGAGAGGTATAATGCAAATGAACAGGAAAGTTAGTAAAGAATAAGTATTAGTAAAAATAGTCTTAGCTTTTCAAGTAACACTTGGTCTATGGACAAGACTGATAAATTTAAACAATATATATTGGTTTAGCACATCATCTGGGAAAAAATAAGAAAATTTAACTCAGTGCCAAAACTTCATGTACTCTTTGATTATAGTTCCTTGGGCTCTGATATTACTATTATTGTGAAATGGAGGGAGAAGGAAAAAAGGAAAAGAACTGGTAAATGGAGAAAAATTTCTTCTCTTTAGTAAGTTCTCTCTATGGCCATCTACTAAAGTAAGCATTCTCTAAATCCACTTTTAAAGGAATTTCTCTGGTTTCATGGAAGTAGAATAGAGAAAACAAATAGTCTGGATATAAAGATTATCTTTTTATTTACCCAGTGGTTTCATTCCTAAGTTATCAAGTGATGAAGCAGAGTTGGACCGAGTTACAAAGTTGATTGGATAAACCTGTAACAACTTAGAATACCTTTGTTCCAGGAATGTGATTAAATTATTTTAATTAAGTTTTGAAACCTCTAGGACAAAAATGCTTGTACAAATTATATGTATTTTGTTAGGTTGTTAGGAGAAGAAATGGTAATTTTCATGAATTGTGTTAATTATATAATGCAGGATATGTTCTATTTTATCAGGGTTTTGGTTCAAAAATCTTAGTTCAATCTTCTGGATTCTTGGATTAAAAAAAAAAAACCCTGAACAGAATAGCTCTTTAAATGTAAGCCCAGTATCCCAAAAACATAGTATAAAATGTTTTCTGATTTTAAGTTCATCTGATGCTGTAATTTCACATCATGCTGAATAGCTTCAATTGAACTAGAATGGAAATGACTTATTTAGAATACTCAGTGGTGACATGAAATCACGTTTTATCTGTTACACTTTTTATCTATTATCCTTGATTAACTTTATGTTAAATGTTCAGGCAGAGGTTTTGAAAACCCTCTTTTAGAAATGTGGCTAACCTGTTTGTAGGAGGGAAGAAAACAATTTTTGTTTGGGCCATTAATCAATAAATGAACAGCTTGGTTCCAATTGAGAAACTGCTCTTGCATTGTCAGGTAGAAGCAGTTATTAACTAGTCCCTGAACAGAACATGTTATTTCCATTACTTTCATCTTTCCTGATGAGCAGATAAATGGATAGGAAAAATGAGTTGACCGAAATAGGCAGAGCTGAAGACAATGTATTTGCAAGGCATCAAAGTGTAAATGAAATTCCTAACAGCATCTTTGGTATCTGTACATAGTTGGGTAAAATTAAGCCAAAGGAACAGACTGATTATGTGTGAGAATATGTCACAGTTCATGTTCATTTTGGATTCAGAAAAGCTAACTATAATAGATAAAGAAGACAGATTCTAGCCTCAAGGAGTTCATGGCTATGAAAACAGAGAAAGAGTCAATTGAAAGTATATGAGTATGATATGCAAGGTGACATAAGTAATCCAAGGCTGTTCTGAAGTAAGTTAGCATGGAACTTAACCCATTATATTTAAAGCCAGGAAAGCTTCTTGGATTGTTTTTATTGATGCATGAAACTTAGACAAATGAATGAGAAAGAGATGACATTTTATGGTAGAAAGAAGAGATGAGCAAAAAAAAAAAAAGATTTGAAGAAGGCAGGAATGAAAACTATAAGTATGTTATTTAACATGGCTTGTGTAGAGGATTTGTAGTTATGAAATAAAAAATGAGGTGTGACACTTAGAATTATAAATATTGACTTTCTAGAGAAGGTTAGAGAGAGGGTAATAACTAAAGAGATTCATAATTGATAGTTATTTTATTTAGGTGAACCAACTTACAGGACTTCCCTGTAAAGCATCTGTGGGTAAAGCATCTGCCTGAAATTCAGGAGACACAGGTGATGCTGGTTCCATCTCTGGATCGGGAAGATCCCCTGGAGAAGGGAATGGCAACTCACTCCAGTATTCTTGCCTGAAAAATCCCATAGACAGAGGAGCCTGGCGGGCTACAGTCCAAAGGGTAACGGAGAGTCGGACACGCCTAAATGACTAAGCATAGGAGCATAGAACCAACAGACACATAGGTTAAGGGGAAGTGATTCAATAGAGAAGAAAAGAGAACAGATACAAATGTTTGCAAAGTTAGTTCTCAAAATGACTAGAGTCCTACCAAATGAGTCTTGGCATTTTCTAGCCTCTATTTTTTAGTGTTTTTTCTGGTTTCTGCTTCTATAAAAAATTATTATTTTGTTTTCTTTTTAAAAGTCTCTGTCTTAAATCCTCTTCTTATCTCACTGATATTTCCATCTGAATGTTTCATAAGCAACTTAAATCCCAAAGCCCATACAATCAGAATTGAGCTCCTTTTATTTCCCTGAGAAACTCCTCTTCTTGTATTTCTTAGCATTGAATGAATTCAGCATGAAATAGAGATGGGTGTATTAGTTAAGATAATGAATGTGATAGAAAAGCCAAATTGATGTCATTTCACCATCCCAGATTTTATTCTGTCATATACAAAGGCCAGAGGTCAGCAATTCTGGGCTTGTATGAAAGAGCCATGGATTTTTTTAAAAATATTTTCTTCCAAACATTTTCTCTGCCACCCCTATATTGTTCTCCTGGTTCACATTGTCACAGATAACTGGTGAGGTTTCCAACAACACATCATCACACTAGCCATAAGAGCAAAAAGAAAGAACATACCTGCTCTATTTAAGGGCACCTCCATATATCTACACAAACCACTCCTGGTTATAGCCCACTGGCCAGAACTTAGTCACATGCCCAAGGAAACTTTAAAAAAGCTGGTTAGTATAACCATTTTTCTAGGCATCCATGAGCCAGCTGAACAGATTGTTGTTTCATACAATAGAATATTAACTGTCCTTGTTATGTAGTCCAAGGATTAAAAATCTTGGCACAATTCTACTTTCTTCTCTAATATCTCATGTCCACTCAATCCCAAAGCTGATTTCAGCTCTCAAATTCTCAAATACATGTATTTTCTTCTATCACTATGGCAATATCTTCTTAACTAGTTTCCTTATATATAGACATTAATATAACAAATCTATTCACAACATTGAAGACATATTATTAACACAGTCAAACTCCAAAATGAATGTTACTCTGCTTTAACAAATTGCCATTAAGTTCAGGATACTGTCCAAATCTATTAGTGTTGTTTACCTTTGTCTTCTATAATGCTCTTGAACCTTGAATTACAGAAACTTTGTTTCTAAAATGCTGTATGATGACTTTTTAAAAGCCTAATAACTTTTTAAGATGTCAGTGTATTTTCAGAAAACTTAATTTTTCATGACAAACACTGGTTCAAAGCTTCTGCTTTAAGAATGGATGAAAGGATGATGTTTCTGCTTGTTTCTGGGTCTATTGCAGGACATAAAATTCAGCTACTTTCCTTGAATGGTAGATTAAAAGTGTATACTAAGTAAGCAAGCTGCAAAGACTTTACCAGGACTGAAGCCACAATTCACTCCTTGAGGACTCCTACAAGGCTAGTTCTGACTCACATTTGTCAGAGATGTGACCAAAATGGTGAAACAGAAAGACAGACTGAGCTCACTTCCTCTCATAGGCACATCAAAATTACAGCTATTTACAGAGCAACTATCTCAGAGAACAACCTGAAGACTAGCAGAAAAGATTTTCCCACAATTAAAGATGTAAAGAAGCAGCCATAACAGGAAGGGTAGGAGGGGTGGAGACATGGTATAGTCAAGACCCACACACTCAGGTTGGTAGCCCACAAGTGGGAAGATAATTACAATTGCGGAAGAACAGGGGTTGGAGTTCCTCCTTAAGCTTCACAGCATGGGGATGGTGCACCGAAAGGGTAAGTCTCCAGAACAGCTGGCTAAGAAGGACAGTAGGCTCTTAAAGGGTACACAGAGAATCTCAACATGCTCCAAGTCCCAGTGCAGAGACAGTAATTTGAAATGAGCACTTGCTGACCTTGGAGAGTCTCTCATAGAGGCAAGTTGTTGATGTTCAATCGCTAATTCATGTCTGACTCTTTGTGACCCCATGGACTGCAGCAGGCCAGGTTCCTCTGTCCTCCACTATCTCCCAGTGTTTGCTCAAATTCATGTCCATTGAATCGATGATGCCATCTAATGATCTCGTTCTCTGCCCACCTCCTTCTCCTTTTGCCTTCAATCTTTCCCAACATCAATGCCTTTTCCAATGAGTCGGTTCTTTGCATCAGGTGGCCATATTGGACCTTCAGCTTTGGCATCGGTTTTTCCAGAGTTTTCTCTAGTGCCACATTTCAAAAGCATAGTTCGTTGGCTCTCAGCCTCCTCTATTGTCCAACTCTCAAACTCATACATGACTACTGGGAAAACCACAGCTTTGACTAGATGGACTTTTTGTTAGCAATGTGATGTCTCTGCTTTTTAATATACTGTCTAGATTTGTCATAGCTTTCCTTCCAAGAGCAAGCATCTTTTAATTTCATGGCTGCAGTCACTGTCTGCAGTGATTTTGGAGCCCAAGGGAGGCAAGAGGCAACTAGAATTCCATCTGGGCAGCAATTTGGGGAGTTCTGTCTACCATGAGGACACTGGCACCAGCAAATGCAGTTTTGCAATTTTGGAGTCCTCATGCTAGTCTATTAGTGCTGGGGCTTACCTGCCCACCTAGTAGGCCAACCTTATCCCTGGGCCCCCCTGGGCCCTCCTGAGACCCTCAGCCAGCTATACCAGACCTAGCCACACCCACCAGAAGACCAGCTGCCACCACAGGAGGCAAGGCCCATCAGCCTGCTTGGCCAAGGACCAGCTCCACCTTCCTATGTTCCCAGAATAGTTGGCCTGACCCCAACCAAAGGGCCTATGCAGCTCACCTGAGGGGCACCCCCAGAGTATATATCTCTGGTGACCAGAGAAGAGTGTGCTATTAGGCACCATAGGACATCTCCTACATAAGACTGCTTCTCCAAGTTCAGGAAACATAACCAACCTATCTAATACACAAAAACAAGGACAGAGAATTATGCAAAGTGAAGGGACAGGAATATGTTCCAAATGAAAGAACAGGACAAAACCTCAGAAAAGAACTAAACAAAGTGGAGATAATTTTCTGATAAAAATGAAAGAACTCAATGAATTTTAGAGGAGAAGAATGAATGAACATTGTGAGAATTTTACAAAGAATCAGAACATGTGAGGAAGAATCAACAGAGCTGAAGAGTGTAATAAATGAAATAAAAAATACACTAGGAGGAATCAATAGTAGATTAGATAATACAGAGTAATGGACCAGTGAACTAAAAGATAGGGTGGTTGAAATCACTGAGGCTGAACATAAAAAAGAAAAAAAAATTATAAAATGAGGACAGTTTAAGAGACCTCTTGGACATCAAGCATGCTAACATTTGTGTTATAGGGGTCTCAGAAGGAGAAGTGAGAAAGAAAGAGACAGAAAACATATTTGAAGACAAAATAGCTAAAAATCTCCATAATCAAGAAAATTAAACAGACATCTATGTCCAGGAAGCAGAGTCCCAAACAAGACCACCCTAAAGAGGACCACACCAAGACATTTAAATGAGAAAATGAGAAAAATACATATAAGAACAAGTCTTAAAGGCAACAAGAAAAAGAAACTAACCAAGTACAAGGGAGCTCCCACAAGACAATCAGCTGACTTTTCAGCAGAAATTTTGCAGGTTAGAAGGGAGTGGCATGATAAATTCAAAATAATGAGAAAAAAAAAAAACATCTACAACAAAGAATATTTATCCAACAATTTTATCATTCAGATTTTAAGGAGAGATAGTTTTACAGGCAAGCAAAAGGTAAAAGCTGACTCACTGGAAAGGACTCTGACGCTGGGAAAGATTGAGGGCAAACAACCCAAAGTGAGTAGAAGGAAATATTAAAGATCAGAGTGGAAATAATTAAGATAGAAACTAAAAATACAAGAGAAAAGATCAATGAAACTAAGAGCTGGTTCTTTGAAAAGATAAACAAAATTGATAAACCTTTAGCCAGACTCATCAAGAAAAAAAGAGAGGAAGCTCAAATAAATAAAATCAGAAATGAAACTGGAAAAGTTACAGTTATACAGAAACACAAAAGTTAAGTTCAGTTCAGTCGCTCAGTTGTGTCCGACTCTTTGCAACCCCATGGAGATTACTACAAATAACTATATGCCAATAAAATAGACAATCTAAATCAAATAGATATATTCCTATAAAGAAGCAATCTCTAAAGACTAAATCAAGAAAACAATAGAAAATCTAAACAGATCAATTACCAGTAAAGAGATTGAATCAGTAATCAAAAAAAAAAAAGCTTCCAACAAATGAAAGTACAAGACCAGACAGCTTTACTGGTGAATTTTATAAAACATTTAAAGTAGAGTTAATGGGTATCTTTCTCAATCTATTCCAAAAAATTTTTTAATCTACAAGGTCAGTATCCCCCTAGTACCAAAACTAGACAACATAAATTTCAAAAGAAGAAAATTACAGGCCAATACCCCTGATGAACATAGTTGAAAAAAAAAAAACAACTCACAAAATATTAGTTTTCTACTTTTTTCCAATGGTATAAAGCACCTTTCAAGAGTTAACTTCTTTAATCCCCTATGTTAGATGAAATATATTAGTAAAGAATCAGCTAATAGTTTGTATTTCTTTTTCAAAATCACTATGTTTCTAATTACATGCAAGTCCAATACCTTATTTGAACGTGATGGGACCTGAAAAACAAGGAAACAAACTTGAGTTAACATTGGTGGAACTGTCATTGGAAAGTAGCTGCCCTTTTAACCTTCTGATAGAAACCAAGATAGCACATCTTCCCAAGGAGAGCACAGGAGGAAATATGCTGTCCATTCAACGCCAGGCCTAATTTGATCAGGAATATTGTGCTTCCCTGGTGGCTCAGACAGTAATGAATCCGACTGGAGTGCAAGAAACCTTGTTTTGATCCGTGGGTCAGGAAGATCCCCTGGAGAAGGGACTAGCTACTCACTCCATAATTCTTCCCTGGAGAATTTCATGGGCAGAGGAGCCTAGCGGGCGATAGCCCATAGAGTCACAAAGAGTAGGGCACAACTGAGTGGCTAACACTAATAGGGAGAATTAAAAGGTTTATTTATCGCATTTATCTGCAATGTGATTTTAAAAGGCAAAGTAAAAATGACCAGGCAGAAATCAACTATAAAAAAGGGCATTCTGATGGAGATAGGAGAGACTTACATTGGGCATGATGAACTTTTCACTTTCTCTAGCTCTTTCAACACTAACTCATTTATTGTTGTTTGGAACAACAATTTTAACACTAAATAATCCCCCTCCATTCTTCTGCTTTTGTAAGTGCATAGTAGAATCAGAATAAATACTTGTTTATTTTTTAACTATATAGAAAAATAACACCTAAATTAATTGGGTAAAAGGGAACTGATTCCTGTTTGCAATACTAGGGAATTGCCTGTTACAGGAAATAGCTCCTGTTAATAATCTACTGGGAAATAAAATAGGAAAACAACAGAGAATTAGATCATTAACAATAATTAAAATAATATTGATTACTGTACATTGTTGTTGTGCTGTGTTTGGTCGTGTCCAATTCTTTGTGACTCTGTGGACTGCAGCATGCCAGGTTCCTCCCTCCGTGGGATTTCCCAGACAAGAATACTGGAGTGGGTTGCCATTTCCTCTTCTAGGGGATCTTCCCAACCCAGGGATCGAACCTGTGTCTCCTGCATTGGCAGGCAGATTCTTTACCAAAGAGCAACCTGAGACTAACCATATGTCAGTCACTGTTCTAAGTGCTTATATATGTTAATACATTTCATCCTCATCACAGCCTTACACTGAGAAGGAAATGGTAACCCACTCCAGTATTCTTGCCTGGAGAATTCTATGGACAGGGGAGCCTGGTAGGCTGCAGTCCATGGGGTAACAAAGAGTCAGACACAACTGATTGACTAACACACACACACACTCACACACACACACACACTCACACACAGCCTTACAAAGTAGGTACTCATATTTCTCTTCTATATGCTAGGCAAAGGCACAGATTTTAATTTTCTAACAGAAAAGATAGATGAATTAATATTTTATCAACAAATGTTCAAGAAGCATTAGGGATAATAAATACATCTATGTCTTTAAGATACATGCTTAAAACTCTTGGGACTTCCCTGGTGGTCCAGTGGTTAAGAGCCTGCCTGCAAATGCAGGGGACATGGGTTCATTCCCTGGTCCAGGAAGGTCCCACATGCTGCAGAGCAACTAAGCCCAGGGGCCACAACTACTGAGCTAGCACTCTAAAGCCTGCTAGTTGCAACAACTGAAGCCTTTGTACCTAGAGCCTGTGCTCCACAGCAAGAGAAGCTACCGCAGTGAGAGGTCCCGGCCCACTGCAATTAGAGAAAGCCCGTATGAACAATAAAGACATAGAAAAGTCAAAAATGAATTAATTTTAAAATTTTTAAAAAAGACACCAGAATACAATTAAAGAAATTTTTTAAAGTATTCATTCATGTAATTTATATACATACTATAATCTTAAGGAGCTTCCTGGGTGGCTCTAGTGGTAGAGAGCCCACCTGCCAATGCAGGAGACATAGGAGACCTGGATTTGATCCCTAGGTAGGGCATGGCAGCCCATTCCAGTATTCTTGCCTGGAGAATCCCATGGACAGAGGTAGCCTAGAGAGCTACAGTGCATAGCGTCACAAAGAGTTGGACACGACTAAAGTGACTAAACACAATGTCAAAGTGAAAGTCACTCAGTTGTGTCCAACTCTTTGCGACCCCATGGACTATACAGTCCATGGAATTCTCCAGGCCAGAATACTGGAGTGGGTAGCATTTCTCTTCTCCAGGGGATCTTCCCAACCAAGAATCGAACCCAGGTCTCCCACATTGCAGGCGGATTCTTTACCAGCTGAGCCACAAGGGAAGCCCAAGAATACTGGAGTGAATAATGTATCCCTTCTCCAGGGGATCATCCCAACCTAGGAATTGAACTGGGGTCTCCTGCATTGCAGTTGGATTCTTTACCAACTGGACAACATAAACACGCATAATCTTAAGACTTCCTACCATGAATTGAGTTTTTATCATATCAGGTGTGCCTCTAAGTTTTCCCCTTGCCCAATCTAATTTGATCTTTTTGGCACCAGTAAGTATCCTTCATCAGTCAGGATGGGTGAGATTAAGCTGCTTTCATAGATAAGTGGAATAGCCCAGTGACTTAATGAACACAAGTGGCTCTCTTCTACTGGGTAACCAAGGTAGACTTGCTGAGGCTGTACTCCAAGGTGTCTGAGGACATGGCTAGACCTGTGGCAGGGGGACAGAGCCTGTGTATACCTTGTGCTGTCCCCCGGCCCTTCAGTTTGAAAGTGATACTCATGCCATTTCCATACTTTCTTCGTTGGTCAGAAAAAGTCATGTGGTCACGACTGAATTCAATAGCTTGGGAATGTATAGTTTTTCCACAGGATGAGGGACCAGAAAGAGAGCATTGAATTAAGGAGACTGGAAATGCAATCTGCCACAGCCTCTTCCTTTTAAGAGGAAATTTGGACATTACAAGGTTAAGTAACTTGTCCAAGGTCACATAGCTGGTAAGTTGTTAAACTAAGATTCAAACAGTTTGATTGCCAAAGCATATTACAGTTGTGGTGCACGGTTCTGTCCTGCCAGAATGTGGTTAAAAGCTTTGAGATTCCTCTGGCACTGAGAAAACATAAAGCATTAGGTTTCCCAAAGGTATTTATAGAAAATCCATGCTCATTGGAAGTATTTTACATTAATAATGAAATGGAGCATTTTTTTTCCTTTCATTTCTCCCTTCATCTGGCCATCTCACAATCAAGACTTCCATCTTTACACTCAATTCTCATCTGTTTCTTCCTGCACAACCAAATCTATGTGATTATTGTGATTATTTGAAGATAGAAATGGTCAGGAAAAGCACAGCAATATTTAATGAAATGTAAGACTCCATGAGGTAATGGGAAAATAACATACAGCATTTCCTAACTTTGAAAATAGAGGACAATTTGGTTCCAATCATGGTGGTTTTAGTTCCTGAGATTAATTTACATTGTTTTGCTTTCTAGCTAAAGAATTCTGGTGGATTCTGAAATCACTCATTTTTCTTTAATTACTATGAGATATCATAATACCAGTTAATTAAGAAATCTTCCACAATGCTTGAGGACAAAATCTTTTATGCATACTTAATACTCATAATAGCATTTGTGACATCTGTATGGTTTTCTCTAGAGAATTTATAGTGTATGGATATTATATAGATTATTCCTTTATATGGAATAAATTTTGTATAGATTTGGATCATTCTTCCCAATCCATAGCTATGTACTTATGTTTTAAATAATGAATAGATTCTTAAATGTATTTTAAAAAATAATGCAGAAAAATGTAATTTTAAAAATAATGTAGAAAAAAGACACTTGCTCCTTGGAAGAAAAGTTATGCCAAACCTAGACAGTGTATTAAAAAGCAGAGACATTACTTTGTCAACAAAGGTCCATATAGTCAAAGCTATGGTTTTTCCAGGAGTCATGTATGGATGTGAGAGTTGGACCATAAAGATAGCTGACTGGCAAAGAATTGATGCTTTTGAACTGTGGTGTTGGAGAAGACTCTTGCGAGTCTCCCTTGGACAGCAGGAGATCAAACCAGTCAATCCTGAAGGAAATCAGTCCTGAATATTCTTTGGAAGGACTGATGCTGAAGCTCTAATTCTCTGGCCACTTGATGCAAAGAGCTGACTCATTAGAAAAGACCCTGATGTTGGGAAAGATCGAAGGCAGAGGGAGAAGGGGATGACAAAGGACAAGATGATTGATTGGCATCACCGGCTCAATGGACATGAGTTTGAGAAAGCTCAAGGAGATGGTGAAGGACTGGGAAGCCTGGTGTGCTTCAGTCTATAGGGTCGCAAAGAGTCAAAGACGACTGACTGACTGAACAACAAAAACAACAATCTTAGGCTTGCATATTATTTTGTTAAATGCTTTGGATGCATAACAATTATAACATAAAGCACATACTTGGCAGTGCTTGAAATTAACTGTTTATTCCTGACTTTTTGGTAACTGCATTTGGCAGGACTTCTCAGGTGGCTCTTGTGGTAAAGAACCTGCTTCCTGAAGCAGAAGATGTAAGTAAGAGACCTGGGTTTAATCCCAGGCTGGGGAAGATTCCCTGGAGGAGGAGATGGTAACCCATGCCAGTATTTTTGCCTGGAGAATCCCACTGATAGAGGAGCCTGGCAGGCTATGGTCCATAGTGTCGCGAAGAATCTGACATCACTATTTCGACTTAGCATGCACCCAGGAGGTGTGCATGCATATGGCAGTGGGGTTTGGAGGAAGACAAAAGCTGAGAAAAATATTTTGAAGATGCAAGTAGGAAATAAATGAGAGCTTATTTAGAATACTGTTCCTAGAATGTTAAAATCTTCAAAATGCTGTAATATTTTATAGCATTTGTGATTGGTCAAATTAAATCTTTTTATAGCATTGGGCACCTCTGTTGTATATTCTTCCCCTCTTGAATATAAACTTTCTGATGTGTGTGCTCAGTTGTTTCAGTCATGTCTGACTCTTTGCAACCTCATGAACTGTAGCCCTCCAGGCTCTTCTGTCCATGGGGTTCTCCAGGCAAGAATACTGTAGTGGGTTTCCATTTCATATTCCAGGGGATCTCCCAACCTAGGGAACGAATCTGCATCTCCTGCATTGCAGGCAGATTTTTTACTGCTGAGCCACCAAGGAAGCCCCAAACATTTTGCCTGTAGGGGCATGGGTAACTATTATCCAGTGCAACACTTGGCTGGAAGTATATACCCTATGTTATGTATTGGATAGATAAATGAATATATCTTATAAAAAATGACAATGTCCCTGCCATAGAAATTCAGTTCAATTCAGTCGCTCAGTCAGGTCCGACTCTTTGCGACCCCATAGACTGCAGCACGTCAGGCTTCCCTGTCCATGACCAACTCCCGGAGCATACTCAAACTCATGTCTGTTGAGTTGATGGCATCCAACCATCTCATCCTCTGTCGTCCCCTTCTCCTCCCTCCTTCAATCTTTCCCAGCATCAGGGTCTTTTCCAATGAGTCAGTTCTTTGCATCAGGTGGCCAAAGTATTGGAGCTTCAGCTCCAGCATCAGTCCTTCCAATGAATATTCAGGACTGATTTTCTTTAGGATTGACTGGTTGGATCTCCTTGTAGCCCAAGGAATTCTCAAGAGTCTTCTCCAACAACACAGTTCAAAAGCATCAATTCTTTGATGCTCAGCTTTCTTCATAGTCCAACTTTCTCTTCCATACATGACTATTGGAAAAACCATAGCTTTGACTAGACGGACCTTTGTTGGCAAAGTAATGTCTCTGCTTTTTAATATGCATAGAAATTATATTGACATTACCTTGGAGTTATTTATGTGAAATAAGTATAAATATAATCAATTTAAGATTATTTTGTTAATGGTAAAATAATATATTATTTTGAGATAAAAATTATACTGAAAAAGCAATTATACTTTAAAATAAATTTTAGGAGAAACAGTCACAAAATATGGAAGTTATTTTGAGCTGTTTTTTATTTTTATACTTGACTTTCTGTAATAGTTTTACAACTGATTCTTGAGTAATAAATGTTCACTATTTCTGATCTCAGAAGGTTAACAGCATTATAGGATTCTGTTAAACTTTACAGGCACTGAGTTCAGATTTCCACAGTCACAAAAACATTTAGCTGGACAACAGATTTGCCTTTCTTGAATATTTTCTTAGATAATCTCACTGCTAGGCCATGTCTCATTCATATTATTTTCACTGGAAATAGAGTCATCCAAGAACAAATTAAACTTTTTTATTCCAAGCTATTTTCTGATGTGTTTACCAGATTGCTTCATAGTAGTCCATTTGACTAGATAAATATGGGTTTTTACAATGAAAATTCAATATAGAACAATAAGGCGGTGTTCAAGTGGAATATGGTTATTGTTTGCCTTATAACTTCATGATATCAAAAAATATTTTTAAAAGTTGCAGCTATAGAGTTTACTTTTGTTTCTTTCAATGTGCATGGATATGAAGCTGAATTTATTAACTATATATGTTTGTGTAATGTCATGCATTTAAACAAGAACTGGCCCCTGGACTCCATATGTTCAGAAGGGCTTTGTGCTTCATTAAAACACTATGACAAAATCAATTAATTTTTTTGTGAATTGCAATTTTTATAACATATTTATTTTTCTCATGTAATCCTCTTAAAAACCATATGTTACAGGCAGAATAGTTGGTTAACTTCTCAAGTTAGTAAAACTAAAGCTTAGACAGTTTAAGCGACTACTAAAGTTTACCAAGTTAGTGAAAACAGAGTCAAGACTTCCAAATTCAGCTCTACCTTCTTTCCTATCTCTTTCTTTTTTCTACCTTCTTTCTACCTTTTTTTTTTTTCATGCATGGCACTTGATCACCAAAATGTACAATCCAATAAACTATTAGCTTCTTTAGGACAGGCAACAAATTTCCCCTTGGCATTGTTAATATAGATCTTCCTTGATTTACAATGGGTTTACCTCTTGATAAATCCACCATATGTTGAAAATATTATAAATAAAAATGCATCTAACCTAACCTATTGAACATCATAGCTTAGCCGAGCCTACCATAAACATGTTCAGTTCAGTTCAGTCGCTCAGTCATGTCCGACTCTTTGCGACCCCATGAATTGCAGCACGCCAGGCCTCTCTGTCCATCACCAACTCCCAGAGTCTACCCAAACCCATGTCCATCGAGTCGGTTATGCCATCCAACCATCTCATCCTCTGTTGTCCCCTTCTCCTCCCGCCCCCAATCCTACCCAGCATTAGGGCCTTTTCCAATGAGTCAATCCTTTGCATGAGGTGGCCAAAGTATTGGAGTTTCAGCTTAAGACTTATATTAGCCTACCACTGGGAAAAATCATCTAACACAAACCTATTTTATGATAAAGTGTTGGATATTTCATGTAATTTATTGAATACAATACTGAAAGTGAAAAACACTATGGTTGTCTGGATACAGAATGGTTGTAAGTATTTTGGTGGTTTAGTCTCGTGATCTTGTGGCTGACTGGGAACTCCAGCTCATGGGCACTACCCAGCATCATGAGACAATATCATAGTGCACATAACTAATTTAGGAAAAGATCAAAATTCAAGATTTCTACTGAATGCACATATTTGCACCATCATAAAGTCAAAAAATTGTGTCAAACCATGTAAGTAGGAGACTGTCTGTAGTATTTTAACTTTTCGCCTTATACTACATTTTGCAAAATTCTGCAAAGACAATTTTCCTGAAATACAATTCATGAATTTGATGACTGTTCAAAACAAAATTTTAATTCTTAATCTCCAGGATATTTTAGAGTCTGGTATCAAACTTTTTTCCCCTTTTGCTTTCTTCCTACTCTTGTAGCCAGACAAGGCTAATTCTTCTTTCTTACACATAATTTCCTGATAATTTATCTTTGCTCAATCTCTTTTTCCTCATGTCTAGCACTTATCACATCATGCTCTAGCTATCCGTTGAAGCATTACTCAAGCAACACTACCTATATATATATGCATATAATTTTTGTTTTCTGATTTTCCATTTCTTATTCTCTCCTACCACCTCACCCAAGAAATCTTTTCATATGATGTACTCTGGTACAATTTTATCTGCAGTCTTCTTATGACACCACCTGGCTTCTAAATAATGAGCTCCTACTTTGTGGCAGTCACTTTCATGTAACCCAGGGTGGGGGTGGGGACAGGAAAATACAATCTGATTTGACAAGTAAATAAAAGACTAACACATCATGTAGTAGAGGCCGTATCATGCCAAGATACTATGGGCAATTTGGCAAACAACTAAAGATTGAAATAGAGAATGAAAAAGAGAAAGTTGAAGGCATAGGGGTCAAGAAGGGAGAGGAATCAGTGCCAAGTTGCTGATGAGCTACATGCATCATGATAATAGTTTGAGATGTTTTTCAGACTCTCTCTTAAACATCTTATTGCCACTATTATATATATTATATACTACCACTATTATTATAAAAATTCTGTTTTACAACTATGTAAAACAGTTCTCTTATGACCTTGAGGGAGGTATTCAATCCCTTTATTAGGCTTAAATATCTTTATTTATTTATTTACTTTTGGTTGCTGGATCTTCATTGCTGTGTGCAGGCTTTCTCTAGTTGCAGTGAGTGGGGACTACTGTCTAGTTACGGTGCATGGGCATCTCATTGCCATGGCTTCTCTTGTTGCAGTGCACAGGCTCTGGGGCACATGGACTTCAGTGGTTGCAGTACAGGGGCTCAGCAGTTGTGGCTTCCGGGCCCAGTTGTCCCGAGGCATATGGGATCTTCCCATATCAGGGATCAAACTGCTGTCTTTTGCATTGCAAAGTAGATTCTTAACCATGGAACCACCAGGGAAGTCCTAAAAGTCTTCTTAAAAAAAAACAAACATATCAAAACCTGCTTAAGGAATTCCTAAAGGAAATCAATCCTGAATATTCATTGGAAGGACTGATGCTGAAGCTGAAACTCTGATTCTTTGGCCACCTGATGCAAAGAACTGATTCATTGGAAAAGACCCTGATGCTGGGAAAGATTGAAGGTGGGAGGAGGAGGGAAGGATGAGATGGTTGGATGGTATCACCGACTCAATGGACATGAGTTTGAGTAAATACCGGGAGTTTGTGATGGACAAGGAGGCCTGGCGTGCTGTAGTCCATGGGGTCGCAGAGTCGGACACGACTGAGTGACTGAATTGAACTGAAACCTGCTTAAAGTTTGCAAATACTGTAATATGATATGAAGCTGAAAATAGCAAAAATTAAGTGGTTACAAATATGAATTCTTTGAGACTTAATTGTATGGTGGTAGTGAGATCAAATAAAATGAGATGGAAAGGTGAGACCTAAATTGCACAGCTACTTTATTACACTGTCTAGGAAGATTCTTGGTATTGGTTTGGACTGTGAGAAGCAATTTTAATTTTCAAGATTGAATCAAAGTAAGATGTCAAAGAATGTAAAGGTACTTTTTTTTCCAATTGGGATTTCTTTTCTGTGCTGAATTAAACTTTGCTTTATCACTTTTCAAAATATCATATCCAGGAAAAAGTAAATGAATGATATTTTATGAAATTAATATGCTTGTAATATTTTCTCTGCAGTAAAAGTAATGAAAGGAGGTCACAAATTCAGTCATATAAGACAATTATTAACATTACTTGTGATATCAAGCATAACAAACTGCAGAATTCCGTGCAAGCCCAAATAATGTATCCAGAGATTAAAAATGTACCAATGAAAAATTGCTTTAAATCTGTAGTTAAAATTATACATTAGAGACTGGAAATTTGGATTAAAAACATAAACTTGGTTCTAGTACTTCTTTGCTCATAAAATAACTTATTTAATTTCTCTGGACCAGTATTCTACCTATATAATGAAAGGACTTTACCAGGCCAGTGGTCTTTTAAAGAAAATGTACATATGTAAGTAGTCTGTTATTTCCATTTGAAAGTGTGACACTATGTCTCTTAGAATCATACACACTAAAATTTACATTAATTTCCAGACCTTCTATTTGAGGAAATCTATAAAGTTTCTTCCATCTCCTTCTTCCAACTTCAATAGCTTTGTAAATTAGGGTACGTTAATTTTGCAGATTCTATATTGTATGAGAATTTCTTCGACATCATTTTATTTTATAAGAGACTTACTTTGGAATTTAAAAAGCTAATATATTTTGCCTTCAGTGAGTGAACTCAAATAATTAAAATCATGAATTCTTAGGAATTTGGATACTACAATTTCATATGCTTTGTAAATTCAAATTCAGTAAGGTACTGAATCTTACTCAGTGGTAAGGAATTTATCTATATGATGTCTCATACACAGGGAAACCCTCAAGCTATTATAACTCATATTTTAGACAGTGCAAGCTTTAAGCAAAAATCCTTTAAGTATTATGTAGGAATCAGAATATATTTCTTAGTTACACACTATAATGCCATTATGTAAGAGATACTTAACATATGAACCAATTTTGACAGAGGAAGGATTTTTCAGCTTCTACTGTAAAAATTTACTGAGCTCTAGAAAGCCAGGTATTTTCTAAAGCTTTGCATGTAATGAGATTTGCAGCTATATTATCCTTAAAAAAAAACAAGACAAAACAAAACTGTCATCAATTTAAAAGCTTCCCAGGTGGCACTAGTGGCAAAGAACCCGCCTGCCAGTGCAGGAGATGTTAGAGACTCCGGTTTGATCTCTCAGTTGGGAAGATCCCCTGGAGGAAGAAATGACAACCCACTCCAGTATTCTTGTCTGGGAAATCCCATGGACAGAGGAGACTGGTGAGCTACGGTTTATAGGGTCACAGAGACCTGGACATGACTGAGTGGCTTAGCATGCAATAAAGGCACATATTCACAAAATGCCATAAATTTACATAGTCATTATCTTATGTTAAAATGTGTAACTTTATTAAATACAGCTAATGATCAATTCAGATTATCCTTATGACTATGCTGTAATGCAAAACAGTTGAAGAGGCACATAACAATTTGCTCCATTTCATCTTTTTCTAACAGAAGGCATATTTAAAAAGCAATGTAAATACATGAATTAAAAGTTTTCAACAACAAAGTTGATTACTGAAGCTGAAAATTTTTATCAGTACAAGTGATAGTACTTGTTATGATTTTAATCCAAGTAGACTGCATTCTAATGATCAAATTGATTTTAAAATTAATGTCTATTTTCAAAGCATATGGGGTTTAAAAGGCAACAGGATGGGTTAGAGCATTCTGTAGAACAAGACTGGCTGGGTTTGAATGCTGGCTCCAAACCACTGCTGTGACACTTACTAGTTGTGTGGTCCTGGCAAGACACTTGAATGCTCATGTCCTCAGCTGTGAAAGGGAATGACTATGGTACCTAGTCTCTAAGATTATTGTGACAGACAGATGGGGTGAAAGACTCATTGGAAAAGACCCAGATGCTAGGAAAGATTGAAGGCAAAAGGAGAAGGGGACGGCAGAGGATGAGATGGCTAGATAGCACCACTAACTCAATGGACATGAATTTGAGCAAACTCTGGGAAATAGTGGAGGACAGAAGAGTCTGGTGTGCTGCAGTCCATGGGGTCGCAAAGAGTCAGACAGGACTTGGCGACTGAACAACAAAGATGGGATGATATGTATGAAACAGAATAGTGTCTGGAAGATGGTATGTGCCTGTGTGCTAAGTCGCTTCAGTTGTGTCCGGTCCTGTGGGACCCTGTGGACAGAGGACCATGGGATTTCCCAGGCAAGAATACTGGAGAAGGTTGCTAATTCTTTCTCCAGGGGATCTTTCGGACCAAGGACTCAAACCCGTGTCTTTTACATCTTCTGCATTGGTAGGTGGGTTCTTTACCACTAGCACCACCTGGGAAGCTCCTGGATGATGTTAGTTGCTATAAAGTATTTATTGTTATTAATATTATTACTACTATTATGACTATATTTTGTCTTGACATATGAGTATGTTTAAGTTTATATTAAAGCCACACTTAAAATTTCATGTTCCAACTTTCTTTATCACCAAGGCACAAAATGCTGATTGATAGAAATAAAAATGAAATTTAAAGTAGTTCATCATTTCATTATTAGCAAAGGCCAATTGCCTTGTACTTTAAAGTTACACACTTCATTGAGTAAAAAACTTTATTGAAATCTTGTCTTTCACCAGAAAATAATATATCTACACAGATAGATTTGCATTTTATTCTAAGGGATCTGAGGACACTAGGTTAAGAAATTCTTATATAGTTAAAAATTTTTAGTAAAGTTTGTTTATTGTTTCTCTGATGAAAATTTGAGTAATTTCATATGTTTAAGAAAAATTCATCTTCTCAGTATATAATCTCTATATGAATAATTACTTATATTTAATTATTTAAACCACATAGCATGATAAATGCCTTATTATTCTTTCTCCATGAAATACTTTACAGTTTTAACAATTAATTATACAGTTATAGGGACAAAATTTTATGCCAAAGACAGCTCTGTGATGCTAATGAAAAGGTCGCATTAATATGGACGCCAACTCAGCCGGGAAGGGTTGGAAGAAATACTGATTACATCAGTCACCAAATGATGACATACATAGTACCCATGAAGTATTTATTTACAGCAACTGTGCTGAGGCTTTTTTCTCTCTAGAAAAACAATTCCTGCTGAGCACATATTTTTTGCCTCTAACATCACTCTACTGTGATGATCACGGCAGTGATTAAACTTGCTTTTATATCATTAGTCTGTGCTCTAGACAGTAAAACTAAAATTCTCATTTCATAATTTAAAAATACCAGTGAACTCAATTTAATTGATTTTCGTTTCCAAGGCTATGGGTGTAGGTAACAGAATATTCCTCTCTGTACTCTGCCTACTGTAATCCTGAAACTTCATCCCCTTCCAGATTCCTCCCATTTATTACTGTTCCCTTTGAGGGGGGCTTGTGAATTGGTCCAAAAACGTCCCTACTGAAAGATCATCAGAGTGTTACCACTTTATGTGTCCTCAAAACAAAGAATTTCTTTTTCAGCTGGTGGAACTGTGGCAATTTGTGTATATAAACTTATTCCTTATCTATTTGCTACTTTGGGGAACAAATATGCTTAGAGGCCTCAGCTCTGGATTCACTCTTTTTCATGAGTCTATATGGTGGCACATAGGTAAAGATTCCGCCTGCAATGCAGGAGACTCGGGTTTGATCCCTGGGTTGGGACGATCCCCTGGAGAAGGAAATGGCAACCCATTCCACTATTCTTGCCTGGGAAATCCCTTGGACAGAGGAGCCTGGTGGGCTACAGTCTGTGGAGTCGCAGAGTCGGACACGACTTAGTGACTAAACAGTGTAAATAAGGATGAGCTCTTAGAATGGAAAAAGAGAACTTCATAAAACTTGCCTATTGTTTGAAGTCAACCCCCAAAGGCAATGACTTATGTGTAAAATTTGATGAATTTTACCATCTGCATGTCTGCAGACTGGTATCCACTCCAACTATCAAAAGATGAAAAGTGAAAGTTGCTCAGTCCTGTCTGACTCTTTGTGATACCATGGACTATACTGTCCACGGAATTCTCCAGGCCAGAATACTGGAGTGGGTAGCCATTCCCTTCTCCAGGAAGGAGATTTTCCCAACCCAGAGATCAAACCCAGATCTCCCGCATTGTAGGCAGATTCTTTACTGGCTGAGCCACCAGGGAAGCCCTTATCAAAAGACTGAATGTTTCTATCACCCCTCCCCCACCCAAAAGCTTCTTTGTGCTCCTTTGCAATCAATTTCTTCTGTTATCCATGGTCCCAGCAGCCACCAATCTGCTGTTGCTATATTTTTAGCTTTTTCTAGAATTTAACTTAATGGAATTATAAAGTATGTAATGTTTTGTATGTGTTCTTGTACTTAGCAAAATTCCTTTGAGATTCATCCTTATTTCTGCATTCATTGTATTGTAGCATACTCCTTTTAACAGCAAAATATGAATAGTATTTCACTGTGTGAATAGACCACAGTTTACTAATCCATTGATTAATTGATGAACATTTAGTTTGCTTCCAATTTTAACCATCATAAGTATAGTTTCTATGTACATTCATGTAAAAGTCTTTTTGTGGACATATAAGGTCTTGAGTCATTTCTAGGAGTGTTTTGATATGTCATATGATTGCAGTGCCTTCAATTTTATAAGAATTTTTCAGATGTTTTCCAAAGATGATCATGCCTGTTTCCACCAGCAATGTGTGGATATTCCATTGCTTCACATCTTGCCAACATTTGTTGCTGTCAATCTTTTAAATTTAAAGTCATTCCAGTAAATGTATGTTTTTGCTGTGCCATGCTCAGTTATATTTGACTCTTTGCAACCTTGTGGACTGTAGCCCACCAGGCGCCTCTGTCCATGGTGATTCTCCAGGCAAGAATCCTGGAGTGGGTTGCCATTTTCTCCTCCAGGGGACCTTTCTAACTCAGGGATCAAACCTGCATCTCTTGAGTTTCCTGCATTGCAGGTGGATTCTTTACCCATTGAGCCATTATCATTGTTTTAATCTGCATTTTTCTATTAAATAACTGTTTTTCCAGTAGTCATGTATGAATGTGAGAATTGGACTATAAAGAAAGCTGAGTGCTGAAGAAATGATGCTTTTGAACTGTGGTGTTGGAGAAGGCTCTTCAGAGTCCCTTAGACTGCAAGCAGATCAAATCAGTCAATCCTAAAGGAAATCAGCCCTGAATATTCATTGGAAGGACTGATGCTGAAGCTGAAACTCCAATCCTTTGACCACCTGATGCAAAGAACTGACTCATTGGAAAAGACCCCGATGCTGGGAAAGATTGAGGGTGAGAGGAGAAGGGGATGACAGAGGATGAAATGGTTGGATGCCATCACCGACTCAATGGACATCCATTTGAGTAAACTCTGGGATTTGGTGATGGACAGGGAAGCCTGGCATGCTGCAGTCCTTGGGGTTGCAAAAAGTTGGACACAACTGAGGGACTGAAATGAACTGAACTGAATAAATAATGACGTTGAGCTTCCTTTCATGTATAACTTCATCATTTACATATGTTCTTTGATGAAGTGGCTGATTAAAATTGTTGTCCAGTTTTTACTGGGTTGTTTTTAATTTTGAATTGTAAGAATTCTTTCTATATTGTGGATTCAAATCGTCTATCAGATTGAGGTGTTTAGACATATTTGATCCTGCTTGTGGTTTTATTTTCTTAACAATGCTTTTAAAGATCTAACATTTTATATTTACATATATAATTGGCTAACCTCTTTAAAGTACTGGAAAAAGTGGTCAGAACAGGTGTGTGTGTGTATGTGTTTCTCAAAAAAATAAAAGAAAATCATACATTATTTCTTCTTTCTCATGTGTGTGTGTGTGTGTGTCTGTGTGTGTGTGTGATGTTCCTCTCTCTCTCTTCTTTCTGGGATTTGAATTACACATGCTGTTTCCCACAAATCACTTATGCTTTGTTCATTTTTATTTTCTAAACTTTTCTTTCTGCACTTTATTTTGGAAATTCCTTCAATTCCACAGCTATTTTCTGTGTCTAATCACTGTTAATCTCTTTCAGAATATTTTTCATTCAAGTATAATACTTTTATCTGCAGAGTTTCCATTGAGTCTTTTTCATATCTTCTATTTTTGTTATCATTCCAAGCTTCATTTTACATCATTAGCACATTTATAAGATTTATAATAGCTTAAGGTTTCTGGCTACTAATTGTGTCATCTCTGTTATGTGTGGTTCTGTCTCCATTCTTTTCTCCAAGTTATAGGCCATAATTTTTAGTGCCTTACAATTTCTAATAGCATGCTAGATATTGTGAATTTTATATTTTAGGTTGCTGGTTCTCTTTAGTTATATTGTTTTCTCCAGCCCAGAGTTAATTGGGGTAGGGAGGGTCATTTTCATCATTCTGAAGTTTTCTTTCAACTTTTTAAGATAAGAGGATTTCAGTCTAGGGATAATTTAACTTCACTGCTCAAGTTAAAACTTCTCAGAGCTCAATTCTGTGCCACACATGCCACAAGGTCTCTCCCTTCAGATATTTCCATCACTTCAAATGTCACTGGACAGGTTTTTAAAATTTAAATGGATACCATTTTAACTATGTTTTAAATAACTACAAAGTGCTTAAGATATACTCTCTTCTATTTAGGAGAATGTTGTGATTATAGATAAGCAATGCTTTTGTTCTTATCACTATAATGAACCTTGAAATAGAGGTAAGTAGCTAGTATCATGGGGACTTCCTTGGTGGCTCAGCCATAAAGAATCTGCCTGCAATGCAGGAGATGTGAGAGATGTGGGTTCGATTCCTGGGTTAGGAAGATTCCCTGAAGGGGGACATGGCAACCCACTCCAGTATTCTTGCCTGGAGAATCCCATAAACAGAGAAACCTGGTGAGCTGCAGTCCATAGGGTTGCACAGAGTTGCACACAACTGAAGTGACTAAGCAACAGCACCAGCAGCTAGTATCACGGAGCTTCCCAGGTGGTGCTAGTGGTAAAGAACCTGCCTACCAATGCAGGGGATGTAAGAAATGTGGGTTTAGTCCCTGGGTCAGGAAGATCCCCTGAAGAAGGGCATGGAAACTCACTCCAGTATTTTTGCCTGGAGAATCCCATGGACAGAGAAGCCTGGCAGGCTACAGTCCAGGGTTGCAAAGAGTCAGACACAATTGAAATGAGTGAGCTAGTATGCACACAAGCACAGCTAATATCATACAGTGTTCTGCTTGGGTAAACCAGTGTTTTCTTCCTGGATAAAGATATATCCCCAGCTCCAGGGAAATATTAGTTGATGAGAGACAATTAAGCCAAAACTATGAAAACAAGACAAAACAAAACATACATGCAAAATCCCAATCATTCTGGAGGGAATGGGTAAATATAAAGATATAACTGAGGATAATGTAATATTTGAAAAAAATCCTTTATTCCAATTGTGAACATCAAAATGAAGAAATAAGAAAAAAGAATTTGGAAAGGAAAGTGTCCATTTTCTATGCTGCTGACAAATTACAACACAGTGAGTTAAAACACACATATTTATTATTTACTGTTTATCCAGGTTCTAAAGTCCTGGCATGTCATGGCTGGATCCTCAGCTAAGGGTCTAATATGGGCACAATCAAAGTGCTAGCTGGGTGGTGTTTATGTCTATGCTTGACTGGGAAAGATTCTGCATCCAAGCACATTCATATTTTTGGCAGAATTCATTCATTTGTGAGGTAGAACTGATGGTCTTATCTTCTGGCTAGATGTTGACTGGAGACTTCCTAAGCTCCTAGAGGTTTACACAGTTCTTAGAGTTGCCCTCAGCTGCTGGCCCATGATTTTTCTCAACATGGACACTTATTTCATCACATCAACATGGAGAGTCTCTAAAGTGAGTCTGCTAGCAAGAAGAGGCCTTATATAATGTAAGGTAATCATGGGAGAGAAAACACAAGGAACTTAGTGCTGTAAAAGAGTTAAGGGTGTTTTTCAATGGTAATTACAGTACTCTCTCAACTGTGCTTCTGCTTCTGGTTTTGGCAGATGCAGGTTCAAACTGGAATGAAAGAAAGAGGACCCCAGAGGAGATATCTCCAAAAATGCCAGTTAAATGATGTATTTGACATAGTAAAGAGACAAAGCAAAATGGATGCAACTATTAATTCCAGTGAAAACAAAAAGGTGTCCAAGAGAGAAAGTAAATGCTAAACATTGAATTCACCAAAATCACAGTAAACTTATTTTGGAAGTTGGACAGAGGAAATATGCACATGTGAGCAAATGGTTGGGGTAGAAAAAAAGACATCTGAATCTTCATATTCTGTATTAGAAAATCAATAGGATAATATCCAAAACTTGAAGAAAATGGCAGTATAAATACATTATTTAACAATCTGGCACTCAATATATGGAGGAATGAAAGAACTGAAAACCTTTGCCTGTCGTGGGTAAACAGGTAGCTGCATATATGAATGACAAGATTGACTGTTTTTTGCTATACTTTTCCTAGTTTACTTGATTTTTAAAACTATATACTGGCATAATCATGATAAAAATAAAAATTAAGAATGAGTATAATGAGAACGGTAGCATTTTACTCCATATACCTTAACATTGAATATTTTTCAAAAGCTATGTCTTATATTTATTCTTAAAAATAATGCATCTCTCTACTTTCTTCAAAGCCTATTGTATTGCTCTTCATTTTGTTCACAGTCTCAATTGTCTTGCTGCTCACACTGTCTGCACTGTTCGCTGAACCCAGGGTAGACAAGGCCGGAGCTAAGAGGTTGGAACAAGAAGCCTTAGGGACTGCAGACATGTTTATTCTCTCCTAGCTGGCACAGCAGCCATAGTAGCAGACATAACATAACACAACATAACCTCACGCAACCTCTCTCCTGACTGACGCAGCAGCCGTAGCAGTATTCACGCTATATTCTCGCCTCTTGTGACTGACCCAACAGACACAGCTGTGATGCAGCAGTAAAATGCCGCCACTTCTTTAGGGTGGAACTCACATATTCCTACAGCACAAAGTAACTCCTGACCAAGCGAGTACCTCGTGACGCACATGCGCAGTGCTACAAATGATCTCAGATGTTACATAGTCATTATTTATAAAACGTGGGGCGAGAGAGCCTGAACACGCCATCTTGACTAATTTGCTCTCTCCCCACAACTATAAAGCTTTTTTTCTTTTTTAAATTTTTGTTGGAGTATAGATGAGTTACAAAGTTGTGTTGGTTTCTGCTGTACGGCAAAGTTATACATTCACATATATCCACCCTTTTTCTCAGATTCTTTTCCATATAGGTTGCAGAGTATTGTGTAGAGTTTCCTGTTTTATGCAGTAGGTCCTAGTTTTTATTTATTTACTTAGTTTTTTTTGGCCTCACCACGTGGCATGCAGGATCTTATTTCCCCAGGGAGGCATGGAACACATGCTCCCTGCAGTGGATGTCCCTAAAGCTTTTTTCAGTGAGTTCTGAGGAGACAGAATCTTCTTTGAGGATGAGATTGAATGGAAGAAATAGGACGGCTAGTGGGGAAGGGAGCTGGTATAGAGTTAGGAAGGATACATTTCACTATCTTTACAATTTTTCCCAATCTAAGCGTTAAATTAGAAAAAAGTAGGAAACGGGCAAAGAACTTCATTAATGGACTACTATGGGCTAAGCATTGCAGAGGTGCTTTACTGACATTTTTTCAGCTTAACACTCTGAGATAGATATTTTGGACTCCAGGTCATGGAACAGTGGTTTACTGGTGAGAAGTTAAATAAATTGCTTAAGTAAATGAAGCCTCCCTTAGTTTCAGAGCAAGAACTGAAAACAAAGGCTTCTCTGACTCAAAAAGCCTCAGCTACATCTTCTTTATCCATTCCTCTGTCAGTGGATGCTGAGATTGTTTCCATATCCTGGCTTTTACAAATTGTGCTGCAGTGACCACTGGGGTACATGTATATTTTTGAATTATGGTGTTCTCAGGGTATATGCTTCCTGAGAAATCTGTATGCAGGTCAAGAAGCAACAGTTAGAACTGGACATGGAACAACAGACTGGTTCCAAACAGGAAAAGGAGTGTGTCAAGGCTGTATATAGTCACCCTGCTTATTTAACTTATATGCATAGTACATCATGCGAAGTGCCACGCTGGGTGAAGCACAAACTGGAATCAAGATTTTGGAGAGAAATATAAATAACCTCAGATATGCAGATGACACCACCCTTATAGCAGAAAGTGAAGAACTAAAGAATCTCTTGATAAAAGTGAAAGCAGAGAGTGAAAAAGTTGGCTTAAAACTCAACATTCAGAGAACTAAGATCATGGCATCTGGTCCCATCACTTCATGGCAAATAGATGGGGAAACAATGGAAATAGTGAAAGACTTTATTCTTTTGGGCTCCAAAATCACTGCAGATGGTGACTGCAGTCATGAAAGTAAAAGATGCTTGCTCCTTGGAAGAAAAGCTAGGACCAAACTAGACAGCATATTAAAAAGCAGAGACACTATTTTACCAACAAAGATCTGTCTTGTCAAAGCTATGGTTTTTCCATTAGTCATGTATGGATGTGAGAGTTGGACTATAAAGAAAGCTGAGCACCAAAGAATTGATGCTTTTGAACTGAGGTGTTGGAAAAGACTCTTGAGAGTCCCTTGGACAGCGAGGAGATCCAACCAGTCCATCCTAAAGGAAACCAGTCCTGAATATTCATTGGAAGGACTGATGCTGAAGCTGAAACTCCAATCCTTTGGCCACCTGATACAAAGAACTGACTCACTGGAAAAGACCCTGATGCTGGGAAAGATTGAAGGCAGGAGGAAAAGGGGATGGCAGAGGATGAGATGGTTGGATGGCATCACTGAAGTAATAGACATGAGTTTGGATAGGCTCCAGGAGTTGATGATGGATAGGGAAGCCTGGAGTGCTGCAGTCCATGGGATTGTAAGAGTTGGACATGACTGAACAACTGAACTGAACTGAAGTGACCAGGGTATATGCCCAGGAGTGGGATTAATGGATCATATGGTAGTTCAATTTTTAGTTTTTTTAAGGAACCTCCATACTATTCTCCATAGTGGCTGTATCAATTTAAATAGCTAGTGGGAAGCTGCTGCATAGCACAGGGATCTCTGCTCTATCCTCTGTGATGACCTAGATGTGTGGGATTTGGGAATGGGAGGCTCAAAAGGAAGGGAATATATGTATGCATATAGCTGATTCACTTTGTTGTACATCAGGAACTAACATGAAATTGTAAAGCAAGTATACTCCAACCTTTTAAAAAAGAAAAAGAAACCTTCAGGTATAGGTGGCTCCAAAGTGATACCCTGCTTAGCATCAATTCTTCATGTGCAAAACTTGCTCCATTGATGAAGTGAAAATCTTCATTGTCTTAATTCAGTATACCCTCTGCAATCTTGTTTATATTAATTCATTTAAAAATCAACAACTTTTCATGTGTTTGTTAGCCATCTGTATTTCTTCTTTGGAGAAATGTCTGTTTAGTTCTTTGGCCCATTTTTTGATTGGGTCGTTTATTTTTCTGGAATTCAGCTGCAGAAGTTGCTTGTATATTTTTGAGATTAATTGTTTGTCTGTTGCTTCGTTTGCTATTATTTTCTCCCATTCTGAAGGCTGTCTTTTCACCTTGCTTATAGTTTCCTTTGTTGTGCAAAAGCTTTTAATTTTAATTAGGTCCCATTTGTTTATTTTTGCTTTTATTTCCAATATTCTGGGAGGTGGGTCATGGAGGATCCTGCTGTGATTTATGTCGGAGAGTGTTTTGCCTATGTTTTCCTCTAGGAGTTTTATAGTTTCTGGTCTTACGTTTAGATCTTTAATCCATTTTGAGTTTATTTTTGTGTATGGTATTAGGAAATGTTCTAGTTTCATTCTTTTGAAAGATGGCAACGATAACCCTATATGCGAGACAGAATAAGAGACACAGATGCATAGAACAATTTTATGGACTCTGAGGGAGAAGGTGAGGGTGGGACGTTCTGGGAGAATAGCATTGAAACATGTATATTATCATATGTGAAACAGAACACCATTCCATGTTCGATGCATGAGACAAGGGCTCAGGGCCGGGGCAATGGGATGACCCAGAGGGATGGGATGGGGAGGGAGGTGGGTGGGGGGTCCAGGAAGGGGAACACATGTAAACCCATGGCTGATTCATGTCAGTGTATGGCAAAAACTATTACAATATTGTAAAGTAATTAGCCCCCAACTAAAATAAATAAATTTATTAAAAAAAAAATCAACAACTTGAAGGTACATTTCAGTTTTACTCTTGTCAAATGTTGAAGCCCAGAATTTTATATCTATTTTTTTAATCTAATGTACTCAAATATTAATAGTTCAACAGTTTGAGTGAGTGTAGGTGGTTAATTAAGAAAATGCTGATTGTAAGTATTGAATTCTTAGGTAGCTTTTAGCCAATTATATGACAATTTATCTGTTGCTTTTTGATTAAAAATTAATACATGATTTTAGCAATATATCAGTATTTGATAGAATCATTAGCATATAGTTGTTTTGCTAAATCTTTGTATAAGACTTTACTCATTATTAGTTTAAACAGATTTATTGCTGGTTTTGGTGTAGTGCGTACTAAGTTACTTCAGTTGTGTTTGACTCTTTGCCACCCCAGGGACTGTAGCCTGCCAGACTCTTCTATCCATGGGGTTCTCCAGGCAAGAGTAGTGGAGTGGGTCACCTTGACCTCCTCCAGGGGATCGTCCCAACTCAGGGGTCAAATCCACATCTCTTAAGTCTTCTGCATTGGCAAGCAGGTTCTTTATCACCGGCACCACCTGGGAAGCCCTTTGGTGTAGCATATCTATTTTCAAGAAGAGGGGTTTTGTTCTAACTAGTGTTCATGAAGGAATCCATATTTTTGGCATCTTTAGGATTTGGGTGAGTAGCTTTAAAAATCTCAACACCAACTATGTTGGCCCCTGATCCTTTGCATTTATTGCTACGACAAAACACAAGTCAAGATATCCAAGAAAAATGGTGATGTTGAAAAATCATAAAGAGATGAACAATTCCATGCTGAAACAGTTCTATTCATCAGTCTTTTCCTCTATAGAAAGAACTGTCTTGCCTGAAAACAATGGGTGGAATGATCAGAGCTCCGTGCTGCTGACCCCAGCACGGCTGTGTTTTCACTGAGCACCAGATGTCAGAACATAACAAGAGACCACGGCTTCTACTCTTCCTAGAGGTCCCCCATCTTTATTGCAGAGGATAAGAAAAGCAACAAATGTCGGTTCTCTACATCTGCCTCTCTATTCCTGCCCTGGAATAGAGACTGAGACATAGACACAGACATGTGGATATAGGGGAAGTGGGTGGAGGATAGTATGAATTGGGAGACTAGGATTGACATATATGCATTACCATGTGTAAAATAGATAGCTAGTGGGAATTTGCTCAGTTCGGTGCTCTGTGTTGACCTAGAGGGATGCAATGGGAGAAGGGGGTGATAGGGAGGTCCAAGATGGAGGGGATATATGTATACACATAGCTGATTCACTTTGTTGTACAGCAGAAACTAACACACACACACACACACACACACACTAAAATGCCTGGATTATGCCTACATGTATACACATAGCTGATTCACTTTGTTGTACAGCAGAAACTAACACACACACATAAACAATAAAATTCCTGGTTATGCCTACATGTATGTTTTCATTATTCATTTTATCTCTACAATTGCCAAATGAAAAATAAATCTGTTTGGTTGGTTGATCACAAACAATCTCACCAGAGTCATGCAGATGATGTACACCCAAATCTTGAAGTATATTTTTAAATAAAATGATGAATACAAAGAGCAGTATTTCCAACTATAATATAGTAGCTTTTATGAGAAAATAGTATAAGATTAGATTTTCCATCTCTATTTGAATGGATACTTAATTTTCCACAAGATTTACATTTCATGAGAGGACTTAGAAATAAGTTGAAATGTGAAAGATAACAGATTTTTTTTTCTCCAATCCCCTGGCTCTTATGTTCGAGGCGAAGGAGTGTGTGCATGTGTGCCCATACATGTGTGAACACGCAAGAGAAGGCTTTCACGTGAATGAGCCCCAGGGATGCAGGTTTTGCACTAGGTCAAATTGATGCTCTCCCATATGGTCACTAGTAAACTTGATGGACTCACACCAGCCTCTTTTTCCTGTCTCTTGGGCTGGAGCTCATTTAGCCGAAAGCATGATGAAGGCGACAGAAAGGGAGCAGCTGAGCCACAGACCCTTTGTTTGGCCTTAATAGATCAGGTTAGCATTCTGCAGATGTTGGCTTTCCAAATCAATAATTCTCTGGCCGGCACCTCCCAGCAGTAGCTATTAGATGATGTAATTCAGAATTTGATTTGCTTCTTAGGTTAAGACAAGCAAATCTCATTTGCAGTGTAAAATATCTCACACCATGAAAATAATGCCTTCTGTTTTTGCCTTCCCACCCAAGGGCATTTTATAGAATGGAAGTCAAGGTCATTGTGACAGTCATCACAGGGTGGAAACCTGCAGCCACAGACTATGTTTGGAAAATCTGCTCTTTTCACTTATTAGGTTATCACAAGTGGTAACCTAATGCTAGCAGAGGTATTTGTAGCTTTGTATTGTGTTAGGAGAAATAGAATTCCTCAATATTACAGCTGCACTTTTGATTTGTCATTTATTTGGAATAAATAGAGGGTGGTATGCCAGTTTCCATGGAAACCAGTTCTACTTTGGAGCAGTGTAAGACCTTTAAACACGTTGGAAATTGCTTCCTTCTCATTATGTTTCGGCACTGAAGAAGGTGTAGTGTGCAATTAAATAGAAATGAAGGTTTAATTAAAAAATTAAATTACATTTTCTGGATTGTCCTTTGTGTACAATAAGCATAAGAGAGCATTGCTATCTGCAAAACTGACTGGATGTGTGGTTTGGAAAAAGAAAAGGATCATCTCTTAACTGCTGTGTGTGTGAGCGTGTGTGTGCACGTGCACACATGCATGTGTATGTAGGAGAGATTCACGATGATCTTTCTCTTAGAATTTTGTTACAAAACTGCCAACTCCATTTAGAACATTCTGGAAATCTTTGTAAATATGTGTAGGGTTATAAAAATATGTTTGGATTTGTTTGTTCATTATAAGTCAAGAGAATTAAATATGATACTGATACAGAAAGACAACATTTAATTGTTCAAAAGATTCTTAAAAGGAGATTCTTCTAAGGAAAACTAGCGAAAATAAGAAAATGCCATGTAGTCTGGGCCCTGAAATATAGTCATTACAAAAACAGGGATATATGCACATGTGGCAGCCAAAATATGAGGATTTTAAGTGATGAAAGCTAAGAATAGGCTTATATCGTAAAAAGTTCAGTGTAATCTGTACATTAAAAAGTGAGAATCTTCAGCTTATGAAATTGAAAAAATATGTTGAAGTGTTTATTTAGTCTTGTGTATCAATTATATGTCTCCCAGAAATGTACAGATTATTCAGAAGCAATCAGGGTCATCCTATTTATAGCCAAATGTTATACATTTTTACAGCTTTTTATGATATGCAAAGGGCATCCTCATACATTATTTCATGTTCTATCACCAGTCCTGAAGAGGGTAGCAGCTATTGTTTCCATTTTAAATATAAGTAAGTTGCTTCAGTTTATCCAGCTGTCAATGGAACCCCTGGAATCGATGTATTCTGACTTCTTGTCTTATGATCTTTCCATGTCAAGAATTATATTTCATATCAGACTAAGTTTACAACACATCCTGAATTTTCTCCTGACTCATGAAGGATGGTAATTAGGGATACAGTTTGACTGCTCTTCAGAATTACTGAAAGTGTGTGTGAGGAAATGAGATTTCAAGTTAAGTTTTCTTGTCTTCTAAGCATCCTATCATAGATATTTATGTTTTGCAGGTTTGAGATGAGTTTTCTGGTTAATCCACATTGTTCAGTGATATTGGCCATGATTCAGTTTTTATGTAATTGAAATATAAGCTATATATATTCCTGGACATACAGGATTGTTATTTTTTCATGTATGATGTGTCCACTTAACTAGGTGTTATTTATGTTTGGCTGTTGTGTGCTTAATCAATCCTGCACTGGTGATGAGCCCTTGTGGCAAAGGAACTCCATACTATAAAAAGATTGTAGGGAGAACTGAAAAAAACAGTGCTCTGTAATAACAGCAGCTTTGTTGGTAGTGAGCAGCTGCTGGCCCAGCAGTCCTGGGGCTTTCATGAGGCTCCTATGAATATGTTCACAGCATGCTGAGGCTGCTTCCATGCTGCTAAATTGCTGCATTGCCAAATCCCGTCTGCTGGGGAGCACCAGCTTCATCCTACAGAGCCTTTCTTGAAGGAAATGCTTTTCACTCCTGTCAAATAAAAATTATGCTGTTCAATGTATAATCAATGCCTTCATACTATATAATAAATGCTATAGATAATAATAAATCCCTTCAGAATTTAGCTTTTTGAAGATATTATGTGAGTTCTTTTTTGTTGTCAAATGTGAAGATTCTCTTCTAACACGGATCACTGGTTAAGTAGCTAGAGTTCAAAATGAAAAACGGGGAGAATCTGCTGTGAAATTGTTTCAAGTTCTATCGTCCGTGTTTTGGAAGGTTTAAACAAAGTGTTAGCTCATGGTCGAGACGACAGCCATGGCATATGTCAACAGGCGGGAAAACCTAGGAGTCTAGGCTGTTCTTTGGTAAAAGGAGCTTGATCAAAACACCACCCCCCCAGAGCTTCTACTCTCCTGCTCCTGAATTCTCAGAGCTGGTACTCTGGTGAATTTTATTCTCTGGGTGAATTCACAAAGCTGGCACTCTGAACTAAAATGCTGACAGCTTGCTTGTCAAAGGTTTTACAGATGCTAAAATCATCTCCCACAGAGCCAACATTGAAATCTAAATAGGCTGTACAAATTTTTTAACAGTAAACTTTTAATAATGTATACAATGTTTATAGAAAAGGGCACAAATCAGTAAGTGTGCACAGCTCAATGAATTTCACTGAGTGCATTATCTGTGTAACCAGCATTGTGAACAACACAAAATATCACTCTTACTGCCATAAGCTCTTCTGGAGCCTCATCCTTGTCACCATCAATCCCAATGATAACCAATGTATTATCTTCTAATAGATTTGCCAAAGTTTGAACTTTTTATAAATGTAACCATAGAGCACATATTTTTGTGTGTTTGGTTTCTTTCACTCAGCACTACATTTGTGAGACTCATCCATAATTTTGTGACTAGTTGTAGTTGGTTAAGGGCTTCCCAGGTGGCTCAGTGATAAAGAATCTGCCTGTCAAGCAAGAGATGTGGGTTCAATTCCCCACATCAGGAAGATCCCTTGGAGGAGGAAGCAGCAACCCACTCCAGTATTCTTGCCTGGAAAATCCCATGGACAGAGGAGAGTGGCATGCTACAGTCCATGGGGTCACAAAGAGTCAGACACGACTGAGCACTCGTGCACGCAGTTGGCTAATTTCTATTACTGCACAGTATGTCATCAAGGGAGTGTATCCCAATTCATTTAATCGTTCCCCTGTAGATGATCGTTGGTGTTGTCTCTAGTTTGGGACTGCTGTGGACATACTGGTATATGTATGAACATATCTGCTTATTTCTGTTGGGCATGTACCTTAGGGTCATTGTGTTGGTATGTTTGACCTTAGTAGATACCACTGAATTGTTTTCCAAAGTGGCTGAACAAACTTACACTCCCATTAGTGGTGAACGAGAATCACAATTGCTCCACATCTCACCAACATGTGATTTTGACTGTACTTTAATTTTGACCATTAGAGTGGATGTGGAGTATATCATACTGTAGCTTTTGCTTTCCTTTTCCTGATCACTAATAATGTAATTTTTCACATGTGTTTTGTTGGTCATTCATGCATTGTTTTGACGTGCCTGTTGAAATATTTGCAGTTTTTCTATTGACCTGACTCCCTTTGTCTTACTGGTTTGTTGGAATTGTTTTTGTAGTCTCAATTTGTCTTTTTCTAATACAAGTTTTGCTAATATTTTTTCTGATTCAAAGTCCTGTCTTTTTAATCTTATAGTGTGGTCTTTTCATTCACAGCTGGCACTTTTTTACTTCTATTTAAGACATCTTTAAGATTATTTAAGAAACCTACCTCGTTTTCTTCTAGAAGATTTATTGTTTTAACCTTTCACACTTAGATCCACAATAAATCTGGAACTGATTTTGATTTATTGGTAAGTATTCTGGTGTAAAAAATACCTACAGATGTTTATTCATTGCATTGCAGTATCATCTTTGTCATAAATTGAACTATCATATATAGGTGAATTTATTTCGGTGGTGTCTGTTTGGTTCTAATGGACTATAATTTGTCATTTCATCAATACCTTCCAGCCTTTATTACTATAAATCTTTTATAGGTCTTTCTACATGGTCATGGAGAAGGCACTGGTGACCCACTCCAGTATTCTTGCCTGGAAAATCCCATGGACAGAGGAGCCTGGTAGGCTGCAGTCCATGGGGTCGCTAAGAGTTGGACACGACTGAGAAACTTCACTTTCATGCATTGGAGACAGAAATGGCACCCCACTCCAGTGTTCTTGCCTGGAGAATCCCAGGGATGGGGGAGCCTGGTGGGCTGCCATCTATGGGGTCGCGCAGAGTCGGACACGACTGACGCGACTTAGCAGCAGCAGCAGCAGCTACATGGTCGTGTCAGTTTTCAAAATTTGGTCTTCTTTTTCTAAGACTGTCTAGACTATACTAACTCTTTGCGTATACATACAAATTTTAGGTTCAGATTGCCAATTTGCACAAAGCAACCTGCTGAAATATTTATTCACATTGTTCTGATCAATAAGATAACTTTTTTCCCTGAAACATTTTTTATATCAGAATACATTTGCTTTATGATGTTGTGTTAGTTTCTGCTGTACAACATCGTGAATCAGCCATATGTATACATATACTCACTCCTTCTTGAGCCTCCCTCCCACCCCCAATATCCCACCCCTCTAGGTCATCACAGAGCACTGAGCTGAGCTCTCTGTGCTATACAGCAGCTTCCCACAAGCTATCTATTTTACACATAGTACTGTATATATATCAATGCTACTCTCTCAATTAATTCCCCCTCCCTCCCCCCCACCATGTCTACAAGGCCATACTCTATTTCTGCATCTCTATTCCTGCCCTGCAAACAGATTCATCAGTACCATTTTTCTAGATTCCACATATATGAGTTAATGAAAATAAAAATAACTAATTGGGACCTAATTAAATATAAAAGCTTTTGCATAGCGAAGAAAATCATAAACAAGATGAAAAACAACCCTAAGAATGGGAAAAAAATATTTGCATATGAAGCAACAGACAAAGAATTAATCTCCAATATATACAAACAGCTTACAGAATTCAATATCAAAAAACCAAACAATACAATCAAAAAATGGGTAGAAGATCTAAATAGACATCTTTCCAAAAAGACATACAGATGGCCAAGTAGCATATGAACAGATGCTCAGCATTGCTAATTATTAGAGAAACGCAAATCAAAGCTACAATGAAGTACACCTCATTGTACCTCACACCAGTCAGAATGGACATCATCAAAAAATTTACAAACAATAAATGCCAGAGAGGGTGTGGAAAAAGGAACCCTCTTACACTGTTGATGGCAATGTAAATTGGTACAGTCACTGTGGAGAAAAGTATAGAGTTTTTTTTTTTTTTTAATAAATGTAGAACTACCATGTTGTTGTTGTTTGATTGCCAAGTCATGTCCAACATTTTTGTGACCCCAAGGACTGTAGCCCCCCAGGCTCCGCTGTCCATGAAATTTCACAGGCAAGAATACTGGAGTGGGTTTCCATTTTCTTCTCCAGGGAATCTTCCTGACCTAGGGGTCAAACCCATGTGTCCTGCTTGACAGGTGGATTTTTTACCACTGAGTCATCAAGGAAGCCTATATGACCCAGCAATCCTACTACTGGGCATATACCCTGAAAAAACCATAACTCAGAAAGACACATGTACCCCGATGTTCATTGCAGCACTATTTATAATAGCCAGGACATGGAAGCATCTTAGATGCTCATCAACAGATGAATGGGTAAAGATGTGGTACATATACACAATGGAATATTACTCAGCCATAAAAAGGAATGAATTGAATCAGTTAAAGTGATGTGGATGAACCTAGAGCATGTTGTACAGAGTGAAGTAAATCAGAAAATAAGATGACTATTAGAGGAATTGCTATCTTTCCAAGCTGTGAGCATTTCATATACTCTGCTTATTTCAATAGTAGTACCTTAAAGAATAATCTTTTAATAAATTATTCTGTGCCAAGTGAATAGCCATATGGATAAAAATTAACTTTGACTTCTATACACTAAAGCCAATACTAGTTGTATTAGATTAGAATCTCAGATAAGACATGGGGCAAGAGAAACACTCTCATACACAATTTGTGGGAATTTGTTTTGGTGATGTCACAGTGGAAAACTGACATTACATCTTAGAGTTGAATATACACAATCCTTCAGTTCAGTTCAGTTCAGTCACTCAGTCGTGTTGTGTACAACTTTTTGTGACCCCATGGACCACAGCATGCCAGGCCTCCCTGTACATCATCATCTCCCAGAGTTTACCCAAACTCATGTTCACTGAGTCAGTGATGCCATCCAACCATCTCATCCTCTGTTGTCCCCTTCTCCTCCTGCCCTCAAGCTTTCCCAGCATCAGGGTCTTTTCAAATGAGACAGCTCTTTGCATCAGGTGGCCAAAGTATTGGAGTTTCAGCTTCAATATCAGTCTTTCCAATGAACACTCAGGACTGATCTCCTTTAGGATGGACTGGTTGGAACTCCTTGCAGTCCAAGGGATTCTCAAGAGTCTTCCCCAACACCACAGTTCAAAAGCATCCATTCTTCGGTGCTCAGCTTTCTTTACAGTCCAACTCTCACATCCACACATGACTACTGGAAAAACCACTGCCTTGACTAGGTATGCAGATGACACCACCTTTATGGCAGAAAGCGAAGAAGAACTAAAGAGCCTAGAAAAGTTATGACCAACCTAGACAGCATATTAAAAAGCAGAGACATTACTTTGCCAACAAAGGTCCATCTAGTCAAAGCTATGGTTTTTCCAGTGGTCATGTATGGATGTGAGAGTTGGAGTACAAAGAAAGCTGAGCACTGAGAAATTGACGTTTTTGAACTGTGGTGTTGGGAAAGACTCTTGAGAGTCTCTTGGACTGCAAGGAGATCCAGCCAGTGCATCCTAAAGGAGATCAGTGCTGAGTGTTCATTGGAAGGACCGATATTGAAGCTGAAACTCCAATACTTTGGCCACCTGATGCAAAGAGCTGTCTCATTTGAAAAGACCCTGATGCTGGGAAAGATTGAGGGCAGAAAGAGAAGGGGACGACAGAGGATGAGATGTTTGGATGGCATCACCAACTCAATGGACATGAGTTTTGTAAACTGAGGGAATTGGTGATGTACAGGGAGGCCTGGCATGCTGTGGTCCATGGGGTCACAAAGAGTCGGACACGACTGAGTGACTGAACTGAACTGAACTGAACTGACTAGATGGACCTTTGTTGGCAAAGTAATGTCTCTGCTTTTTAATATGCTGTCTAGTTTGGTCATAACTTTCCTTCCAAGGAGTAAGCATCTATTAATGTCATGGCTGCAGTCACCATCTGCAGTGATTTTGGAGCCCAAAGAAAATAAAGACAACTACTGTTTCCCCATGCCATGAAGTGATGGGACCGGATGCCATGATCTTAGTTTTCTGAATGTTGAGCTTTAAGCCAACTTTTTCACTCTCCTCTTTCACTTTCATCAAGAGGTTCTTTAGTTCTTCTTCACTTTCTGCCATAAGGGTGATGTCATCTGCATATCTGAGGTTATTGGTATTTCTCCCAGCAATCTTGTTTCTAGCTTGTGCTTCCTCCAGCCCAGCATTTCTCATGATGTACTCTGCATGTTAGTTAAATAAGGAGGGTGACAATATACAGCCTTGACGTACTCCTTTTCCTACTTGGAACCAGTCTTTTGTTCCATGAAGTCCAACAATCCCATTCGTAGGTATTTACCCCAAAACATCCACACACAGGCACCACAAATCATGAACATGTATAGCAAAGTTAATTACTTTATTGGAAGAAAAAAAAAACAGCTCCAGTGTACTTCTGTATTAGAAGAGTTAAAACATGTTTTGTGTTCATACAATTGGATATCATATGAACAATGAAAATGAATCAATGAATCTTACATTTAACAAGATAGATGAATAGGTAAAGATAATTGTTGAGAAAAAGAAACTTAACCCAAGAGATTAATACCTGTATGGCTTGATTGATATTAAGCTCAAAAACAGGCAAAACCAATCTATGCTTTTAGAAATCAGTGTAGTCACGATATTTAAGATATTTAAGATAGAGACAAGAGACAAGATTCTGCAGCTGTTGGTTAATTTCTTGATCTGTGTGAAGAATACTCAGGCACATTCACTCACTGACAATCCTTTGAAGTGTAGATCTATGATTTGTGCACTTCTCAGAATGAATTTTAGATATCATTAAAGATATTAATGTGTATCTACATGCTTATTATATAAACTATATATATATATTTGTTTATATATTTTATGTGTTGGGATACAACACTGAACAGGAACAAAAAGGATTTCTATAATTCTGGAATGTATTTTCTTACAATCTTTCCCTTTCCAACTTTATTGAGATATAATTAACGTACAATCTTCAGTAAGGTTAAGGTATACACTGTATCTATTTGATACATTGATATTTTGCAAGATGATTATCACTATCATGCTAGCTAACATTTCCATCATCTTACAAAACTACTGTTTCTCTTTGTGTGATGAGGACATTTAATATTTACTTTCTTGGCATCTTGTAAGTATATATACTCTATTGTTAACTATAATCACCATGAAGTAAATTTTCATGAGTCCTCAAGTTTTATATTACCTTAAAATGTTTAAAAAATTGTGTTGGTCCCTCACACCATTACATACACAGTAAAAGAAAAAGAAAGCCTTCTTTGTAAAGTTTATTTTGGACCATCTTAACAATTCTAAACAGAGAACTTAAAGTTATTTAAAGGCTCATACGTTTTTGATTTTTGTATTCTCAATGACTTCTAGAATAACTAGTTTGTTCACACTTTTTGAATAAACCAAAAGCTTGTACCACAGTGCTTCCTACCACATGCAAGTGTTTCATTTGACTTTATGCTAGAAAAGGCAACTATTCAAATGAACTGTATTTTTAAAAGAAAATATCAATGTGCAAAAGGGATTCATCTTATTAAATAAAATGCTTATTGAATATAAAATTATTTATCTAATATCAAGATTCTGTAAAACAGTTTTGTTTTGAAATAATTATAATTTTTGGATCAGTAATGCATATTCATCAGTTTACTAAGTAATCTGCAATTCTTATTTCCCTTAAACACAAAATATGTTCTTCCCCCAAAGACTATTGGCTGTAATTCAGACATTTTTTAGGCAACCTATTTTCAGGCACTGAATAAAATGTGAAAAAGCAGCACAACTGCTAAGCTCAATAATGGGTGGCATAATTCTATATTATCTATTTATTTTAGATAAATATTAAAATATTTTAAATATTAAAATATTATCTATTTATTTTACACTGAGTCCAAATGAGCAAATATACAAATGAAGAGATCATTTCAATAAGGAAGAATGTTGAAATTTATAGAGTAATGCTTTTGGAAAAGTGTACAAAGCAATATGCCATATGTTGGTAATAGCTGAACATTAATTAAATATTTAACATTAACATTAATTTAATATTTAACATTAAGTTAAATATTTTTATTTTATATAAACACTTGATTTTGTTTTGTGATATCTAGGGAATACGCTTTAATTTATTTGTATACTTAGAAGTACATCATGCACGTACTGTTCGCTGGTATTCCCCGATCTGTGTATCACCTTTCCAGCAATTTAAAGTTGGTATAAATCAACGAGGCAGTCCAGTTATCCTTTAATAAATACTTATTTTTCTAGTTAATAAAGCTTTACACAAGTGAATATAATTTAGGAGTGCAAAATAAATGATTGAGAATTTATCCATATCTTTTAGATTTTTACTCTTTTAAATGAATACATCCATTTATTTTAAGTAACAGATTTTAAGCTGTAATTCTACTTAGCAAAGACAAATGTGTATACTGAAAGTCCTATTTTATTTTTCAAAAGACTTTATATTTAGTTCTCTAAAATGATCAACTAAAGAATCCAGATGGATGGTAGGAATTTATTTCAGTATTTTTTGTGACTCACACTTAAAATTGCTCATTACCATTTTGCCCTTTTATAAAGAACAATTAAAAAAGATATATGAATCTTGTTTTGAGCAAACAGTTGAATGACTAACCAAGAATTCACTTGTCAGTTTCCTCAAAATTATTTTAATAAATTATAAATTCACTGAATGCTTTTGCCATTTCTTGAAGTACTAAATCAGTCCATCACTTTTAGTTTATCTTCGTTAGTTAATGAAGTTAGTTATCTACCATTAGTTAACTATGTAATGTACAATTTTTATACCTAAATATAATCTTGTTTGGGACCTACCCCTGACCCAACAGTTGATAGATCTCCTGGTAATAATAAACATAACTGTAATAGCTATGCTATAAAGTGCTTATGTATGCCCGGTCAATTTGATGCACTATAAATTTAGTTAATCCTTGAAAACTCTATGAGACACTCTGTGCTGTGCTTAGTCGCTCAGTCGTGTCCACCTCTTTGTGACCCTGTGGACTGTAGCCCGCCAGGCTCCTCTGTCCATGGAGATTTCCTAGGCAAGAATATTGGAGTGGGTTGCCGTTTCATTCTCCAAAAGTTATGCCAGGCTCAATGCAAATCCTAAGCACAGAGGAGAACTATAGTGGTTTAGAGAAGTCTTGTATTTATTGAGAATACTTTGTGCAATAAGGAAGCTTTGAGTGCATACTCTGCCAGACAATGCAATCAGCAGATAGGGTAAAATACTCAAATAAAAGATGTTCTAGGGGTGCTGAGAAATGAGACAACAAATTAATATGTTCAGTATGAGTCCATGTGGGCTCACTATACATGGATGTGGGTTCATACTGGTATGTACACAAAGACAGGTTCATTTAAACACACATATATCTGTCTGTTCTATGTTTAATCACATGGCACTGTCATGCACTTGTACATGTTTCACATAATAATCTAATATATATAATATTCATTAACAGTAATACTATTATATTAATGTATGCTTCGTGCTGTGCTTAGTCCTCAGTCATGTCCAACTCTTTGTGACCCCATGGCCTGTAGCCCCGCAGGCTCCTCTGTCCATGGGGGTTCTCCAGGCAAGAATACTAGAGTGGGCCACCATGCCCTCCTCCCAAGGGTCTTCCCAACCCCGGGATTGAACCCAGGTCTCCTGCATTGCAGGCGGATTCTTTACCAGCTGAGCTACCAGGGAAGCCCATATAAATGTATAATAGTATATCATTATTGTATAATGTTAATTTATGAAAAAGTTGTCTTCTTCCCAGGTGACTGGTAAAGAATCCGCCTGCCTGCTAATGCAGGAGACACAAGAGATGAGGGTTGGATTCATGGGTTGGGAAGATCCCCTGGAGTGGTAAATGGCGACCCACTCCAGTATTCTTCTCTGGAAAATCCAATGGACAGAGAAGCCTTACAGGCTACAGTCCATGGGGTCATAGAGTTGGACATGACTTACCAACTGAGCACACATGTGTGAAAAAATTTCTATAAACATTCTAATACAAGTTTTAGGCAAATCTTTTCTTATTTCTCAAGTAAGCATCTAGAAGTAGAATTGCTGAGTCATGCAGTATATGAATGCTCAACTTTAAAATAAATTGCCAAATTATTTACCAAGTGCTTCTAACCAGCAATTTATGATGGTTCCAGGTTTTCATTATATAATAGTGATATTAAATTTAGATATATACTGCTAAAGTTATTTTAACTTAATGAATATTCAAGATCTAGACATCTTTAGATATATTTGACTAGACCCCAAAAAAAGTAAATAATTACTTTCATGAAAATGCCCTCAGACCTAACTGCTACAGTGAATATTATTAGAAGATGTTCAAAAAGCATTCTTAGGACTTTATATGTCATCTCGTAATTTTAAAGTAGGTTCATGTGGTTTTACTTTTAGAATTCTTCACACAGCTATATTTGTTATATTTTTATTTTTAGGCAATATGTTTGATTTATTCAAATTTTCCTCAAAGCCTTATAAATGTTGGAATTTTGTGCTCTAAGTACAAAATAAATTGAAAATATTAAGAGGAAAACAAAACAAGTGCATCTTGGAGTTTTGTACCGGTACAAACTTCTAAAAATACTTTTAATTATTATTTTTAAAAATTCTTAAATTGTGAAATTTGATGAAACTGTAAGATCTTTATGATAACCCAGAAACTTTTTCTACAATGTATTTATTACAAGTCAAATGCACCTGGTAGTGTGGAAAAAACATACGAGAACAAATGGCTTTTAATCACCAGAAGAATTGTGTTGGTTGATGCCACTTTTCCCCTTACCTTTGTTCTACATCAGGAGAATAGTCAACCAGTGTTCTTTACTCACAGGATGGCTGTTGCCCTTTATTCTTATGAGGGATTGATTCCTCCAAGTCAGGAGCCTAACAATTTAATTGAACTTTCAGCTGAAAGTTCTCATGAGATTTTCCAGACTGCTCTGTAACATTGACGTCTTGCTGACCTTTTCAGTAATCTGTAACTGGGCTATGTGGACATTTTTTTTTTCTTTCAGATTTCTCAGTTTTGACAAATACATAAATAGAATCTTTTAAAGGTTACAGAGATTTTAAGGGGAAGACAGTGAGCTCACATAAGCAAAGCATTTTACACTAATGATCAATGTACATCACTAAGAAATGGTTTTCTAATAAAAAGAAAAAAGTTTTGGGCTATCATATTTGACTTCTACTATGTAGAATTTACTTCCGAGAACTTTTACATTATTATAACAACTGACTGGAAATTCTTCATTTATAATTATATATTTGGAATATTAGTGGGTTAGACTTCTTGGAAACATAGCATGTAAAGAATTTTTGTGCAGAGAGTGCATAACCTTTCCTGTTTTTAATAAGTATATTATACAACTTTCTTTTTTCCTTTGCAATGTAATCTGCAAATTAGAGCAGGTATATTTAACTTTTGTTTGCCTTTTTATTTTTTGAGATGTGGAAACTTTCAAATGGAGTTGTTTCCTAAATTATAGTAGAAATAGAATAAGAATCCCAGGTATTTCAATTCAAACTCTCCTCCCCTTTTATTCTTTCTACTGTCAAATCATTATAAAAGATTAATATATTGGGTTTGGAGAAAGACATGACTATTAAAAACTACTTATATAATTGTTGTTAAGCTTTGAAGCTGAAAATTGTGTGACTATTTCATCCCCTGACATTTAGTTCTGAATCAGTTTACTGCACTTAGAGCTAAAAGGAGTTTGTATATGGTAGAGAGGGGTCCTGGAAGTCCTAACACAGACAAAACTTGAGAGCTATCCTTAAAATCATATTGCCAATTATAATAAAAAGTATTAATACCTTATTAATCTATTTATTCATTCATTCACAAATATTTATTGACTGTCCACCATGTGTTTCTCTTTTTTCTACATCTTTGTATACAAATTCCCAACCCCATCGCTAAGAATGGGGAAACAGTATAAGCAACATAATTAAATAAAATAGATGGAGTCATATGTAGGAACAATAATAGGGTAGGGAAGGAGGATAAAGAAAATTGGAAGATCTGTAATTTTATATTTGATGCCCTGGAAAGTCCTCTATGGAAATGTCATAACGGAGTAAAGACCTGGAGGAGAAAAGTGAGTCAGCCTTACAAATATTTGGTGGACCAGCACTGAAAGGAAAAGAACAAAAGTCACACAGTCCCTGAGGCCGAGGTGATGTTTAGGTATTAGAGATATGTTTTGAAAGAAAAGCTGGCTGAATTTGCCAAACTATTGGATGTGATGTGTGGGGAAAAAAAAGAGAAAGCAGTAAAGAATACACAAGTTTTGGGTTTCAGAAATTGGAAGAAGAGAGTTGCCATTAACTGTTATGGGGAAGACTTTCCACGGCTACTGCCGTATTTTTAATTCAAGACCTCCTGATTACTCAACAGGAGGCTACACTCCCAAACTCTATCCTTCCCACTCCAGTTTTCCCCTTTCTAAAGCATGTCTTATCTTATCATGCCTATGTTTAATATCTTTAAATAACTCTTTAAAGTTTTATTTATCTTGGACTACAATTGATTTAAAAGGCTGTGTTAGTTTCAGGTGTACAGCAAAGTGATTCAGATGCACATCTTGTTGTTGAATGTGTTCAGTTACTAAGTCATGTTCAGCTCTTTGTGACCCCATGGAATGTGCCATGCCAGGCTCCTCTGCCCTCCATCAGCTCCTGGAGTTTGCTCAGATTCGAGTCCGTTGAGTCGGTGACGCTATCTAACCATCTTGTGTTCTGCTGCCCCTTTCTCCTTTCAACTTCATTCAGATACTTGTGTGTGTGTATAATTTTCAATTATTTTCCTATTTAGCTTATTATAGAATGTTGAGTAGAGGTCACTGTGCTACACAGTAGGTCCTTGTTGGTTACCTATTTTAAATATGGTAGAGCGTTTATGTCAATCCCAGACTCCCAATTTGTCATCCTCTCTTCCCCTTTGGTAACAAGTTTATTTTTTAGATCTGTGAGTCTGTTTATGTTTTGTAAATAAGTTCATTTGCATCCATTTTTTAGATTTCTCACACAATCAATATCACAGAGTACAATCTAGTCAAAAAATGGGCAGAGGACCTAAATAAACACTTGTCCAAAGAAGATATACAGATTGTCAAGAGGCACATGAGAAGATGCTCAACATTGCTAATTATTAGAGAAATGCAAATCAAATCTACAGTGAAGTACCACCTCACGCCAGTCAGAATAGCCATCATCAAAAAGTCTACAAACAATAAATGCTGGAGAAGGTTTGGAGAAAAGGGAACTCTCTACACTGTTGGTGAGAACACAGACACTATTGAGAACAGTATGGAGGTTCCTTAAAAAACTAAAAATAGAGCTATCATATGACACAGTAATCCCATTCCTGGGCATATATCCAGAGAAAACCATGGTTCAAAAGCATGCATTCATCCTCCATTCAATAACTCTTAAGTGAATGTGGTCACAGATCCAAACTCTGTTTTGGCTCTGTGCCTTTAATCTGTGCAGATAATATCTTTATTTCATTTTTTTACTTAACTTTCTTTCTTCTTTTTTTCTTCCTTTTTACTTGTTAAACTTTTATTTTCTTTCAAGACCCAAATGCAGCTCTTACTCCTTCAGCAAAATTTCCCTCAGTTTCTAAAATACATCAATCATATTATCCTGTACTGCACTTTCCCTTTGATTTATGCTACTTAAAATTCCTATTGAAATGTATAGTTATATGCAACATATTTTAAGATGCAAGATTCTCCTGGTATACAAAGAAAGCCACTAGATTATTTTTATGTAAAGGTTTTTTTTGCTACTTAAAAACATGTCCTCTTGTAACTCTAAATCCTGTAATTTCCTTTGACATGTTTTAAAACTTTGTATAAATGACACCAGTGTAAGAAATTATGTTACTTATCTAATGTTGTCTAATATATCATCTTATTCTTAGTGACTCAAAGCAACAATGATCATTTATTATCTCTTGCAATGTGTAAGGGTTATGAATTCAGGGATAATTCAGTGGAAGAAATTCTGGTTTAGCGTTTCTTATGAGTTTGATGTTATTTAAAGGCCAAACTAAATCTGGAGGGTCTAATTTATATGGCTGATGAATGGCTTCTCCAAGCAAGCTTCACCAGTATTCAGAAGCCAGATTTTTCCAGAGTGGCTGAATCAAGAGTAACCAACATGGAAGCCTCCATGCCTTGATCACACATTAGTGTATTTGCCTATACAGGTCTTTCAATATTCTTAATAATGTTTATGTGTATTATATTAGACATCCAGCCATGATTCTGTGTAGGAGAAGACTACTCACATTTGTAATATGAGTAGACTAGGATCATTGTCAACTGATCTACTATTCTTGGAGGAAGAATATTATAGATTTCCCTCTGGGCTCCAGTGATTTTCATCTTTCCATGTTCAGAATACTCTCACCCACAGAGTAGGTGTAGCTCAGTAGTAGAGCATTTGACTACAAAATACTCTCGCCCTTATCCAAGGCTCCCAAAATCTAATCTGATTACATCAACTCCAGCTCTAGAGTCTCACCATCTAAACTAGACCAGGCATGGAAATGTGTTCTTTATAGTTTAACCAAGTGTACTCCCTTTAGATCAAAAGACTTGTAAAATAAGGAGATAAATTATCTGCCATCCTGGATGTTGTGCAGTCAATATATTATGCTACAGTTATAGAACAAGAGTAGGATTAATTACTATAATTCTATAAATATTCTCATCCAAAAAAGAGAAACACAAGAGACACACAGGAGTTGCTATTCTAGAACAATTTTTGGAACCTGCATTTGGCATTTCTTGGTACTGCCTTCATTAGGACTCAGTCCTGCTACTCTTCGGTAATAGTTCACCATATCTCTTGGCTCCATCCTTTAGAGTTCTACCTTCTCAACTCTTAGGGTTTTTTCTATTAGTGCTATCCCACATTTATAAATGAGTAGTATTATAGACAACAAATTAATATTCAATATAAGAAAGAAAGAGAATTTTATTTCAGTCAACCTAAGGATTATGACTCAGAAGAAAGTCTTTTGGGAAACTCTGAGGACTGCTCTGAAGTGGTAAAGGGGAAAGTCAGTGCATATATGATTTGGGGTAGGGGGCACATGCATTGAATTACACATTTCAGTAGAAGGCCATTGCTATTTGTGGGGGCCAGCTATCTTGGTCAATGGTTTAGGTGCTTTTCTTAGTATGGCAAAATGTAAGAAACTGGGTTCATAAATTTTTTTTTTCAGATAATCGTTACTATCTGTGGCAGTTTTCCCAGAGCACAAAGTGATTCTGATTCTTATCTCATTTTGGGGGGATTCTGATCATCACCCCAAATTTCTTTCAGAGTGTATTATAGATCAGCCACTATTTTGGCCAGTAACTTGATTCTTGTAGAGCTGGATGGTGGGCAACACTCCTTATTTACAATTCCCTCCCTTTTGGTCTTAATTTTGATCAAGATTTGGGAAACATTTGTCCCATGGCCATTCAGGCTATTCAGTTAAGTGTAGCCGAAAGCCTTGGGACACACCTATCTTACTAGTCTGTTATGTCCAGGAAAAGGCACCCTCTTGTTGCTTCTCTCCGTATCTGCTGCTGCTGCTGCTAAGTCACTTCAGTCGTGTCCAACTCTGTGCGACCCCATAGACGGCAGCCCACCAGGCTCCCCCATCCCTGGGATTCTCTAGGCAAGAACTCTGGAGTGGGTTGCCATTTCCTTCTCCAATGCATGAAAGTGAAAAGTGAAAGTGAAGTCGCTCAGTCGTGTCCGACTCTTCGTGACCCCATGGACTGTGGCCTACGAGGCTCCTCTGTCCATGGGATTTTCCAGGCAAGAGTACTGGAATGCAGTGCCATTGCCTTCTCCTCTCTCCATATCTAGAGCTCCACTATTACAATCATTAATCTAATATAATTATACATTTGGTCAATTGTTTCAAGTTGCCTAGGCATCATCATTTTTATCAGTGGCTCAGTCACACATTTGGTAATGCAAGAAACAATAACTTGTAAATTATGCAGATTACAAGTAACGTATCTAGTAAGTTTAATAACCATGTACTAGTGAAAGTTGCTCAGTTGTGTCTGACTCTTTGTGACCCCATGGACTATAGAGTCCATGGAATTCTCTAGGCCAGAATACTAGAGTGGGTAACCTTTCCTTTCTCCAGGGGATCTTACCAACCAGGATCGAACCAAGGTCTCCTGCATTGCAGGTGGATTCTTTACGAGCTGAGCCACAAGGGAAGCCCAATAACCATGTAAGTATGTATTTAAGCTAAAAACTTTTATTAGGTGAAGTCCAATACATCCCCAAGCCATCTGACCCAGTATGTTCTGTACCTATTTTTCTCTTTAAGGGAAATGATATACTAGCATTGTACATAAAGTTCACCAAAGATATACAAGGCAAGTGGTGCATCATCATGACCCTTTACAGGATTGAGAAAGGAATGTTATCTTCTAAGGAGACAGATGTCTGGTGCCAAAAGAAGAAAAATTGATCTTTATGTTTGAGCAAGTATTTCTGTCACGGGGATATCTGGTTAAGATTTTCTTGTTTTAAAATGTGAATTTTATTTGGTTGATATCATAGTACATTAGAGATGCTATGTATAATAGAACGTCATGGACCAGATGGCTTATCAACAACAGAAATTTATTTTTCACTGTTCTGGGGACTGGGAATTCCACGATCAAGTTTTGTCAGCTTTAAAGCCTGGTGAAGCCTGCTTCCTGATTCACAGTTTGCTGTCTTCTTGCTGTATCCTCACATTGTGGAAGTGGCAAGAGAAACTTTGGGGGTTTCTTTTATAAGGGCACTAGTCCATTCATGAGAGATCTATCTTCATAATCTAATCACCTCCAGTTGCTATCTTCAAATACCACCATGTTGAAAATTAAGTTTCAACTTAAAAATTTTGGGGGACACAAATATTTAATCTGTAGTAGTAAGTTTCTTACACTGCTTTCTGTCTGTAGAAGTTTGGGGTTCCAAGACCTATTTTCATTTGGGATATGTCTGCTTTTTTTCAGCCCAAGCCAATAAAATTCTCTTAAAAACATCGTATATCTCCTGAATATTTCTGAGTTTATTCACTTGTCGAAAGACAATGTTAATATATTCCTCTGGAGAAAGCCCTTCTCTACCTCTGATTTCTGCTGAGAGGTCAGAGGGACAACTCTTCCAGCATTCTTAGCTGTATGGTTTAAGAGAGAAGATATAGATGATACATATTTAGAATGTACTGAGGGCTGAGACACTCCCAGAATGACAAGTACTTATCGAGGCTTTCTCTTTTAAGAAACTTGGTTAAATGTATTTAAATAAAATATATTACCTAAATGAGTGGTGCTGGAGAGACTCAAGAGTCCCTTGGACTGCAAGGAGATCCAGCCAGTCAATCCTAAAGGAAATCAACCCTCAATATTCATTGGAAGTACTGATGCTGAAGCTGATGCTATAATGCTTTGGCTGCCTTATGTGAACAGCCAACTCACTGGAAAAGACCCTGATACTAGGAAATATTGAAGGCAAAAGGAGAAGGGGCAACAGAGGATGAGATGGTTAGATAGCATCCCCAACTGAAAGGATGTGAATTTTAGCAAACTCCGGAAGATATTGGAGAATAGAGGAGCCTAACATGTTGCAGTTCATGGGGTCGCAAGCCACACGACTTAGTGGCTGAACAGCAACAAAAGTAAGTGATTATCCCAGAATCAAAGCATAAATGATCTATAGAGAAAGAAAAGTTACTTAAGGAAAGTATACATATGACTGTAAAATTTAAATTTTGAAAGCAAAGAGAAAGGGAGTTTTTTAGTCTTAGAGTTTGTGTGTATGTGTGAATGCATGTGTGTGTGTGTGAAGATGTGGGAAGATGGTGATGGGGAAAAATGATGAAATAACATTAGAATACTCAAACATTAGTTGTTGTTCAGTCACTCAGTCATGTCTGACTCTTTGCAACCCCATGGACTGCAGCATGCCAGGCTTCCCTGTCCTTCACCACCTCCCAGAGCTTGCTCAAACTCATGTCCATCGAGTCGGGGATGCCATCCAACCGTCTCTTCCTCTGTGAGTCCCTTCTCCTCTTGCCTTTAATCTGTCCCAGCATTAGGGTCTTTTCCAATGAGTCAGTTCTTTGCATCTGGTGGACAAAGTATTGGAGCTTCAGCTTCAGCATCATTCCCTCCAACGAATATTCAGTACTGATTTCCTTTAGGATTGACTGGTTTGATCTCCTTGCAGTCCAAGGGATTCTCAAGAATCTTCTCCAACACCACAGTTCAAAAGCATCAATTCTTTAGCCCTCAGCTTTCTTTTTAGTCCAGCTCTCACATCCATACAGGACTATTGGGAAAACCATCGCTTTGACTAGACAGACCTTGTTGGCAAAGTAGTGTCTCTACTTTTAAATATGCTATGTTTGTCAAGGTTTTTCTTCCAAGGAGGAAGTGTCTTTTAATTTTATGGTTTCAGTCACCATCTGCAGCGATTTGGGAGCCCAGAAAAATAAAGTCAGCTACTGTTTTCACTGTTTCTCCATTTATTTGCCATAAAGTGATGGGACTGGATGCCATGATCTTAGTTTTCTGAATGTTGAGTTTTAAGCCATTTTTTTCACACTCCTCTTTCACTGTCATCAAGAGGCTCTTTTGTTGCTCATTGCTTTCTGCCGTAAGGGTGGTGTCATTTGCATATCTGAGGTTATTGATATTTCTCCTGGCAATCTTGATTCAGCTTCTGCTTTATACAGCCTAGCATTTAGTATGATATACTATGTGTAGAAGTTAAATAAGCAGGGTGACAATATATGGCCTTGACATACTCGTTTCCCAATTTGGAGCCAGTTGTTCCATTTCCACTTCTAACTGTTGCCTCTTGACATGCATACAGGCTTCTCAGGAGGCAGGTAAGGTAGTCTGGTATTCCCATCTCTTGAAGAATTTTCTACAGTTTGTTGTGATCCACACAGTCAAAGGCTTTAATATAGTCAATGAAGCAGAAGTAGTAGTTCTTACTTTTTCTATGATCCAACGGATGTTGGCAATTTGATCTCTGGTTCCTCTGCCTTTTCTAAATCCAGCTTGAACATCTGGAAGTTCTTGTTTCACATACCCAAGAGTAAAAATTATTTATTTTCATTTTCTCTGTAAAGGTTGTGGGAAATCTCCACTTGCATCAGTTATGGGACAATTATAGAGATTGAGGTGCTCTAATTTATAGCTAAACTCATAAAATGTCTTAAGCTTAACAAAATAAGGGACCAATTATTTTTCCAATTTTTTTGTACCAAAGCCTCTCTGAATTAGACATGTGTGCCTCAAAAGACACTAATTAAAATTATCCAGAGAAGTTTTATTTGTCTATATTTGAGGCAAATATAGACAGTAGTAAGAAATTATTTTATCTATGAGTTTTTCAATATATTGTAAATAATTTTCCTCCCCTATAATTACTATGCAAATGACAAAATTGCAAATGAATGAATAAAATTACAAGATGAAATAAGCATGAAAACTGGTTTAATAACCTCAGCTATCAAACTAATTGTGGATAACTGGAAACACTTCATTCAGAACTATTTTACTGAGTGATTAAATGTGATTTGCATAATTCTCTTTTAGAGTAAAAATAGTCTGAAATCCCTCATAAAATGGAAGCAGAAAAGCACATCTGAACCAAATATTTGACACAGAAGTGTGGGAGAGTAAAATTTTCATTTTATACAACTTAATGGAAAATATATCTAAATCAATTTATTCCATATGTATATTCTTCTAGGCATTAAATCATCCATTCCTTCAGCAAATATTTTGAACTAGCTCTTTGCCAGGTTTCAGCATGCAAATTCTAATATAATTTCCAAAATTCAAATTAGCCTCATTGAAAGAGATGATCCATAAACATTCTACATGTAGTTAAAATTTTGAAAGCCAATAATGTGTTGAGTAGTCCAACTATCAGAAATGAATAATTTATTTTATGGTTAGAATTTAAAAGTCTTTAATGGAATAATAGACTTTTACAATATTAGGGCACTTTAATTGCACACTGACTAACACTCAGGAGAGGATAAATCATGCAAAAGGATAGGAAATACGTTTCTAAGTCTTTTCAGATATTTGACACTGTCTCAGCCACAGAAAATGAATAAGTATATCTCTATTTGCATGCCGATTTTATTAATAAGAACACTTTCCTTCTAGATTAATTATCTAAAGTAGAACAAACATTCTGAGAATACCAGTTGGAACAGATGACATTTTTTACATATCCAAGTTAACAAGATTTATCCTTGCTCTCTATTAGATGGAATTCTGAAGTAGTTTCCTGACAATATCATGTACTTTTCTTAGTCTAACTCTGAACAGAAATTATTGAAGTTTAATGCACAGGGATATGAATGGTTATTTTCAAAGTTTTAAAGAAATCATATCACAACAGCAGAAATTAAAGAAGAAAGTAATGAAAGTACCCAAGGTTAGGATCAGTCATCATATGTACCAGTGCTCTTTATTTGTTTAACAATAGTTAAAATAACTATAATTTTCAATTGGTTCATGTTGAAAGGCATTAATCTAAGCATTAGAAGTCTCTTTAACCCTGTGGTTTGATAATTTTATCTTTATTTTGCAGATGAGAAAATTGAATCTTAGATGAATTAAGGGTTCTGCCCAAGGCTCTATGGGCAATATACTGTAGAATTGGATTTGGAATTGAGACTGAACGCAAAACAGTTAGGCCACACTTATGGACGGTTTGGGGCTTCCCTGGTGGCTAAATGGTAAAGAATACACCTGTGAATGCAGGAGACATGGGCTTAATCTCTGGGTCAGTAAGATCCCCTTGAGGAGGAAATGGCAATCCACTTCAGTATTTTTGCCCGGGACAAAAGGAGCCTGGCAGGCTACGATCCATGGGCTTGCAAGAGAGTCAGACAGGACTTAGCAACTAAACAGCAACAAGAACAGTTCCAGGGTTTGCAAAACCTAAAGCAGAGAGAATTTTGAGATTCACTTGCTGAAAGACAGATTTCAAATCTAAAAACACTGAATTAGATATCTCACCATGCATTATGACCTTTGGCCTTGAACTTTCAGCTCGTGATTCTGGGTAATTTGGCACAGGAAACAGTCAGAGTGCTGCTGGAATCATGCTTCCTGTGGGGTGACCAGCAAGTACTTAGGCATATACAGAGATAGAACAGATGGTGAATATGCTGCTTGCCAATGCAGGAGACTTGGGTTCGATTCCTGGATTGGGAAGATCCCTTGGTGAAGGGAATGGCAATCCACTAAAGTATTCTTGCCTGGGAAATCCCATGGAGAGAGATGCCTGAAAGGCATCTTCATGGGGTCACAAAGAGTCAGACATGACTGAGTGACTGCCACACACACACACACACACACACACACACACACACACACACACACACACATAACTACAAGCCACTTCCTTATATTCCATGATACCTTGATTGATTATATGCTTTGTTGTGTACTGCACAACAGAAGTATTACTCCTCACGTATGATTCCAATGTGTTTATTTTTTTTTTTTATTGAAGGACAATTGCTTTACAGAATTTTGTTGCTTTCTGTCAAACCTCAACATGAATAAACCATAGGGACACATATATCCCCTCCCTTTTGAACCTCTCTCCCATCTCCCACCTCATCCCACCCATCTAGATTGATACAGAGCCTCTGTTTGAGTTTCCTAAGCCATACAGCAAATTCCTGTTGGCTAACTATTTTACATATGGTTATGTAAGTTTCCATGTTACTCTTTCCATACATCTCACCCTCTCCTCCTTCAATGTGTTTATTAATTATCAAGTGTATCTAAATTTGAATAAGCCAAGTAGAATGGAACTAAATCAACCCTAACTCAAACCTTAGCTAGAGATGAAATTCCTTCCAATTATGACAAATATACAATAACTTTTTTTATACTGCTAGCAAAGTAATGCTGTAAATTCTCCAACTCAGGTTTCAACAGTAAGTGAACTGAAAAATTCCAGATGTTCATGCTGGATTTAGAAAAGGCAGAGGAACCAGAGATCAAATTGCCAACATCCGCTAGATCATCGAAAAAGCAAGAGAATTCCAGATAAACATCTACTTCTGCTGCATTGACTATGCCAAAGCCTTTGACTGTGTGGATCACAGCAAACTGTAGAAAATTCTTAAAGAGATGGGAATAGCAGACCACCTTACCTGCCTCCTGAGAAATCTGTATGCAGGTCAAGATGTAACTGTTAGAATCGGACATGGAACAATGGACTGTTTCTAAATTGGGAAAGGAGTACATCAAGGCTGTTTATAGTCACTCTGCTTATTTAACTTATATACAGAGTACATCATGTGAAATGCCAGGTTGAATGAGGCAGAAGCTGGAATCAAGATTGCTGGGAGAAATGTCAATAACCTCAGATATGCAGATGACACCACCCTTATGGTGGAAAGTGAAGAGCAGCAAAAGAGCCTCTTGATAAAAGTGAAAGAGGAGAGAGAAAAAAACTGGCTTAAAACTCAACGTTCAAAAAACTAAGATCATGGCATCTGGTCCCATCACTTTATGGCAAATAGATATGGAAACAGCAAGAGACTATTTTCTTGGGCTCCAAAATCACTGCAGATGGTGACTGCAATCATGAAATTAAAAGATGTTTGCTCCTTGGAAGAAAAGCTATGACCAACCTAGACATCATATTAAAAAGCAGAGACATTACTTTGCTGATAAAGGTCCATCTAGTCAAAGCTGTGGGTTTTCCAGTAGTTATGTATGGATGTGAAAGCTGGACTATAAAGAAAGCTGAGCGCTAAAGAACTGATGCTTTTGAACTGTGGTGTTGGAGAAGACTCTTGAGAGTTCCTTGGACTGCAAGGAGATTAAACCAGTCAATCCTAAAGGAAATCAATCCTGAATATTCATTGGAGGGAATGATTCTGAAGCTGAAACTCCAATACTTTGGCCACCTGATGTGAAGAACTGACTCACTGGAAAAGACCCTGATGCTGGGAAAGATTGAAGGCATGAAGGAAAAGAGACAACAGAGGACGAGATGGTTGGATGGCATCACCAGTTTGATGGACATGAGTTTGAGCAAGCATTGGGAGCTGGTGATGGACAAGGAAGCCTGGCGTGCTGCAGTCCATGGGGTTGCAAAGAGTTGGGCAGGATTGAGCAATTGAACTGAACTGAACTGAACTGATACAATAACCAATCATATCCCTGTGTTGACTTCTAGATACTTAAATAATATTTAGTAGCTTAGATTTGAAAAAATATGTTTGATTTCTACACAAAGTTTGAAGAATAATGATGAACTTATTTCAGAATTTAATAGAAAAAGAAAAATAATAGGTAGTGAAATCTAGAAATAAAAAACAAGAGCAAAGGCAGGAATAAAAATAAAAGGAAAAAAGAATAAATCTTCAGTCATCAGTTCAGTTCAGTTCAGTTGCTCAGTCGTGTCTGACTCTTTGCGACCCCATGGACTGCATCATGCCAGGCCTTCCTGTCCATCACCAACTCCCGGAGTCTATCCAAACTCATGTCCGTCGAGTCGGTGATGCCATCCAACAATGTCATCCTCTGTCATCCCCTTCTCTGCCTGCCCTCAATCTTTCCCAGCATCAGGGTTTTTTCCCAATGAGTCAGTTTTGCATCAGGTGTCCAAACTATTGGAGCTTCAGCTTCAACATCAGTCATCAGGCCATGACTAAAAATTAGCAGCCAAAGTGGGAATAAAAAACAAAGAGGAAATTAAAGAATACTACAGCACAACTCCGCATCCTATCTCTACCTTCTAGACATGAAAGTAGATAAAGTCAGGGAATTAACAAAGTTCCTACTATTGCTTCTCAAACCTAATTTGAACAAAGTTGGAAAGAGGCAGCCAGCGAGTAGCTTAGTGAAAGTTTTTAGATTACAAGTTTATAACCAGCATCAAAACCCTACAAAACAAGAAAGAACTACTAGGGGGGAACACAATTTTCTAGCACTTTCTAAAGACTTGTGGGAACAATTTGAAGTTTCAATATTTTGCAACACAGGAGAAATGTAGAACACTGACTTGGATGAATGGGCGCGTTTTATGAAATTTCAGGAGTGTGGACCCAGTATTCCATGAAGTCTGACAACTCCCCAACTCAGTCACCCATGTCATCCCCTTGCACTGTGAATCTCAGGTTCAAAATGATAAAAACACCTTCTGAAACCAATCAAAACCTTTAGCTCAAAGCATAACACAAGTAGGTACTACATTACCTAAGAAGTATGTCCAAGGTAGTTCACGTATTTGAGAACAATGTTCATGTGAATGATGCTTGAAATAACCATAAAAAGCATAGTGACTGTGTCATTGAGTTACAACTACAGCAAAGCAAAAAGAAAAGGCAAGAAATAATGTACAGGGAGTTAAAGAATCTCATTTAAAAAAATTAACTATTTTATCAAAATGGAGGCCTGCTTTTTAAAGTGGTCATATACAGAAGTCTACATACTAATTCTCATGGAAACAACTTTAAACATATTTAGGAATCTTTTCCTCATATTTAACTTCATTTTTCAAAATATAACATACATTGTACAGTATAAAGAATGGGCTTCCCTGCTGGCTCTGATGGAAAGAATCTGTCTGCATTGCATGACGCCCTGGTTTGATCCCTGGGTTGGGAAGATCCCCTGAAGAAGGGAATGGCTACCCATTCCAGTATTCTTTCCTGGAGAATTTCATGGACAGAGGAACCTGGAGGGCTCAGTCCAAGGAGTCACAAAAACTGGGACACAACTGAGCGACTAAAACACTAATACTAAAGAATTGAAAGCTGTGAACATTACTGACTTTTCCTAATGGTCAATAAGGGTTTTAAGCAATTAAACTACTTTATTTTCTCCTTTTTCCCCAATCTATTTATATGCCATTTAATGTTAAAAGTTTTCATTATTTTGATTAGGTAAAAAGTATGATTGTGTATTTTCTTTCCTTTAGAACTTTATGTTATAAGACTTTTCAACTTCCTTGAGTCTTTGAATAAGTCTTTCTATCCTTTCTGTTACCCTGTAATCTGATTCACAAAAAAAAAAAAAAAAAACTTTTTTCAATAACTTGTCTGACAATATATCTGATTCCTTTTTATTGTTTTACAGTATCTCCCTGTATATCCTTTATCTTCATGCTTGGATTCTGTGTGACCACTGCCTGCTTTCAAGGTGTGCTACAAGGAAGCCATTCTGGAAATTATCTTCATTTATTTTTCTCATGTTCCATCCCTGATTCCTCTGATTCTGTTTATTACTTCTTTGTTTTAAGGAATATACTTCTGTAGGTTGTTAGAAAATGGTGTTTGGCTTTAATTCTCATAGTTGGGTCAAAATAAATGGTAAACGTTGTTTAAAATACATATTTCCTCTGAAGACTGCTAAATGAAGGGGATATTCAAAGAAAATATCTGAATAGCTAATTCCCAGGAAATCAGAAATAAAAATGACATTTTTTATTGTTTATAAAAATTAGTTACATAAATGTATAGTAACATATATTACATTATAACTTGTATAAGTTGTGTAATTGTTTGGTAAGTATAGCTAGTTTAACTGTTTAAACTTAAGAGAAAACCTCCCAACAATAGTGACCTAAACACAGAAGATTATTTCTCCGTCATCCAATAAATCCATCCTAGCACTCTATCAAAGAGAGAATATAAGCAGAGAAAATTAAATTAATACAAAACATTTGATCATGCTACTCTAATATTACACCTTTATTAGAATATAATCTAAGGACAAAGAGAATTGCAAAGAAATCTTGAACTATTAATAGGTGTCATGTAGAAATTACAATGGAAGTTTGTATATACTGTTACTGGGGAGAATGAATGCACATTTTGATGTTTAAAATCAGGTTCTTACTGTAGGAAAAGGATATAAATTGAGAGTGGATGAAAGTAAAGTACCCCATGTTGTGGGATTTCAGTTAGAGAAATCAATGTGAATGCATAAGTTTTAGAACAGTATTTTCTCATCTTCATTTACTGCAAAAGGCTATAAGCAATAACCTCAGTAAAATCACATAAGGTTATCTAGGGCAGATCATATATTCTGGTTTCACTAAAAGGAATCAGTCACCTTAGAGAAATACCTGATTCCAAATACAGAAGATATAAATGATGCAATGAGCCCGCCCAAGATACGGTGGCATACCAGAAAACAGGAGATGTTAAAAAAATGACAGTACATGTCAACAACGACAACAGATATGGTGTGAATGTGCTTCCACACCAAACATCTAATTTGAGCACCAAAAAGAATAATGATGGGAATGAATTATAACACATCAAAAGTGAAGAATCCATATATCCTACATGTTAATCAAAAAGGATGTTTGGTGAGAAGAGAACACTAGTTAATGTACATAGAACAAATACTATTTTTTAAAGAATACCATTTTGCAAACACCTTTGTATTAAGTGACTCAGTCAAGGGTCATCAATGGATGCTAAAATCACTGGGTGAAAAGCTGATAAAGAACAGGATATTCACAAAGCCTTGCAAATATTACCTCACAGATTTAATGATTTCAAAGTGAAAGGGACCACTGAAAAAGAGAAATTTGGCAGGTTAAATTTAAGTCACTAAATTTAGCATCACAATACGTGACCTGCTGACATGTATGCTTCATAGAATGAGGCAATGTGAAGTAGGATGTTGAGTATTGTCACCCACGTAATAGCATGCTAAAAACATTTAACCTGAGTCATATCTTTTTGTGGAAAGATTCCAGAACATTCTATTCTACAAGAAAGATTGCCTGAGTGCTTAAAAATAAAAGTCATGAATTAAATGAAAATAGACGCAATCTATTTTATATCAAAGGAAATTCAGTGTAAATACTAAATGTAATTTGTAATCCTTCTTTGGGTGAGAGAAATCCTTTCTTGGTGAGAGAAAAAGTTGAACAGGAGGAATTTTCTGATAAATGAAAACATTTGATTGTGAGTTGTTTTAAATGTAACACTATCTAAAATATTCAACAGCATCATTGTTGAGTGTGATGATATTATAGAAGTTATGTAGAATAATGTCCAATTTAGGAGCTGTATGCTAATATTTAGAGGTGAAGTGTCATCTTATTTTCAAAGACTTGAGCATAAAACAGTATGTCTCTGTGTGTATATGTATTTCTTCCTTCATTCAGCAGGAATTGTGTTTGATGAATCATGTTTTTCACTAAGTTTATCTTTATTATTTAAGTTGTCAAATTTATGGGCACCCTATCCTATAATTTTTAAATAAATTTATCCTCTTGTCATTTTAACAAAAGAACTCTAGTGATTTCCCATTTTTCATTCCTAATGTTGTTACTCTGTGTTTTCTTTCTTTTTTTCCTCTATGATTAGTCTTGCTAGTGGTTTATCAGGCTATTAATCATTTCAAAAAAACAGAATTTGTCTTTGCTGATTTTCTTTACAGTATGTGTACTTTATATTTTATCGATTTCTGCTTGACAATTTCCTTCAAAATTCTTTAGAGATAATCTCCTGGATTTTTGTGATTTCTTGAAATGCAAGTATGTATCATTCAACTTTTCTTTCTTGTAATATATACATCTAAAGCTAAAAAACATATTTCCTTTAATACTTAATTACATTCCCCATTTTTGGATGTGATATTTTTCATTATCATTGAGTTCTGCCTAGCTTTTAATTTCTTTGTGATACATTCTGTGACCTATAGGATTTTATAATGGGTTTGCTTAATTTCTAAATATTAGGAGATTATTCAAAATGTGTTCTATCTTGGTAAATGCTCTTTCTTCATTAAAAAAAATGTGTTCTCATATGTTAGATACATGATTCGATGTGTGTCTATATGTACACATATAACTGATTCACTTCCTTGTATAGCAGACAGTAATACAACATTGTAAAACGACTGAAAGTGAAAGTTGCTCAGTCATGTCCTACTCTTTGCGAACCCATGGACTAAAAAGTCCATGGAATTCTCCAGGCCAGAATACTGGAGTGGGTAGCCTTTCCTTTCTCCAGGGGATCTTCCAAATCCAGGAATCGAACCGGTGTCTCTTGCATTGCTGGTGGATTCTTTACCAACTGAGCCAGGAGGGAAGCCCTGTAAAGTGACTATGTCCCAGTTAAAAAAAGAAACATTAAAATATTTTAAAAAATCAATGTAATGTGCTCTATGGTAAAGAAAGAGGGTTAGAAAAATCTCCACCTTTTTGAGTTTGTCTATTTCCCTCTTTAGAATTGCCAGTTTCTGCCTCAGGATTTTGGAAATTATATGCAGTTCAGTCTCTCAGTCGTGTCTGACTTTTTGTGACCCCATAGACTGCAGCACTCTAGGCCTCTGTGTCCATCACCAACTCCCAGAGTTTACTCAAACTCATGTCCATTGAGTTGGTGATGCCATCCAACCATCTCATCCTCTGTCGTCCCCTTCTCCTCCCACCTTCAATCTTTCCCAGCATCAGGGTCTTTTCAAATGAGTCAGTTGTTCGCATCAGGTGGCCAAAGTATTGGAGTTTCAGCTTCAGCATCAGTCCTTCCAATGAATATTCAGGACTGATTTCCTTTAGGATGGACTGGTTGAATCTCCTTGCAATTCAAGTGACTCCGAAGAGTCTTTTTCAACACCTCAGTTCAAAAGCATCAATTCTTTGGTGCTCAGCTTTCTTTATAGTCCAACTTTCACATCCATTCATGACTACTGGAAAAGCCATAGCTTTGACTGATGGACCTTTGTTGGCAAAGTAATGTCTCTGCTTTTAAGTGCTGTCTAGGTTGGTCATAGCATTTCTTCCAAGGAGCAAGTATCTTTTAATTTCATGGCTGCAGTAACCATCTGCAGTGATTTTGGAGCCCAAAAAGTAAAGTCTGTCACTGTTTCCACTGTTTCCCCATCTATTTGCCATGAAGTGATGGGACCAGGTGCCATGATCTTAGTTTTCTGAATGTTGAGTTTTAAGCCAACTTTTTCACTCTCCTCGAAAGCCATTCATCAAGAGGCTCTTTAGTTCTTCTTCGCTTTCTGTCATAAGGGTGGCATATCTGAGGTTATTGATATTTCTCCTGGCAATCTTCATTCCAGCTTGTGCTTCATCCAGCCCAGCGTTTCTCATGATGTACTCTGCATTTGAGTTAAATAAGCAGGGTGACAATATACAGCCTTGACACACTCCTTTCCCTATTTGGAACCAGTCTGTTGTTCCATGTGGCAAGAATACACAGAAGAACTATACAAAAATGATCTTTACAACCCAGATAATCATGATGGTATGATCACTCACCTACAGCCAGACATCCGGAATACAAGGTCAAACAGGTCTTAGGAAGCATCACTACAAACAAAGCTAGTGGAGGTGATGGAATTCCAGTTAGGCTACTTCAAATACTAAAAACTGATGCTGTGAAAGTGCTGCACTCAATATGCCAGAAAATTTGGAAAACTCAGCAGTGTCCACAGGACTGGAAAAGGTCAGTTTTCATTCCAGTCCCAAAGAAAGGCAATGCCAAAGAATGTTCAAACTACCATACAATTGCACTCATCTCACATGCTAGCAAAGTAATGCTCAAAATTCTCCAAGCCAGGATTCAACAGTACTTGAACTGTGAACTTTCAGATGTTTAAGCTGGATTTAGAAAAGGCAGAGGAACCAGAGATCAAATTGCCAACATTCTTTGGATCATTGAAAAAGGAAGAGAGTTCCAGAAAAACATCGACTTCTGTTTTATTGACTATGTCAAAGCCTTTGACAGTGTGGATCACAACAAACTGTTGAAAATTCTTAAAGAGATGGGAATACCAGACCACCTGATCTGCCTCTTGAGAAATTTGGAAGTTTTATTATGAGGTGCAAATATATTTATATTATTATTCCCTCCTGGAGGACTGATCATGTTCATCATTATCTTTTGTAATACCCTTTGGATTTAAATTTATTTTGTCTGATATGAATACGGCCAAGTCAGTCCTTTTTGTTTGTGTTATTTTTACATAATTACATGATACAATATTTCCCACAATTTTATTTTTAAACTATCTGTGTTTTTGCATTTAAAGCTGCTATATAACATAGGGAGCTCAACTTGGTGCTCTGTGATGGCCTACAGGGGTGGGATGATGGGGATGGGAGGACGACTCAGAAGGGAGAGGATACATATATACATATATATATGTACATATATACATATATATATGTATATATGTACATATATATACATGCTCTCTCTATATATGTGCTCTATAGAGAAAACTGGCTATACCTTCAGAGTTCTTTTAGTTTCCAATGTGTCATATAAGCCCCATGCAATGAACAATAGCCTGTTTCTCCTTTCCTCTGTTAGAGGCTGTCTGCTGGGGCTAAGCTTGATCCTCACCACTGGGTACCACAGTGGTTAAGGCTACAAGGCATGAAAACATCCTGTGGACATCATCTGACTTATGAAGGGCTCTTCTGTATCTGGAATTTTAGTTTCACTCTTCCTGCCTCCACAAATCTCTGACTTCTATAAAAAATTATTTTGCAAAATGTATCTATTTCTCTTTAATAATTGTACCAGACTTTTTGCTACTTACTGTATGTTACTTAAAAATGAAATTCTTGCCTCTTTCCACATTTTTGTAATTATCATATTTTCTTTGTTTTTTATGTTTATTATATATGTTAGTAATCCTATTTCTTTTATATTTTGCATGTTTTAGAAATTATATATAAAATTAGCTCATACAATATTATACTTTTTGTTTATTTTGTTCAATATAATGGTAGTGAATAAAGTTCTTATTTACACATAGTTGTAGTTCATTCATTTTTATTGCTATTTATGGTTCCATTCTATCAATATGCCAAAATTATTTTACATATCCTATTGATAATGGAAATATAAAGAATTCCAGAATTAGTTAGTATGGTATTCCAAATCAGTGATACTGGTTTCTTTCTTGTTGCTTTGCTATAAACTATTTTCTTTCCTAAGTTTACCTCACGATCTCAGGTGATTTCTTATGCTCCAGCCATTACATCTACATTCTGGACATCAGGAAAGATAAAAGGAAGAAAACAAGCACACTCTTTTACAAACTTTTTTGTAAGCTCGTCCCTCATTTATACTTACTCTAAATGGCCAGAACTTAGTCATTTGGTTATATCCAGGTACATGAAAGAATATGATAACCATTTTTCATTTTAGGGAGTCGTATTTTTAGGTAAAATTGGAGCCCACTATTATAGAGGATGGCTGTAGGCTGACCACTATTAGTCTGCCTCAATAGTAATAAGTAGTCTATAACCACAATTCTATGTATTATATATAGCCGGTCAGTTTGCATTTTCTACCACACCACACACCAAGTCGCTTCAGTCATGTCCAACTCTTTGTAACCCTATGCACTGCCGCTCACATTTACAAAAAAATTTTGACATTCAAAATTGAGAAACTACTCTGCCAATATTGATTATTTGAACACATATATTTACTGAAGTATAAGTAGTGCATGTGTTTTATTTAGACATACTTTTTTTTTTTATTGTTGATATATGCTATGGATGGAATGTTTGTATTCCTCCTAAATTCATGTTAAAATCCTTATACCCAATGTGATAGAATTTGGAGGTGTGGTTTTATGGAGGTCATTAGCCCTCATCAACAGGATTAAATCCCTTATGAATGAGACCCCAGGAAGCCCCCTTACCCTTCCACCATGTGAGGACACAATGAGAAGACAGTCATGTATGCACCAGGGATAGAGCCCTCACAAGACACTGAATCTGTGGGTGCCTTTATCTCAGGCTTCCCAGCCTCCAGAAGTGCGGGAAATAATTATCTGTTGTCTGTAAGCCAATCAATGGTATTTTTGTTACAGCAGCCTGAATGTACCAAGACAACAAAATATGCTATTTTTGAAGACTATTCTTGTAATAATCTGTTGTTGTTCAGTTGTTCAGTTGAGTCCAACTCTTTGCAACCCCACAGACTGCAGCATGCCAGGCTTCCATGTCCTTGTAATGATTATAATATATAAATGTGCTATTAATATTAACTGGTTTTTCCAGTAGTCATGTACAGATGTGAGAGTTGGACCATAAAGAAGGCTGAGCCCTGAAGAATAGATGCTTTTGAATTGTGGGGCTGGAGAAGACTCCTGAGAGTCCCTTGGATACCAGGGAGATCAAACCAGTCAATCCTAAAGGAAATCAACCCTGAATATTTGTTGGAAGACTGATGCTGAGGTTGAAGCCTCAATACTTTGGCGACCTGTTGCGAAGAGCGGACTCATTGGAAAAAAACCTGATGCTGGGAAAGACTGAAGGCAAAAGAAGAAGGGACGGCAGAAGATGAGATGGTTAGAGAGCATCACCAACTCAATGGACATGAACTTGGTCAAACTCCAGGAGATGATGAGGGACAGGGAAGCCTGGCATGCTGCAGTCCGTGGGGTCACAAAGAGTCAGACACGACTGAGTGACTGAACACACAGACATTAACATTAACACTATAGCATATAAAGCTAGAGTAAACTGAGGAAACTAAGTGATGAGAAATCCCAATGTTTCTTTTCCATCAATAATATCTGATATTGAAAAAACTTGTGTACTATGAAATAAACAGAATAACCATATATATGATTTACAGACATTTAAAAATAACAACATATTTTGATTCTGAGTTCTAAGGGTATCTCCTTTTTTAAGAAAAGAAAAACAAACCTAGTAGTACAAATTATATATGCTTAGTCACTCAGTCGTGTCCAACTCTTTGTGAACCCATGGACAGTAGCCCACCAGGCTTCTTTGTCAATGGGGATTCTCCAGGCAGGAATACTGGAGTGGGTTGCCATGCCGTCCTCCAGGGGATCTTCCCAATCCAGGGATATAGGGATCTAACCCAGGTCTCCTGCATTGCAGGCGGATTCTTTACCATTTGAGCCACCAGGGAAGCCCTAATTATATACTACATGTTAAATCATAACTTGAGCTTCTTGACAGTTTGATTTCCCTAAGATGTGAATTACTATAAATTCATAGTGTTTATAGCCTGTTCTTTTGTGCAGAATAAATATGTTTGGTATAACTGTATTTTTGATAATTATGGTCATGAAAGATTGAGTTAGCTTCTGGGTATTGAAAATTCTGTGAATACATAAGATTTAAAAAAATTATCTCTGTATCCCTCAGAGTATGGTAGCATTAATACATGGTATGTGTTTCAAAGAAACAAAGAAGATAACGACCAAACAAATATTTGAATATGGATGTGTGCATGTATGCTCAGTCATGTCTGTCTCTTTGTGACCCCATGGACTGCAATGCTCCAGGCTCCTTTTGTCCATGGAATTTTCCAGGTGAGAATACTGGAGTGGGTTGCCATTTTCTACTCCAGTGATCAACCTCACATCTCTTGCATTGCCTGCAATGGCGGGCAGATTCTTTTTCACCACTGTGCCAACTGGGAAGCTCATTTGAATTATACTTGAGATTACGTGAAACTTTCAAGCACTATTGCAGACCAGGTACAACATTTTACTATTAGAATATAGAGACAGCTGGATCTAGGTAGCAATGTGAACCTCTTAAGATTATAAAGATGTTATGAGGTGAGGTAAACATTTATCATTTAATTGTTTGCTTTCCCTTTCTAGCCATACTAGTTTGGACAAAAAGTAAGAACTCAAGCAAGACAAGCAAAGTTGATTATTTCAGCTCTGTTAAAAGACATGTATTAGAGAATGGATCTGCTCTTCCTGGGTTGGAACTTATAATAGTTCTCATTTCTTCCATGTATTTGGTGGTTTGAAATTTTAAGTGACTCTTCTTTCTGGAAGGATATAAAAATGAAGGGCATATCACAGAGAAATGAGGAATGAGAAATGAACTGAGAATTTGATGTCCAAGAGGAACACGTTTTTGGAAAAAGAGAAACATGGGGTCTGCTGCTAAAGAGAATTAATGCCTTAACAAGATTGATGTTGACTATGTGTCAGGCACTCTTCTGACTATTATACATGATTAATCAGTTTCATTCTTACCAACATGAAGAGTTACATATGTCTCCATAACTCCATTTTACAGATGGGGAAGCTGAGTCAGAGAGGAGTAACCTGCTCAAAGTCACACGAGGAGGATATGGCAGATCCAGCAGAACAAAGATCCTGACTCTAGGAGCTCCAGACTCTGTGTCTTTACTGCTTTCATGCAATGGACCAGAAGTAAAGATGCACTTTCCAGGTGTCAGTGTCAGAATTTTCAAACTTTCAAAATAGATAAAGGAACCAACAAAGGAAAAATAGAGGGAACAGAAATGACAAAGACAGAACATCATTGCACTGGGAGTGTAAGTGATTTTGCCCCCGACAGGATCAAAATATTATTCAGGAATCCACATCTAAAGATTAAACTGATGTCTAGATTTGGAAAGAGATCATGGACCTCATTCTGTCATTGAGCTTTGACAAACCAAATATAATTCAGAGTAATTTGTCAATATGAGGAGTGAGCTGTTCATATTCAGATGGTGAAATAGCTGACTGGAGTTTTGAGAATTCAAAAGATCTTCTGGGAAGCCATCTAATAAGGGCAACTGGGAAAAAGGTAACAGTAGACAAGTATGTTTCTCTGTAAACATCTACTGTTAGGAGAAGGCTATGAGTCATAGAGTGGAAAATTACGTGCTCTTTGGAATTTTAAAGTCATAATTTCTTCTTCTGAATAGTGTCTGCAGTATTTTTTATTTTCTGTAACATCAAAGATACAAGTTGTTGGAGTCTGTTTTTATTTCCCATAAAATCAGGACAAGAGTATCAACTTGACAGTGCTGTTTCAACTGTTACACAGCATGCTGTATATAATAAAGTTTTGGCATGGTGTCTGACTCGATAGTCTTAATATTTCCTGATTGCCTTCCAAATTGTTTCTACAATTTTAGCTTACAAAGACTATTTCTGATATTTATGTCCCGACTCACTGTAACCATTATTGTTGTTGTTTACTCACTAAGTCGTGTGTGCCTCTTTTGCAACCCCATGGACTGTAGCCTGCCAGGCTCCTATGCATGGAATTTTCCAGGCAAGAACACTGGAGTGTGTTGCCATTTCCTTCTCCAGGGGATCTTCCTGACTCAGTGATCAAAACCGTGTCTCCTACCTTGGCAAATGGATTCATTACTAATGAAAGCCAGAGAAGCCCACAGTAACCATTAGTGAAGCTCACAAAGGAAGAGGGAAAAAAAAGGATTTTAGAGTCCATTTTGCTGACAGCATGGACTAAGATGTTCTATCCCCAGGTATTTAAGGAAGAGTCAGGGCAGGTGGTTGATTTAATCAGGGTGGAAGCATCCTTCAGGACATATCCCTTGGTCTTGGTCACATGGATGGAGAGAGCTTTCCAGAATCACATCATGGCACAGTCCATGGACAGGATAACTTTGATGTGACTGTTGCTCTTATTTCATGATCCAGAACTAAGTCACAAGCTGGAAGAACAAGGCTAGTACAGTGTGTCTAGGGAGACTCAAGCTCAGGAAAAACCCGACATTTAAAATCCAGTGTTGTAAATGCTATGATAAATGGATGAACATATTGCAAAGGGGAGCAGAGATACAGGAGCAACAAAGTCAGCATTTTGAAGTAACGAATCTTTTTCGCCAGTCTTCACCTTTACTAATGGCTATTAGTATCCCATAAGGTTGACAAGCCACACATACACTTTCCTATTGATTCTTTGGGAAGTGTACTTTCCTGGGTGAACCTGAAGATATATGTTGTTTTTCTAATACTTTAAAATCTTACTCTCTAAATTTTGGTATTTTCTCAGAGTTTGCTCTTGTGTATAGCACACTGAAGTCATCATAATGGTATAGTGTGTTAAGTCATTTAACTAAGTGGCTCTTATGTGAATATATTACTTCCTTCATTTCTTCATGTTTTAGATGGTAGTTAAATATAAGCAGATGTTTTTAAATCAATATAGCTGAAAACTGGAAAGAGAGAAGGGTGTTGAAGTTGGTAGAATCAAACCCTGGGAGGAACAGAGAAAATGACCTATTACCATTAAAATGAAGGAGCTGAATGGAGGAGACAGAGGAATCAGGTAAGAAAGTGCAACAGTAAAAGTGGGCCATGAGGTGTTCTGAGTTGGAGTTTTGTTGGACCTATGTTCACTTAAATAACCATTCTCATGGGAAAGACTTTCTAAAGTCCTCCCTTCAAACATCAGAGTTCTTGCATCACACCGTCCACTTGACCCAAGCATGGCCAAAAAGCACTAAGAATGTTAAATTAATAAAAGGTATTACTTCTTTTCCTATTGAACTGTTCAAGGTGTTTTGTGTGTCTTGAATCCTAACTTCTAGAAACCATCAGTAACGCAGTTAAGAAACATTCACTGATACTAAGCATAACTAAAAAAAAAAAAAAGCTAGCTGTGGAGGTGGAAAGATGCTCAATGTCTGTCAGGGCAGACAAAACCAAGGAAATCAATTTTTAGGATGGTTACTGTTATAATGAAGGCATATGTAAGTGAGACATAAAGTTACAGAGCAGTGGTTTGCGTTCTGTGAATTGTGAGTTAAACACGCAGATGCTTTTTGTGGAAAGGGCAAAAGAATGGATGTCGGGGCTCTTAACCCTTTTTGTCCCCTCTTACACATTCTCTTTCCACTGGTTCAACCAGTGTAGTTTGGGCTTTTAATGGTTTATACCTTCAAATTCTACTTTCAGTTTGTTTAGAGAAAGAATACAAGAGCCAACAAAAATAAAGACCCTGTTGTTTCAAGATCACACAGCTAAGAGAAGTCACTGATTCTGCCTGAATGTTACGGATGTAGATCATGAAAAGTTTCCTTGGGTAATTCTATATTTTAATATTTATTGCAAAATATATTGAATGAATAAATATTAATAAAAATACTATACTAAGCCCCAATGTATCTACTACCTCACTCCTAAAGGAAATCAGTCTTGAATATTCATTGGAAGGACTGATGCTGAAGCTGAAGCTCCAATACTTTGGCCACCTGATGCGAAGAACTGACTAATTGGAAAAGTTCCTGATGTTGGGAAAGATTGAAGGTGGGAGGAGAAGGAGATGGCAGAGGGTGAGATGGTTGGATGGCATTACTGACTCAATGGACATGAGTGTGAGCAAGCTCTGGGAGTTGGTGATGGACAGGGAAGCCTGGTATGCTGCGGTCCATGGGGTTGCAAAGAGTCGGACATGACTGAGTGACTGAACTGAACCTATTTCAAAAGAGAACATTTCACAATTATGGGCTGAGACTCCTTTCAGATTTTATTCCATCCTTCCTCCCAGAGGTGACTCTTAAACTAAATTTGGAGACTATCATGCCGCTGTGTATATTCTCACAACATACTATATAGTTTTACTAAATTTAAACTTTATATATTTTATACCACCTTTGGTTTTTTTTTCTGCATCTTGCTGTTTTCATTCAGTTTATTTTACGGGATCCATCCATGTTGACAAAAGTAGCTTTATTTTATTCATTTTCAGTATTGAATACTACTTCATTTTTTGAAACAAATATAACTTATAATTAACTGTTACATTGATTTCATATATTTTTTCCTAATTTTAATAAAGCAGTATGGTAGGCAGAAATCTGAGATGGCTCCCAAGATTTCTAACCTCTCTTCTACACATCGTGTATAATTCCCTACTAGTAACTGTGGGCAGGACTATTTATATGATAGATTTAACTTAGAAAAACTAAGTTACATTCTAAGCCAAAGCTGAAGTGGTTTGGAAATGAATATGAGGTTGAAAATCAATTGGCTTTGAGTTAATCAAGTGGGAGATTGTGCTAGGTGGGCTTAACTTAATCTGTGAGCCCTTAAAAGGGGCCAGATCTTACCTAAAGGAAGAGATCCAAAGTATAAAAAATATACTTATGCTGGCTTTAGATAAGCAAATAAACATTGTGAACTGCCTGAGGAGAGGGGTAACCTCTAGGAACAGGGTCCAGGCTTACAGTCACAAGGAACTGCTGCTGCTGCTGCTAAGTCACGTCAGTCGTGTCTGACTCTGTGCAACCCGATAGACGGCAGCCCACCAGGCTCCCCCGTGTCCCTGGGGTTCTCCAGGCAAGAATACTGGAGTGGGTTGCCATTTGCTTCTCCAATGCATGAAAGTGAAAAGTGAAAGTGAAGTCGCTCAGTCGTGTCCGACTCTTAGCGACCCTATGGGCTGCAGCCTACCAGGCTCCTCTGTCCATGGGATTGCTTCCTACTAACAATCTAAATAAGCTTGGGAGAGGATCTCCAGTCTCAGATGGAATCTCAGCTCTGGCCAACACTGGGATTTTAGTCTTGGGAGGCCCTGAGCAGAGGACCCAGCTCCTGACTTCTGGAAACTGCAAGATAATTTGTATTAACTTAAGCCATTGAGTTTGTGGTCATTTGTTACACAGCAATAGAAAATTAATATCAGATTTCCCAGGTGGCTCCGTAGGAAAAAATCTGCCTGCCAATGCAGGAGACACAGGAGATGCGAGTTTGATCCCTAGGTTGGGAAGATCCCCTGGAGGAGGAAATGACAACACACTTCAGTTTTCTTGCCTGGAAAAATCCCAGGGACAAAGGAGCCTGGTGGGCTACAATCCACAGGGTCACAAAGAGTTGGATATGACTGAGCATGCCGGATGAATAGCAGCTATATATTTTTGCTATGTGTTTCCTTTTACACTTGCATGAGTGTGTCTCTTAGTTATGAACTGAGAGGTCTGTTTGTGAAGTTGTAGGCTGTATGTGTTAACTTTGGCAGATAGTGCTAAATGGTTCCATAGAGGTAAATCTTATTACCAGCTATGTATAAAATGGCTTACCTGATAGCTCAGTTGGTAAAGAATCCACCTGCAATGCAGGAGACCCTGGTTGGATTCCTGGGTCGGGAAGATGGGCTACAGAAGGGATAGGCTACCCACTCCAGTACTTTTGGGCTTCTCTTGTGGCTCAGCTAGTAAAGAATCCGCCTGCAATATGGGAGACCTGGGTTGGGAAGATCCTCTGGAGAAGGGAAAGACTGATGGACTGTATTGTCCGTGGGGTCGCAAAGAGTCGGACATGACTGAGTGACTTTCACTTTCATTTTCATATATAAAATAGCAGCTGACTTTCTCAGGTGAAGAAGTAATTTTCAAATTATCCATCGTGTAACCAAGACTTCTCTGTGACACTTCATTCTTCTGGGAAAGCCCTTTACTAACACAGCTTCCTAGCATAATAGAATATTATTAACACATTTTTTTCTTAAGAATGCAATATGGTAGATGTGTCTCTCACATTGCATAGTGTATAACTGCATTCTAAAAATTAGAAATATTTCTAAAATAATAATTAAGGATACGAATTTTTAATATGTAACTACTGTATTTTTGGTTTTGTTTTTCCATTTTGTTTCCTGAGAGGCAGAAGTCTTCTTGCTCATGCAAAATATACACTGAAAAATAATACAATGTCTGCATCCTGAGTGACCTCCAAATTTATGAGCAATACCGAAATACTCAAAAGATCCTTTGTAAACATTAGAGGCAGGAACAAAAGAAAGGTCACTGCTTTTGCTTCTGCACATCTATATTTGTGCATGTTGCTAGGCAATGGAAGCAAATCACAGCCCTAAAGCTTTAGCTCGCCTTTTCTGACATCCATTATTAAACAAACAAAATCCCTCTGAAACAAATATATGAAGTGATATAATTTTGCATAAGTATTTTTGGAATGTTGTTAAACATTAGCACCTATCTTAGGCAATAAAAAATTAATTTCCCAGTTAGAAACTATGAAATTTTGTTTCTTCTTTTCTCTTGGTTTTCTTATGAAACAATGTCAGATCTTTTATTTATTGTTATATTTTTTAAAAGTCAGTTTTCCCCTAAAAGTCCAAAATAATGTTCACCAGTTTCTTGGCATTCATAGGTTTAATATTTGAGACTTTAATTTTTCATGAGAGATACTGATGATTACCTATATTCTTTCATAATTTTGCTGAGGCATATATGTGGGAGTGGGGACTTCCCAGGTGGTCCTCGTGTAAAGAACCCACCTGCCAATGCATGAGATGCAAGAGATGCCAGTTCAGTCCCTGGGTTGGGAAGATCCCGTGGAGTAGGAAATGGCAACCCACTCCAGTATTCTTACTATAAAATTCAATGGACAGAGGAGCCTAGAGGACTATAGTCTATGGGGTTGCAAAGAGTCGGACAGGCTGAGCATATATACATATATGTGGGAGTGGGCATAGCCAACCATTCAGCATATTTATCATACATGACAAATTTTTCTCTTCATAGACTCTCTTTTCCTTGTGAATTAGGAAAAAATACTTTTGCTTCTTTGTGAAATTGCCTCCTCTCTTCTCCACATTCACACATTTCAACTCCAACGGTGGAAAAAGCAATGAATGTTGGTTTAAAACACTACTACTAATGAAAAAGAGCCTTGGTAATGGCCAGCTTTGAGATTGTAGCCTTTCTGTAGGTCTTCAGTAGGCATTCCACTTGAATGTCATATATGGCCTTTTGACATTCTGTGCCATTCATTGTGACATCTGTAGACAAGGATCTGATGAGACTTTAATTTTTAATGAAAGCATTGGATGTATTAAAGCATTCTATAAGGAACACGAACTTTCATGGTTCTCTAGTTCTCTGCTCTGAGAATGGACACTTCCTGGGCATTTTTTCATCTGCTATGAAACTACCTTTTTACTGAAACTGTTTTCAGTGTCTTTTGTTTTAGGCTTTTTTCATTCCTCCACTTGTGCCTAAATTGGGGTCCCTCTCCTGCCATTATACCCAGTGCATCCCTTTCTGAACATCATCACGTTATGCTATGACCTTATATTTATCCCACTCCTGCTCTGGACTGCATATTTCAACATGCAAAGTCCTTATTGATCACTTGCTGTGATGTTGTGAGGCATTCACACAATGCCTGGAATATAGTAGAGCCTTAATAACTGGATACTGAAAGCAATTGTAATATAGTAGCTAAGAGCAAGAAATCTGGAGTCATACTGCTTGGGATAGACTCCTGGTTCTAATGCTGATAAACTATATTTACATTCAAGTCATCCACATAGCACAACACATTTCATACACTGCTCGAGGCTCTGGGGCATCATTCACATGAACTACAATATAAATGGTTAACCTGCTGTCCTTATTGCCGATGATCTCTGCTCATCTTGGTTTTCCCATCTTTTCCTCAGGATAACTATTGTTCCTACATTAGATAGCTGTGAAAACAAAAAGAGGTATTATATGTTAGGTACTTAGAATACTGTCTTCTATGGAGTAAGAATTAAAACCGCTAAATATTTTTTATCTTCTAATTATTATTATTATATGAGATGAAAAACAGTCACAACTGTTGCCTAGGATTCCGTTAAATGAATAAACATTTTTTAAGAAATAATTTTATTTATTTATTTATTTATTTTGTTTGTGTTGGGTCTTCGTTGCTGCTCAGGCTTTTTCTCTAGCTGTGGTGTGCAAACTTCTCATTGCTGTGGCTTCTCTTGTTCCAGAGAAAGGGCTCTGGGCTTGCAGGCTTCAATACTTGTGGCACATGGCTCAGTAGTTGCAGCTCCCAGGCTTTAGAGCACAGGCTCAGTAGTTGGGGTACGCAGACTTAGCTGCTCTGTGGCACGTCTTTCTGGACCAGGGACTGAACCCATGTCTCCTGCATGGGGAGGCAGATTCTCAACCACCAAGCCACTAGAGTAGCCCTTCATTATGTTTTGATGAGTGATCATTAGGTTTTTGTCCATTTTTTTATCTTTATAATTATTGCAAATTAAAAATGCATTCTAATGTATGTCTCCATAAGCACTCATCTCTAGGACAGATACCTAGAAGTAGAATCTGTGGGTCCAAAGGTATGCACATGTTCAATCTAACCAGATAGAGACCAGTTGTTTTCCACAGGACCACCATAACAACTTACACTGCTACCAACACACTAGTTGTGTATATGTTCCTGTTTCTCACATCTCCATCAATACTTGGCTTGATTTTGGCCATGTTAATGCGTAGGAAATATTTCACTGCTGCTGTATTAGTATTCAATTTTTTAGTTGGGGTATAATCACTACCGCACAATTGCACTCATCTCACATGCTGGTAAAGTAATGCTCAAAATTCTCCAAGCCAGGCTTCAGCAATATGTGAACTGTGAACTTCCAGATATTCAAGCTGGTTTTAGAAAAGGCAGAGGAACCAGAGATCAAATTGCCAATATCCGCTGGATCATCGAAAAAGCAAGAGAGTTCCAGAAAAACATCTATTTCTGCTTTATTGACTATGTCAAAGCCTTTGACTGTGTGGATCACAATAAACTGTGGAAAATTCTGAAAGAGATGGGAATACCAGACCATCTGACCTGTCTCTTGAGAAACCTGTATGCAGGTCAGGAAGCAACAGTTAGAACTGGACATGGAACAACAGACAGGTTCCAAATAGGAAAAGGAGTACGTCAAGGCTGTATATTGTCACCCTGCTTATTTAACTTATATGCAGAGTACATCATGAGAAATGCTGGGCTGGAAGAAACACAAGCTGGAATCAAGATTGCCGGGAGAAATATCAATAACCTCAGATATGCAGATGACACCACCTTTATGGCAGAGAGTGAAGAAGAACTAAAGAGCCTCTTGATGAAGGTGAAGGAGGAGAGTGAAAAAGTTGGCTTAAAGCTCAACGTTCAGAAAACTAAGATCATGGCATCTGGTCCCATCACTCCATGGGAAATAGATGGGGAAACAGTGTCAGACTTTATTTTTTTGGGCTCCAGAATCACTGCTGATGGTGACTGCAGCCATGAAATTAAAAGACGCTTACTCCTTGGAAGGAAGGTTATGGCCAACCTAGATAGCATATTTAAAAGCAGAGACATTACTTTGCCAACAAAAGTCCGTCTAGTCAAGGCTATGGTTTTTCCAGTGGTCATGTATGGATGTGAGAGTTGGACGGTGAAGAAAGCTGAGTGCCGAAGAATTGATGCTTTTGAACTGTGGTGTTGGAGAAGACTCTTGATAGTCCCTTGGACTGCAAGGAGATCCAATCAATCCATCCTAAAAGAGACAAATCCTGGGTGTTCATTGGAAGGTCTGATGTTGAAGCTGAAACTCCAATACTTTGGCCACCTCATGCGAAGGGTTGACTCATTGGAAAAGACCCTAATGCTGGGTAGGATTGGGAGCGGGAGGAGAAGGGGACGACAGAGGATGAGATGGTTGGATGGCATCACCGACTCGATGACCATGGGTTTGGGTAGACTCCGGGAGTTGGTGATGGACAGAGAGGCCTGGCGTGCTGCAATTCATGGGGTCGCAAAGAGTCGGACATGACTGAGCGACTGAACTGAACTGAATCACTTCACAATGTTGTGTTAGTTTCTGCTGTACAACAAAGTGAATCAGTTATACATATACAAATATCCTCTCCTCTTTGAGCCTCTCTTCCACCCATCTTCCCATCCCACCCCTCTAGGTCATCACAGGGCAGCAAGCTGAGCTCCCTGTACTATACAGAAACTTCCCCCTACTATGTATGTTACACATGGAAGTATGCGTATATCAATATTGGTTTTCTATTGCTACCATAGCAAATTACCACAAATCTAGGGGGTTAAAATAACAACCGTTTATTGTGTCACAGTTTTGTAGATCAGAAGTCTGGGAATAATGTGTCTAAGCTTGTTTTGTGTTTAAAATCTTGCGTGGGGAAAATCTTGGTGTATGCATGTCTGTGTTTTCTTTTTTTTTCCTAGATTCTCTGGATGATTCCATTTGCAAACTCAGTCATGGTGTTGGCCTAATTCAAGTTTTTTTTTTCCTTTCTGGCTGTGAGCCATGGACCAGGCTTTGCTCTGAGAGGCTGCCTGCCTTTCCTCTCAGTTGCCCTGTGTGGTTCCCCCCAGCAGTGGTGGGGCCATCCCAGCTCACTTAGAATTTCTGACTTCTCTTAAACTTTACCTCTCTTGTTCCAGCTAGAGAGGTTCTCTGCTTTGAGGACTCATTTGATTGGGTTGAAGCTACCTAGATAATCCAAAATTCTGTCACTACCGTGAGGCCCATACCCTTAGTCACATCTTCTAAGTCCTTTTTGCCATGTAATGCAAAGAGATTCTAGGGATCAGGGCCTTCTCATCTTTGAAGTGAAGTGAAAGTCGCTCAGTTGTTTCTGACTCTTTGTGATCCCATGGACTATACAGTCCATGGAATTCTCCATGCCAGAATACTGGAGTGGGTAGCCTTTCCCTTTTCCAGGGAATCTTCCCAACCCAGGGATCGAACCCAGGTCTCATGCATTGCAGGCGGGTTCTTTACCAGCTGAGCCACACCTACCATAGTTCTGTTGATTTGCCTTTTGCTGATTACTATGAGAATTAGCATATTTTCTGTTAATTGCCCAGACTGGCTTCTATGGTTGGAATTGCCTATTCATAGACTTTTTTACAATTTTTTTTGTTAGGTCATTTATCTTTTCTTATTAATTTGCTGAGGTTTATTATATATTGTGACTAGTAATGCTTATAAGTATGTACATTGCAATATTTTTAAATTATGATTTAACTTTTAAATGCACTTATGACATCTTAAACTAGTCAAACATTTCAAATTTTAATGTGGTCAAATTTAGCAATCATTTTTCCTAATATTATAAGAATGTTCATCTATATTATCTTCTAAAAACTTTTCAGCTTCCTCTTTTCTATTTTGTCTTTCCGTGTCTTAAAATGATTTGAAATTGATATTAAAGCATATGGCATTAGATACAGGTATGCAAACATGTGAGCATGCTCAGTCATATCCAATTCTGTGACCCTATGGACAGTTGCCTGCTAGGCTCCTCTGTCCATGGAATAACTTTATCTTTAAAAAAATTTGCCACAACACAATTTAATAGTACCAATGTCTTGTTTGGTATTGATGTCAAATTATCATAAACAAAGTTTGCATAATTTTTAACTCTTTACTGTTTTATGATTACTATTATCCTAATATATAATTAATAACTATAGTAAATCTTATCAACTCTTAGGAAAATCCTTCTTTATTAATCTTAAGTTTTCCTTGGTTATTATTTTCACATCTGCTCATACCTTTATATTTTAGGACCAGTTGGCTAAGTATTATTTTAAAAAAAACTTTAGAAATTTTAAATACTGTACTGCATTTGTAGTTCATGTAACCAAGAACTATCATCTTCAGAATCTTAACTTCCTTTCATTAATAGAAATTGTTCTCCATGTGGGTTTTCTTTTATGTTTTGTTGTTTTTTGTTTTTCTTTTTTTATTGAAGTATAGTTGATTAACAATGTTGTGTGAGTTTTAGATGTATAGCAAATGATTTATATATATATATATTCTTTTTCAGATTCTTTTCCATTATAGGTTATTACATGATATTTAATGTAGTTCCCTGTGCTATACAGTAGGCCCTTGTTGTTTTCTATTTTATATATAATAGTGTGCATCTGTTAATCCCAAACTCTTAATTTATCCCTCCCCACTGCATTCCCCTTTGGTAGCCACAGTTTTGTTTTTTATGTATATGAGTCTATTTATATTTTGCAAATAGGTTCATTCATATCATTTTTTTTGCTTCTACATGTAACTGATATCATATGGTATTTTATGGTTTTTGACAGTTACTATGATCTTAATGTTTTTGTCCTCCCCGAATGGGTTAAAATCCTAACCTACCAAAGGTGATAGTGTTAGGAGGTAGGGCCTTTGGGGTGATTAGACTTGAGGGTGGAGCGCTCATGAATGGGATTAGTGCTCTTGTATTCGAGATCCCATACAGCTCCCCAGCTCCCTCTGCCCTTTAAGAAGACAAGGACAAGTCTGCAACACGGAAGAGGGCCCTCGTTCCATCATGTGGGCTCCCTGATCTCAGACTTTAGCCTCCAGAATTATGGGAGTAAATTTTTGTTGTTTATAAGCCACCCTGTCAATGGTATTTACAATAACGCAAACAGACTAAGACAATAACTATTCTAGTTTTTTCTAAAGGGTTTCTGTTGTTGCAGGACTGAATTCAGAATGTTTATGTCTTTTGTTTTTACACTTATTGATATTACATTTTTAGCTACATTGTCAAAATGTTTTTGGCTGTGTATAGAAATGTTACTGACTTTCTACATTGATCTATATCAGGTAAACTTTCTAAATTTATTTACTGTTGATGGTTTATAGAGTCTTTTTAATTTCTGTGTAGACAAATATAACAATTAGATATATTTTTATCTCTTTGTTTCAAATCCTTTTGTTTTATCTATTTATCTTGTTCACACTGCCTCAAGTTTTCATAAAATTATGAAGAGTAATGATGATGATGATCATTCTTGTTTATTAAGTTTCACAGATTTTTTTGACATATGTGTTTGATATTATCCTGTTTTCAAATTAAAAAATTTCCTCATATTCCTAAGTTTTCTGAGTTTAAAATGATGCATCTGTGTATTTGATTTTATAATGTTGTTTATTATCATACCTGACTTATTTTAAAGTTTATATTTCTCTTTTAATTGATTATTTTATAAATTACATTAATGTTTTACTGTGGTAAAATATCCTCCCATTCCAGCTATTAAACAAACACTTAAAATCCCAATTAAAAATACATTGCTGAATTTAATTTCCTCATATTTTATTAACGGATAACATCTTTGCCATAAGTGAAACTGGCTGAAATTTTGTCATACCATCTTTGATTGAACGCTTCATTAAATGAACGATACTTTCTCTCTTTTCCTATATCTCAGAATAATGTACACATAAATTAAATACTGACATTTCTGTGGCTGTTTCATAGAACGTATGTGTTGAATTCAATCTTTTCAGTTTTTCATTGTTTAGTATTTCTATTTTTGTAACTGTTTTAGATGGATTCTTATTTTCTGTTTCTTCTTGAATCACTTTTATCTAGGAATTTATCAATTTGTTAGATGCTTTCATTATGTATGAAACATTGTCTTATATTTCTTTCCAATTTTATTTATCTTCTTGGTTATTTCCTTTTCTTTTGTCTTATGTCTCATGTCTTTTTACATTTCCTTAATGTTTTATGTCTTCTTTTTAAAATTTTATTAACACCTCATGACCTCACCTATGGAGAGATAGGAATAAGGAATCTCATAAGGAATCTCAACCCTGATCACCATACCGTCCTAAGATTATGGTTATTGTACCTGATATTTACAGTCACAACTAAACAAGGGTGTTCAAAGCAGCACCAAGCAAGTCACCTGGTTCTTTCTTTTTTCCCTTCCTGCCTATATCAGGTACATTCTCCCCTCAACTGTCAGGATCCCTTAGCCCTGGCAAGATAGCAACTCCATTCTTGCCTACTGTTCCCTGAACATAATAAGCTTAAAGCACCCAGGTAACAGCTATAGTTTTTAATAAATGGGATTTTTTCTGTGTCTCTCTGTCCTATTCAGAAACAGGATCCAAGCATTGCATGAATGGGAAACACAAATTCCCCCAGGGATGCTGTGTGTAGACGCTAAGTGTGACTACTTCTACATTTACCCATTGGTTAGTAGACTCATGAATTTTTCCTAGTTGGGAGACAATGCCATACAGAGGTCTCTGGTCAACTGCACATCCATCATTCTGAAGAACAGTAGCAGATCCTTATAAAGTATGCCACTCTGCTGGAATATCACCTACCAACTTGCTACCAAGTGCCTGGTTGGTCTTTTGAAGTATGGTTCCATCATAACAGGGACTCTGTTTTGGTCCCTGTGACTGGCAGGCTGGTTTTTCAGCAGGATCAGTGCTAGATCAGCTTTAGTAGATTAAGGTCCATGGTGTTTGTTAATTAAGTCTTAAACTGTGCAGTCTCTCTCTGAGTCATCACCATGAGGCCACAGTGTCAATAATCTCATAATGAGGGTTCCTAGGTTCATTAAAGACTTTCAATGTTTCTTGGAAATTACTAGGAATCATATTATGTGCATTTCATTTCAGTCTGAATAATTTTTTATTTTATTACATGAGAATTGCATTTTAATGAGAACAAAAAGCTTTGAAACAGAGCATTGAAAGAAAATAATTTGTACATTTTAATTTGTTACCAACCCAGAAAGAGTAAGGCAGTATTCTATAGAGCAATGGTCCTTAAACTTTTGTGTACATTAGAATCACCAGTAAGGCTTATTAAAATGCAGATTATGGGAGCCCACTCCCAGTTTCTTACTTGGCAGGTCCTGAGTTCTGCTGAGATTTTCATTTCTAATGGGTTTCCAGCAAAGCTTATGCTGGTGGTCCTCCTGAGAACCATACTTCAAGAAGCACTGCACAGAAGATACTGCTTATCTGGTTTGCATTTTCTAGATTCTAGGTTCTTTCATTCAGTGAATAGAACCTTTCATGATGTTCTTTTCTCTCTAGAGATCATTTTTAAAGGTTCGCTAGCTAAGAGATTTAGGATATTCATAATTTTGGGTATGATTTGATTCCTCTTGAATTCTTATTTTTTCACAGTGCTAGTTTTCCTAATCTTCTTGTATCCTACTCCATTGTTATCCCATGAAGCAAGAACTATTCTTTGCCTTTTCTGTCTGAACTGACTAGACAGCATGAAATCTCCACCTGGGCAATGACTTGTTAAATGGCTGATACAACTCTGCCTGCTTTTATGTTTCAGCACCTTAGGGGGTACTTTCAAACTCTTTCTCCTCTCAATCCTCTAAAGATAAGAACTCTGTGATTTTTGTGCCATTGCTTAGAAACCAGTTTCTGCTTTTTGGTCTCCCTTTCATTTGAACCATATTTCTTTTGTTTATCAAAACACTGTGTGCACAGCCATAAAAGCAGCCAGCTCTGGCTCCCAGTCTAGATAAAAGATTTTCCTGAACATCTAACATCCCAAAGAGGAGCATATACACTCTTATTAAAGCACTCACAGCAATTTTTATATCTGTTTTGCAGTTGCTCAATGTCTACTATAAATACTGAGTTTTCATACAAAAATTCCCAAGGAAATTCTCTAAAGGGTCTCAAATAGCCTACTTCTAAAGACTTAAAACTTGGAAATCACTTATAGCTCCTATTTTTTGGATTGACAGCTTTCCTTTTTCCCCTTACCCACATTTTAGTGTCTGTCAAGCTGTTGAGTGGAGCTGTTTTGCTGTGCTAATTTTTTGGTAGCAAGAATCAAACAATAGCCCCTGCCAAAGGCGAAACTTGAGCTTTTACTGAGCAGAAACTTTCTGATAATGACACCTCTGGGCTGCCCTAGCTTAAGGATATCACTGTTTAAGCAATTTATATCCAGTTTTACACACCTTACATATATCCATTATCCTATGTAATATTCTATAATAAACATTCAAAAGGGCCTTCCCGATGGCCAAGCAATAAAGAATCCTCCTGCAGTGCAGAAAAGTCAGGCTTGATCCCTGAGTTTGGTAGATCCCCTCAAGGAAGAAATGCAACCCAGTCCAGTATTCTTGCCTGGAAAATCCCCTGGACAGAGGAGCCTGGTGGCTACAGTCCACAGGGTTGCACAGAGTCAGACATCACTGAGCAAGTACACACAAGCAAACCTTCAAAAATATTCATATACTAACAGAAAACACACATTATCATAACTTACTTAGCTTTCTACTTTACGAGTATGCATTCCTTAACATCCTCATTTTATTTTTTTAATGGCTTACAATATAATTAATAACCCATGTGAGGAAGGTTGAAATTTGGATATGAGACAAACCACTTTTTATTTGCTATGTTTTAAGTGACCTCAGTTCTCAAGACCTAACATTTATTATATTCATTCTCCTCACACATTCTGTTTATACCTTATGCAAATTAAAAGATCATAAAGCATTCCATGGAGATGTTAGTTATGCATGTTTTAATGACACTATTAATGCATCTTTGCACATCGAAAATGACACATTGGCAAAAAATTGATTAACCACTATGTATTTTACAAACTGAAACTAATTGTTTAACTAAATGGATTAGTTAGAAACTGTTAGCCTTGTGGGAGCACATGTTGAATTGTTTTCATGCTTTTCTAATTTTATTATAATAAATTTTCTGCAAATGAATGGCTTTAAAACAGAGTGCATCTCAGTTTATAGGCAATGGGAGTATGTCTACTTCCTCAAAATATATGCTCAAACTAATAAAAAAGACTAATGAATACATTATTACACTTTTATGGTGCATATTTTTGCCTGTCACATTAAAATAAAACTAGTTTAGGGACTTGCAAATGATTCAGATCTAAAAAGTTTGCTGTGACTATGCTCATTATGAAAGTTTGACCTTTTCTCCCCCTATCTCTTGTGAGTATAGCTCAAGGAAGAAATAATGAATTTCACTTAGTCACTTACATTGCTATTAGGTAGCTTTTAATGGTGCTCACTGACAGATCTGCCTTGATTTTTGCAGCAGTGAAATCCATTACCATGAGAATAAAATTTTTGCTTTTGCTCAGTTTAATATATTTAACTTGAGCCTTCTTACTTGTGAAGAAGTCTTAAGATATATTTTCTTCTTTTTTTAAGTAATTAATTTACTTATTTCACTACACTGGGCCTTAATTGCGCCACATGGGACCTTCCAAGCGGGATGTTTTTAGTTGCAGCATATGAGATCTTAATTTTGGCTGTAACTTTATAGTTGTGTCATGTGGGATCTAGTTCCCTGACTAGGGATAGAACCCACCCAGGTCCCCTGCAATGGAAGCAAGAGTCTTAGCAATTGTCCACCAGGAAAGTCCCAAGAAGTCTTAAATTTGATGACCTGATTTGAACTTTTCAGGACATTTTGGTCCTCTCCAAAGCATCCATGAGATTATTTGGTCTGTAAAACTTTGGTCCACACCAAAAGGTCCTTGAGATTTTGAGCAATCTCCAACATTAATAAGTATATTTGGTCTATGCCAAGTGGTTTTAGACAGGACTTAATCTCAAGGACGTTTTGGTGTGGACTAAATGTCTCAAGGACATTTTGGACAGGACCAAATACCTGCTAACCGACTTGAAACATATGACTGGTTTTTCATAAATGTGGTCTAGATATTTATGATCTATTACCTGCTCACAAGGAAATAGATATATATGTTTTTTATTTTTTGAAACAGATATATTTTATGTCTTTTGTGATGTCAGTTATCCCATATTCAGTTTGTCAAACTTCCTGACACTTTCAATTTTGTATGTTGTTTGTATTACTTAGTGAAGAGACCAAACCACAGTAATAAGAAAATCACAATGTATAACTTCTCAAATAAGTTAGAAGAGGACCTTTTTCTTAAGTAATAGTTCAAAGCAAGGTAAGTGGTCCAGTGTGGGTGGGTAGGCAGCTGTATTCTACATGATCATTAAGTAATCCAAGCGCCTTCTCTCTTGCTGCTCTTTCGTACTCTAAGGTCCTATCTCTTCCCCCAGTTCTGGCTCTCAAGAGAAGAAGAATGAAGAGGGAGGCAAGTAATTTCTTAAGGAGAATGAGTTGGGGCAGCAATTGGCATCCTCCAGTCTTCCCTTCTGAGAAAGATTGATTTTACTATGCCTAGTAATAATTCTTATTTTCTATTCAAAGTTGTATTAAAATATAGTCTTCAAAATTGCTTTGTGATTAAAATGTATGCATGCATAATTGGCATATAAAATTAGACTATGGTAAAATATCCACTTTGTGAATGCATCGAATAAGAAAGCTTTGGTACACATGTTCAAATCTTTCTGTCTATAACTTCATGAGATTAACATTTCCACCTAACTTGATCATTTTAAGTATATACACCCTTAGGGGTTTACAGGAATCGTTTAATGTTCTTGAACTTTAAAATATGGTATTTAGATTAGTGGCACCATATCTCTGTAGCATTCCTCATAAATATGTCAAATACAATAATTGTGACCTCACAAATGCATTTGTTGATTTATATCAGTTACACTTTTATTATAAAATGTGGCATTAAAAATGAACATTAAACCAAACATTAAACATTATTGTCACTAATTACTAAGCTTGAAGGAGCTTTTAAAATGATGAAATATAACTTGATATTCAAATGATGTTATAGAATTAGGTACATTGAATGGATAAATGCTAAGAAAATCTTGTTTTAAAATGATTAATATCCTATAAAGGCACCTAATATAGATACATTTTCTCTTTTTCCCAAAATGGTATATATTATATGCCATTTTAAAAAATGAATGGCTAAATGTGAAATCAGCAATGGTATTTTTTCCTAAATAATCTTGCCTTCTGGATTTTCAACTTGGATATTTTTCCATCTTTAACTGTAGAATTATTTTTCACTATATAGTAAGTTTTTACCTATGAATATATTTGCATTAATATGAATTGAGATCTCCCATAGCTGTGTTAAGTAGTTAGGATAGGAAAAAGGAGTCCAGAATGGCAGTGGCTAAAAGACAAGGAAGGGAAAAGCCTGTGAAAATAGAAAAAAGGAAGGTCCGAGGACTGGAGTGAGGACCTCGGGTAGAACAAACAGCACTCCTGGCTAGCCCAATTTACATAGGGCAGGCCCAGGGGGAGGGGAAAAAAACATAAAAAGAGGAGCCAAAGGGCCGGGGGTCTCTCTCTCTCCCCCGCGCGCATGCACACTCCCTGTCTCTCTCTCTCCTCTTCGTGTCTTTTGGGTCAACATGCCCTCATGCCTCAAGGATGTATTTTACTTTATTTTCTAAATAAAACTGAGCTGTAACACAGAGCTGTAACACTGTCCAAGAGCTGTGACGTGCTGAGGGCTTTAACATCCGTCGCTTCAAATTTTTGTTGTGAGGAGACAGAACCGAGGAAATTACACACTCCCCAGCTAAGTCGCTTCAGTCGTGTCCGACTCTGTGCGACCCCATAGACGGCAGCCCACCAGGCTCCGCCGTCCCCAGGATTCTCCAGGCAAGAACACTGGAGTGGGTTGCCATTTCCTTCTCCAGTGCATGAAAGGGAAAAGTGAAAGTGAAGTCGCTCAGTCATGTCAGACTCTGAGCGACCCCGTGGACTATAGCCTACCAGGCTCCTCCGTCCATGGGATTTTCCAGGCAAGAGTACTGGAGTGGGGTGCCATTGCCTTCTCCGTCTGAAGTTACTTCAATGCTACAATTAGTTATAAGGCTATTTGCTTTAGTCAAATATCCAGACTTTAGAAAATGCTTTATAATTTATAGTTTTACTCTATTTTTTTAATTTTACCTGTTAATTTCTTTATTTCTCTCAGTTAATAATCCAGCATGCTATAACTGAAATTGATTTCTCCTAGCAATTAGAAAACTTGATATAAAATTCCAGTTCAGTAACTATTGTTGTTCTGTAACCTTGAATAAGACATTAACATTCTCTGAGTCTCAATTTTTTAATCTCAGTATGAAGGGATTAGAAACTCTAATTCCATTTCTAAAATTATGTATACTATCACATTTTTAGAAACTTTTATAAGTCAATTGTTACATTTACAAGTATAAAGATGATTTAGAGGTAGTCTTGCTTCATGGGGAGCTTATTTTTTCAGAAAGTAATTATTTGCACAAAAATAGAACACTTAATACTTTAAGTACCACAAGAGAAATATAAATTTTCAAATTCCTTGAAAAAACATTAAAGAAGGCATACTTGTAAACTTTCTATCAGAATGGTATGCTATTATAGTTTTTCATTAATTTACAGATTATGTTTTCCCAGGTTCAACTAATGTCACTTCCTTTCTATATAGCCCAATATTGTCCATTCTTCTAACTTTTCTTCATGCATCCAATTGCTTCTTTTGTAACCATCTGCATCTTGAAAATTGCATCTTGATAATTCCAAGTGGAGAAAAAAAGAAGTATTTTCTCCTGGAAAAATAAATTCAGCTCCTTAAACTGGACGCATAACTTGCTATATGTTGGTCTTAAACCTTTTCAATATTAACTCATGATTTTTCTATACAACATTTCACTTTAAATAGATGAATCTGTTTGTAATTCAGCTGCATGTGTGTTCTGTTGTTTCAGTCTTTTCTGGCTCTTTGTGACCCTCTGGACTGTAGCCTGTCAGGCTTCTCAGTCCATGGGATTCTCCAAGAATACTGGAGTGGGTTGCCATACCCTCATCCAGGGGATCTTCCTCACCCAGGGATCAAACCTAAATCTCCTGAATCTCCTACTTTGCAGGTGGATTCTTTAAAGCTGAGCCAGCTACATAAATGTAAATTAGTTGTGGAAATTTTGAATAGAGTGGACACTTGCCTAATAAACAATTTTTCTATATTTCTTTTATCCTTCAACATTGCGTGGAATAAAATGAGTCAAGGAAGTACCATTAACCCAACACCATGAGTAACAACTTCTTGCTTCTCTTTAAACAATTTCTGAAACATATTTTAAAGCATAATATAAAAGACAAATTTTGTGTAATATCATTTATATCTGGGATCTAAAAAAGCCAAACTCATAGAAAAAAGGAAAATTGTGGTTATCAAGGACTGTGGGTCAGGGAACTGAGAACATGTCTATCAAATGGTATAGGTTCCACTTACTCATTGGAAAAGATCCTGATACTTAAAGATCAAAAGCAATAGGAGTAGGGGGTGGCAGAGCATGAGATGGTGTGATAGCATTTCCAACTCAATGGACATGAATTTGAGGAAACTGATGCTCAAATATTGAGGAGATAGTGGAGGACAGGGAAGCCTGGTGTGCTGCAGTCCATGGGGTCACAAAGAGTCAGACACAACTTAGTGACTGAACAACAACAACCAGTTAAAAGATGAGTATGTTCTGAGGATCTAATGTACAACAGAGTAACTATAGTTAACAACACTGTCCTAAATACTTGAAAGTTACTAGGATAACAGATCATGAATTTTCTCACCAAAATGAAAAGAAAATGGTAATTACGTGAAGTTATGGTGGTGTTAGCTAACCCGACTGTGGTGATCATTTTGCAATATGTGCAAGTATCAAATCATCATCTTAAACTTGCATAATGTTAAATGTCAGTTATATCTCAATAAATCTGGAAAAAAATCTGAAGAGAAACATACTCTAGAGATAAACATAGGCGGAGTTCAGGAATTTGAAAATACAATTAATACCAGACATCAAAAGAAGACAAGTGAAAGCATAAGGTGCTTTTTTTTTCTTTTTCTTTTTTTGCCGCGTGAACCAATCAAATAAGGCCACTGTGGTTGGTGCCCCTTGACTCTTCTGGATAATATCTAATTCGTTTAGGTCCAAACATGCTTTCTCCTAGGATAAGTTAACTTTTGACATCTAAAAATAGTTTTCCAAAATTAGGTAAAAGCATCCTCTATTGAATCTATGATTTACTTAAGAAAAACCACAAATGACTAGATCGAACTCTGGCTGTGAAAAGTGTCCACCTTCATAAACTAGAAATTATAGAAGAGAATGAATTGGTTCCCATTAAGTAAATGGAAACAGGCCATATAGGATCAACCAATATTACCAAGAATGAGAGACACTGAATATAAACACAAAACAGTTTTGAAAAAGGCTTGGACAGGATTAATGGGAGCCAACAAACTATGTTTGAATGATTAATGGGAACTATCAGAGGGTAGCTGTCCAGGGCCAGCAGCAGCAGCAGGAAATCTCCTGCTATCTATTGGTATTATCTGCTAATATGCTACCACCCAGAAGGCTGAAGAAGCCAGAAGAATGGGCTCACCTTATTCAGGACTGTAGTGTAGAAGAACAACTCTAGCTAACAGTAAAGGAGCACAGTCTCTGGAAAGTCATGGGCCACCATGGAAGTAAGCCAGCAAAGAAATACTCTAATTTCTCTCCCCACCTGCCCTCTGATTTGCTCCCTTTGGCCAGACTCAGCTGGAACCAGGGAATGTGGTGGCCCAGGGGATGTAATTCCAGGTACAACCTCTTGGGGCAGAATGCAGGGTGAAAATGGGTAGGGAGCACTACCCACAGGAGCATTGACCCAAATGGAATAAAACACAATACTATCTGATTTTTCCCATGCCCTACCTTCAGATTTTCTTTCTTCCATGCAACACCCTTTTCTGATTTAAAGAAAAACAACAAACAACTATTTAAAACAAAGACGTTTTAATAATGTACTGAGAGATTGTAGCTAAGGCATAAAACTTGAATATTTACAAAATGCTTTGTTTAATCCAGAAGGACACAGATAATTTGGACAAAAGTATAAGGTCTGAGATCCCATACATTTGAGAAACACACTACACTGTGCCTGAGCCATCAGGGAATTCTCCCCAAAACACAGTACACTGTGTTCTGTTACTGGAGACCATCAATGGGCATTGGCTAATGAGGAAAGGTGTTGCATATTTTATGGTAGTTCAGAATCCAGACTTTCACTTTGGTCTGATTTGGTTCATACAACTTCTTCAGCAGTTGCTGTCCATGTAAATCCACCCAAATTATTTGATACAAGTCTAAAGATCTTCAGCTTTAAAATAGGAGTAATGATAATAATACTTACCTCAAAAGACTTGTAATGATCATATGTAGATTTGTCATAGTGACCTAATCCAGAGCAGGCACTCAGTAATGTTAGCTATTATTTATTATATTAAAAGTATTGAGAAATCTCCCAGTTTTTTTTTTAAAGTCTTTGTTTAACCTAATATTACCAAATTTACAAATAACAATGCCCCCCCCCCCATTTTTTCATAGTGCAGCTAATATTAAATTTGGAGTATGTAAACTAACTTAATTCCTGGTTATTTGAGGAAGTCATTCACTGTAATCTGTTAAATATATTTCTCCAAAAGAAAATACTTTCAGTCCCTGGACTTTTAGGAGTTTCAGAGGATTTGTATATATGTTTCCCCTCAATATCATGTATCAGAAGTATTTTGTTGTCAGGAGAAAAAAAAAATCCCATTTATATCTTCTAATCTATATTTGGCATTTGAGCTTCCACACTATCTAGACAGCAGCATATGCAAACTTGATTGAATCCCACATATTTTTCTCTTTCTTTTTTTAAACCAAATGTCACATAGTTGAGTTATGAGTTTTTACTAATGCAGCTTGCATCTTCAGAAATACATACATTTTTTATTGGAGAAAAACAATCTAGTTCTTAGTTAATCCTAGTATATTTCTTAAAAAGTTAACTTATAACATGGAAAGGTCATTTCTTATTGCCACAAAATTTATATATGCAAATTCTTGACAACAGCAGAATTAGATATTTCTCTAAATTACAGCCACCAAGTGGAAGAGCATACCACATTTGTTCTAACTTTTAAGAATTTACCTTATTCTACTTACCATACTCACAGGGAATAAATGATATTTTTCAGAAATGTTGAAGATGGAAGAAAATAACTGTGTAGGCATATAGGTTGAAACTGGCAGAAGGGCAGAATAGTACTTGAAATATTTTCTTTCTTTCAAACAAAATTAGCATTACAATTTTTACATACTTTCTAGTACTTATTATGCAAAGCTATATGTATGAAGATACATATACAGATATATATACACATTATATATATAATATCCATATAGACGTGTGAATATGTAGCATTATATATGCATATATATGAAAATACATGTAAGTATACATATGACATATATAAACATAAGTATATTTTCTTTACACAGTTTGTGTTCCTCATTAAAGCACTGTCACAATCACTTTATCACTGTTTTAAAATTTACAAAACCAACATTTTAAAGATACAGTATATGTCCTCATATAATCTATGTACACCCTTTTTCTAGGGATCTAGATATTATTTAGTGTGCAACTGATACACAAGAAAACTATAGAGAAGAAAAAATATACTATATTGGGTAGAGAATAGAACACCAATGATGAGTTTGGTTAGCAATTTAAATAAAAGTGATATCTTCTTTATTACTGCTATTAAAATTATTCTTTTAAAATATTTATATTTTTATAGTTTGTTATTTAGCTAAGTTTTTGGGCCCAGAAGCAATTCACTGAAGAAAATCTTTTTAAAAAAATTAAATAAACAGAAATAAAGTCTGAAGATGATGTCCTGCTGCTTTTTATTTCTGAAAAATCATAAAATAAAAAGGAGAACCACAGAGGGTTTTAAATAAACCCCAGAATGAGGTATAAATAAAATGAAGAAAACAGCTTCCTTGACCTATTTAAAACATGTTTTTTCAAACTTTTTTCTTTATTCTATAGCTTTCTCAATTAAGGACTTAGTATAGCTCAGTAGGTGCAGTAGGTTGGTAAAATTTAATACCAATTTTGCATGAACTAGAGCTGTTCCTCACTTGAACTTGAGAAGAACAATGTGAATTCAGCTCAGTGTAAAAGACCACACAAAAATATACAAAACTTTATTTTGATTTATGGCACTAGCATAGCAAAAGGTATCTGTTCATGTACATTTATTTATCTTCAGACCGAATTATTCATGGTGAATATCTTAGTGAAAATCCAGAAACCAATCATTTTTGCCTGAATTTTGGAAAGAGATGAATTAAGTCTATTCAAACAGCATTCAGTCCCGCTTTAAAATAAACAGTTGAACAGTCATCTAATGACATTTCCTTGTGTTGGGAGTTGACAATCTGAAACATTTACATCCATGATATACTGGACTTTGAGGGGAGAGTCCTCAAAATATTCTCCATCTTGACATGATTGAGCATCATTTCTGATAGAGTTTTAGGGTCCCTAGGATAGCCCAGATGTCGGTGTTTCTGCATGTTTGAGTCAGTACCTGCAATGACTTGGAGAGAGGCCAACCCTGAATCACTAGCTAACTAAAGAGACATCTTAGAAAGTGATGTCTTTGGAGAAGTAATTCGCATAAGCATAGTAATATTCCTGTGTTCAAATTTTGATTTGGAAGTAGGAGAGTGAGAAGCCCACAGACATAGAACAAAATAAGGGAACTTAGGAAACACGTTTTTACCCAAAGTAGAAATGATTTACTGATGTAAAGATGGCAATGTGAGGTTTTATTTTCTTTACTATTGTGATATATTTGTGATGACTTTTTTTCATCAAGCCAGGCCTAACTATGTGAAGTCTAGATCAGTGGTTATTATATGCACAAGTGCCAATTAAGCCCCCACAAGAATCATGCTGGTTGCCATTAAAAATGTAAAATGAGGCCACATCCCAAGAAATTCTGATTCAACAAAGAAGGAATGAGATTCAAGAAGCTTAATAATAATAATAATGTAATAATAAATCTTTAAGAGGTCTAGTATAGAAGCAACCACATGCCAGACCACATCAAACTGAAATAAATGAGACGTCATGAAATAGGTCAGGATGGATCACTACATAAATAGGTTGACCCAACACTTTAAGTCCTGGAAGTAAAAGTGGGTCAGTGAGGTAGGTTGATAATTTCCCTTCACCCTAATTCTTCCTTCATTTCATTTTAATAGAACTTTTAGCTAAGCAGATAAACACTGAAACATAAAGATAAATTTCTAAATCTTTCCTTGCCTGTGGATGTGGTCAAATGACTGAATTACAGCTAATGGGCTGTCAGGAGAAATGTCCTACGGCAGTTAAGGAGATATCTTTCCCCACTCTTTCATCATTTCTTTCCTTTGGCTGTTCCAAAGGAAACAAAGTAGAAGCTGCCAAATTATCTTTATCTTACCTTTCACGTTATTCCTCACCTACAATATTCTTATTTTAAAAATTATATGCACGTGAATAAATATCAAGGGTGCACAGTGTAGAAGAGGTTGTAATCTGGGATGCCAAGGGCAGGATACAGAGTGACTCAGAAATAATTTCTTCATTGGGTTGGTCCTATGTCATTTGAAATATTAAAAAGCAACATATCTAGTCTGAGAAATTTGTAGTTTAAAGAATCTATCTGCAATACAGGAGACCTGGGTTCGATCCCTGGGTCAGGAAGATCCCCTGGAGAAGGAAATGGCAACCCACTTCAGTATTCTTGCCTGGAGAATTCCATGGACAGAGGAGCCTAGGGGGCTACAGTCCATGAGGTGGCAAAGAGTCAGACATGACTGAGAGACTAGAATACACATACAAAGATATAACACCAGAAAAGTAAGGCTGCTAAGGGTTTTAGAACATTGATAAAATGTGCACAAATAGATAACATATCAGTTTGCATTACTACTGCCTGAGGGCAATTTTGATTGTTCTAAATATTTTTTTTAATGTATGTGTGTGCACACAAAGTTTGTGTTTACATATGTGTTCACATTTAAATGTAAAAATTTGAAGGATAGACTTTTAATGAAAAGTAGAACCTTTATTTTTGTATTGACTTCCCATTTTATAGGGGATAAATGACAATAAATGTCATCTATATCATGAGAATTAAATTGTACATTTAGAAGACATGAGAAATCTCACTCAAAATATACGAGTAGCGGAGGATAATTCTGCTTAGATATTTTTGATTCCATGATTCCAGAACCTTCATAAAAGCATCAGTGCCAGGAACAAACATTGACTGATGGTTTTATTAAAATTAAATCCTGATAAGAATCTAACATGACATTTTTGTGATTGAATTTCAAAGAAAGTATTTCTTCTGAATATTTTTGAAAATAGATTCTGGCCATCTATTTGAATAACCTAGAATTTAGTTTCTCTTACTTCAATAAGCTCATGCTTGATTATTATGAAGAAACTACTTAGCTTTCATACTATTTTCAATATACTAAAGCTTTCTCATGGGCATATTTTTAAAAATAAATATTTGTATTTTCATAATTCATGTTGCATATATTAGTTGCTCAGTCCTGTCCAACTCTTTGTGACTCCATGGACTGTAGCCCACCAGGCTCTTCTGTCCATGGGGATTCTCCAGGAAGAATACTGGAGTGGGTTGTCATTCCCTTTTCCAGGGGACCTTCCCGATCCAGAGACCAAACCCGGGTCTCTTGAATTGCAGGCTGATTCTTTACCATCTGAGCTACGTGGGAAGCCTCATGTTTCTGATAATAATAGTTTGCATTTGCTCTGTGCTCAGATGCTCAGTCATGTCTGACTCTTTGCGACCCCATGGACTGTAGCCCGCCAGGCTCCTTTGTCCATGGGATTTTCCAGGCAAGAATACTGGAATGGGTTGCCATTTCCTCCCTCAGGGGAATTTTCTGACTCAGGGATCGAACCTGGGTCTCCTGCACTGCAGGCAGATTGTTTAACACCTGAGCCACCAGGGAAGTTCCATGTTTCTAACAGCACAAAAGAAATGCAGCACATAGAAGAATATGAGAAACACTGAAATAGCGATTTCCTGATGAGTCACTTTTATAATTTTTGCTTATATTTTATCTATTTTGATGCCTTTATTTTTGAAAGTCTGTGGTAAAGTATGTGAGTAATACAAGTTCATTATATAAAGTCAAAAATGATATGTAGCAAATTATATGTAGTAAAATCTGTTTTTTCCCCTTGTGCCCAGCCTCTACAAGTAAATAGCAATTTACAGTGTGTCTTTTCAGACATTCTTCTGTGCACTCCTAGATAGACTGATAAACAGATAGATAGGGCATCAACACACACTGAGACACATATATAATACTTTCATAGACACATTTTTATAATATAGATGTGATAAGTCTCTCTCTTTGTACACATATATGCACACACACACACATATTTCTGTGACTCAAATTTTCCACCTAATAACATACCAAATTTCAGAACAAATGAACATTAGTTTATTTTAAAATTCTCTAAGTAATATTGGTCAGATTCAGTTATAGAAAATATAATTCTGAATTCTAAACCTAGTGTTCTTTTGAAGTTCTTTGAAAAGCATGAAAGCAAGAGAGATTACGGAAAATCAATTCAACACTGTCCTGAAAAAGACAGTTTAATAATGTCAAAAAAATGAAAAAAATCAGATTGTAGAATAAAAATTAAAGGTCTTTATTCACAGATGATATTATTGATTATTTATGTAGAAAATTCTATGAAATCTATGAAAAGGCTACCAAAACTAAAAAAGTGAGTTTAGCAAGGCCAGGACACAAAATCAAGGTATAAAAATATCTACATTAGAAATAAACAATCAGAAGTTTAACTTAAACTAGATTTGACTTACCAAAGATTATTCTGAATCATGTAAACTTAAGAAAAACATTTGGGTCAATTTCTCTAGCTATGAGAGTATACTTGATTTACATTTGTTTATGTTTAAGCCACTTAAATTTCACTTTTTACAAATTAATTTTGGCAATTCCATCCAGAAGTAGAAAAGTATCACACATCAAAAACATATATACATAAACATACAAATATGATAAATGGAATATTTCCTGCCATATCAGTAAACCAAGGATGTCACAGTCATTAGTCATTGCAGCCACCACCAGATGGTGAACTGGTAAGCCCTGAGGGAACTCAGAAAGGAAAGAATACCAGCCGTCTAGCAGCTATCAGACAGCAGCCGCTTTCCAAGGTGAGCCCGGAGGAAACTCAGGATGTGAAAGCAAGAGGATGCTGGCCCCATAGCCTGGACTCTAGTGTCTTCCCATACACGGAAAAGTGCTAAATTCTTTAACTTGATGCATTTGGTTTTCTTTAATTAACAATAATCTTTAACCTTCAGACAACCTGCCCTTTGCTGCAAAATTTTTATATAACCTGGCTCCCTCCTCACTTCTTCAGAGCAGTTCTTTCAGGGTTGCTTGAGATGCTGATCCCTGGGCTTGAAGTCCTAAAAATTCCTCCAAATAAAACATAATTCTCAATTTTTATGTTGTGAATATATATTTTTAGTTGACACATAGATGCACAAATCTTACAGTTTTCACTTAAAATTTTTAACTATGATATGATATAATGCAGATATAATATTATAGTTTTATTAAACCACTAGTTTATAAAGCACGAACTGGATCCAAATTGTGTTTCTGCCAGGTAGAATATGTTAGGGTTACCTGCTCAGACGGCTAACTTTTTATTAATAGTTGTAAGAAAGACTTTTAAAATTTTGTATTTCCCTAATTTCCAAATTAACTTTTTAAATAAGTCTCTCTCTGAAATTTTCAAGAGATGACTCTGTGTTGCTGGAGGAGAACAAGTAAAACAGTTATATCTCATATGCACTGAGAAAGGATATGTTTCTCCAAGAAGGGCTTTTGTTTCCTAAATCCAAATATTTTACTAGCATTTTGACATGAGTAGGGGAATATTTTGGGATTGATAAAAGAATAGATGGGCCTAAAATATTTCCACAGCCATATATCTGTTATTATAAATATGGGATTTATAAGACAAGTGCTTTTGTTTTCACTTCCTCAAAGAATTGGGTTGCAACCTGAAATGACATAAAGATCTGACATCTGACTAGTTACCTTCAAATTGCCTCTTTATATCAAGAAAAAGATCTTCAACTAAGATATAAATCAAAAGATTTCTATGTTCTAGATTTAGAACTATGTTTCCTGGAATATTTTAATAAATCCTAGAAGGCTTCACCAGAGAAGGCAATGGCAACCCACTCCAGTACTCTTGCCTGGAAAACCTCATGGACGGAGGAGCCTGGTGGGCTGCAGTGCATGGCGTCGCTAAGAGTTGGACACGACTGAGAGACTTCACTTTCACTTTTCACTTTCCTGCATTGGAGAAGGAAATGGCAACCCACTCCAGTGTTCTTGCCTGGAGAATCCCAGGGACGGGGGAGCCTGGTGGGTTGCCGTCTATGGGGTCGCACAGAGTCGGACACGACTGAAGCAACTTAGCAGCAGCAGCAGCAGAAGGCTTCAAAATGGTTTTCTTTCTCTCTGGGTACATAGTTTCATTTTAACTTGAGGGAGAAGACCTAAAAACAGTCACTATCAGGCTCTCAAGAGCAGCTTCCTCATTGGCCAACTTTTGACCATAGAGCTAGTTAAAAAATACTTTAGAACATCTTATAAGATTTCAGCTGGACACATGGTAAACATTGCTGCAGTATTGAACAACCCTATTCACACACACACAAAGAAATTGAAATAAAAAATCATATATAATAGTTTAAAAATATTATGTACATAGGGATATCTCTAACAAAAAGTGTCAGACTTATTTACTGAAAACTGCAAAACACTGCTGAGAGAAATTAAAGACCCAAATAAACGGTTAGATATACCATGATCCTGAAACAGAACTATAGTGAAATTATGCCAAGTCTCCCTAAAATGACCTCTGTATTCAACACAACCCCAATCAAAATCCTAGCAGTCTTTTCTGCAGAAATTAAGTAGCTGATCCTAAAAGTCATATCAAAATAAATAAATATCATTGAAAGAGAAGTCAAGGCTGGAAGACTTATGCTGCCTGATTTCAGGATTGATTTTTAAGTTAGAGCAATGTGCAGTGTGGTATTTGATAGACAAATAGATCAGTGGCTCAGACGCTAAAGAATCTGCCTGCAATGCAGGAGATCCGGTTTCCATCCTTGGGTTGTGAAGATCCTCTGGAATAGGAAATGGCAACCCAGTCCAATATTCTTGGCTGGAGAATTCCTTGGAGAGAGCAGCCTGGCAGGCTACAGCCCATGGGGGTTGCAAATAGTCAGACATGATTGAGCGACTAACAGTTTCACTAGATCAGTGAAAAGGAATAGAGTCCAGAAATAAACCTGTAAAAACACAGCCAATGGATTTTTAACAAACATGCAAAGGTAATTCAGCAGAGAAAGGATAGATTTCTCAAGGAATAAACAGTGCTGAACATACCCATCTCTTGCCTCATATACCAACATTAATTTAAAATAGCTCAAAGACCTTGATGTAAATCGTGAAACTACAAATGTTATAGAAGAAAACATAAGGGAGTATTTTTATGAGTGGTTTTGGTAAATAAAGATGTACTGGAGCTCCACCATGCTTCTGTTTATTATTGCCTCGGGCTGATTTTGCAATAAAACACCAGAGTTAGGTTACAGACCTCATGTCCACAGAACCTAAATTATTTGCTATCTCAGGCCCTTTTCTGAAGTTGCTGAGTCCTGCTATCGATTATAGGGAAACAAAAACCTAACAAAGACTGACTTCTTGGCTGAAACAACTGCAAAACTGGGAGGTGAGTGGCTTCAGGGTGGTCCTAAAAACACAGGTCTGAGTTTCGTGACTCAAACACATCTTCAGACAGTGGCTACACAAGGCTTCAGGGCAGCGAAGCACAGATGGTGGCATCCGGAGGGAGATGAAAGAAGTTGCTCCTTCCTGGGGCTTGGTCTTTAGTTTCTGGAGACTTTACTCAAATGTTCTCAATAAGCTAAATTCAAGTACCTCTGGTGTAAATGACAGTGTGACAGAGGAGTGACAGTCTTTTTTCCAAATCATCCTCTTTTCCATGAGTTTATGACATGGGCCCACATATCTGAATCACTCATGAGTGGGAATGAATTACCTGTTGACCACTCATGGCCATCTTGTGAGTAGGAATGGGCTGGTGGCAGTGATTCTCCATTTCCTATTACTCTAAAAAGCACTATTTGCTTCATTTTTTTTTTTTAATTGGATTTTGCTATAAGTTTTTATTTTTGTTTTTTGATGGTGGTGGTTTCATTGCTAAAAATGCCTTTAATTAAATAATTTCATTCTTATAAATATCCTCAGCTTTTATAATAAAAATGGAGAAGCTGTTTACATATAGTATTCTAAGAATTTTAATTAGTAGTATATTTTCTGGCTTCCCTGGTGGCTCAGATGGTAAAGAACCTGCCTGCAATGCGGGAGACCTGGGCTTGATCTCTGGGTTGGGAAGATACCCTAGAGAATGGAACAGCTACCCACTCTAGCATTCTTGCCTGGAGAATTCCATGGACAGAGGAGCCTGGTAGGCTACAGTCCATGGGGTCACAAAGAGTTGGACACGACTGAGCAACTTAACAAAAAAAAAGCCAAATAGAAGTGTATTTTCTAGTGTTAGATGTCTTTTACTGTATTTTAAAACATCATTTAAAAATTAAAAATCTGGAAATGTGATGAATCATATGGTTAGACTTTCTAATATCACTTCATTTTTGCATTTCTGGAATGTATTCTTTTGTATTATGGAGTATTTTTTTTAATATACTTTTAGTTTATCTTTTATCTGATTTTTTTTTTTTTACTTCTAGTCATAAATAAGATTTAAGTCTATATTTGGAGCTTTCATTGGATTTCAATGTTAGTTATATAAACTGGAATATCAAAGATCTGTAAAATAGTTTTGAAGCATTTTTTCCTTATGATGTGGAATTCTATCAACAAAATTGAAATATTTTTTCCAAGATAGTTTGATATAACTGACTCTTAAAACTGTCTTTGCTAGGAATATTAAAAAAGAAAACCACTATGATTTACTGTTCTAATAACATTTTGTTACTGTATTTAATTTTAGTAACATATATTGAAATATATTTAAAATTCTTATTCTATGAAGCTTGAATTTTTCATCCTTTTATTAACTTTGTTCAGCGGTAAAGAACCCACATGCAGTGCAGGAGAGGTTGATACAGCTCAGTGGTAAAACACAGGCTTTGTATATATGAGCCCCTGGGTTTGATCCCTGGGTGGGAAAGATCTCCTGGAGGAGGACATGGCAACCCACTCTAGTATTCTTGCCTGGAGAATCCCATGAACAGAGGAGCCTAGGACATGGGTGGGCTACAGTCCAGTCCATAGTGTTACAAAGTTGGACACAACTGAACCAACGTAGCACACACAATGTAAAGACACAGTAGGAGCCACGATTTTCATCCCTGGGTTGGGAAGATCCCCTGGAGTAGGAAATGGCAACCCACTCCAGTATTCTTGCCTGGAAAATTCGATAGACAGCACATTGGGGTCGCAAATGAGTCAGAAAGGACTTAGTAACTAAACAACGTTAGCATATAAGCTCAATAGCATGTATAAACATAAATCATTATCTAAAAATAATTATAAAACAATACTAAAACTTGCTTTTTTTTTTAGGCACTAGTTATATGTATTTTATAAATATTTGGCCTCAAACCTGGACACTCTCTTAAGAGAAAAATTTTAATTGTCTTAAAAGTTTTATGAATAGTTAACATGAGAGAACATTATGTTTTCTTCTTTTAAAGAAAAAACATTCTAATGCCAATACATGGAGAATTTCAATACATGAACCTCTATGGAGATCATATTCCCTCTCTCGACAGGCAGTATTTTTTTTTGAAATGAAAGTACGAATATATTGATGTTTTTCATCACATGGCTCAAAAGAACAAATCATTAGCAAATGCAGAAAAAGCATTAGGTGAAAGTCAACATATATTCATGATTCAGAAAACCCCAAATCTTTTAACAAACTAGGAAGAGACTAAGCCTTCCCTAATCTGATAAAAGAAGTGTATCTACAGCAAGGGAATTCCCTGGCAGTCAATGGTTAGGACACTACACTTCCACTGCGGAGTGCACCTATTCTTGGAACTAAGATCCTGCAGGATCCTGCAGGCTGCGCAGGGCAGTCAAAACCAAACCAAACAGCAAAGCCTACACAAAGCATCATACTTGGCAGTGAAAACGTAAGTCAGAAACAAAGCACCATCAGTACTGTTTCTATTCATTCTTGTGCTACTGCTGCTAAGTCGCTTCAGTCGTGTCCGACTCTATGCGACCCCATAGACGGCAGCCCACCAGGCTCCGCCGTCCCTGGGATTCTCCAGGCAAGAATACTGGAGTGGGTTGCCAATTTCTGTACTAGGGCCTCACCAAACCAGAGAAACAAACAAAAAAGACAGCTTCTGGGTACAACAGTGTTCATTGCTCCTGGGTCCATAGGGCTTTCAGGAGACAAAAGACGAGAGGTCAACTAACAGTTAGTAGTTAAGAGCAGGTGGGCAGAGATGGCTGGTGTGCAGGCATAACAGAGTGGAGCCGAGGTCCCCAGCATCTCCAGGCCTAGGAATCAGAGCAGAGGACAGAAAAGATGTAGGGGGTGGGGTGGCTGGGAGCTGACCAGGTGGGGGCTACAGCTGAGAGGGCTGGGTGCTCCTAGGCACAGTGATGCGGTGCCCACCCTGGCACCCAGCATGGGTAACTCCTCAGCCTCCTCCCACGGGCGCCGGCTTCCTCCACAGCAGTCTCCACCTGTAAACATCTACACTCATCAGTACAAAAAGCATCTGCCTTTATTAAATAAAGCGGAGGTAGAAGACAGATGGTGGAAGAGGCCAGAGATCCCTCCTCCTAATTATAATATAGAGACCTACCAACACAGACACGACTGAGAAAAGGAGAGGGACAATTCCGGGCACAGACTGAAGGGCAGAGAGAGTCAGCACCCTTCGAGAATGGTCCTGGACCCAAGGGTGGGTTGAGACCCGGGTCAGTGGCAGGTGTTGTGAGAGGTTATGCTTGAGCGGCTCGGAGATGAGGTCCTGGGCTCCTGTGGGCACAGAATGGGGAACTTCAGAACCGCCTTGACAATGCGCAGATACGACTCGTTCCTTGTGGGAAGCACTCACGAACGCGGGGTTGCCCACCAACAGCTGGTAGGAGAGCACACCAACGCACCGCAGATCCACTTTCTCCCTGTGTGTGTGTGTGTGTGCCCCTCAATCATCTCTGCGGAAAGGGGGACCAGGTGCCAAACACTGTCTTCCTCCTCAAGGAGAGGACATGTTCCTCAGAGAGTCAATTCCTAGGCAGGTTGATAAGAACTCCGGGGGTCCCCGAGGAGATAGGGATCCGGAATTCTCAAGGAGGAGGAAAGGACCAACATCTTTTTTTTTTTCTCTACCTTCCTTAGTCTTAGTCACATAAAATGTTTTTTCTTTTAGCCCGGAACTGATGATTACACAACAAAAAACTCAGTTTAAACTCTGAACTAAGGAAATGGCAACCCACTCCAGTACTTTTGCCTAGAAAATCCCATGGACGGGGAAGCCTGGAAGGCTACAGTCCATGGGGTTGCAAAGAGTCGGGCATGACCGAGCAGCTTCACTTTCTTTCACTTTCAAGGATTATATAAAAACAATGTATCCTGCTTGAGTACAGTTTCTCCTTCCTGAAAACCTTCTGGCTAATTCTGTTATCTTAAAATGTAGATTATGGGAGCGGGTCTAGTAAGGTCTTGACAACCTTGAGACATTCTTTTGATTTACTGTAATAGCTAATTAAAAAAGTATATAACTCTCTTGCTAACACTAGTGAGGGGGACACTCTCTGTCCCCCTTCTGATGTCTATGTCAGAAGCTTTCTCTGTCTGTTTTCTTACTTGAATAAAACAGCTACACAAATGCTCTCGAGTGATCAAGCTTGGTTCCTGGTCCAGGAGCTAAATCTTCTTCTTCGGAGATCAAGAATCCGACACCGTTCACCGTAAGCTATCACACCGACCAGCTTAACAGCTCTCGTTGGAGCCCCAAGAGCAGATTCTCTGGCTTTAAGTCTCTGAGAATCACCTGTTCCCCGCAGCAGTACATCAGAGCATCTGCCAGCTTCTCCATCATCCTAGCTGTTCGCTGCTCCTCAGAAGTGCCGCCCTTCTGCAGCTCCTTGTAGAGCTTCACTCTTCCTCCCTGCCCCGGGGAGGGGCAAACCCAGAATCAAGTAGATCCTTCGCAGGTTAGAAAAATTGTTGAGAAGCAAGACGTTGGGATGCTGCCGATCTCCCTGTGCAGCTGGTGCTCCTCACCCTGCTTCTCTACCTGAGACTTGAAGAGGGCTTTGAGCGTCACGATGAAATGGGTTTTCTTCTCCCAAGCCAGGTACACATTTTCAAACTTGCTTTTGCCCAGAGTACGCCCAGTCTCAAAGTCATGGATTGTGAAGAAATGTGTTGAGAAGTTGGGGGTTCCCCTGCTGTTCTCCACCACCTTCTGGCCAGGGAGCAGCTGTGGGCTGGACATTGGAGCGGCTCAAGGGGACAGAAGAGATGGGATGACAAGCTTCTTCCGGAGAACCTCTCTGGGGCAGGTGTTCAGACCAGGCTGAGCTGCCTGCTGGCCGTAGAGATTAGGGTAGGTGTTTTCTCTCTTGGCTGTCCTTAGAGGGAAAAGGGGTGAGAGCTGGAGCCCATGGAGCAATCTCCACATTGGTTGCTAGAAAATGACTGAACCTCTCCATAGGCAGTTTTATAAATATTTTTAAACTTGTATGTTGGAATTATTTTAGGCTTCCTCCTTTAGTGAACTTGATCTAGAAACACAAACATTTATTTACATAGACTGTTTTGCTTTATTTATTAAAAATGTAAAATCATTTCTTAGGCATGGTTATGTTTCTAACACTATTTATTATACCCGTCTTCCTTCTCCTAGCTTCCTAAAACTTTTCCTGGACTGAAAGTTTGTCTTTTCGTAAATGGTTTCAGGAAAGAATAAAGTTAGTTTAACTATTCAGTTCCTTTTGTACCAGAATGTTAGTAAGTGGACTGTAAGCCTTCTAGAAAGCCTAAAACATAATAACCAGACATTCCTACTCAAAGGCATCTGAAATTAGTTTTCCCTTACATATACTTTTTATTGCAAAAGACCTGGTAGTTCAGATCATAAAGAATCTGCCTGCAATGCGGGAGACCTGGGTTCGATCCCTGGGTTGGGAAGATCCCCTGGAGAAGGAAATGGCAACCCATTCCAGTATTCCTGTCTGGAAAAATCCCATGGACAGAAGAGCATGATGGGCTACAGTCCATGGGGTCACAAAGAGTCGGAAATGACTGAGCAACTAACACTTTCACTTTCATTTACTAGTTAACATTCTGTAATGCTGTGATTTGTAATAAAAAGATAATTTAAACATAGAAACACTTTCAGGATTAACCTAGGATAGGACTGCATTGTTTTTCCCTTGAAGAAAAGCAGATGCCTTTTGTCAGTCCTAAAATTAAACTTAAGGCACTTTCCCCCTAGAAACCCGTTTGTCTGCTATAAATGTGCATGACAATATTATCCTCATAAAGTATAATAATTAAAATCACAGAAGGTTTCTGGAATGGTGGCTTTTCCTCTGGATATTTAGTATTTCTTTAAATAGCATACTCCCTTTTTTTAAAAAAAACTATTAAAGTTTATAGAGCTCATTTAGTTGAATGAGATATTGGGCTATTAAGTATCATTAAGAAAATAGATTAACACTGATATCAGGAGGTGAGTGTTTATAGCTTCTGAATGATATATTGCTTTTAATAAAATTGAAATAATTAATTTTCAAAACACTTTAGGACTTCCAAGATTAGAAGTCTTTCAACATTCAAGGTCATGGATATGAACCCTTGCTTTATGGTGTTTCAGCTGATTCCCAGGCCCTCTTTTTTTATGTCTGAGGCTGCTGCATACTTATACAATTACTTATTTAACTATTTATTTACTTATTTATTTCTCTTCTCTTTGGAAAAACTTGGGAGTAAGAAGTTGTACCCATTCACTATTGCCCTCATGCATGCAGAACTAAAATCTCTCTACCCTACTCTCAAAAAGATAGATTGTATGCAGTTCCTATGGAATTTCTGTTGAGTCTTCTCTGGTAAAAAATAACTGCCTAGACTTTCTTTTTTTCTTCAATATTTCTGCTAAATTGAATGTAGGGACTTGCCCATTTAATTGGCTTCAAATGAGGTAGTTATTGAATCTCATTATTGCCAATTAAATTTTTCCCTCAGAGACATTATAAAGGGGATCTTTGAAGTTGATTCCAAGTTTTAGGTAGAACCCTTCTGCCTAGCCACACCATACATACCAAAAAGTGAGACCTGTTTCTAGACATGTTGGACAGATGACAAAAAAGCAATTTTTTCAACTAAGTTCATTGTCTTACTATCTGAATGTTATTTAGTATAATAATTTTATATAATAAATGACTAGCAAACTTTTGACTGGTTTTTAGATGTATTCTTGCCCTGTAATATCTGCCTCATTCCTTATAGTCAGGCACTGAATTTATAACAACTAAGGAGAATAAATCATTTTTGATTTAGACAAATTACATGTACAGGTTCTCCATGTATGGTTGTGTAGGTTGTTTACTGCACATGTGTACTTGACAAGAAGCCATGTGGGGACTGATAGTCATCTTGGGATTTACTCTTCAAGCCATTTGCCCTTGTAAAGTTATGTCCTCCAAAGAAAGTCACTTTTTTTTCTAATTACCCAAAAGCTGTGACTTGGCTATTATAGCCATTTAGTTTGAGAAATTCATGTAGTCATAGAAAAATGTGGTACATGTTCTGAGGCTATGTCACTATCATATATCAAAAATAAGCTGAGGCTTTAGCCCTAAGGAACACAACCTTCTATTTACTCCTTTAAATATATTACTTTAATATTGTGAATATTGTATGCATAGAAATTATTTTTAAATTTACAATAAACAATTTTATCTCTGTGTTTTAAGTTCCATTTCTTTGTGGGATTTTCATAGGATTTTGACAAACACAATTAAGAAAAACCATCAGAAATCAAATCAGTGAAAATGACAATAGTATGAGATACTGTGCTATCAATAGGAAATTATTAGGTTGTACATTAAACTGCCATTTTTTGTGGTTAAATATAGTCAAATGCCATTGCTTTCTTATGGTTCAATCTAATAATTGCTCAGTACTCAGTCGCTAAGTCATGTCTGACTCTTTGCGATCCCATGGACTGTAGCCTGTCAGGCTCCTCTGTCCATGGGATTTCCCAGACATGAATACTGGAGTGGGTTGCCATTTCCTTCCCCAATCTGTCTCAATCTAAATAAAATGTTGCTAATGAAGCTCTTTCCTCAAACCATTTTCCTGACCTGTATCCCATCCTACATCTCATGTTCCTTATCAAATTAAAGTAGTAGTATGAACCTCTTATTGATTGACATATTAGTCTGTTCTTTATTCATTAGTATGTTTATTTCTTCCCTTGGTCAATATTTATTTACTGAATGTCTATTCTTCACCAATCAAAAACGTATAAATGGTGTACACATTCCTCTTTTAGGAAATATTGAAGCGTCTTTTTATAGAATGTCATTGCTGACTCCAAATCTTCTGTCTTTGAATGTGAGATTTTGAGTGTGGGAGTTGGTATGTATGTATGTATGTATGTGCAAAATGAAAATTTAGTTTGTTGAATAAAAGTGAAGAGCATGAGAATGGGGACTGTACAGCCAGCAGTGTGTTTGGTCTAGGCTGGCTGGACCATATCAGAGATATCTTTATGCCTAAGAAGATAGAAAGTTAAGAGGTAACATATTTTATGCTCTTGAAGAGAGCATCTAGTAGCCCTCCTGAACCCTGGTTCTCAGCCTTCACCATGCATCAGAATCAAATGAGGAAGCTCAAAAATATATCCTCAGACATCTGACTTTTCTGGTTTTAGGTTCTAGCATGGCTTTTTTTTTTTTTTCAGGCTTCCAGGTTATGTTTATGTGCAGTGCTGTGGAGACAGGCTTCTCTAGACCAAAACCAACACATGATGAAGGACACATAGCTTTCAGTTACTCAAGACAGGGTCAATATTGGGAATTAGGAGGGCTTCATTTTAACAAATGGAATTTGCTGATTCTATTTTTATTCTAAAACAGTGGTAAAGATTTTTGGGCTTGTGATTGGAACAAGGTTAATGAAGAAAATCTAAGAAAGTTCCAAATATAAGAGAGGGCGTATAGTAACATAAAAGCAAACTCAACAATTTTTATAAGGTAACATCATAGTTATTTAAATAGCCATTGATATACACACATAGATAAAAAGGAATCTATTTTGATTATCATTTATTTTTGCTCAAAATCACTTTTATAGTATAAATTTTAAGAATGGTTGTGTTTTCGTAGAACAAACTATTTTATTATATTAACGATTTTTGGGGGGAGAATGGCTTTCCATTTGAGGCAGCATAATGCAAAAGAAGGACCAGAATCCTACACACAAGGCAACCTGAAATCGAGATTTTCCATGCATTTACTAACTCTGGTCGTGTTGGTATGTCTTCCACCTCTTTGAATCTCATCTTAATTTTTAATGTAAGGAACACTACTTCTCCTGCTTGTATTAAGGAGAAAACTCTTTACACTAAAAGACCTGTATAAATAATGTAGCAAGAGGAGGTCTATTGACAATTCTTATGTTTTGTTGTAAAATGGAGGCACTGTGAAACCCAGTATCGTTCTGCCTTAGACCCTAATATGCTGTTTCAAGAAGCATATGGTGTCCTATGTTCCTACTTTCTTTAAATTATAGTTGATTTGCAATGTTGTATTAGTTTCAGGTGTCCAGCAAAGTAAATCAGTTACACATATACATACATCCATTCTTTTATTAAAGATTCTTCTCCTATATAGGCTATTACAGATTACTGAGTAGAGTTTCCTGTACTATGGAGCAGGTTCTTACTAGTTATCAATTTATATACAGTAGTGTGTATAGGTCGGTCTCAATCTCCCAATTTATTCCACATCCCCTAACTCCATAGTAACCATAAGTTTGTTTTCTACATCTGTGACTCTACCTCTTTTTTAAATAAGTTCATCTGTACCCTTTTCTTATATTCCACGTATAAGCGACATCATGACACTTGTCTTTCTCTGACTTACTTCACTCAGTATGACAATTTCTAGGCCCATCCATGTCGCTGCAAATGGCATTATTTTGTTCTTTTTTTATGTTTCTACTTTTGATAGCTACTCTACTGTTTGACCTCACCATATTTGTAACTTAGAAAACCTTTCCTGTCACCCTTCCTTTTTTTGAAAGTGGAGCCAAAACTGTTTAAATTCAATAGTTATGAAACAGACTTCCTGGTGCAGTGGAAAGATAATTCATTAGGAGTTGAAAGAAAATGGATTATTGTCTTAATTTTACCAGGTCCCTGTATGGTGACCATGGCCCAGTCTTGGCTTTTCTGGTCCTTCTTCCAAAGCAGTGTGGCTGAATCAGGCAAACTGAAGGGTCTCCTCTTTTCTGAAATCCTGTAATTCTCTTTGTGGGTTGGTTTACAGTTTTATTTTTGAACAAAGCAATGCAAAACCATGAATGTTGTAAGTTATTTTTCTGCATAAACATTAAATCAAATCATTGATTTTATTGTATGTTTTGTTCAGAAAACTATATTAGGTTTTATTGTTCTTTTCAAATTTTGCAATATGATTCACTAAAACATAATATATTTAATATTAGCCATTCACTGATATAAAATCAATATTCCATTCTGAGATGCAGCCAAGTTTATGGAATTCCCATAAAATTTCACTTTCTGTATGGTTAAAAAAGAATGGAACTTCAACAAAGATGTGTTCATCTCAGTGGGATGAAATACAGGCAGGATAAAATGTTATTTTAATGTCATTTTTCATATTGTGATATATTGAAAGTGAATGTAATTTTATTGCCAGTACAAGTTTTTAAAACATGTCTTTCATTACATATCACTTATTGTTTTTAAATGCATATTTTTCTTTAATTTTAATAAATTATTTCTAAACAGCCTTTTAGTACACATTTCTGACAGATAGAGGCTTCAAAGTGGCTCTGTGGTAAAGAATTCATCTGCTAATGCAGGAGACACAGGATAGGCAGGTTTGATCCCTGGGTTGGGAAGATTCTCTGGAGGAGGAAATGGCAACGCACTCCAGTATTCTTGACTGGAAAAAAAAATCTCATGGACAGAGGAGCCTGGTGGGCTACAATCCATTGGGTAGCAAAGAGTTGGACGTGACTGAGCAACTAAGCATGTTGCGGCTGATAGAATTCCTATTTTTAAGACACTAAGAAATCAGAGGATATAAGGCATTTGTCCAGATGTACGGTACAAAGATTGCCAGGAGAAATAACAATAACCTCAGATATGCAGATGACATCACCCTTATGGCAGAAAGTGAAGAAGAAATAAAGAGCCTCTTAATTAAAGTGAAAGGGGAGAGTGAAAAATTTGGCTTAAAGCTCATCGTTCAGAAAACTAAGATCAGGGCATCCGGTCCCATCACTTCATGGCAAATAGATGGTGAAACAGTGGAAACAGTGTCAGACTTTATTTTTCTGGGCTCCAAAATCACTGCAGATGGTGATTGCAGCCATGAAATTAAAAGATGCTTACTCCTTGGAAGGAAACTTATGACCAACCTAGACAGCATATTAAAAAGCAGAGACATTACTTTGCCAACAAAGGTCCGTCTCATTAAGGTTATGGTTTTTCCAGTAGTCATGTGTGGATGTGAGAGTTGGACTATAAAGAAAGCTGAGCACTGAACAATTGATGCTTTTGAACTGTGGTGTTGGGAAAGACTCTTGAGCTTCCCTTGGACTGCAAGAAGATCCAACCAGTCCATCCTAAAGGAGATGAGTCCTGGGTGTCCATTGGAAGGACTGATGTTGAAGCTGAAACTCCAATACTTTGGCCACCTGATGCGAAGAACTGACTCATTTGAAAAGACCCTGATGCTGGGAAAGATTGAAGGCAGAAGGAGAAGGGGACAACAGAGGATGAGATGGTTGGATGGCATCACTGACCCAATGGAGATGAGTGTGAGTAAACTCCAGGAGTTGGTGATGGACAGGGCAGCCTGGCGTGCTGTGGTCCATGGGGTTGCGAAGAGTCAGACACGACTGAGCAACTGAACTGAACTGATGGTACAAAGACAAAACTGAGGTACTCTGGAAGGCCAGGGCAAAAAAGCTAGCTTCCTGAGGAATCCTTTCTTCTTGACACACTTTCATGGGTTCCATGAAGAGAACCGTTCACAGGTGCAGTTAAAGCTCAAGATGGTAGAACATTAATAGGAGGGTATAAATAAGCCTTTTAGGGCAAATATCTTGGTTCTTCTGTTATTTTCATGGAAGGTTTATATTTGAACATGACTTTTTATCCTTTTGAAGTGGTATAGCAAAACTGTCAAAGCCTTGGTCTGGGGGAAGGGTCCAGTTGGATTGCTAAGTTTGTATTGATTTTAAGTCCAGGCCCTCTTGCTGTAAGGAGCCCAGTGGGTACTTGTGTTCAATCTGTTTCAGCAGGAAACTATTCTATTGTTTAGGTCAAATCATTGCTGGGAATCAGTTATCTTTTATGTGTCTGTATGCCTTGAGAGCAGAGGCATGAGGGCCTTTGTTCTGGACCATCTCGTCAAAGATGCCGGTGTGATGAAAACAGCTTTGGAAGATAGAGTCTACCTTAGGAGCAGAGAGCAAGTTTCTTTACTTTCTGATGTAAGAAAGACAATATATCCCTCTAAGGTAATGGCCAACCATTTCTTGCAGTTTATTACAAAAGATTTGGGTTCCCTAAGCTCAAGGTTCCACTTCTGTAATACAACCCATTCTTCTTTCTGTTGCACAAAGGAGTCTTGCTTTTTTGAAGTACCAGTTACCTCTGGAAACTCAGCTTTTGTCATGACTTACAAAACTATCTTACTACTTTCCATTAAAGATGTCAAACTAAGCATAATTCTCATCTTCCCTCTTTTACCAAGGACTATTTAAATGACTTAAAAATTGAAAAGAACTATTGCAACATAGAGCAGGAAGAAGGCCATCAAATCATCACACATGTGGATACATTTCTAGAAGGCAAAAAACTAATGAGATAACATTGATAGATCTGACTTAAAAAAAAAAAAAGCCAACCACAGTCCAGAATATTCAGAAGAGAAGGCCTCATAATGTAGACATTTTTGTTAACAGAATCATAGAATGAGTCCAGCTTTAAACTGGGAGAGACTGGAGCAGTTTGGGAATATAGCAAGTTATCAGGATACTTAGTTAAAGGATATTCTACTGAATATGATGACAAACTCTCCCAGGTAAAAGAAGTCATTGTCTGTCATCAGTGTTTATCCTGTCATGAGTTTGATTGTGATTACAAAAGGAAATCTAATCAATACTCTAGGAAGAATAGGAATCATACTATGGTGGCTAGCACTCCAATCTAAGGTCTTCCTTGATTCCATATTTCCCAGATGGCACACCCAAACTGGTCTGACCCTAGCTATGCACGGTGCCATAAAGCCTGTTTATTGACTCACCCTTGCTGTAGTACACAAGGTTTTAGTTCACCCTCTTTTTTAGGGGAGAAGTGTTGTAGCAGAAGAAACCAGTACAAGGGCAGTATTCTTCATTGGTATAGATGAACAATTAGCAAAGATATCCAGAATTTTGAAAAATAAATGAATGGTTTAAAAGTTCAGCCTCAAGATAAACATGGAGAAAAGATTATTCAAATTAAATTGATATTCATGGAGCACAAAATCTACCTTCTCCCAATTTAATACACAGAAAAGTTCAAGATGATATATCAAATATAGCAACTTTGAAAAAATACAAGAAAGAGCTCTGAAATCAGAAATATAAATGCTGGGATAAAACAGTAAGTAGAATAATTGGAAGGAAAATTTAGAAAAAAATCTCTCAGAAATTGAGAAAACAGAGATGGAAAATATGAGAATGGAGTATCAACATAGGTAATCCAAAATATAATAAAACTGTAAAGAATAAGGAAGAGGGAGTAAGTTTAAATGGAGGACAATTTTTTTTATAATTTATTGATATTTTTATTGAAGGATAATTGCTTTACAGAATTTTGTGGCTTTCTGTCAAACCTTAACATGAATCAGCCATAGGTAGACATATATCCCTTCCCCTTTGAGCTTCCCTCCCATCTCCCTCCCCATCCTACCCCTCTAGGTTGATACAGAGCCCCTGTTTGAGTTTCCATAGCCATACAGCAAACACCTGTTGGCTATCTATTTTACATATGGTAATGTAGGTTTCCATGTTACTCTTTCCATACATCTCACTCTCTCCTCCCCTCTCCCCATGTCCACAAGTCTATTCTCTATGTCTGTTTCTCCATTGCTGTCCTGTAAATAAATTCTTCAGTATCATTTTTCTAGATTCCATATATGTGCATTAGAATATGATATTTATCTTTCTCTTTCTGACTTACTTCACTCTGTATAATAGGTTCTAGGTTCATCCACCTCATTAGAATTGACTCAAAGGCATTCCTTTTTATGGCTGAGTAATATTCCATTGTGTATATGTACCAAAGTTTCCTTATCCATTCATCTGTTGATGGACATCTAGGTTGCTTCCATGTTCTAGCTATTGTAAATAGTGTTGCAATGATGGAGAAATAAAAAGCTTTTTAGACAAGCAAAAATTAAGAGATTCAGTACCACCAAAGCAGCTTTACAACAAATGTTAAAGGGACTTATATAGTCAAGAAATACAAGAGAAGAAAAAAGATCTACAAAATCAACCCCAAACAATTAAGAAAATGGCAATAGGAACATATATATCAATAATTACTTTAAAGGTAAATGTATTAAATGCTCCAACCAAAAGACACAGACTGTTGAATGGATACAAAAAACAAGGCCCATATATATGCTGTCTACAAGAAACCCACTTCAGACCTCAAGACACATGTAGACTGAAAGTGAGAGGATGGAAAAATATATTCCATGAAAATAGGAAGCAAAAGAAAGCTGGAGTAGCAATCCTTACAACAGACAAAATAGACCTTAAAATAAAGAAGATTACAAGAGATAAGAAAGGACACTACATAATGATCAAGGGATCAATCCAAGAGGAAGACATTTGTCTTCCTCAAATGTAAATATCTATGTACCCAACATAGAAGCACCTCAATACATAAGATAAACACTAACAGACATAAAAGGGAAAATTGACAGTAACACAATAATAGTAGGGGACTTTAACACCCCACTCACACCAATGGACAGATCATCAAAACAGAAAATTAATAAGGAAACACAAGTCTTAAATGATACATTAGATGAGATGGATCTCATTGATATCTTTTTGACATTCCATCCAAATGAAGAAGAATACACCTTCTTCTCAAGTGCACATTCTCCAGGATAGACCATATCTTGGGTCACAAATCAAGTCTCAGTAAATTTAAGAAAATTGAAATTGTATCAAGCATCTTCTCTGACCACAATGCTATGAGACTAGATATCAATTACAAGAAAATAACTATAAGAAACACAAACACATGGAGATTAAACAACACATTTTTAAATAATCAACAGGTTACTGAAGAAATCAAAAGGGAAATAAAAAAAAATTCTAGAAACAAATGACAATGAAAACACAACTCAAAACCTATGGGATGCAGCAAAAGCAGTTCTAAGAGGGAAGTTTATAGCAATACAATCCTACCTCAAGAAACAAGAAAAACATTGAATAGACAACCTAACTTTACACCTAAAACAACTGGCAAAATAAGAACAAAAAATACGCAAAATTAGTAGAAGGAAAGAAATCATAAAGATCTGAGCAGAAATAGATGAAAGAAACAATAGTAAAGATTAATAAAACTAAAAGCTGGTTCTTTGAGAAGATAAACAAAATTGACAAACCTTTAGCCAGACTCACCAAGAAAAAAGAGAGAAGAATCAAATCAACAAAATTAGAAATGAAAAAGGAGAGGTTACAATAGACAATGCAGAAATACAAAGGATTATAAGAGACTATTATGAACAACTACATGGCAATAAAATGGATAACCTGGAAGAAATGGACAGATTCTTAGAAAAGTTCTATCTTCCAAGACTGAACAGGAAGAAATAGAAATTATGAATGACCCAATTACAAGCATTGAAATTGAAGCTATGATCAAAAATCTCCCAAAAAACAAAAGCCCAGGACCAGATGGCTTCACAGGAGAATTCTATCAAACATTTAGAGAAGAGCTAATGCCTATCCTTCTAAAACTCTTTCAAAAAATTTCAGAGGAAGGAACACTTCCAAACTCATTCTATGAGGCCACCATCACCCTGATACAAAAATCAGACAAAAATAACATAAATGGAGAACAACTTTGATAGTTGAAATAAGACACATGCTTTTAAGTTGAAAGGGTATCAAAAATAAAAACAAAATGGAACAAAAATACTGTCACTTAGACATATTTCTGTAACATTTCAGAGCATGATGACACAAGAGAAGATTCTAACACTTTCCATAGAGAAGCAACCTATCAAAAGGATCATTGGTAAAGGATCGAGAATCAATTTTTTTTATTGCCTCTGCTAGATACTAGATATCCCCAAGTTTTGAGTGGGAAAAATGGGCATAGATTTGTCCTGTCAGCTAAAATGTCCATTTAATAACAATAGAGCAGAAGAAAATATTTTTAGAAGAGTCCACCATTGTACATTCCAGAAAATCAGAAAACAGAGAATCACCTTAGAAACAAAGAAACTAACCTAACCAGAAAAAAGAAAGCTAAGGCTTGTGCACTTTGAACTTGATTATACTGTAGCTGTGTGCAAATCCTAAGATGCTTCTTTTGCTCCAGGAAAACTTGATGTCTTTAGGAGATGGAAATATGTATTTAGATAGATACTAGGTACCTATAGCTGTATTGATGTATATCAGTATCTATGTATATATTGGGCTTCCCAGGTGGTGCTAGTGATACAAGAGACGCCGGTTTGATACCTGGGACAGGAAATCCCTTGGAGGAGGGCATGGCAACCCAGTCCAGTGTTCTTTCCTGGAGAATCCCATGGGCAGAGGAGCCTGGTGGGCTACAGTTCACAGGGTCGCAAAGAACTGGACATGACTGAAGTGACTTAGCAGGTCTGCACATGTGCTATGCTTAGTCACTCAGTTGTGTCTGACTCTTTGCAACCTGATGGATACACACACACACACACACATACACACATAGAGAGAGAGATTGAGAATCTGATGCTGCAGTAGCACCTTCCGCGTTTGTCATTAGCTCTGACACAAAGTCAAGCAATTTGCATCTGCTTGAAGAAGCCAAAGTCACATGCTCACAAATTCAAGTACAGAGAAGGTTGGAAACCAAGTATCTAGAATTTTCGACACTTACAGGAGAGGTGTTATTTTCACATTTTCTTTCTCTTGGCCAGACTAATAAAGAAGAGATTATTCAAACATATAGTAAAAGATTTAGGTGTGAAAGGGAAGAAAAAAAAAAAGTGACTTTTCTTAAGGTTTAGAAATTGAATGTAAGATTTAAATTAATTTATTTAATTGGAAGATAATTACTTTACAACATCATGATGGTGTTTGCCATACATCAACATGAGTCAGCTACAGGTATACATGTCCCCCCACTTCCTGAACCTCCCTCCCACCTCTATCCCCACTCTATCCCTCTGGGTTGTCCCAGAGGACAGGCTTTGGGTGCTCTGCTTCATTCATTGAACATGCACGTGGCATCTATTTTACATACGGCAATGTACATGTTTCAATGCTATTCTCTCAAATCATCCCACCCTCACCTTCTTCCACTGAGTCCAAAGGAAAAAAAAAAAGATTAAATGCAAGATTTAAAGTTCGAGAGATCTTGAAGTCAGCGACTTTGATAAAGTTTATGAGAATATAAAGGCTCAAGGATTCCTCCCTGGGTTGGTATGCTTTGAGAGGTGTGGTAATTTTTATGAACTAAAGGAACGTGCCCTACGTCTTAAGTGACTCTGAAAATATTTCTCCCCAGAGATTGTTAATTTACTGAAATGGAGAAAATTTCTTTTAAGTCCTCTATTACTCGTGGCAGCTAGAGGAACAATTCACATTTAAATAGCTGTTTCATAATAGCATCTTATTCTTTGCCAGTTGCATGGTTCTGAAAATCTAATGTGCACCTAGGAAAGAGACTAGTAGTATAACAGTAACACTAATGCACTTTGAATGCCATATTGGATATTCTCATTGAGATGTAATCAGTTACTACATAAGCTAGCTAAAAATTATAACAAAAAGTGGTAGAAAGTTATTTTTATGAAAATTTTGGGCCAGACTATGATTTATCCAAAATGTAACTTTTCTCTTTTTTTCCTGTTAAATTCTGTCCTTTAGAATACAGCAAAACCTAAGTTGATATTACCTTGCATTAAATGCATAGCATATTATTTTCCACATGACTTTAACCTCAGCATATTAGACTTTTAAAACTTTGTTTTTAAGTTATAATTGCTGTTATTGATTTGGATGACAAGGTTAAGTGCATATGGAACTTATATCTTGACTGCAGTATTTGGAAGGCAGAACTATATTTTTAAGTTGAACCATATGAGATTGGGTTTAGTAGGTCAAAAAATATCCAGATAGTGATAATTTCATATAGTTTAACCTAGAAAAAAATGAGCCTTTTATTAGAATTGCTGCTGCTGCTGCTGCTAAGTCGCTTCAGTCGTGTCCGACTCTGTGTGACCCCATAGACGGCAGCCCACCAGGCTCCCCCGTCCCTGAGATTCTCCGGGCAAGAATACCAGAGTGGGTTGCCATGTCCTTCTCCAGTGCATGAAAGTGAAAAGTGAAAGTGAAGTCGCTCAGTCGTGTTCGACTCCTAGCGACCCCATGGTCTGTAGCCTACCAGGCTCCTCCATCCATAGGATTTTCCAGGCAAGAGTACTGGAGTGGGGTGCCATTGCCTTCTCCGTTATTAGAATTAGTTGTGTATAAAGATAATTCTTTGTCTTACTTCCCTAGCATTCAATAAATTTTGGAACCTGAGGAGACTGTAGTGAATAGTTCAACTTATGCCTTCACAAAATTAGATATTTCCTTTACAAATTTTCCTGATGGGGCTTATCACACTATAAGAATTGAGAAAAAATAAGACCCTGAAACCATTTTATGTTTTGGTTTAAAAATATGAAGTTGAAGTTATAGTGGTCTAAAACTCTTGTGAGATTTATTAGTAATAGAGTAGTCTAAAATTCTATTTTTTTTAAGCGTAAATGACCTTAATTCTGATTGAAGACCTTCACATAGTCACTCTTTCCACTAGTAATACCTGTGTCTTCCCAGATTCCAAGACTTCTCCTGATCCTCTACTAAATCTCTGGCTGATTCCAAACAGCTGGATGGACATTTTTTGTTTGTTTTTTGCAATTTACACATTGCTTTATACCTTTATGGCATGTTTACTGAATTAGTTATTATACGATTTCTTTCATCTCACAGCCTGAGTCTTTGGGGAAAAAAAGGCTTGTCTCACTTTTTTCTGTATGTGATAATACATAGGAAATGTCTTTCCTCATTAGTCATGGACACATTTGTGTCCATCAATGGATGAATGGATCAAGAAAATGTGTATGTTTACGATAGCCAGGACATGGAAGCAAATTAGGTGTTCATTCACAGATGAATGGACAAAGAAAATGTGGTATATATATACAATTGAATATTACTCAGCTGTAAAAAGAATGACTTTAAGTCAGTTCTAGTGAGGTGGATGAACCTAGAGCCTGTTATACAGAGTGAAGTAAGTCAGAAAGAGAAGAACAAATATTGTGTAGTAACACATATATATGGAATCTAGAAAAATGGTGTTGATGAGCCTATTTGCATGGAAGGAATGGAGACACAGATGTAGAGAACAGACTTGTATACACAGTAGGGGAAGGAGAAAGTGGGATGAATGGAGAAAGTAGCATTGATATATATATATACACAATACCATGTGTAAAACAGATAGTGGGAAGCTGCTGTATAACACAAGGAGCCTAGCCTGGTGCTCTGTGATGACATAGAGGAATGGGATGGGGGAAGGGGCAGGAGGATCAAAAAGGAGGGTATAGATGTATAAGTATGACTGATTTACATTGTTGTATGGCAGAAACCAATACAATATTGTAAAGCAATTTTCCTCCAATTAAAAAATAAAATAGAAAAAGAAATTGTGTAACTTTATATCATAGAGTATTATTCTGCATTCAATGAGAAGAGAATTCTATCATTTGTGACAATGTGGATGGACATGGAAGACATTGTGCAATGAATGAAATATGTCAGAGAGACAAAAACTGTATAGTATCACTTATACAGGAAATTTTTTTTAAGTGATACGCATAGAAACAGGGAGTAGAAAAGTGGTCACCAGGAGCTGGAGGACGATGGAGAAATAGTGTGAAGTTGGCAAACAGATATAGACTATCAGTTATAAGATGAATAAGGTCTGAGGTTTAAATGAATAATATGGTGATTATAATTGATAACACTGTATTGCATGTCTGAAATCTCCTAAGAGAGTAGCACTTACATGTTCTCATCAAAAAAGAAAACAGAAAAGAAAATAGGTGAGGTGATAGATTTATTAATGAAATTAAAGGAGAGAATTTTTTGATAATATACATTTATAGCAAACCATCACCGCAATATACATTTTAAGTATATCACAATTTTATTTGTCAATTATATTTCAATAAAGTTTAGAAAATCATATATTGGCTGAATGAAATGACATTCTGAACAAAAATTGAAAGTAACTACTAAACTTTTCTTAAAAATCATTAAATGGATAATGTGTATTTTAATATACATAAATACATTAGCGTTTTATATATATGTATATATACACACACACATATATATATATATATACAGATACACATAATTGGGTCTTCTCGAAATTAACATGTTGAAGGTTTAACCACCAGCCACTGTGACTGCACTTGAAAACAAGGCCTTTAGAGAGGGAGTTAAGGTTAAATGAGTTCATAAGGGTGAAGCCTTTATCCAATAGGACTGTGTCCTCAGAAGAGGAGGACAAGACACCAGAGATGCACACACAGGAAAGTCCATGCGAAGACACGTGAGAACAGTGTCAGGGAGAGAGGCCAATGGAGAAACCAAACCTGCCAACACCTTGATCTTGGACTTCAACCTTCAAAACTATGAAACTATGAATAGAATATTCATATGCATAGCTCATAGAATAGAAATAAGTTCTCACTTCTCTTAAAGTCCCCCAGTGTGTGGTATTTTGTTATGGCAGCCCTAGTTAGTGAATACACAAAACAAAGAAATCCTGGATCCAAACAGTGTTCTCTGGGCCAGCATGTACTTCACAGATATAGTGTCAGTTCTCTACCATTACTTCTATCACTCCAACATCAAAGTAAGCAAAGGACATTAGGGATCTGAAACTGACAGGTTCAGGATTCCTCCAAAAGAAATGTTGCATCCATGCTCGGATTTTGCTTATATTCACTGTGAATCATTAGTAAAATTCAGCATTGAGTGACAGCTATGCTTTCTACGAGTCTGCTTTGATAAGTCAACACTTTATGGTATTTCAGATGGTCATCAACATTATATGGTATTTTAGGTGGTCCTGCAAATATCTAAAAGCTAACACATTACAACTGAAGCAATCATTTCAGATCTGTAAACATGCATCCTGATAAATAGCCCTTGTATTCATTTCTTAGGGCTGCCATAACAAAATATCACAAACTAAGTGGCTTTAAACAATAGAAATTTTTTTCTTTGAATGTTCTGGAAGCTGGAAGTCCTATATTAAGCCGTGGACAAGGCCATGCTCTCTCTGAGGGCTCTCAGATGAAATCTCTTCTATATCTTCTTCTTAGTTTCCGGTGTTGCCAGCAATTCTTAGTCTCCCTTGGCTTACAGATACATCACTCATCTCTGCTTCTGCTGTTACCTGGTGTTCTCCCTGTGTGTCTCCACCTCTATGTAGCTCCTCTTCTTTTTAAAAGAACATCAGCCATTTGGCTTAAGGGGTCGCTCTACTCCAGTGCGAATTCACATTAACTTGATTATATCTGCAAAGTCCCTGTTTTCAAATAAGGTCACATTCATAGGTACCAAGGCTTAGGACCTGAATGTATCTTTTGTGAGGACATCATTCAATGCACAGCAGCCCCTAAATCCCTAAGTCACCTCAGTTTCTTATTTCTTCTTTAGAGTAGAAGGGGAACTTAAAGAATAATGCATCCATCTATTTATTCGCTTATAGAACACATATTTATCCAGAATCTAATTAGTGTCAGGTACCATTTTAGATGCTGATGGTAAAGGTGTGGACGAGATAGACCAGGACCGTGCTCCATCAGAGTTTATATTCTAATTATGGGCATCTGGAGTGAACATATAAATAAGTAGATGAATGGGGGGATTTTTGATAGTAAGTATTATGAGAGAAATATGGCAGGAAACAGGACACAGAGTGACTCAGTACAGATGAGATGAAGGCTTCCTTGCTTAGATAATAAGACTGCAGAAGGCTTCATTAAGAAGGGAATGTTTAAACTGAGACCTAAATGAAGAAAGTTCTAATAGGGAAGCATTCTAAGTAAAATGATGAAACAATTAAAATTCTTTAATATCTGTGGTTTAAAAAGTAAAAAGAAAACTCCTATGATTAGCGATTGAGGGGGAGGCAAAGGTAGAACCTCAGACAAAAGTGGTCAGATCACTTCCATGGTAACAATATGTTTAAATTTTATTCTAATTAGGGATGGAAACAGAAATCAGTTTAGAGGTATTTGAATTAATCTAGGTAAAAGATGACAGTGATTTAGATTAGATTGGTAGCAGTGGAGACAGTGAGAAGTGATTGGCTTTGCCATAGATTTATCGGTTATTTACTATGTGCCAAGAACATTCTATCTGTGGTAGGCTGAGTAATGAAAGTATTAGTTACTCCTTTGTGTCCTTCTCTTTTTGATCCCATGAACTATAGCCTGACAGGTTCCTTTGTCCATGGAATTCTCCAGGCAAGAATGCTAGTATGGGTAGCCGTTCCTTTCTTTAGGGGATCTTCCAGACCCAGGGATCAAACCTGGGGTGTCCTGCATTGTAGACAGTTTCTTAACTGTCTGAGCCACCAGGAAAGCCCCTGAGTAATGGCCACCTCAAAATGTCTCCATATTATGCGTATATCTTGTGAATATATCATGTTTCAACACATGTATTATGTTGCAAAAGAGACTTTGCAGTTATAATTAAAGTTTGGGCCTTCAAATAGACAAATAATTATGGATTATTTTGTAGGGAAAATCTAATCACATGAGCTCCAGCTAGAATCAAAAATATGAGGCAGAAGGAAAAATTGGAGAGATGCTAAGGAGGGGAAGGACTAGATCCACTGAGGCGAGAGGAGACACAGAGAAAACATGGGAAGGAATGCAGACAGCCTCTAGGGTCAAAGACTAGGCCCTGGCTGACGGCTGGCAAGGAAACTGGGATTTCATTTCTCCAGCTGCAAGGAAATAAATTCTGTGAACAACTGAGCTTGGAAGCAGATTCAAGCCCAGAAACTCTGAAGGGAATTCTAACACTGATTTTGGTTGTTTGAGTCTAAGCAGAAGACCCATCTGAGCCAAGCTGCACCTGGATTTCAGATCTACAGAACCATGAGATAATGCATGGTGTGGTGTAAGCCGCTGAATTCATGGTTATGTGTTACAGTTACAATGGAAAACTAACACAATTTCCATCAAGGAATTGGTTCAAGTAACAGATTTTTTTCTCTTCCCATTGTCATAAATCTTGGGTAATGAATTACTTGAGCTTCCCTGGTGGCTCAGACAGTAGAGAATACGCCTGCGATGCGGGAGAGCTGGGTTTGATCCATGAATTAGGAAGATCCCTGGAGAAGGGAACAGTTACCCACTCCAGTGTTCTAGCCTGGAGAATTCCATGGACAGAGGAGCCTGGCAGGCTACAGTCCATGGGGTCAGAGAGTCACGAGTGAGCGATTTTGGACTTTATTATCACAGATGACCACTGAAAAACCTCTCTAATCTAACTTAATGTTCACATTCAGTCAGAGCCATTGTTTAAAATGCAAATCTGATTGGGATATTCTTTCTTTATGTGAATAAGTACTTTTGTCCATAAAACCAACTCAGATGGCCTCTCCTGCAGGAAGCCTTCCATAATGAACTCCTCCAGGTCGAATGTTTTTTTCCTCTGCTTCCAAAGCACAGTCCCTATTTATCATTCTATCTCATCTCCTATCCCACTACAAAGTCATTTTTCCATTTTAAAATATATTCTATTTTTAATTTCATAAATGATATATGAATCAGTCAAAACCATTCATTGAGTATGAAATGTTACACAATTTTTTCTATGTAATCTCATATCTAAAAGAAGTCACTATTAACAGTTTCAATTTTATATATTTTCTATACATACAAATTGAAAATTGATATCTGTATGTCATATGTGTGTGTGTGTGTGTGTGTGTGTGTGTGTTTATATATATGCACTAATAGCCTTCTTAAATAGGGCTTCCCTGGTAGCTCAGCTGGTAAAGAATCTGCCTGCAATGCAGTAGACCCTGGTTCGATCCCTGGGTTGGGAAGATCCCCTGGAGAAGGGAACAGCAACCTACTCTAGTATTCTGGCCTGGAGAATTCCATGGACTGTATAGTCCTTGGGGTCACAAAGAGTCGGACACGACTGAGCGACTTTCAATTCACTTCACTTCATCCTTCATAAGACATGGAACACGTTTTTGATTTTGTGTTGTAATCACGTTTTTATTAAGTTTTTACTTTAAGCATAGTTAAGCTATGTTTTTCCTAATGGCTCTAAATTATTCCATTGTTTGTGTATATTTTCTTGATCCCTTTTAGATAATTTGATCCCTTTTAGATAATTTTTAGAAATAATTTTAGCTTTATCTTGATAATGAAAATATTTCTATAATTGGTGTGCAAATACAAATATGTGTTTGAATTTGTGAAAGTATGTGGAATAAATATGTAAAAAAGGAATCAGGGAGTGTGTCATTTGAAATTGTCAAATTGCCTTCCAAGAATTCTGTGATAGTTAAAATTGGTATCCATCATCAGTGTATGATGCCTCCTGTGTCTTCACAACCTTAGTCACATATAATATTTGAGGTATTTAGAATAAAGACAACAACTACAGAAAAACTATAAGTGAAAGCTATGAGAAGAAGTCTCTGAAGAGAGTATGTTTCTGGTGAGGATTAGGACAGAGATTGTGTCTTTTTATTACAAAACTTTCTGTGCTGCTTGATTTTTTTTAAAACTAAGATAAATCTTAGGAAAAATAATCACAAGAAAGGATTTCTCTTTTTCGGGATAAAGACTGTAAGGTGGCACTCGTGACAAAGAACCCACCTGACAATGCAGAAGACCTAAGAGACACGGTTCAAACCCTAGGTCGGGCAGATTTCCTGGAGGAGGGCATGGCAACCCACTCCAGTATTCTTGCCTGGAGAATCCCATGGACAGAGGAGGCTGGTGGGCTATGGTCCACAGGGTTGCAAAGAGTCAGACAAGACTGAAGAAATTCAGTGGTGGACTTTGTATTTGGAATTTAACTTTTTGTTATTACCAGTTTATTAATTCTATTTCTCTCACAGTAAAGTATATGCTTCATGAAAAGAGTTTTTCAACAGTTCTCCCGTATTTCATCATGCCAAACACATTGATTTAGCCATACGGCATGCTGCTTGCTAAATCACTTCAGTCATGTCCAGTTCTTTGTGACCCTATGGACTGTAGCCCATCAGGCTCCTCTGTCCACGGGATTATCCAGGCAAGAACACTGGAGTGGGTTCCCAGGCCCTCCTCCAGGGGATCTTCCCCACCCAGGGATTGAACCCATGTCTTTTATGTGTCCTGCATTAGCAGACAAGTTCTTCACCGCTAGCACCACCTGAGAAGCCTTAGGCATATTAGATGGGCTCAAAAATATAAGCTGAAGTAATTTACAAAGATTAGGTACCAGAAGAATGCTATAAATCTGAAACAACTGGCCAAGGAAAGTGAGCCAAATTTAATTCTTACTTTTAAGATAGTGAAGAAGCCATTTCAACTGTCAAATACTCTGGACCAGTCCTTCAGGCACAGTGCAATAACATGCAGTTCTGGGTATCTGGAGATTTGATTTCCAGTCTTAGCCACTAGCTAGCTGCATACCTTTCCCGAGGCTTAGTTTTCCATCTTCAAATGGATACATAGAGACATAGACATATACATATGCCTATGTGTGTGTGTGAATGTATGTAATGAAGTAAAGTTTCATCAGTATGATACTTACTATGACATAATTAATGAAAGATAATTGTATAGTATTAAATGATTTATCAGAGTATTTTTTTACTGCTGTCTTCAGGAACTGTTTATCTTATAATAAATAAAAAATAAATATATTTCAAAAATATGAGTTATTCAATAGCACAATTCATGGTCAAAACTTTAAAAAAAGCATATTGTAAGACTTAAAAATACTATTTCAAATATAAGTTTATATGTGTGTGTGCTCAGTCATGTCCAACTCTTTCTGACCACATGGGCAAGAATATTGGTGTAGGTTGCCATTTCCTACTGCAGGGGATCTTCCTGACCAGGGGTTGAACCCACATTTCTTGCATCTCCTGAATTGCTAGGGGGGTTCTTTATTACTGCACTACCTGGGAAACCCTACTAAGATATGTAATAACACTTTTTTCCCAAAAAATCTTAGCCTAAAGGTAGCTGCATTTAAGTAAGAAAATTAAAATTTTGGGTAATAAATATCCCAGATGCTACACAAAAGTATGTTTTTATAAATAGAAAAATACAGTTGATTGTGGGAAAATACTATAGCTCAGATTATATGGATTATATTTGTGCATGTACATATTATATTTCAAATATTCACTTATGGAGTTAATATTGCTACATCTAATCATAACTTTTTTAGTCATAATTTATTTTCTAATACTCTAATGTCTTTGTGGTATTTCATACACAGATGCAAAGTTTTTACAATCTCATAATATACTTTTAATCTCTGACATAAAATGATAGGCAAAAGAGTAAGAAAGATAAAAAGGGAAAATATGATCTATTTCTACTCATTTGTCATAAAAATTGGAATAAGAAAGCAAAACAGTCCCTCAAGTTTAAATTAAAGGGAGCTGGTGTTTCTTTCTTATTTTTTTTTTAAAGTCTTCTTCCTTTAGTGCATTTACTAACTGATATTTTTTCCTTCTGGACAGAAGTCCCTCCTAGCCTCACTAAACTGACCTCTGTTTGGTTCTTCCAGCAGTAATGATAGAGTTTGCTTATAAAGTCCTGGCATTGAAAAATGCTACTCCTTCAATTTCAAACCTCCTGTGGCTTCAGCTGGAATGTAGCCTTAGGGGAACACATGTAGATAGGTGAGGAGAAAGGAGACACCCACTTAACTGGCCAAAGCTTTTGAACAAATCCTGACAATCAATAGAGTAACAGATGCCAAAGCCGGCTTGCCCAGCCTGGGAATGAGTTCACGGACTTTGCCATGGAGAGGCCTTTTAGAGTTTCTCTGGTGTCACCTACTTCTGTTGCTGTCCAGAGGCAAGATCTGATAAACTGATTGAGGATTGAGACAGAAGTGTTATATTTCACAAAAGATGTCTTTATGCTGTGCAAATTGAAAAAATGGACTCAGTGGAGAAAGGGGAGGGTGGGATGGTTTGAGAGAATGACATCGAACCATACACATTACCATATGTAAAATAAATAACCAGTGTGAGTTTGATGTGCGAAGCAGGGCACCCAAAGCCAGTGATGTGACAACCTGGAGGGGAAGGGTGGGGAGGGAGGGAGGTCGGGGTTCAGGATGGAGGGGACACATATCCATGGCTGATTCATATTGGTGTATGGCAAAAACATCACAATATTGTAAAGTAATTATCCTCCAATTAAAATAAACAAAATAAAGAGAAAGAGTGGCTTATTTCACTGAGTCCTATGACATCTACTTCTCATCTTTTCTTTTTTTTTTCCTAACATGTAATGGCATTATAGAGAGAAAAATACAAACAATCTCAAAATAAGAGGAGTAGAAAAAGAAGAAGAAGAAAAAGACTTCTAAAAAGATGTGTGAATATAAAGGTAAAGAAGGAATACAGAGATGAAGAATCTCTTCCATTACCAGTCACCAATATTAACTTCTGATTGATTGCAAATTTAACATCATTTCCTGAGTAAATTTTGTGTACTTGGTAAATTAAAATAAGAATTGACTGATCTGTTTTCTTTACATCCATATACAGTTATACTGCATTTATAGTTTAGAAGTTTTATTCCCTTTTTTGGGGACATTTTGTTAACTCATTAGCTTGACTAACATATAGAAACTATACTTACCATTATTTTATTATATATTTTTTTCTATCTCACTCACTGAAATGTCAGTTTCATCAACCATGGGACTGATTCTCTTTTTCTCACTCTTCCAACAGGAATGCCCAGTGGGTTAGTCAAAACCCAGTAAATACTTATTGAATAACAGTATTTTATGTAATGTAGTTTATATTTCTTTGGAATTAACTAAAATAATTTTCCACTGAAAATATTTCATGAAGTATAATGTTTAGGTCTTAATACAATAGGCCAGACACTGTTTGATCAGTGTATTTGAAAATCTCATCTCAAAAAAAACAAACAAAAAAAAAAGAAAATCTCATCTCTTTTTGCCTATGCAAGATTTTTGCTCATGCTTTTCTATTGCGTTGTCTGTGTTGACCTTAATAACATTAGAGTTGTTTCCATAGTCTAAATGTCTGTTCTTTGTTGGTTATGCGTACAGTAACTACCCTCTCCGACAATATCATCACCCCATACATATTGTGGTGCCAAGCATCAGGACAGGCAGCCAAGGAGACAATGAGTGGTTTACAAATATTTATTTGAGGAAATTACTCTTTCAAATAAATATGTGTGAGGAATTCCAATTTAATAAGGAAAAAGAATTATACTTTAAAAATTTTTTTTAATTTATTTATTTTAATAGGAGGCTACTTACTTTACAATATTGTAACGGTTTTGTTAAAGGAAATTTTGAATGCCTTTGGTTGAACTTATTTGCTCTTCCTCTAGTCCCACATAGCAACATTTGACATATCTTTAAAGAAATTAAGGAACCCAAAGTATAAAGTCTGAACCGTATTTTGAGAGATTAACAGTTTCTTTTTGAATCTCAGGCTTTCTATCATTAATTTATTAATGTATTGACATATAATATGAAGATTAAAATAATTAATATTAAAATATGAATATATTTAATTGAAATTTCTTATGAATTCTCCAGTTATATCACATGCCCTCTATATGCTATCATTTTGAAATAAATGTCTAGCACATACCTTTTATAAAATGTATACTTCTATTTCCTGAAAAAGTGAGCTAATTATTTTAGAATCAATTTTCCTTCCTTATAAATGCTCAATATATTTTATTTAATTTCCTTAATGAGGTTGAAGAGTTTGAAAATAGTGGAGATAGTGAAGATAATTTTAGTAGAAAGTTATGAACCTAGAGATATGGAAAGAATATGAGAGCACCAAATCTGCTTTTGTCCTAAAACCATCATTTGATACCTTGAAACTGGTTTTAGCTAATGAAGAGCTAGAGGCTAATCTAGACCCAGGACTATCAAGGTGTGGAATCTCACAAGAAATCCTCCCTACATTTACTTGAAAGTCAAAGATCTCTTCAGAGAAGGATGAACGAGAAGGAAACCCTCCTCTCCTCCTACTGCTCCAAGCTCATGGTTCTGGAAAAAGGGTCATAAAATCATTCACATAAATGAAAAAGTATCCTAAGTTCATAGAGATGATAAAGTACAATTTATATTATCTCAATTTTCTCCAAATTGATGTGTGGATTTAATACCACACCAATCAACATTCAGTGTGGTTTGTGAATGTGTGTGTGTGTAGTTGTGTTTGTGTAACCTAACAATCATATATATCTATAGCAATCATACATATATATATAAACAATCATATATATATAACAATATAACAATATGTATAACAATCATATATATTTATAAATATATATAGGATTGAATATGCTCATAACACTCTTGAGAGAACTTGTGAAAGGTCAAAACATATTGTAAAGCAATAGTAATAAAGCTGGTTTGGAACTGGTTCAGAAGCAAACAGACCAATGGTTAGGAACAGAAATTACAGAAAGTATCACTTATTTGACTACGGCAAATGTGCCATTATGAATGATGAAGAAACCAAAGTTTTGTTTGTTAATTTTTTTTCCCATTAAATGGTTCTAAGAAAATTGAGTATTCAAATAAAATAAAGTTTCAGATTATCAAAGGCCTAAAATTAAAATTTTAAAAAGTTAGATAATCCAGAATTGTGTGAGTGTTTAAGTCATGAAAGAACATCTTGAATTATAAATAGCTCTGAAAATACAGAACTTTTTCTGTATTTGACTTCTGTCATAGCTCAGTTGGTAAAGAATCTGCCTGCAATGCAGGAGACCTGGGTTCTATTCCTGGGTCGAGAAGATCCCCTGGAGCAGGAAATGACAACCCATTCCAGTATTCTTACCTGGAAAATCCCATGCACAGAGGAGCCTGGCAGGCTACAGTCCATGGAGTCACACGAGTCGGATGCGACTTAGCGACTAAAGAGAGAGAGAGATACAGAAAAATACTGATAAAATTTGCTACGTTATATTAAGAACCTTTGTTCATTAAAGCACCTAAGGGAGAAAGGAGAAGCCACAAAGTAAGGGAACTCTATATTAGAAAAAATAGCTTTCCTGAATGCTATAGCCACATAAAGAACATGATTCTGTAAGTGAAGCACAAATTGTGTTTCAGCTCTCATTGTCTCCTTGGCTGCCTGTCCTGATGCTTGGCACCACAATATATATGGGGTGATGATATTGTCGGAGAGGGTAGTTACTGTACGCATAACCAACAAAGAACAGACACTTAGACTATGGAAACAACTCTAATGTTATTAAGGTCAACACAGACAACGCAATAGAAAAGCATGAGCAAAAATCTTGCATAGGCAAATTATAAACAAAAAAGTCCAAAAGGAAATGAAATGATATACATGGTTACTATAATTAATAATCATAGTAATAAAAATGAAAGCCATTATCATTAAATGATAGGAAATATCATTATATAAGTACTAGATTGGACAAAATTAACTTGGAACATGAAGTGTCTGAAAGGTTGTGCAGCAATAGAAACTTATACACTGTTGTAGAAATAAAATTGGTATGAGTACTGACAAATGAAGTTTTGAACACACTCTAAGCAGTTCAGCTTTAGGTATAACAGTAAAGAGTAGAATATTGCTACTACATACATGAAGATATGGACTTCCCAAGTGGTGGAGTGGTAAAGAATCTGCCTGCCAATGCAGAAGATGCTGGTTCGATCCCTGGATTGGGAAGATCCCCTGGAAAAGGAAATGGCAACCACTCCAGTATTCTTGCCTGGGAAATCGCATGGACAGAGGAGCCTGGTGGGTTAGAGCTCACGGGGTCACAAAGAGTCAGACATCACTTAGTGACTGAACAACAGGAAATATGAAGATATAATTACAAGAATGTTCAAGTGAAGTATTACTCAGAATAGCTCTACTCTGGAAACAAACCAAGCATTCATCAACAATAGAACGATAAGAATTACGGTGTTGGAAGTGTTAGCCACTCAGCCGCTCTTTGCGACCCCATGGACTAAACCACCAGGCTCCTCTGTTCATTAAATTCTCCAGGGAAGGATACTGGAGTGGGTAGTCATTTCCTTCTCCACGGGATCTTCCCGACCCAGGGATTGAACCCAAGCATACAAACAAAAATATCATATTTATGAATGCATATATATCATAATTTCAATTATATGATGTCAAAAAGAAGTCAAAACAAAAGCATGCTGCATAGGGACCATACTAAGAATGCCACAGAAATTATTGAAAGCAGACTCTGGAAAGTGATTATACATGGAGGGGAAAGAGATGTGATTGAGAAGAAACTTGAGAAATTTGCAAATGCAGGCAATATTCTATTTTCATATACATCTTGGAGGTTATTTCTTTTTTATTCACTTTATATTTTTTGTCCATACCAGTTTTGCTTCATATATGTTTTGTATTTGCTTTGCTTTGTATATTGTTTTCTTTGTGAAGAGTTTATAAGTTTTTAAGTAGAGAAAATTATTCTCAATTGGATAATTGGGAATTTGCTAATTTACTTGTTGGGGAGGTATATTGGTTTCCTGGGGCTGCTTTTAGAAAGTGCTGAACACTGTGGGGGTTAAAACAAGAGAAAATTGCTCACTCACAATTCTGGAGGTTAGAAATCCAAAATCGAGGTGTGGGCAGGCCCATGCTCTTCCTGAAGGCTCTAGGGGAGACATTTTTCTTGGCTTTTCCTGGCTTCTACAGGTTGCCAACAATCCTTGGCATTCATGGCTTGCAGCTGCATCGCTGCCTGTGTCTTCACGTGGTTGTCTTCCTTCTGCGTCTGTTTCTTGGTCCAAAGTCTTGTCTTCTTATGAGAACAGCAGTTGTATTAGATTTAGGGTCTCTTCTAATCCAACAGGATCTCATTTTTTTCTTAAGATTTTTTTTTTTTGACGTGGACCATTATTTTAAGTCTTTATTGAATTTGTTACAATATTTCTTCTGTTGTTTATGTTCTGGTGTTTTGGCTGTGAGGCTGTGGGATCTTAGTGCCCCAGCCAGGGATGGAACCCTCAGCCCCAGCACTGGAAGGTGAAGTCTCAGTGACTGGACCACCAGGGAAGTCCCCAGTATGGCCTCAGCTTAATTTATTACATCTGCAAAGACACTATTTCCAAATAAGGTCACATTCTGAGGTTCTGGGTCACATGAATTTTGGAGGGATACTATTCAATCCAGTATATGGGTGCATAGTTTAATAAGTTCATGAGGTTTTATAAATTATGTTTTATAAGCAGCAATATTAAGTTTTAATTAACAACTCATCTCTAAATCATGAGCCATAGAACCTGGCCCAAGGTTTGAAATCTTTCCAAATCAAAGTAAAACACACATATGTAAACTAGGGAAAGCAAACTTGATCTGGGTATCTTGAGGAAGTAGTTATATGGAAATTGTATCATATTCTCTATGGAAAAAAGACCAAAAGTGATAGATAGCAAATTTTTTATTGAGGATTAAAATCAAAGTTGTGTTCTTCATTGCCTGAATCTAGCTCAGAGGAGTTTTAGTTCTGCTAATCACTGAATCTATCAGAAGGAACACTCTAATTCTTAATAAATCCATTGCTCAAAATTAGATAAACATATTTCATACTGAAAAATCCCAGAGATATTTAATGTGTAGTTAATAACAATCTGAATATTTGAATATTCTTCTTTTTTTGGTTACAGCTATCTTTTTGTCCTTTATAGTAGAGTAAGCATTGGACTTCAACATAATTTATGTTTTCTTTATGTCCATTAAATAATAATCATGACTAACATTCACATTTTGGGGTAATATATGACCTCTTTGAATCTAAATATATAACAGAATTGTTTTCTCTAAAATAGGTTAAATAACATTTTCTTTGCAATCCTTTAAATTTCTGTGTCCACAGTCTGTCAGCTTTCCTTTAGTATCTGGAATGTTGTTTCTCAATACTTTTAAAATATTGAAATATGAGATTTGAATTGGAAAATGTGAGTAATTATCTCCAAAACCAAATTGGGCTTATGCTGTATCTCCTTAATAGCTCAGCCCACAAAGAAAAACAAAGTGCTTTGGGAGCAGAGTGGGAAAGAGAGGAACGATAAATCTGGCTTCATTTCAAAGTTTAAAAGAAAAAATAAAATGGCTCCTGGCAGACTCAAAGGCCTGAATTATATTCAAAATATCATTGAACGTTAAAACTGGAAATTATCTTACAAATCATTAGCCAATTCAATCCTTTCATTTAATAGATGAGGAACCAGAAACCCAGAGAGAATTAATACCATGCTTAAGTCTTCCCAGCTAGCCAGGCATAGTTCTTCTGCTTTGTTCTATCTGTAGGACCCAAACGAATAGATTTGTAAGCACCCTGCTTTCCTAAACACCTGGATCCATTAATGTCCTGGTTTAAAGTTCAAGAAGACCTGCAGTATTAATATCTAGTGTGACACTGCTGGAAGCCTTAGGGATTGTTCAGATGTGGGGAAGTGAGTGGTCCCAAGTGAGAAATTAGGTTTATATAGATGTTTATCTTTCACCCTTTACAGTACCATCCTGTGTTTATTTAGATTATTTTAAATAGCATGCTAATGAGAGACTATAGCTTATGATTTTTAATTGTTTTGGAGGCCCATGAATAATTGTGGATGAATGTGGCTAATTGTCCTTAGAGTGAAAGTGAAATATTAAAAATTTACTTTAATCAACTTCATTTCTTTGGAGCACTTCTCAGCACAGGTGTCTGCATCAAGCTTCATTCACAGGCATATATCTCCACATTTTTTCTTTGCGCCTTCAGGTCACCCAGGACTTTTTTTTTTGCCTGCACCATGTAGCTTGCCGGATCTCAGTTCCCCAACCATGGACTAAACCTGTGCTGCAGCAGAGACAGTGACGAATCCTAAAGTAGATCACCAGGGAACTCCCCAACACAGGACTTTTGATCTCATTTCTTCCTTACTGGCATTTATATACATATTTTAACCTGCATCTAAATTTTGGAGGCATCTTGAATTTATTCCATCTATCTGGGTATATTTGTCTTCGGTATGGATTGAGGAAAAGAGGCAATCATAGATAATAGAAAATTTTAAACTAAAACCTACTTAAAACACGGTCCCTGATTTAATATTCTGCACAATTAGTGATCAAAAATGGAAAATTAGTTTGATACATGGATTTTTGTCTTACATTTGTGCCAATTCTATTCCTTGAACATATTTCCATCCAGGTACATGATTGTCATCCTTTTTTTTTTTTTTTAAGAGTGTGTTGGTGGGTAAACAACATTCCCTGATCCAATCCAGGTCAATTCTTGAGTTTCTACCAGCTGTAGGACTCAACAGTCCACTGAGGACACTTTCAAAGCCCCAAGTGTCCTCCTCTTAAAGGCTCAGATCTCTCGTGTCTAACCTTTGAAGAGGCGTGGAGTCCAGTGCAGTTTGGTCCTATGCCCACGACAACTAGGGGATATTATTTGCTGAGTAGTAGTTCTCAATGAACCTCGATTAGAAGCTTTAGACGAACTCTGTATTCTAGACAACACTGTAGTTTCTGTGAAAAACACTGCTACATTCCCAGTACTTTTCCACAGGCATTAATTTTTCAGTTTGGTGTCCCAAAGAAAAATGAACTTCATGCTAAACTGGCAAGTGCCCTCAAGGTCAGTGCATATATTACAACAAACCACGCTTAGTACCAGATCATGACAGTGTTTGTTGAACATCCGTCTCCTGATGGGCTTTTGGGGGCAGGAATTCTGGCTACAGTGAGGAAACACCAATGTTTAGCTTCTGTCCCTTCCAGCTGGGGGGTTGATCAACTGAGAAAAATCACCATGTGATATTTAGTTTATAGGAATCAATACCCTAGTTGGCTTGAGCATGAGATATGACAGTTTTATTAATCAGCTTTTTAAGTCCCACACAGAAGCAATTCCAAAGTTATAAAAGGCCCAGTTCCAGCATCAAGCACATCATGAACTGGGATCTCTGCTTCCCTTCTTCCTTTCTCATTGAATGCTGGGATTCATTCCAGACTACCATGCTTTTGGACCATTCTGTGGACATTCTTTCAGAGGCCTTGAGGGAAGCAGGCACCTTCCCTTCATTTTTATTTTCACAATTGTGAATCTCTGAAGAAAAGCATTGGGTTGCCTACTGCACTCACAGCTCCCATATGCAAATTTTCCCATGCCCTCCCCAAAGCACTTCATACAGTAGCTATGCTGAACTTCCCAACTGACCACGGTACATATTTTATCTGCTAAATGATAATGTTACTCAAGAGTAGCACAGGAGATCTCCTTTATCTTCACAGACAGCAACTAAGAGCTTTAGACTGGAGACAAATAATAGATTTTCTCATTGCACACCTTAATAGTCTTGTTTTATTTATACTTATACATGTGAGAGCAAGAAACACAACTTGAATTTAATAAACAGTGATAATGTTTGAACAAGATCAGTCAGTTCAGTCGCTCAGTCATGTCCAACTCTTTGTGACCCCATGGACTGCATTGTGCCAGGCTTCCCTGTCCATCACCAACTCCCAGAGTTGCTCAAACTTATCTCCATAGAGTCGGCGATGAGACATTACTTTGCACAGTCGGTGATGCCATCCAACCATTTTGTCCTCTGTCATCCCCTTCTCCTCCTGCCTTCAATCTTTCCCAGCATCAGGGTCTTTTCCAATGAGTAAGTTCTTCACATCAGGTGGCCAAAGTATTGGAGCTTCAGCTTCAGCATCATTCCTTCTAATGAATATTCAGAATATTCAGAACTGATTTCCTTTAGGATTGACTGTTTTCACTCCTTGCAGTCCAAGGGAGTTGCAAGAGTCTTCTCCAACACCACAGTTCAAAAACATAAATTCTTTGGCACTCAGCTTTCTTTATGGTCCAACTCTAACATTCATTCATGACTACCGGAAAAACCATAGATTTGACTAGATGGACGTTTGTTGGCAAATGTCTCTGCTTTTTAACATGCTGTCTACGTTGATCATAGCTTTTCTTCCAAGGAGCAAGCACTTTTTAATTTCATGGCTGCAGTCACCATCTGCAGTGATTTTTGGAGCCTAAGAAAATAAAGTCTGTCACAGCTTCCATTGTTTCCTCATCTATTTGCCATGAAGTGATGGGACCAGATGCCTTGATCTTAGCTTTTTTAATGTTGAGTTTTAAGTCAGCTTTTTCACTCCCCTCTTTCACTTTCATCAACAGGCTCTTTAATCTTCACTTTCGGCCATAAGAGTAGTATCATCTGCATATCTGAGGTTATTGATATTTCTCCCTGCAATTTTGATTCCAGCTTGTGCTTCATCCAGCCTGCCATTTCACATGATGTACTCTGCATATAAGTTGAATAAACACGGTGACAATATACAGCCTTGACATACTCTTTTTCCAATTTGGAACCAGTCCACTGTTCCATGTCCAGTTCTAACTGCTGCTTCTTGACCTGCATACAGATTTCTCAGGAGGCAAGTAAGGTGGTCTGGTATTCCCTTCTTAATCAGGAGGCAAGTAAGGTGGTCTGGTATTCCTATTTCTTTAAGAATTTTCCACAGTTTGTTCTGATCCACATGGTCAAAGGCTTTGGTGTAGTCAATGAAGCAGAAGTAGATGTGTTTCTGGAATTCTCTTGCTTTTTCTATAATCCAACAGATGTTGGCAACTTGATCTCTGGTTCTTCTGCCTTTTCTAAATCCAGCTTGAACATCTGGAAGTTCTTGGTAGTATGTCTAAGAGATGTGAAAGGTTATCCCTGATTCTTTGATCAGAGAAAGCACTGTCATGGAATACATTCACTTTTTTTGAGAGTAGATTTTTATTCTTCAGACTAGTGTTCAGTACGGAAAAGAAATTGGGCAGTAGTACAGAGACTTCCCTCACTCTCTGCCACACACATTTTTAGTATTACTAACATCTGCCACTAGTGTAACACATTTGTTACAATTGATGAGCCAATATTGATAGTTTATTATTAACTATAGTCCATGGTTGACATTGGAGAACCAGTGACTCAGTGGTAAAGGATCTGCCTGTAATGCAGGTGATGCAGGAGAGGCGGGTTCAATCCCCAGGTTGAGAAGATCCCCTAGAGGAGGTCATGGCAACCCACTCCAGTATTCTTGCTGGGAAATCCCATGGATGGAGGAGCCTGGTGGGCTACAGTCCATAGAGTCACAAAAAGTCGGACACAACTGAGCGACTGAGCAGGAGAACATAGTTGACATTAGGGTTCACTCTTTGTGCTGTGCAGTCTATGGGTTTTGTCAAACGTACAATGACATGTATCCATTATTACAATATCGTACAGAATAGTTTCATTGCCTTAAAAATCTTGTGCTCCTCCTACTCATCTCTTCCTTCCTTCCCCAAAATTCCCAAGCCTTTTTACTGACCTTTTTACTGAATCCATAGTTGTTGCCTATTTGAGAATGTCCTATAGTTAGAATCATATTCTACATCGACTTTACAGATTGACTCTTTTCATTTCAAATATGTATTTAAGGCTATTCATGTATTTTCATGACTTGATAGGTCATTTCTTTTTATAGCTGAATACTGTTCCATTGTATGTGTTTGACACAGTTTATCCATTCACCTACCAAAGGACATGTTGGTTGCCTTCACTTTAGGGCAATTATGAATAAAGCTGTTATAAACATTCATGTGCAGGTTTCTGTGTAGACATAAGTTTTTAACTCATTTGGATAACTACCTGGTAGTGTGATTGCTGGAGAGTGTGCTAGGAATATGCTTAGCTTTGTAAGAAAGTGCAGACTGTCTTCCTAGGTGGTTGTGTCTGCCTTGTATTCCTACCAGCAATGAATGACTGTTTCTGTTTCAAGGCTACATCTTACATTTGGAATTCTAATTTAGTAAACCAACATTTAATAAATAAAGAGCCAACTGTCTACATAGCTGCAGATGAAAAATATTTAGAGGATGGATGTCCTAAGTTAGAATCAACTTAGCTGTCACAATTCACCTTGTCTTTCATTTTGGGGAGTAAATTTGATCTTTCTGCTTCAGTAATTATGATACTTTCTCTAACTTGTCTTCAAAAATCCACATTGAAATGCTGACCTCCCCAAGAGCAATGCACTTTTTTTTTTTTAAACATTTGGTCCTTGTTGATATCTTTTCCTTCTCATGTCCCATTGTAAATTTGGCTAAAACTCACTTAACTACATCTGTAAAGTAGCTTCCAAGTTATTTTTATCATGAAACAGTTGATTTTTAAAGAAAGCTTGAAATAAGTATTTTATTACTTGAAATTATTCAATTTTAATCTACTGCACACCATGTTTTATAGTTTTACTCTATTACCTGTCCATCCAAATATATAGATACTTTTTTTCAATAAGCTATGGAATTTTCTAACTTACAACGTGTCAAGAATATAATTTGCCATCATGAGCTCTATAAGTTGGGCTTTTTAATAAATTGTTGTTTTCCCAATAGGATAGTATTTAAGTATGCACCTTCAACTTTTAATTATGTTAAATGTGGAGCAATTATTTTCTTGGAACTATTTTCAAAAATACCCTTCACATTAAAAGAAAAGACACAGATAATATAGGAATTAGAATGTCCATAGATCTTTAGTTTTCCTGTATTAAAATTTTATCTCTCTTTCACTTGCTATTTATTATTTATTTTGGTATATCTCTGAAATATTACAGCATGGCTGTTCAGAGATATCATGTTTCAATATTAGATGCAAAGACCAGCTCCATTTTCTAAACCATTTTTAAACAAAAACCTTAATTACTCTCTTATTGTTTTCATGAACAAACTAATCTCTTGCAGGAGGAGACACTAGACTAATGTTTTGCCATTTTAAATTTATATATACTTTCTTCTTCCCTGGAAGGAAATCAAATCATTAATTTGACTGTCATGCTGGTAGGCGTCCAGTATTTTATTGATACAGTTCCTTTTCAGCAAGAAGAAGGTGTGATGTGTGCTGAGCCCACATTACCTGTGGTTTCCCTCCCTTGGGTTTTCCTGCCTCCAGAATGGGTGTGCCCTGCTGCTATAAGGTGATAAGAGTGAGCCCTCTCTTCCTTGAAACTCAGAAGAGCATGAATCCAAATCAAGGATGGGGTCTCAGGAAGGGTATCTTGGCATTGATTGAAGCTGCACCCCTAAGTCATCAGTCTCTCAGGAAAGCTGAGGTCTCCATATGATGCCTCTTTCCAATTTGCTTTTACTAATTTTCAATTCAAGGAAAGATGGGTTGTGATTGAACCTCAGAAGCTTCCATCCCAATTTGGAATAACTGGCAGGAACTACCCATTAGTCAACACATCATTGAGACAGCAAATACTTATTAGGAAGGGCTTCCTCTACTTATTAATCCCTTCATACATGCTAGGAACTGTATGTGAAGTGAAAGAGTTAGTCGATCAGTCATGCCCAACTCTTTGTGATCCCACGGACTGTAGCCTGCCAGACTCCTCTGTCCAGGGAATTCTCCAGCAAGAATACTGGAGTGGGTAGTTATTCCCTTCTCCCAAGGGATCTTCCCAACCCAGGGATCGACTCCAGGTCTCCTGCAGTGCAGGTGGATTCTTTACCTTCTGAGCCACCAGGGAAGCCCAGGAACTGTATATCAGCATTCAATTTGATGTAATTTCTTTTAATCTGGGTGAGGGATGGATTCACAGACAAGAGTTCTAACTTTAGCACTAGGATTATTGAAGTATTCTTTCTCATAAATAAGTGGTTAAAAGAGGCTTCCAAAAAATCAAGGAAGCCAAAGATTTTTGTTGTTGTTGTTAATCATGGGCAACACATCATTTTCAATAACTATGATCGATCTTTTTCAAAAGTTTAATATATTGGTGACAGTAATCCTTGGATTTGGGGGTGGAAAACTCAAGACAGGAGAATCCTGACTATCCGATACTATGACTTCTATTCACATAAAGTGATCTCTGTTCTCACGGAAGTGTAACCATAGAACAAACTGTTGCCTTATGTGCTTAGTGCAATCTATCTTGCAGATTGAAAGAAGTATGTTTCAGCAAAACTAGAAATTAATTAGAGATAACGAATCTGCCTGCAATGCAGGAGATGAAGGTTTGATCCCTGACTTGGGAAGATCCCCTGGAGAAGGAAATGGCAACTCACTCCAGTATCCTTGCCTGGGAAATCCCACGGACAGAGGAGTCTGGCAGCCTACAGTTATGGGATAGCAAGAGTCAGACATGACTTGGGGACTAAACCATTACCACTCCCATACTATCTATCTATCCAACTATCCATCTAATATGCAAATTTGTCACATTAGAGGAAGACCACTACTGAGCTGCTGCTTCACATTTCTTGCATGTATTTTAATAGTGTGCCATGATCATTTAAAATAATTTCCAAGTTCAGAATCTATCTACTCAAAGCTACAAATACATCCACCACCTTGTACCCAAACTCATCTTATGAGGCCAAAAATGGTGTCACCTGGTGCTTCAACATGCTTTCCTATTGTCCATATCTTTTGTCTCAAAATCCATAGACGTTTTCAGCAGTTGCCTTTAAATAGAAACCCTCCTTTTCCCCAGAAGAAATGAAAAACATATAAAGTGTGATTTTGTTTTAGTCCATTCTGGATTAGTTCAGTTGGTAAAGAATCTGCCTGCAATGCAGGAGACCCCAGTTCGATTCCTGGGTCAGGAAGATCTGCTGGCAAACAGATAGGCCACCCACTTTAATATTCTTGGGCTTTCCTGTGGCACAGCTGGTAAAGGATCCTCCCACAATGTGGGAGACCTGGGTTCGATCCCTGGGTTGGGAAGATCCCCTGGAGAAGGGTAATGCTACCCACTCCAGTATTCTGGCCTAGAGAATTCCATGGAGCAAATAGTCCATGGGGTTGCAAAGAGTCAGACATGACTGAGTGACTTTCACTTTCCTCCATTCTGGATTTTGTGCCATCTTTAATAAAAGGACTATTTTTATTTTAAAAGTGTACTTCCACTACTTTGACTGTTCTTTAGTGGAAACTGGAGTGGTCTGTCCATATCCCTTCTTCATGATCAACGCAGTCATTCTCAGATGTTGCTAGGTGTATAACTTTTGATGGCTCATATCTCTGTTTCTCACTGGGCATTACCTTTTGCCTGAGGAAATTGCCTTGCTTAAGTTTCATCCCTACAAGTAGCTATTTGTACTTATCAATTTCTCCTTGTGTCCAATCTCAATTTCTTCCCTTTCTTAAATGGTGTATCTACCAAGAGCACTCTAGCATAACTCTTGCATGACATTATTCACCTTACTCTCTGTTTCCGGGGAACTTGAACTAAAATAGTTGCTATGAAGAGGGGACACAGAGAGTGGAATCTTCCAGCTGCTTTATTCACCCCTCAGTTGGCACTGAGGGCTCTGTTGCTGATAGTAAGTGGTGTATGGATAGCACCTGGCATACTAAAGCAGTACAATTATTGAACTATATTTTGATGGTAAATTTAGATGGTACGCAAATGGAAAGAAGCTCATTTGTTGATACAATATCTCTGGTATTTGAGAAATATGAGAGAAACTGTACTTATAAACAGTGGCATTTGGTGACTCTTGCTGAGTACCACTGAATCATTAAAGAGAGAAAATGACAGGGTGTGGGTGATAAATTCCCATTTGAAGAGAAACTGAAAGCAGAAAGTCTTTCTGGAAATATTTAAGGAAACCTTAATTTCTTGCAGCTGAAGGACAAACACAATCAAAGATTTGGCTCAGAAGTTAATCATAAAATAGCAGAGCTTCACAGAAGGTCAAGCTATCAGCCCCACGTTTCTCTTACCCCAAAGTCTGAGACTTAACAGGAAGTGAATGTGTCCATGAAGCTTGAGATGGAGATATTTGGGTAGGTGAACTTGAGATTCTTGATCCAATAAGTTTCCACTGAATCCGCTAGGCCTACAGAAGTGAAACACACACACATTGATTAGATAGTACCTCTCCTCCGGCGTGACTGGGTCGGGGATGAGGCAAGGGGAGCACACAGAGAACAACATTTGAAGGGGCTCTCACTCTCAAGGTTGTGAAAATTCAGGGTCTTCTAGGGCCCCAAGCTCTTCTAGGCACCTCATTTGTCTCCCCCTAATCTTGGCCCTTCCTTCATGTTTGAAGTTTATGAAAAATACTTAAATCAGGCAAGTATCTTTCATGACAAAGTTCACACCTCTCAAGATGTACCCTACCTCTCTTCCGTCAACCAGACCATTAACAGAAACTGGATCTCAAGACAATATGAATGATAAGATGCCGAGTTTCCTAAGGGAAGAAAAATATAATCCATGGAAGGAGCTGCAGAATTTCTAATATGTGTAGCAAGATCTAGGACAGTGGACATGGGAAGAAATCCTGAGGTGTTTTCAAAGGGATGCAGAATATTAAGTTAGATAAGAGAAAGTTTATAGACATTGGGGTAACCTTGCAATACAAGATTTAACACCATGGCAAGGACCTCAATGATGCTATATTGGGAAGCAGAGCTGTTGAATAATATCCTTCAAACTGATAAAGAACTTTGAGACCAATAAATAAAGTGGGCAACTCAATCAAGTGCCATTGTGAAGCTTATTGTGAGTAACTTACATACAGGAAGAAAGGGTCAGGCAGATGGATGATCCAGAGGCATTCACAGCTGCACTCACAACACTGAAAGGGGTACGGGGGGCGGAATTTAAGAGGCCAAAGTTAAAAATAGAATCTGACTACTAAGTGAGTTGCATGTCTGCACAGACTGGAACTGGGACTATTTCCTCTCCTAGCAGTTTCATGACCATTAACCATCTGTATCAGGAAAAGGCATTCTTATAGGTTTCTTATCTGATGAAGGCAAGTGTTGAACTTGATAGGGAGCTTATCTGACTTGGGTACCTTCTTTGTGAGTAGGCTGAAGCTTGAACATGAAGAGAGAGGGAGTATGACTATGGGTCTTAGAGGAGCTGACAAAATGGAGTTGGTGTGGTTCAACCCCACATTGCTGTGCTACTCGGATGGCTCTTTGAAATTTAGCAAAAGCAATTGCTCACACTAAGTATAAGTGCCATATCATAGAGAAATGGGTCAAAATGGGCATGCCAGAATGTATATCCTATGCAGAGATGGAAGATTCACCAGTTGACCTTGTTCCCAGAGCAGATTCAGAAGACACTCCTTTTACAGGTAACACATACAGTCAAGCCAAAAATCAGCATTTCATACATGATTCTAAAGAAGTTTTCAGACTCAGAACTCACCCACTTATTGAAGGAGAGGCTGCAAGTCTATGAGAAAGGATCTTGCAATGTGATATCAAATGCTCTATGGAGTGATCTTCCCCAGTCAGGCCTTCAAGGATTCTATTGCCTTTTAGTCATGTAATTATGCATTGGAGAAAAAAACTCCTCAAGGAAAAAACTACTAAACACTGGTTCTGAATTGGCATGGACTACAGACTATGTTGGGCTTCCCAGGTGGCACTAGTGGTAAGAACGCGCCTGCCGATGCAGGAGATGTGTCATAAGAGATGTGGGTTTGATCCCTGGGTCAGGAAGATCCCCTGGAGGAGGGCACAGCAACCCACTTCAGTATTCTGAAGAATACTGAAGAATCCCATGGACAGAGGAGCCTGGCAGGCTGCAGTCCATAGGATCACAAAGAATCAGACACAAGTGAAGAAACTCAGCACACACACACACACACACACACACACGGACTATGTTACTCTCCTGCCCTCTGTCATAATGTAGTTCAAAGGGACCTGAACCATCTGGTTATTCTGAAGAATAACACATTGATCCACTCTATTGCTGTCATCATGTGAATTGCACCAAATGAGCAAGATGTGACCAATGTACAGGAATCTTCAGTGAAGACATTTGAGAAGGTGAGAAGTAAATCACACCAAGATTTATAGCCTACCATATAAGTAGCCTGGGGTCCAGTGGGCTGAGGTATGATAGGATATCCTCTCCTAATAAAGGACATGCCATTGCATTACAACCCTCTTACCACCAACAAAGAAGACTGATACTTGGTAAGCAGGTCTCCAGAAGGCATCATACTCTGCACTCCTCCAGCCCAGTCACCGAGCGAATAAAGGTCTGCCAGCTATGAATTGCATCCATATAGGGAAATAATTCTGCAGCATTTCCAGGCTATGAGAACAGTAAGAAGGCTGCTTGAATCATGAAATCAGGGGGACATTCTAGTATTAGAGATAACCATGGTGGACAAAGATGCTTGTATGAATTTTAAGCCAGCCCCACCCAAAAGAGGATCACAACATAGAATGCCTAGGATTCTCAAACAAATCATATCATCAGTCACATATAAACACGCTATTTGAAAAGTAGCTCTTGGTGTCTTAGTGGGTAGGGTAGTGATAGCTTATTCAACTATGTGATAGCAAGTGATTGTGTGGCCAAAGATAGATTCTGTCAGACCCACTAAGTTCTAAACATGGGTAGCCCTACCAAAAGATCACTGCAAATAAAAGCACCACGTTTGGGGCTGAACATAAGCAGGACCAGAGGTATGAGTTAACTATCATATAGATGGCCCAGAACTTTATCTGATCATCCATCAATGTGCTAAAGGTAACCCCAAGGAGATTAGATTGGAGAGACAGCTCACTAGGGACTCATTAGTGAGTGCGGATAAAGGAGCATGAGTTCAGTTAAGAATGCTTCAAGTTACAAACACTTTGAATACACTGGAATGAACGTTAAAGAATGAGAATTATGAAAGAAACAGACAATAGAAAACTTGTTGCAGGGGCTGCAGTGAGGGGAGATGGCAGTGGTGGAGAAGAAGAGGTTGGTGAAAGAAAGCAAACTTTCAGTTATAAGACAGGTAAGATCTGAGGATCTAATGTATAATATGGTGATTATGGCTGATAACATTGTATTATATAATTGAAATTTGCTAAGAGAGTAGAATTTAAATATTCTTACCCCCAAAAAACAATGTGTAAGGTTAGGGATATGTTAATTTAACTTCATGGGGGGAATCCTTTCACAGTGTGCTCATAAATCATTATGGCATACATTTAAAATATATAACAACTCACAATTTTGTCAATTATACCTCAGGAAAGATGGGGAGAAAGTGAATCAGAGTTATAAATAGAAGCCCATATTGAATATGTAAATTTGGAAATCCTTTTGTGTAGAATGATTGAATCTATAGGAGTAAATGAATGAGAATAACAAGACTTTGATTCCAGTCTTGAGGGACTCCAAAGTTGAATGTCTTAGAGGAAGATTAACTTGCAAAAGAGACTCAGAAATAGCAACCAGACATCTAAGTGAAAAAGCTGGAGACTGGGGTCATGGAGCTAAGGGAAAAAAGAGTTTTATAAAGAAGAAACTAATTAAAGAGTGTCATATGTTGCTAAGACATCGAGTAAAAGAAGAATGAAAAATGTTCACAGAATGTAGTGAATTTAATAGTGACAATGTCAACTATTTGAACAACAAAATTGCACAGATAACAAATGAAATTGTATTGATGTCTGTCTGTGACATGATATGGAGGCAACGAGCATAGTTAACTCCCTTAAAATACTTGGCTATAAAGGAGAGGAAAGGAATGAACCTGCACCTGGGAGGATTATTAGATAAAAAATACACTGTTCACTTTTTTTTTTTGTTTTGCTCATTTTGTTAGGTTTTTGGAGTGAACTTTCTAAGGATGGCAATACTCCAGTACAAGGTGATTTCCAGCTTCAGTTTAGGGAGCAGAAAGATGAAGAAAACAATACTGCCACCCTGACAACAACACAACAAGCTCAATATGGACAATCGGTAGATTCACAAAGACAACTTTTTCTTGAACCTCTCAGAGAGTTGAGGATGCTGAGCCACCAATTAGCTCAAAATCTAAAGGAAGACAGTCACCTCCAAGAAGAGATTAGATATGAGCATTTGCTTACTTGGGGAAGATGCTACCAGACACCGATAAGAAAAATTCAACAATAATTTTTAATTAATTTCAAAGAGTTGAGTGTGATATAGTAAGAAAATGGGCTTCCCTGGTACCTCAGATGGTAAAGAATCTGCCTGCAATGCAGGAGACCCAGATCTGATCCGTGGGTCAGAAAGATCCCCCAGAGAAAGGAATGACTACCCACTCCAGCATTCTTGCTTTGGAGAATTCCATGAACAGAGGAGTTTGGTGGGCTATAGTCCATGGGGTTGCAAAGAGTCAGATACAACTGAATGACTAACAGTAGTAAGAAAATACAGAACCGCGTGTGGTCCAGAGAAACAAAATGAATTAATTACTAATTGTAGGTTCTTCTTAATAAGATTGGGGACAGGATGAGGGTCCTCTAAAAGAATCCCTTTCCTATCAGTAAAGGATGAGGGAGGAGAATAATTGTAACTGTGGGAAAGGCATGGATCATTGTTTGGATCCTTCTCCCTCTTTTACAGAATAGAGTTCTAAAACATTTGGGGAAGAAAAATAGAACTTGATGCTTTTAGAGCACAGGTGAATATCAATTGCATCTTGGGAAATTAAATAAAAAATAAAGCCCATTCAGTGGGAAGGAGCAGGCAAAGGGATTGGCTCAGAGGAACACCAAGGGCTGGGTCTGATAATTGGGAAGGTCTGCACACTCAAAAACAAAACAAAACAAAACAAAACAAAACCAACATGACAGCTGTGAGTTAAGCTTTATTGGGGGCAAAAAGAGGGTTGCAGCCTGGGAGACAGCACCTCAGGTAGCTCTGAGAAACTGCTCCAAAGAGGCAGGGGGAAACGGTCAGTGTATATGTGATTTTGGTGAAGGGAGTATACATGCAATCAAGCCTATATTTTTCCAGAAGGTTTCTACTAGTCTCCTGAAGCTTTGCTAGTCATGAGGAACAGTCATCACCATGAAGGATTTTAGTGCTTTTCTACATATGAGAAGAGACAAGAATTGGGCTCATAAAATTGGCTCCTGAAAATATCTAACTATCTGAGGACCTGTCCTGCCAGCTTTTCCCTGAGCACAGAGTGCCTCATTTCTACTCTCCACCCTGAACTCCTTTCAAGGGGTGTTGAAGGTCAGCAGCTGCAGCCACATATGATTTAACCCTCATAGAGGTAGATGGGTAGATGGCAAGTTGCCCATAACAAGGGCCAATTTGTAGGTGACAGTCTCATCCTATGACCCAGGGACTCAGTGTCTGCCTAAGACAGAAGAGTAAGAAAAATGACAGGAGGGACTTTTCCTTCTCCTTCAAAACCATCTCCAGAGTAACAAACATCAATATCAACTAGAGAGTAGTCCTAACATTGCTTGCAGAAGGGAAAGTGCATGGAGAGAGACTCCAAGGGTTAGGGTGCAGAGAAGACCTAAACCAAGTGTGGAATTGACCTTTTAAGGGAGGAATCCTCCTGAAAATCAGTCTCACCTCTAAAGATAAGGTAATGTCAGAGGAATTTGAGACATTTGGTTCTAGAGGGTATCACAGCAAGAAGAAATCAGGAACCCACCTTAACTTCTGACTTCGCTGACTCAATCTTGCACATTAAAATTGCAGCAGAAGCGAAGTGTAGGGATACGCATTGTAGTCATAACAATTAATTTGCTACTGCTCAAGACAATATACCTACTTTCCACCAGAAACTTATGAGATAGAAAAGATTAAGCAAAAGCAGCACATTTCAAGAAACCAGCAAAAAATAGGAACAGATATAATATTAGATATGAATCTTAAAATAATTCTCTTGAGCAAAAGAGAAGAAAGTCTCTTGAGCAAGAGACTTTTCATATGCATGGTCCACTGGTTAATTTCAGCAGATACACAGAAACTGTAAGAAAAAATCAAAGGTAAAAACACATTTGCTGCTGCTAAGTCTCTTCAGTCGTGTCCGACTCTGTGCGACCCCATAGACGGCAGCCCACCAGACTCCCCCGTCCCTGGGATTCTCCAGGCAAGAACAGTGGAGTGGGTTGCCATTTCCTTCTCCAATGCGTGAAAGTGAAAAGTGAAAGTGAAAGTGAAGCTGCTCAGTCGTGTCCGACCCTTAGCGACCCCATGGACCCCCTACCAGGCTCCTCCGTCCATGAGATTTTCCAGGCAAGAGTACTGGGTGGGTTGCCATCTACAAAGATGAAAAATAACTTTGACAGACTAATCAGTAGATTTGACACACCAGAGGAAATATCAGTGAACCTGAAAACAGGTCAGCTTGAAATTATACAAACTGAAACACATATAGAACATTGTTAAAAACAAACAAAACAGACCAGAACATTGAGTAAATGTGGTACAAAATTAAATCATCTAAAATATATGCCATTGGAAACTTAGAAAGACAGGAATAACAGCTGAGATTTTTAAAAAGTCTATACAGATAATCCTAAAAATATACCAAAAGATACTAAAACTATAAAGTGACCTTAGCAAGAAGTCCAGTTACAAATTAATATTTAAAGCCAATTATATTTTTATATGCTGCTGGTGGTGGTTTATTTGCTAAGTTGTGTCCGGCTCTTGCTACTCCATGTACTGCAGCCTGCCAGGCTCCTCTGTCCATGGGATTTCTCAGGCAAGAACACCCGAGTGGGTTGCCATTTCCTTTTCCAGGGGATCGATCTTTCAGACCCAGGGATCAAACCCATGTCTCTTGAATTGCAGGTTTATTCTTTACTGACTGAGCCACCAGGGAAGCCCCTAGGAAGCAACTGCATGGAGCCCAGCATGCCCTGTCTGGGCTCGCGGTGGTGGTGTGACCTAGGAAGCTAAGAAGGAGGGGCAGGTGCACTCGGAGCTCTATGGCTCGTCCCACCAGCAGTGAGGCTGGCCCAGTGTTGGAGCTCAGACCAGCGTGCTGCTGGGGCGGCAGGGAGAGCTGAGGCGGGTCCCCTTCTATATGCTAGCAATGAATACTTAGAAATTAAAAAGAGCAATTGCCAAAAATACTAATACATGAAATGGGTATCAATCTTCCAAAGTATATACAAAATCCGTATATGTGATGAAAATAATAAAACAAAGTTGAAATAAATCAAAGAAGATACAATAAATGGAGAGATACCACACTAAGCTGGGAAGGTTTAATAGGGAAGCGCGAAATTGTTAAATGTCAATTTCCCAGAAACTGAACTGATCTATTGGTTCAACCCAACTGCACTTGAAACCACTCAAGGTCACTTTGTGTGTATAGACTGACAGGATGAATTTGCCTGAAGACTCTAACTGTCAATTGAAGAAAAGAGCAGAAAATTTTATTTGAACAAATCTGAGGATTACAACCCAGGAGACAGTCTTTTAGAAAATTTGGGGGACTATCTCCCAGAGATAAGGGGAGGCCAGCACATGCGTCATTTTAACAAAGGGGACACAAAGATTGAGCACATATCCTGGTAATGCTTACTGCCATCTTGGAGGGATTTATCTTATTTAGTGGCTTTGGTGCTTTTCTATCTATAGGAAATGGTAAGAAACTGGGTTCTCAAAATTTTCTCCTGAAAAGATCTAAGTATCTGAAGGTCATTTCTGGCAGTTTTACGAGAGCATCAAGTGCCTCATCCTGATCTTCATGCTGAATTTCTCTCAGGGTGTACTGTAGGTCAGAAACTGCAGTGCCTATTGACTTGATTCTTACACAACTGGATGGCGGGAGACACTTTATTTTACAATCGCCTCCCTTTTGGTTTTAATCTTGACCAAAATTTGGGAGGCATTTTGTGACCCATTTGATCCATGGCCCTAGAAATGCTCATTCCCCAGGTCAGGCAGATTTTGTTGATGGACAATACAGTGCATTATTACTGGACTAGGCCCTGTTAATAGTAGCCACTGGACCACCTGTCTTACTAGTCAGTTATGGTGCAGGAAATGATTCCCTCTTATTGCTTCTTCCCATTTCTAGGGTTACACTGTTAATATTTCAATCATACTTCACGTGGTCAATTGTTTCAAGTTGCTGCGACATAATCATGTTTATTGGAGGCTCAGTCACATATGTAGTAATGCAAGGAACAATAATCTTGTAAAACAGGCAGATTACAAGTAATACAGCTAGTGACATTAATAAGATCATAAATAAATATTTAAGCTAGTCTGCTCCATACCAATCACTGTCTTTAAGGGAAATGATTTATTGGCATTGTACATAAAGTTCACCAAAGATGTCTGCACGTACAAGGTGAGTGGTGGGTCATCATGACCCCTTACAAGATTGAGAAAGGAATGTTATCTTTTAAGGAGTTACATGCTGGTGTCAGAAGAAGAAAAATTGATCTTTCTGGTTGAGCAGGCCATTGAGGGATCTGGTTAATACATAATGCAGATGCACAATGCACCCTACAGGGGAGGGAAGAGGCCCAAAGGAGCAGAGAAAAAAATTATGCTTCATTTTCTCTTATCTTGCCTTAAATAATGAACTTTATTTTATCAATTCTTAAATGTATAAGGAAAGAAAAAAGGGGAAAATATCTAATTGTTAAGTGAAATCAAAAATAGAAAAGACACAGGGATACTTAAAAGTGTTCATTTCTATTTTTATGGATACATTATGAGGTATGTTTTATGAATAAAGAAAATGAAGTTCAGAGAACTGTATTGCTTGCAGACCGGTAAGCAAAGAATAGGGCTTATAATTAAATCAGAAATTCTCATATCAAAATATTTCATTAAATTACATCAAAGCTAATGTTCAACTCTGTCAAGGTGACTCTCTGAGTTTATAGTATAATTTACAAGACTATATCTGTAACCATGCAAAGAGGCTAAATCAAATGTATGCAAAGTTTAATTTTTTTTTCAAACAACTATTTTGGTTATGTAATTTACGATAATGATTACTCTTTTTTCTGCCTTCATTAACTTATTGTCTTCCCCAAATGACACTTTTTTTTTTTTTTTAGTGAATGCATAGCATAACAGAACATTTCAAATGAAATATTGACTAATAGCGTTTACAGTCTCTGCCCGGGGCAGACTGTCAGGATTCATTCCCTGGAAGGGGTTAGAATCATTACAGTTTATGGTGACAATTTAGGAGTGAAAAGTTCACTGAGATGGGAGAGGAGTCTCCAGAAAGCTTCCAAGGACTAAGATAAACTAATTCATAGTCAGATTATTCTTTCTATAATATAAAAAGTTGGACTGCAAACCAAATAATATCATGGTATGTATCTATAAAATTGTTTTAGGAACACTATATTTTAAAATGGCCTGAGGTTTTAAAAATTACTTGGAATGAAAAAAGGGTTTGAAAGGCTGCTGCTGGAAAAAAAAAATTTTTTTAAGGATTTTTCAGATTGGAATTTGATTGCTTCAGGAGCATGAAATGGCAACCTGCTTCAGTATGCTGACCTGGAGAATCCCATGGGCAGGGTAGTATGGCAGGCTGTCGGCCAGGGGGTCACAGAGAGTCAGACACGACTGAGCGCAGCACAGCACAGCGTAACTGCTTCACAATGTTGCGTTGGTTTCTGACATACAACAGTGTTCATCAGCCATAATTATACACATCGCCTCCCCCGTGAATCTCTCTCCCCTCCTCACCCCTCTAGGTCATCACAGAGCATCGAGCTGAGTTCCCTGTGCAATACAGCAGCCCCCCACTAACTGCCTATTTTACACATGACAGTGTACACATGTCAGTGCTGCTCCCCCAGTTTGCCCCATTCTTTCCTGCCCTCCTCCGTGTCCACAAGTTCTTTCTCTGTTTGCATTTCTATTCCTGCTCTGCAAATGGATGATCCAAACCAATAGTGTGACATGCTGCTTGAGAGAAAGGAAATCTTTAGTTCATAATGTCCTTCCTCTTCTTTCTGAAGGAAGAGAATTTTCAGATTTTAAAAGGAGGTTTATATATTGCTTACTCTCAGCCAAAGCATGGAAGGCTTGAAGAGATTGTTTGAGAACTTAATTTGTTCTACTGTCCAAGATTAACTATACTCTTTGTTACAGAGAGGACTTGAAAATATGTATGCCAACTGCTATCTTTCCTTTAGAAATGTTTCAAATTAGGACATTTGCAAGTGAAAAAATATAGAGAGATTACTTTATGTGATTATCCTCCCTTAGAAATAAGCTCAAGAATAAGCATCATTCCTCTAAGTACTCTCTTGCATTCTCAGTTGCTTCAGTCATGTCTGACTCTGCAACCTGATGGACTGAAACCCACCAGGCTTCTCTGTCCACAGGATTCTCCAGGCAAGAATACGGCAGTGGGTTTCCATGCCCTCCTCCAGGGGATTTTCCTGGCCCAGGGATTGAACTAGCGTCTCCTGTGTGCATCTCCTGTATCGTGGGAACATTCTTTACTGTTGAGCCACTGGGAAACCCCAAGTACTCTCTTAGGAAAGTAATGTTCTTATTTGTGCAGAATATTGCCTGTAACATATGTTAGTGCCCAGTGTTACCAGAGTTGATTTTACTAAAATGAGAGGAGAACTCACTTTTGTGGCAAGAACTTTCAGAGCAACAGATTGGTGAGAAATAGACCTCTACTTCTCTTAATGCAATGCCAAAGCTGAGCCCTTGTTACAGATTGGAGTGGTTGAATGTATGTATTCCTTTTTCAGATGATGATTTAAGACAATTGACTCTGACTTCCCTTATAAAGTAAATGAAACTAAGAGCTAAGAGACGCTCCAATATGTGGTCTAGTATCAGTTCAGTTCAGTTCATTTCAGTCGCTCAGTCGTGTCCGACTGACTCTCTGCGACCCCATGAATCGCAGCATGCCAGACCTCCCTGTCCATCACCAACTCCCGGAGTCCACCCAAACCCATGTCCATTGAGTCGGTGATGCCATCCAATCATCTCATCCTCTGTCGTCCCCTTCTCCTCCTGCCCTCAATCTTTCCCAGCATCAGGGTCTTTTCAAATGAGTCAGCTCTTTGCATCAGGTTGCCAAAGTATTGGAGTTTCAGCTTCAGCCTCAGTCCTTCCAATGAATATTCAGGACTGATTTCCTGAATTTCACGGTTCATGTATTGCTGAAGCCTGGCTTGGAGAATTTAAGCATTACTTTACTAGCATGTGAGATGAATGCGATTGTGTGGTAGTTTGAGCATTCTTTGGCATTGCCTTTCTTTGGGATTGGAATGAAAACTGACCTTTTCCAGTCCTGTGGCCACTGCTGAGTTTTCCAAATTTGTGTCTAGTATCAGACACAAACAATGTAACTGGACATCCAGTGTGAAATGAAAACATCTCCTGCTATATCAGTAAACAAGAAATGTCACAACCATCAGCGATTCTGGCCTGCAAATGATTCACATTTGGAGTCCTCATTCAGAGGACTCTCCAAACTGCAGTCCTGAAAATGCCACTAACCCCCACAATGATTGCTGAGAAGCCCAGGGGGATGGGGGAAGGGAATGCAGGAAGCAGCCTCCTGCCCCACCTGCCACTCCTTACGTTGTAAAAAGGAACAGAAGATAGCTTAGGTGCACATGAAAAGAATGAGTTCAGTGAGCCCAGAGGCTTGCATCTTCTCATACACAGGAAGTTAAATTCCTTAACGTGATATCTGATTTTGATGTTCAGCCTGCCTTCTTCCTTTGTTGCAAACTCAAATATAGTCTGACTCCCCCTCCAGCCTCCTTGGAGCAGTTTTCTCAGAGCTACTGAGATGCTATCTCCCAGGCTCGGAGTCCTAAATATTCCCTTCAAATAAAATAACTCTACTTTCAGATTGTGACTGATTTTTAGTTGACACCAATAACCTGCTTTAAACAACTCAGAAAAAAGTTGATTTCAGGTGGGGCTTTTTCCACCACTGCATTTTCCAGTTCAGTTCAGTTCAGTCACTCAGTCATGTCTGACTCTTTGCGATCCCATGGACTGCAGCACGCCAGGCTTCCCTGTCCATTACCAACTCCTGGAGCCTACTCAAACTCATGTCCATTGAGTCAGTGGTGCCATCCAACCATCTCATCCTCTGTCATCCCCTTCTCCTCCTGCCTTCAATATTTCCCACCATCAAGGTCTTCTCCAACAAGTAAGTTCATCACATCAGGTGGCCAAAGTATTGTAGTTTCAGCTTCAGCATCAGTCCTTCCAATGAATATTCAGAACTGATTTCCCTCAGGATTGACTGGTTTGATATCCTTGCAGTTCAAGGGACTCTCAAGAGCCTTCTCCAACACCACAGTTCAAAATCATCAATACTTCGGTGCTCAGCTTACTTTGTAGTCCAATTCTCACATCCATACGTGACTAATGGAAAAACCATAGCTTTGACTAGACGTACCTTTGCTGGCAGAGACATTACCAACTTGTGACCTGTTGGCAGGTCACAGCTTTTCTTCCAAGGAGCAAGTGTCTTTTAATTTCATGGCTGCAATCACCATCTGCAGTGATTCTGGAGCCCCCCCAAATAAAGTCTGACACTGTTTCCATTGTTTTCCCATCTATTTGCCATGAAGTGATGGGACTGGATGCTATGATATTAGTTTTCTGAATGTTGAGCTTTACGCCAGATTTTTCACTCTCCTCTTTCACTTTCATCAAGAGGCTATTTAGTTCTTCTTTGCTTTCTGCCATAAGGGTGGTGTCATCTGCATATCTGAGGTTATTGATATTTCTCCCAGCAATCTTGATTCCAGCTTGTGTTTTTCACCCCAATATAGAGCTTTGCTTTAAATGTTTAGAGGCTAAGAGTGCTAAATTTGATCTGCCTATGTGGATAAATTAGGGAGGAAATGGGTCTATTGCTGCTACTGGGACTGGGTTCAAAGGTTATGGCAAGAAGAAAGGGCTTCCAAATTTCCTTTTGATTTGGAAAGGAATCCTCACTGGGGCTTGTATTGCCTACTATGTTTTTATATCACCTACAATTCAATTCTGAGTTTATCTCTTTGATTTTTCTGAATCAGAGTCTTCTGGAACAAAAGTAGTTACAATTTTCAAAACAAACTGGAAGATGTATTTCAGTACCATTAGATAGCTACTATTTTCACCCTGAAATAAATTTAATGCAGGCAATCATTGTTTTATTTATTCCAACAGCCATTAGGTAGGCACTTACCTTGTGCCACTCTCCTAAGTATGAGATTGCAGCATTGAATTAAACACACACACACACAAAAAAAACCTCCCAGAGCTTGAATTATAAACATTAGAAAATAAATACTTATATGGGAGTAAAATAAGATAATCATCACTGAGAACTCAAGATTTCCTGTTATGAGACCAACAGACCAGGGAAATGTCAGAGTTTAAAGCAAATGATTTGACAAGACTTATTATATATGCATATATGTATATCTTATATGTAAAGCAGAGCAATAAAGACTAAAATGTGGTATAGCTGGGATAATATTTGATAATTATAATGCAAGAAAGTAACTTCTAAATAACAACAAAAGAGATTTGCAGTGGCATTTTGAAAACTTTGTTTTAATCAATATTTTATAGTAATTTTTATATGTATAAGATTTTATTTCATGTTGGAAAAGTGCAATGCAACAAAAACATAATTGAGATAGATTAAAATTAATGCACTGATCATTTAGGAAAAATAAATCTAAAATATACTCTGCACACATTAGAAGCTTCCCATAAAGGCCTTAATCTCTCCAAGGCCCTCTCTCTTGCCTCCTCCCACATGTCCCACACACTGGCAACTGTTACTTTTTCACTGTTCAATGAGTGATAAGCAAAGCCTGGGCTACCCTGGTGGCTAAGCAGTAAAGAATCTGCCTACAATGCAGGAGATGCTGGAGATGTGGGTTCAATCCCTGGGTTGGGAAGATCTCCCAGAGAAGGGAATGGAAACCCACTCTAATATTTTTGCCTGGGAAATCCCATGGACAGAGGAGGCTGGGGAGCTAGTCCATGGGGTCACTAAGAGTTGGACATGACTTACTGACTCAACAACAACAACAAACAAAACCTAGAGGATTTGAGGAACCACTTCACCTTCTGGAAAATTAAGGCTGAAATTCTAGCCTCTAATACATATCTGAGCTATAGTAGATGCAAGAAATGTTGGTTATTGTTTTAATTATGATTATTGTGATTATTAATTTTAATATTTTCTTCTTCCCTGTGACTTATATTTAGGAAAGTCATTTAATTTGTTATCTCTTGTAGTGTCTGAAAATTTCCAGGCATTCAGCAAAATTTTTCTGCGTGTACAAGTTATTGAGATAATATCCTATTTATAGATGATATGAAGTTTAATGAGGGTAGTTTGGCTAAAAGATGATAGTCAGGAAATATTACCTATTAGAGTAGATCTAATTGATGTTTTCAAATTGCAGTGCTGAAGAAGACTCTTGAAAGTCCCTTAAACTGCAAGGAGATCAAGCCAGTCAATCCTAAAAGAAATCAACCTGAATATTCATTGGAAGGACTCATGCTGAAGCTCTAATACTTCGGCCAGTTGATGTGAAGAGCTGACTCATTGAAAAAGACCTTGATGCTAGGAAAGACTGATTACAAAAGGAGAAGGGGGTGGTAGAGGATGAGATGGTTACATAGCATCACTGACTCAATGGACATGAATTTGAGCAAACTCCAGGAGATAGTGGAGGACAGAGAAGCCTGGCCTGCTACAGTCCATGGGCTCGCGAAGAGTAGGACATGACTTAGCGACTGAACAATAACAACAAAGAATAGATCGAACAGGATAAAGTGTTATAAGAATAAATTTATAAGTATCTTTTAATGTTCAGGAGCAAACATAAGATAGAAAGCATATGAATTGTCTGAACAAATGATACACATCCCTACTAGGAATGTGTCAGGTCTTCTGCAGTTGTATGAAGAGAGATACGGGCATTAAGTGGAGAAAATGGGTTAAGTCTTAATAATACAAAGCCTGAAACTTTATGCTTGGGTTAAACACTAGTTGGAGAAATGTTAGCCTGCCAATGACTACATCAAAGTCAAACATGGATTATTAGTCACAGATGTGAAACAAGAAAATAGAAGCAGCTGCTCTTGGGTTTGCCCAGCTCTGTCAAGGCTTTGGCAGTATGATATTTTCCTCTTGTTGGAATTGTATGAAAGGATCCGCGTAAGGCAAACAATCCTAATATATAACTTCTTGATGGATGATTTCAACAAATGGATTTTCTGTCCTTGATTATCAAAACAGGCTATACATAGGGGCAGCATTGAGGAAGTTCATGAGAGTAAGGCTCAAGTCCAAATGCTTTTCTGTAAATTTCATCACATCTCATAATGAACTATTTTCCTGACAGATATCAGTATTGGTCACAGACCTGATCTCAGATTTTGACTATAATTCTTTATAGTATTGTGTGCCTCTGTGCAACTTAAACTCTTAAGAACAGGGATCTTAAGTATAAAATAAGTGCATGAAAACCTAGTATTATTACAAAGATTAACTGAGATAATGGATTATTGTGAACATTAAAGCTTCATAAAATTAAATTAAAACATTAAATAATGGAGGAAAACAGGTTTATACCTGACACAAGGAAGGTTCAAAATGGTCCCTACTAGTGAGTGTCTCTTCTCAACTTCCAGGGAAGAGACTCATGCATAAGTGTAAATAATCAGACAAGTCTCATATTAGGAGTTTTACTTATGAAAAAGAACTTTTAAAAAAATAGAACTGAATGGAGCTAAATAATTTTAACTTCAGTAAAAGATATTTCCTTCATCCTGAGAGTGAAAGTGGAGAGTGAAAAAGCTGTCTTGAAAGGCTTTGGTTTTTCCAGTAGTCATGTACGGACATGAGAGTTGGATCATAAAGAAGGCTGAGAGCTGAAGAATCGATGCTTTTGAACTGTGGTGTTGGAGAAGACTCATGAGAATCCCTTGGACTGCAAGGAGATCAAATCAGTCAATCCTAAAGGAAATTAACCCTGAATATTCATTGGAAGGACTGATGCTGACGTGAAGCTGCAATACTTTAACCATCTGATGTGAAGAGCTGACTCACTTTCCCTGATGTTGGGAAAGATTGGAGGCAAAAGGAGAAGGGGGCAGCAGAGGATGACATGGTTATACAGCATCACTAAGTCAATGGACGTGAATTTGAGCAAACTCCGGGAGATAGTGAAGGAGGATCCTGGTGTGCTGTAGTCCACAGGGTCGCAAAGAGTTGGACACAACTTATGACTGAACAATAACAAAAAGATATTTGGGGAAAAATAATTTTAATACCAACAAGATGCTTCAAAAATAAGCAGAAAGTGAGATTGTATTTAGATGGTGTATAAGAGACAGTTGAAAATATCATTCAAATATTGGAAGAAAAAGTAAGCATAGAGATGGGATTAAGATATTTTCCCTTCAAGGAAGGCAATATTACTTCATATGGAGCAACTGATTTACAGTATTCATTAGGATATTCTTTCTTTGATATATTCTTCCAGTTGATTCTGATTACTAAGTTAACTTTGGGAAATTATTTTAAAGTTTATCTTTTAAATATATTTGGAGAATTCTGTAAAATATTTAGTTGTCCTATATAATACCTCTATATGCTTGTTTCTGTGTATTCAAATATTATTTTATTCTCCTCAGTACAATTATGCAGTGTCTGTCCAAGTCCTTTTTAATATGATTTACTGTACCCTGCTGTTTATACCAAAACTATTGTTTGTGTGCAACATATCTGAATTTTCTCATTATTGATTCTGATAGTTTTTAGATGAATTCTTCTTACTGTTCTTTCTGCGTGAGTCTGTCACACACACACGTGTCTCTGTCAGACATTATTTTAGATACTGTGAAATATGGAAACAAAGATGAGATAACTTTACTACTAGTAGAATTTGTTGTTCAGTTGCTCAGTCGTGTCTGACTCTGTGACCCCAGGGCAGCATAAAACTGGCCAGGATGTCAAGCAGCAGGTACACTCATTCCATGCTGGTAGGAATGTAAAACAACTCTGAAAGACATCTGACTTTATTGCAAAACTAAATATACCCTAATTACATTATTCAGCAATTTCAGTCCTTGGTATTAAATATTTATCCAAGTAAGCTGACAACTTATGTTCACAGAAAAACTGCATACAAGTGCATATAGCAGGTTTATTAACAATTACCACAACTTGGAATCAACTAAGATGTTCTTCTACAGATGAAGGGTAAACAAACCATGGTATAGGCTCCTCTGTTTATGGACTTCTCCAAGTAAGTGGGTTGCCATTCTCTTTTCCAGGGAATCTTCCCAACCCAGGGATCAAACCCAGGTCTCTTGCATTGCAGGCAGATTTTTAACCATCTGAGCCACCAGGGAAGCCTGGTATATCCATACAGTACAATATGTTTTTGGTGACAAACATAAATGAGCTATCAAGTTATTGAAAGACACAAAAAACCTTAAGTGTATATTGGTAAGTGAAAGAAGTTGATTTGAAAAAGCAAAATACTGTATGATTTCAACCATATCATTCCGAAAAAGGCAAAATTATGAAGACTGTAAAAAAATCAGTGTTGCTAGGGGACTTGGGAGAGAAGGAATACAGAATGGTTAGGTGGAACACAGTATAACATGATCCTGTATTATACTGTAATGGTGGATACATGCCAACTTACATATGTTAAAACTCATAGAATGTACAACACAAGTATGTTCTAATGTAAAATTTGGCTTTTAGTTAATAATAATGATTCAATATGGGTTTTTTGGACTTCCCTGATAGCTCAGCTGGTAAAGAATCTGCCTGCAATGTGGAAGATCTGGGTTCAATTCCTGGGTCGGGAAGATTGCCTGGAGGAGGGCATGGTAACCCGCTCCAGTATTCTTACCTAGACAATCTCTATGGACAGAGGAGCCTGGCAGGCTACGGTCCATGGGATCACAAAGAGTTGGACAGGACAGAGCAACTAAGCACAGCACATGGGTTCTTCATTTTAACAAGTGTACCACACAAATGCAACGTCTTGCACTAATGGAAGATGTGCAGAGGGGGACATAGGAGACTTTCTGTACTATGCTTCACTTTTTTTGTAAACCTAAAACTGCCCTAAAAAGTCAAATCTATTAATTAAAAAAAAATGAATAAGATCAGTTCCCACCCTCACTGCACTGGTATGGTGAAAGAAGGTAAAGGATGAATTGAAAAGATGAATACAGATGTGGATAAATGAGGATCGAGGAAACTGTGCACTCTCTTTTGGTAAATGATAGTTGGGTGTTAGGCTGGGGACTTTTAGATGTCATGGTTAAAGGTCTGTCTGTGACACTTAAGCTGAATTAAGATCAGCTGTTTCTCAGAGAAAGGGTTTGCGTCTACTCATTTTCCTCAAAACTACATTGCCAACAAGAGTTGGAGTAAATCTGGTTTAAACAGGAGAGTTTTTAACTGGTTTTACTACTTCTTCACCTACTCATTTCCATGCCTTGAAAGACTAAAAGTAATGCTTTGAAAATATTAATTCAATTGTATCACTTCCCTGCTTTCAAAATCTTTGCTTTCTCATCTATAATACAGTATTCCTACAAGACCTCCAAAGTCCATTGCTAACTGGAGTTTCCTTTCCAGCTTAACCTCACTATACCCTCTCTTCTGCTTCACTAAAATGCCATCCTCACCAAGTTCTCATCTGGATCCTTTTTTCCCTCAAATGCATAAACTCTTCCTGACCTCAGGGGCTTTGCACTTGCTATGCTTTCTCAGACATTATCTCCCAATTCTTCTTTTAAATAGCTGTGATGGTCAGCATTAGGAAAAAAAAATTAAGAAAATAGATAAAATGGTAAATGGTGGTAAAATGCAAGCTTTTTATTCTTCTATCAATTATCTCCATGGCTGACCCTCCCTTAGTCCAGATCTTTAATCAATGTTCCTTCTCTCTGAGGTTGTCCTTGCCCTCTCTGTGATATATATGTCCTTCCTTTTTCCCCTTTAGTGTTTCTCATGTTCAAACTTGCAATTACTTTCCTTGTTATTACAAGGAAATTACATTTCCTTGCAATGTTGTCAAGTGTTTGTATTTCTAACCAGAATATAATCTTCATGAGGACAGGGAATTTTATCCCTTCAGTTAATTGTTCTTTCTTCAGCACCAAGGAAATGCCTGGCCCATAAAGACACTCAATAAATACCTGATGAATGAATGGATAAAAGCATAGGTGATATTTACAAAATGCCTACTTTTTTGTTAAAATTATAAAGAGTTTTAATTGAAGTAAGCATCATCTTATTTTAAATTCTCTCTGAATATGTTATATAGCTACTATGTAACTTACAAACTGGTATTTTCTTTCCCTAGATTTATAAACATTCTTGAACATAAATATTGTTTTCCATTCACTGAAATTTACCTGGGGCTCACACTGAAGTTTGTACTGTGTCAATCATTCTGTTCACTATTGAGGGTGAATAAAATTTTAACTTTTAATATAAGAAAGCAAATACAAAGACTCTCTCTCAATATATTTTTATTTCAAAGCTAGACTTTTAGAACTAGAGTTTAGCCTTTAAAATTTAAATGAAGGATTCTACTAGTTCTGCACAAGATGGCAAATATAAATAATACATTAATTTGGAATGAAATCATTTAAGTTTAGTGAGTATAGGATTTTTTACATTGATAATTATTGACAAACTAAGGTAATTATTATAATAAAATGTTTATTCTTTTTTTGGGGGCTACAGAGGTCAAAGGTAGATTATTGGGTTATCTTTTGCAGTTCTTTGGCTCAACTCAAATGAAACCTACTATATTGGAAGAATGGTGAGGAGTTGATCAAATTTAGAGAAACCCTGAAAAGCCAGAGCTTGGCTAGGACAGACAATAAGGCAATACCAGGAAATTTTGCAGCAGGAATTGGGTTCCAACTAACTTTGGTGTTTCTCCAATGGAGAATCAGATTGAACTGAGGCACATCTCTATACCCCAGGGGAATTGTGATTGATCGACCCTGCCTGCTGCCCTGGAATGTGGGAGCAAGAGGCAAAGGAAAACAGAGGACCATATTCATAAAGGAAAGGGAAAATGTGGCAAGCCAGCCAAACAAAAGAATCCAGTCTACTGATTGATTAAATAGGCTAAGGTCCCTACCTAATGCCAATAAATCACTGAAAAGAGGACTAAAACATCAATTCATAGAATTGGTATTATTATGCTTGAAAAGCAGGGGTTTTGATTTTATTTTTGCTTTAAGTCGTATTTAGATGTCTGATAATTTTCAGAACTCAGAAATAATTATGCATCTAATAAAGCTCAAGATCCCTACTTACAGTCAACTCAGGCAAAAATCTGAAGATACAACCTAATAATATTCCTGATCTTTGTTTGAGAAGTAATATTGCAAAGCTTTACAAGAGAAAAATGATCACTGCTTGGGGGAGTGTCTGTGATTAAAATTTCATTATAATCCCAATGAAAATAAGCTTTCTTGATGCTTATCTCCTTAATTTTGAAAACTTTGGCAGTTGCAGCAACCTTATGGTGGCTCAGTGGTAAAGAATCCTCCTGCAACGTAGGAGCCTCACTAGATGCCTGTTCAATCCCTGGGTTGGGAAGATATCCTGGAGGAGGGCATGGCAACCCACCCTAGTGTTTTTGCCTGGAGAATCTCCATGGACAGAGGAGCCTGGGAGACTACAGTCCATAGTGTCTCAAAGAGTCGGACATGACTGAAGGGACTTAACATGCAGGATGCACATACTATGGCTAACTCTCATATTCTGAATAAATGTAGTCTTATTATCCCACTTATATCTGTCATGTACAAGGTACCACTCTCATGTCTGTATTTTTTTATTTTTTTAGTGCAAGTATAGTTATAGGGAGAGTTTGCTCATAGAAATAAAAATTCAAGTGAGCCCTTTCCTATATTTATGATGTTTCCTCCCACTGTCTACAGTTTATGTGAATGTCCCTGAAATGGTTTCCTTGGTAACCAGAAGGAGCCTGGTGCTGAGTGGGTATAGTACAGGCTCACACTTTTAGACATCATTTGCTTCTAAAAATTAACTGTTCAATGGAATAGTCAGTAAAACACATAAAAAACAAATCTCAATTTTGTTATAGAATTAACATCTTGCTAGTGTTTTTCCATTTGAACATTTTAACATCTTGCTACACACTAGATACTCTTGCAATTAGTTATAATTCAGAGAAAATTGTTATTTATTATAGATTCCATTTTAGGAAGCTATGGTAGTGAAGCAGTTTCCTTTTCCACATCCATTTAAAATTAATTGCAATATTCTATAACTATCATCTGAGTAACATCCAACGCACAAATGTTTAATGATACCAAATCACAGAATAAACAAAATGAAATTCAGTGTGCCTCCATGCACCAGGCTGCCACAGGCAGAGTCTAAACTAAATGTCAGAGGTAATGAAAAATTGACTGATTTTAATAGAATCAAGTAGATTGTAAACAGCAGCTGGTTATCAGTGTTCATTATGAAATAGTAGCAAAATCTCTTCATTCTGATTTTTAGATTATCTATGTGGTGCTATTTCACATGAAGATTGTAACAATATCTCCTGCTGAATTCATTTTTATTGAACTATCATTTCTCTTTTATCCAGCAGTTCCCTGGACTCTCCCAGACCCCCATGCCACACCATGTTTGTTATCTGAAATATGTGGCTTTAATGAAATTTTATATGCAGTGCTATCCCTTTGGTAATCGATTTATGTCACACTCATGAAATTATAAGATACACACTGCTACAGGAGCTAACTAACGAGTGAAGAGAGGTTAGTGGGTAACTTCTGATTGTTGTTATTGTTCAGCCATTAAGTTGTGTCAGACTTTTTGTGACCCCACTGAGTGTAGCCCTTGAGGTTTCCCTGTCCTTCACTACTACTTCATTTCTTCTAAGGGATTCTTGCCCACAAGTAGTAGATATAATGGTCATCTGAATTCCCATACATTTTAGTTCACTGGCTCCTAAGATGTTGATATTCACTCTTGCCTTCTCCTGCTTGACCACGTCCAATTTACCTAGATTCATGGACCTAATACTCTATGTTCCTATGCAATATTGTTCTTTACAGCATCGGACTTTGCCTTAACCACCAGGCACGTCCACAACTGAGTGTCATTTTGCTTTGGTCCAGCTGCTTCATTCTTCCTGGGGCTATTAGCCATTGCCTTCTATTCTTCCCCAGTAGTGTACTAGACACCTCCCAACCTGGGGAATTCATCTTCTGGTATCATACCTTTTTGCCTTTTCATCCTGTTCATAAGGTTCTCACAGCAAGTATACTAAAGTGGTTGCCATTCCTTCCTCCAGTGGACCACGTTTTATCAGAACTCTCCACTATGACCTGTCTGTCTTGGGTGGCCCTAGACGGCATGGCTAATAGCTTCATTGAATTATGCAACTCCCTTAGACATGACAAGGCCATGATCCATGAAGGGGAACTTCTGATAATAGCATGTTAATTTAGAACTTCATTGGCACCCTAGTGATCATTATATTAGTTACATTTTTTTTTCTACCTCTTAACATTTTCATGCAATTCAGGTAGCAATAAAACTCTATCAAATTCATATCCTCCTGTTTTTTCTGGACAGTTTCTCTAAAATATTATAAATAAGTTGACTCTGTTTCCCTTGCCAGGAACACTAGAATGGCAGCTCGTCTGGTGTTTCTATGACATCATCAGCTTCTCTTCCCACCCCCTTCCCTTCCCATGCAATGCGTGTTACTGGCATGCTTTGAATAGCTCTGTCAAAATTACTGAATCACTTTGTCCTAGTCTCTTCCTTTACCACCAAACTAATTAAAGCACCAGCTCTACTTTTCTTCAGTAGCATTCGTTATTCACATTATGTGCCACTACCTTTTATGATTAACCATCAAATATTAAAAGACGGAAAAAATCCTCCTTCAAATAAAGCATAGTTTCTGACTCTAGGTCTCTCACTGTTTTCTCTTCCCACCTTCCTTCCTTTCTCTCTATTTGGTATGTTGAAATTATGCTTTATACTGGTGAGGATATTTGCTCACCTTGTAAAAACTTCTTCAGATTTGAAATCTTGTGGAAAACAGGCAGTATTTCATTTATTTCCCAAGTAATAGCTCTTGGGTTAGTGCATATAAAAGAAGATTCCTTTGCCTTGATTAATAAGATCAAAATCCTGAGGCATCTTATCTGCCACCATTTGGCAGAAATTTTTTGGCCACATGTTTTTCTTCCATTCTTTCACTGACATGACAAAAAAATTTAAATATCAGCATGTTCTGAGATATAGTTCAAATGATTTGCAAGTTCTATGCATGGAGTTAAAAGGCAGTTACCTATATAACCCAGGTTATCATTACATAATTTCATAGAACTGCCTTACACGTGAATTCTGCCAGTGCTCATGATGACAAAAATGGATTTCAAATTATTGTATTACCAAAGAGATGCCCAGTAGAGGTTTCATGTAGTTTTGGACAGGAAGTATAATTGACATACTGAGTCTTAAGTCACAGCATTGATGAATATCCCCCAAACAAAACAATTTTAACTAAGTAATCTATTTCTTATTCAGGTCATTGATCATTCCAACTTACTGCATGGATGTTTAGCAACATATGACAATTTATGACATCTAAACTGAGACTTGAGGGAAAAGAAATGATGAGATTTAAGCAGAGGTCCTGAGTCAGGAAAGAACTGATCGTTGATATGAAGCTGATGAAAAGCCAGGAATAAAGCCAGCTGGGTGGATAATATTACCAGATAGGCTAGGATATAAGCTGGGCCTCATTTAAACAGGGTCTTACAAAATATACAAAAATGGTGGCAATAAAATGGGATCAATGATATAAGGACCTTTACTAATAATAGTTGATATTTACATTTATTTTCTAATTTAATTATCATAAACACCCAACAAGATAGAAGAAGCTATAATTATTTCTACTTTACAAGTGAGGAAGGTGTAGCACTAAAATGCTGAATAACTTTTCCAAGGTCATTTATCTAGTGAGTATTGGTGCCAGGATGCAGATTCAGAACATCTGACTTCAGATTCTGAGCTGCAAGTCCATCTGTCTCAAAAAAGTGGAAGACTGGCTTTCATCTGGGAGTATACACTACCAATGGAGAAGAAAATGGGAACCCACTCTGGTATTCTTGCCTGGAAAAACCCATGGACAGAAGAGCCTGGTGGGCTACAGTCCATGGGGTCACAAAAGTTGGACATGACTTGGTGCCTAAACCACCAACACATACACTACTAAAAGAGGATAACATTGGGGGAATTATGATGTATGAGTGGAGAGGTTGCCCTTGGGGGAACAATTCAAGTACTAAGAAAGTGAGATCTGATAGTTTGATCCTCAGTTAGAGGAGAAAGAATTCAATTCTACAACAGTGGTTGGAATTTGTTTCATTATAAGAAGTATGCTTCTGGACTACATGATCTGTAAGTTGCATATATGGGGAACTTAAACAAGAAAACATAAATTTTTTAGAATGCAGTGGTAAGGAACCCACCTGCCAATGGAGGAGATGTAAAAGATGTGAGTTTGATCCCTGGGTCAGGAAGATTCCCTGGAGGAGGGTATGGCAACCCACTCCAGTATTCTTGCCTAGAGGATCCCAGGGACAGAGAAGCCTAGTGGGCTATGGTCCATAGGGCTGCAAAGAATTGGACACAACTGAAGCGACTTAGCATCCGTGCACGCATGGAAACATATGCAGTATTCTTATATATCTCACAAATACTCTTCCTTTTTGGCCATGTAAGAAAATATACTTCCAGCCTCCTTGCATTTAGGCATGGCAACATGATTAATTATGTTCAAAGAAAAGTGAGAAGTGAGAATGTATGATTCTTCTAAGCTAAGGCACTTGAAAGTCTCCAAACAGTTCTCCAGGTTTTTTCTTCCAACATATGGTAAAAAAATGGATGTCTCAATGGTCAAACGAGCTGGCAGCAAGAGAAAAGTAGCTGGGTTTCCTGGTGGTGACTGCTGTGGGATGCTGCAGGAAGGATGGTTACCTTGGAGAGTCACCTTCTCTGGCTAGGGAACTATGGTGTTAAGTCACTGATATAGTCTAACTCATCCTCAAAAACACAGAGAGAATGAGAGGAGGGTCCAGTTGCAGAGAACAACATGTAAAGAAGCACCAAGTTTAGAATAAACAAGTAGCCCTTGGCTGAAAATCAGTGGAAGAGTTTTTTTCTGACTCACCGCTTCTAATTTTGTTTCTTCTCAGACCACCCACTATGGTAATGCACACTGTAATTCTATTGAACATGCTTTATTTTTGTAGCCTTGCTTTTCATGGAACACCTCACATCTCCAGAAATTGTAATTTGGAAAATGCTTTTCTGAGTCTTATTTTTTCAATGTGCATAATTACTATATTAACTATAACCATAACTCTTAATTATCCATTCTTACTTCAACTTTGTATATTTATCTATCCAGAGAGATGATGAACATTGGTGAGGAAGATATTAGAATGGCCTACATTTTTATATATTTCTCTCTCAAGAGATCCAAACTACTTCAGGGAGTATTATAATCCATCCATTCATTAATCCTTGCATATTAATATATACTGATCAGCTGAGTTACAAGATCATAGAAATAAAGGGTGCTTGAATAACTTCTTCTTAAGTTTCAGGGAAAATTGCAGCCTAGTGGTATGGCTTTGAATTATATATAGTGTAAAGTCATCCAACAATATAGTGGAAACTATTCCTACCAATAACTGTGTCTTTTGGAGGTCAATCACAGTGATAAAACTTCTAATTTTTAAGTCTGCTAATGAATCTCACCAATATTCAATTTATAGAACTGTACAGAAATAAAAATACACAAGAAACAGTACTTACACAGACATAATATTTTCTTGCCCATAAATTTTTATTGTTTTTGAGAAAAAATAGACACATGGAAAGTTAAATCCTATTAAATGTGTTGCCACAAGACCTGTTGATGAACTGCAAAGAAAGACTAGGAAAGGAGAATGTTTCTTTCTTCATTTGTGTCAGTCCCACTGTGGCTTGATTGTTATATAAGAAAAAACGACTTGCTAATATTCTTGGTCAGAGATGGAGAAATGGATTTTAAAGAAATTACAAGTAGAAATAATCTACTTCTGTGCTCCAAAGGACATGGTCTCTCTATTCTCCTACTTTATTTTTTCTTTTTTGTAATAACCTCTCACGTTTTCTGCTCTCCTGTGTCACAAAGATACCTAAAGAGTGCTGTCTGTTTTTCTGTTTTCTACCTCCTCTGGGTAGTAAAAGAAGTGAGGATTTCCCAAGGAAAGCTAGTTCTCTCTCTCTTCAGTGTCAACTTCTTTCTCTGTTTTTGACAGTGTAGGGTTTGGAGATTCCTAGAAACACGACCATGGTTCTTTCTTGGACTTTAACCTCTAGGATGAACAAAAAAATAAGCGGTCAGAGCTTTAAGACATTGACTGCTGGCTAGAATCACAGGGAAGCTGTCAGTGGTATGCAGGAGATGAGAGCTGAGTTTTGGAGTAGGACAGACAAACAGGAGATGGGAGCATATTTTTAAGATGCAGAACAAGAAGTGAAACTAGCTAATTAAAGTAGGTACAGAAGTTGAAAAATTTCCAACACAGTATTTGGGACCCTGTAGAAAATCAAGTGAGGAAATATTGAAAAATACATCTAGGAGGTGAAATGTGAGCTTCTAGCAATGTAGTCACTGGAGAACTTTGTGCTGGGCAATAAGTTAATATTCCCTTTTGTCACCCCACACTCCTCTCCAACTCCTGTACAATTTCACTTTAGGCATACCCTCATATTCTCAGGAAAGTGCTTTACACTCACTCTCTCACTTTTATATTTCTCATCCACTTTTCAACCCACAAGGTCTAGCTTCTCTTCCTATTGCTGTATCAAAAGGTCATTTACACCTCAGTGGTCACAATTCCTCCTATGATGTGATCTCTCACCTTCATTTCAACTTTTATTTTTCTTGTAACACTCTACCACTCAGAATTCTTTTAACACCATGGATCTTTGTTATAGCTACTAATTTAATGATCCTCTCCCTTCTTAAATTCCTACAGTAGAATATCTTGTACCAGCTGGCTTCTAAATGGGATTGCTAACCCTGGGTTTGTGATTCCATCATCTTCCACTCAGACATTTAAACGTTCATCAGTCCATGTCTCTCTCTCTCTTTTTTTTTTTTTTGGCTTAAAAGTTACCGTTAGCCTCCCATTACGATAAAATTCAAAGCCTACCAGGCTCTATTCAACCTCTTTCAAACTTCACCTTATAGCATCTCCTATGTTTCACTTTAAGCTTCAGTCATACCCAGACTTTCCAAATACTCCCCCCCTTTTTTTTTCCTACCTCAGATCTCTGAGCCTAGAGTCATACAAGCTCTTGTCCAGTATTATAGCATGTACTTATTTCCTTTATGGTGCCTATAATTTTCAGAACTTAATTCTTGTGAAGCTTAATTCATATGAAGCTAACATTTATTATTGTTTCCACATTAAAATGTAAGATCATTGAATGTAGGAACATCACTAGTTCTTTCCACTTTGTTCTTAGAGCCTAACAAACTGTTTGGTAGATAGTCAAATCAATATTTTTTAAATGAATGAATATTTGTTGTAAAGCAATGGATCCTACTGTGGATTTTATACATAAATATATTTATTTATTTGGCTGCCTCGGGTCCTAGTTGTGGCATGTGAGTTTTTTCGTTTTGTTTTTTTTTTTGTGGTGCACAGACTCTCTAGTTTCTGTGCAAGAATTTAGTTGCTCTGAAGCACATGGGCTCTTAGTTTCTGGAGCTGTGATCAAACACATGTTCCCTGGATTGAAATGCAGATTCTTAACCATTGGACAACCAGGGAAGTTCCATACTGTGTATTTTTGAGTGAAGTATTTTCAAAATGATAATCAATTTGCAAATTAAATTTCTAATTTTTCTTTTTTTAAAAAATTAAATTAAATAAATGCCAAACTTCTTACCATTACTTACATTTATATTAATTTTTTCTCTCAGTATATTTGGCATTTTAATTTTAAAATATCATTTTTATTAATATGCTATTTTGTCAGTCATTCATTTGTTGAATCCTCAGTCATACTGTGGTCAACAGCATTTACAAATAGGTTGTTGTTGTTTAGTCTCTAAGTCTTTTCTGACTCTTTTGTGACTCCATGGACTGTAGCCTGCCAGGCTCCTCTGTTCATGGGGATTCTCCAGGAAGAAAACTGGAGTGGGTTGCCATTCCCTTCTCAGGGGATCTTTCCAACCCAGGAGTTGAACCAGTGACTCCTGCATTAGCAAGTGGATTATTCTCTACTACTGAGCCACCTAGGAAGCCCTTGCAAACGGGTACAGAGTATAAAAAGATGCATCATATTCAACTTTGAAAATCCAAAAAGCACTCTGTACTAACTTTATCTTTTTCTAAAAGCAATTAGGTGTTTATGATATTTACTTAAAGCCTAATGAATACCAATGGTTCTTTTCACTTTTGACTTTTTAAACATGAATTTTAACACAGGCCTTCTGTGTTAAGCAAACGAATAAAACAGAAACTTCAGGAAGAAAATCACCCAAAATGCAAATTTAAATATATACATGTGTGTGAAAAAGTATATGTATACATATAATGTACACATACACACACACACACATTATATATATATATATGTGTATATATATATATACATATATATATACACACACATGAAGAAGTAAGATTCAGGATTTCAAAGGCTGGTAAAATAGATGACTTTTAAAGACCTTTCAAACTTTCAAGCACAGCATTTGATGAATTGCATCTATTGTTTAAGAGTGACCAGAAATCCCTGAGATCAAGCGGACATTTTCACTCATTTGATTCAATTGATTCTGTTTTAAAAACAGATTGAAATTCAACAAATTCACTCAACTGTATGGATGCCTGCTGCACGCCAGGCTGGGTGCCAGGTAATGAGGATTCCAGGGTGAAGGAAGCATATGCCCTGCCCTGGGGCATTTCATAATCTTGTAAATGAGACTGTCATGACAAGCAAAACAGGTGTTGTATCTATAGTATGAGAAAATTTAAGGTTCAGACGTAATAGATGAAAAGATGTCCGTGTAGAATTACTTTGTCTGTGTGGTAAGGAGATGTTATCAGAGAAGTTTACTTAATGCAGCACAATAATAATACTTTAATTGTAATCACTGGTGTATTTCACCTCTGAGTTTAGTTGATGAAATGCTCTATTTAAATTCACATCTATCAGTTTACCTATTATTTTTCCAAGGACTTGAAGATATGACCACATGTTCTTTCCTCTTCCAGTTCTATTCAGTGTCACCTCACACTCAGCCTAAATCGTGAATAAAGCTCAGTTGTGTCCTAGGGCTTCCCGGGTGGCTCAGTGGTAAAGAATTCCCCTGCTAATGCAGGAGAAGCAGGAGATGCCGGTTGGATCCTTGGGTCAGGAAAATCCCCTGGAGAAGGAAACGTCAACCTACTCCAGTGTTCCGGCCAAGAGAATCCCATGGACAGGGGAGCCTGGCAGGCTACAGTCCATGTGGCTGCAGAGTCAGACATGACTGAGCAATGGAGCATTAGAAATCCCTATTTCACCATTGATTGATAGGTTAATTTTGCTGTGCCAAAATTCATATCCAGTGCCCTGGAAATCTGAGCATAAGTAAAGCTGCAGTCTTTTGCCTTAATCTGCCCTGAATTATTTTGGTCCATGCGACAGCAATACTGGTGGTTTTCTCTTCCATCTACAGTTCCTTCTTGGGGACTAGACTTCTTGTTCTAAGGCACCCATTTCCTTATGTCCAGATAGACTTTCTAACTTTTTCCAGCTCTCTCTTTCACAACAACCTTAATTCCCAGAACTCTCACCATTTGCTTTATTCCTAAAGTTATGAAATCATTCCAAAATAAAACAGTATTTTCCACTTAACCTAAGCATGTCTATTTCTATTGACAGAAATGTCTGTTTAACACTCCATAATATCATATTGTTTCCATTTGAATGTCACATAACTTATTGGACCCATTTAAATATCAAGTTCGAGGATAATGCGCATTCTAGGGAGTTATTAGGAGGTGTTGGTCATCAAGATGCAAACAATTGAACAGTCCTAACCCTAATTTTTCTCTTGACTTTTTTTTTCCTCTGATTTCCTTTTGTGTTTTCAATATACCCAAGCACTGTGTTTGCTTGAGTAACAGGAAGAAATCCCAAGGAACTGTTTCAATCATTATCAGATAGAAAAAAAAAACAACCATATTATTTAATAACTAATTTAAAATTTATCCTAATAGGTCAAACTATGTTAAATAATTCATATGTTCATTGTACTGTTAGTTTATGGATACACTAATAATACCCGAATAAAAACAAGTTGTAGACTTTGTTGTACTTAATTATTTGATTTTGGGAAATTTGTAAATCTTGTAAACATAGATATCAAGTAGGTTGTGAACAAGGTTTTTGGATGCGTGTGTGGTTTGTTTTGCTTTTTGGTTACCACATCCTAATACCTAATGTGTTCTGAGCACAAATGATGTTTTAAAATTTGCATTGAGATGCTTTTTTTTGTTAGTGAAAATATAAATAACCAAAGGAATGGAAGACACAGTGTAAAACAGTAGAAAGGACATCTGGTTTTCTGCCGTGAGGTTCTTTTATCTTTTCTGTTGATTCACTGATTCTTAATTATTTGGAAGTTACATATCCCTTTGGGAAGCTAATAAGAATATAAGTTCTCTCCCCATAAAAAGTTGATATATAGTCTGTGGCAATTATTAGTCACTGTCTTAACTTCAACCCCATTCTCTATACCCTGCTTGCTGATTGTGGAGCTGGGACTCAGATCACTGCATTTCTGCTCTGTCAACTGTCTTTCTGTTTGGCTCGGCCAATAAAAGGTATCAGAAGAGGCTTGCAAGGCTGGAGGAGAAAGAGACTTGTTCCTTCCTGTCTGCCTTACATGGGCTTCCTGCCTGCTTGTATTCCTGTGAGCATCACTGCTGCATCTCCTCACCCTGGAGGCAGCAGCTATTTCTGTGGCAGCAGCTGAATGCAGTCAGCACTTTTGCCAACAGTTGCAGAATCAGCCACATCTTGTCTTCCATCCAGGGACACCAGTTCAGTCCCTCCTGAAAGGTCTGAGTTTCAGCTCCCAGAGCCCCTTCCTTTAAGTTTCTAAGTTTTTGTCATTGTCCCCTTGTTTCCTGAGCATTTGGGCTCATGGTTGTCTTTTTTTTTTTTCTTTATAGTAGCTACCTTTATGATAGATACCTTAGCATTTTCTTTTCATCCTTTGTATTATTTAACACTTTCTTAAATCTTTCCATTCAAATAGCTGGCAGGATTTTGGTCAAATAGGCTCTGGCTGATAAGTATTTTCATAAAAACAAAAATTTGTCCGTCTATTTTCCTAGGTGTCCTTTAATTTATCCTAGATTAAGAAGTGCTTAATCACTGGATATTTAAATCTGTGTATGTTCCAATAAAATTCAGTGATTCTTAAGGATATATGATTGGGGGCATCATAATGACAGAGAATGATCAACGAAAATATTAGTGAAAATGTAAGAAATAATTGTGAAGATGTAAAGCAATCATCAAGACCATTCTGTACCTATTTTGAACCTGAAATGGATTAAAAACAGAAGTGATTATTTACAGGGAAGCAGAAGATAAAAAGGAAAAATTTTGTATGATGGAAGTGGGGGAGTATTCTTGGCATATGGGCCGTAGGAACAGAATGCAGATTTTGACCAGCTGAAGGCAACAGGAAGTTGCCTTTCACTCATCTGAGTGAAAAAACATCTTTCAGAAAGATTCTGTTATAAATGCATGTAAGAGAATTGAAGGGGAAAATTCTTCAAAATAACCAGGTACCTGTGAAGTCACTTTTGATATGACACAGCATTTCTTATCATAGAAATACAGTTGTTCAAATTTAGAACTCATAGTAGATTTTTTACAAGATTCTGGGAGTAACTCCTGCACATCCATAACTGTCAGTAGAGTAATTGCATTGCCACTATTAGGAGGTGGTTATCAGCACGCTGCTTTTATAACAGAGGAATTCCCATTTGTGAAATCTCAATTCTCCCAATTCTTTCATTTTTAAAGGTTGCAAAAAAAAAAAAAAGAAAACAAAAACCCAGTCCTTCTCCTCTGAGACCCCTACTCCAATAAGGGTGACAGAATCAAGTTTAACAAAACTTGAAAGTGAGAAGTGAAAGTGAAAGTCGCTCAGTCATGTCCGACTTTGCAACCCCATACAGTCCATGGAATTCTCCAGGCCAGAATACTGGAGTGGGTAGCCTTTCCCTTCTCCAGGGGATCTTCCCAACCCAGGGATTGAACCCAGGTCTCCTACACTGCAGGTGGATTCCTTACCAGCTGAGCCACAAGGGAAGCCCAAGAATACTGGTGTGGGTAGCCTATCCCTTCTTCAGGGGATCTTCCCGATCCAGGAATTGAACCGGGGTCTCCTGCATTGCAGGTGGATTCTTGACCAACTGAGATATCAGGGAAGCCCTGATAAACTTGACTAAGTCATATAAGGAGGTAAGGGATAAATTAGTGCTAGAATTAAGGGTGGTCCAGGACACACTAACGACTGATCATTTCTCATTGTCTTTCCAAATATAATTTTATGCCCGGGGACAAGAAGCATCTTTGAATCAACCCTCTTTCTGTTGCATCTCACTGTTGTTGAATGCACTCAATGGGACAAGAAAGAACAAATTTGAAAAGCTTTATTCTGACAGTTAGCCCAGGCCACTGGGGATGGGGTTGAGTGATGAGAAGCTCCGTGGGATCATCCTTGGGCAACATAGTTCAAAGTGACTGCCACTGAATGTGTTTCTGTTCCCTTAACTATTATAAAGAGGGAAAAATACACAAAAAGGAGAGATGTTTAGAAGGGAAACTCAATCAGTATAGGCATTATTGCAAAGAAAACATTCTACTCCTTCTTAGGTGATAACAGAGAGGATACTTCATTATATTAGAGACTGGTTTATTTAATTTTCCCCCCACTGATTGAGGAGCAGGTGAAATAATCACTTTTCTTAGCATACTTTGCTTCCCTTCCTGTCCTCTTGAGCCAACAGCTCAGGTCCATCCCTCAGTTCAGTTCAGTTCAGTTTAGTTGCTCAGTTGTGTCCAACTCTTTGAGACCCCATGGACTGCAGCACGCCGGGCCTCCCTGTCCATCACCAACTCCCAGAGTTTACTCAAACTCATGTCCATCCCTAGAGAGGTCCACGCTTGTGGTTCAACATAATTGCCTCTAACCGCCTGTGAGCGGTGAAACTTAAGTTGATTTAATTAAACACATTTCTAAAGAAGATGTTAGTTTCTCCATTGCACAGATTAACTTTTAAGTTCAACAGCCATATGTGGTTAGTGGCTGCATCTTAGACAACTCAATGTCCATCATCTTAGTGCTCCAAAGAACACATCTGTCATTTCAGAAAGTTCCCTGAGATCGTGTCGATTCTAAAAGCATCAACCTACTAAATATTTGGTGAAAGTGTTTTCCTTCTATTTTCCATCCCTATTAACCTAGTGTGTTAACAAAATTGTACTTGTAGCAAATTATTTTTTTTCCAAATCGTTGGAAGAAAATGGAGGGGCAGAAAATTTATTAATGCCTCAAGTAGCATAGGGGCTTCCCAGGTGGCTCTAGTGGTAAAGAACCCACCAGCCAATGCAGGAGGTATAAGAGACACAGGTTCAGTCCCTGGGTCAGGAAGATCCTGTGGAGGAGGGCATGGCAATCCACTCCAGTATTCTTGCCTGGAGAATCTCAAGGACAGAGAAGTCTGGCAGGCTACAGTCCATACCACTGCAAAATGTGAGACACGACTAAAACGACATAGCACGCACGCATGCAAGTAGCATAGTCAAAGCATTCCAGCTGAAGGGTTGTACTTGAGAGTGATAGATAATGTATTTTCCAAAACCTTAAAACAGAAGATTTGGGAGCCATTTGCGGGACTTACCTTATGAAGTAGTAGTGCCACCAAGTGTTGGGTGAAAGAGGTTAAATTTTTGGAAAATACTTGATAAAAATTCTGACTTAAAAGGATTAACAGAATGAACCATAGTGGCCGTTAAGCTTGTATAGATAGAATCACATTTCAAAGCCTTACATATCATTATTTATTTAGTTTAGAACACAGTAAAGATGGATATAGTTACAAATATTCTGTGCTTAATATCCTTTTTACTCTAGATAAAAGAGATATACAGCATGATAATTTGAAGTGGCTTATTGGTTTTCTCTTGTACTTTGGCTCAAGTATGTTTAGATACTTTGAAATGTCCAACACTGCAGTTGTGTATGGCATGCGCTTAAGAATTTTTTAATCAGTGGCTTTGCCACTGCCTGTGATCTATATCTTTCTGATTCTACTTCATTTCGCCAATCCTTACACCCTACCTTCTCTCCCTTCACACCTTGTAGATCACCATCTGTCTTTGTGGAGATTTTCATCCAAATTATGACTTGCATTTTATGATTGGGAAAGCCATAGATGGGAAAAAATGATGGTTTTTATTTTCTGTGTTGTCTTTGTCACAGATTGAGGGAGGAAAAGTCCAGGGTTTCTCCACCTCATTTATAACTGCAGTAGAAACCTAATTTTACTTGTCCTCTGTTGCCATGGTTACAAGTTTTCCGATTTCAACAGGTCAGTACAAGCTTTCAGTTTACATAAGGTCGTGGGTAATTCATCTCAGCATTGCAATAACAAAAAACCAGCTCTTCTCTCCTGTTTTAAAAGGATAATCTATCAAACCTCTGAAAGCACAATTAGTTCTGATTTCCATAATTTATTATTCTCATTCTCATTCTCTTGTTTGTAGCTTTGTGCTTATGTTCAAGCACTCCAAAATAAGAGGTGCTGGTGTATAGCGACCGTAACAGTTCTCTATACTACAAGAGATCCAAACTGGCTATTTTGCTAACAATACTCCATTTATTTTACGATGAATATATTCAACAAAGCTTCACTTAAAAATATAATATAGGTCAGATGGGAGATATTTTTGTCAAGTATTAAGATATCTACTGATACATTGTTCTCATTGTTCATCAGCTATAGGCATGTTGTTGGTTTTTGCTGTATCCAATGAAAGAAAATAATGGAAATCATAATACTAACTATATTGAAGTTATGGCCAGGTGGAATTCTGCTCCTTTGAGGGCAAAAGAAGATTCTCAGTGGGGAAAATGGGAGAGAATAAATGAGAATCTTTGTAATAAGAGTCAGAGGGAAGATTATCCATTATGTGGGAGAACCAAGGTATGAATATATTTTAAAATCATACATGTATGCACACATGTACACACACAATACATGTGTGTATGTGTACATACATGTATGATTTTAATATATTGTGTATACATGTATACACACATGTATGTACACATACAGTCTTTACTTAGAAAGGAGATGGGTTTATATTCATATTTTCATTTGCACAAAATAGGAATCGGGTAACAAAAATTCAAACACTAAGGAGTAGTGTGGACTTTGGTGAACTGGAAGCACTAATTCATATAAAAGTGTTCAGATTGATGTTTTTCAACCTTATGGTAGCTGAATAGGTAGTATGACCATACATCTCTGTATGCCAGGGGACTGACTGTCAAGTATCATGCCTACTGTCACTTTCAAATGCATCTTGTTTTTCACTGTGGATCACATGGCCATCTTACAAACGCAACATAGTAGGGTGACCCATTTTGATCAGGGTGCCAGTTTGGAATCCCTTGTACTAAAGTCTTCCTGAAGAGTGTTATACAAGATAAGTTAGTCAAAATCTATTCCTAAAGTATAAGTATGCTGTAAAAAATTTTTCATATAAGAAATGTGATTTTTATAATAAGGGGAAGTAATATGAATATAATTGCTTTGTTGAGAAATTTTTCAAATATTCTTATCCTTTCAAATATCCTTGTGAATTTCTCAATTTTTCATGATTTGTTTAAGTTAGTTAAGATAGATCTTGCCTGTACATAAAGTGCTAACTTCTTCTGAACCCCCTTATCTACTGTTGTTACTCCTATTTTGTCTTCTTGGGCTAATTCAGTAACTTTTATACCCTTTGTGGGCTGTGGTTAAAGAATCTGCCTGCCAATGCAGGAAACATAAGAGACGTGGGTTCCATCCCTGGGTCAGGAAGATCCCCTGGAGGAGGAAATGGCATCCCACTCCAGTGTTCTTGCCTGAAGAATCCCATGGACAGAGGAGCCTGGCAGCTTCAACACACACACACACACACACACAGAATCCCGCTACATAAGAACAAAGATGTTGTGGTTGAAGATATAAGAAGATATTACATGGAGGCCTCCAAGCTGTTCTTCTTCTGCATCCCTTTATCTGCTCTGCTTTTCACCAGACTGGCCCCAAGAAAACTCTCTAGACCTCTAGGGCTCTGAAAACATAATCTCAAAGAAGCACCATTATGAAAACATAATCTCAAAGAAATCTCTAGTGGGAAAAATAATAGACTTTAAAGTTAGATTTGGGGATTCCATCTCAATGTTTAGAAATTGTGTGTCCATGGATGTAGCTTAAACTTGGTTATTCTTTGACATATTTGAGATGTAGAGATGGTGTACAGAATTCATGATAAATAGTATTCCTAGTGTGTGTGGATGTTTCTCAGGATTTACAATTCTGGGCCAGCAAATTTGCCAATAGGACAGCTTAATGACAGAGCTACACTTTGGCTTCTCATTTCTTCATGCATAACATACCTTTGATAAGTTAACTCATCATTTAAGAGGGGTTGTAGCAACTAACTCTCTTTATTTCCCTCCCTACATTTGTGATTCTTACTTTGCCTGTGAATTAGAATCACTGTGGATCTTCTTTTAACTAAACAGGTCAGTTTCTACTCAAAACCTATCGATCGAGGATTCTCAGTGTTCGGACCAACGGATCTGATTGTAAAGCTGCACAACTGGCCACTGTTAAGAAAACTGCTCTGTATTCTCTTATACAACTATTTTTCTCTTCTTTCCAAAGTCGATGTATTCATCAGTTCCCATTCTTCCCTTAAGCTTGACTTAAGATATTTATTTGTGGATGGTAAATTGGATAAGAGCACAATCTTTTGTAGCTAGCATGTCTATATATAAGTCCTGGAGCTACCAGTGATCAGCTAACTAACACTAGACACTTTCCATTTTTGGGCTTCACTCGCCTCATCTGAAAAATTGGTTTATGGAAAGCAGCAAGCAAGCAGTTAGATGAGTGCTTTGAACCTAGTAAATCGTTAACAACACTAATTCTCATCATCAGAATTACTTGGGTGTTCTTTTCTTTTCATCTGACATCCAACCTTGAAATCATTTTTTTCTTCTCTTAAAAACAAAAGGAAAAATAACAGAAGCCAAACACAGCTTTTCTCTTACATTTGCATAATTTTAAATTATGACTCTTATTCTCCAAGTAATTCAGATTCAAAACTTTGGAGACATTTTATCCATTTCTGTTCTGCTTTTATTTGCCACAAGGGATGTGCTCTTATTACTTAGCATCTATAATACAGAAATATCCTGTTGACTATGTCTGAGGTTTCAATCTCTTTAATTCTATTCTTTAAACCTCCCTCTGAATAATGTTCTTAGGTACTATATTTTATGATCATTTTACTCCCTAGGTCAAAAAACATTTTAGATGTTCCAGTGCCTATGAAACAAAACACAATTTCCTTAGTATGGACTTCAAATATAATCCTAATAAATGATCAAAGTAGAGCTATGATAGTAGAAGGATTGCCATTGGTGGGGAATCTGAAATTGAGCATCTTATAAAGCTGTACGTCTTGATACCTCAGGATAGTGTTAACAGGCTTCTTATGTCAGCAGTGAGACATTTGTCTCTGATATATAATCAGAAACATTTTACTTTTATCTATTACTCAATCTTTGCTCACTCATGAAGTAGGTCTTTTCAACACTTCCCTAATTATTTTGTCAGTAGATATACAGACACAGGTATTGTTTCTAATATTTATAATAGTATAATATATAATGGAATATTATCCAGCCATAAAAAAGAGTGAAATTTTGCCATTTGACACAATATGAATGGACCTAAAGAGTATTATGCTAATGAGATAATTTAAAGAAAAATACCTTATGACTTCATTTACATGTGGAATCTAAAATCAAAACAAATGAATAAATGCAACAAAATAGAAGCAGAGTGATAGATACAGAGAATGAACAAACCATTGCCACAGGGGAAGGGGAATGAGGGGAGGAAAGAAAAAGGTGAAGGAGATGAAGACCTTTGAACTTACAGCTACCAAACAAGTGAGTCACGGGAATGAAATGTACACCGCAGAAAATACAGTCACAAACTGTCTTTTATGGTGAGCTGGTAAGTAGACTTATAGTGATCATTTTGAAATGTATAGAAATATCAAATTGTTATGTTATGTAACAGGAAACTAACACAGTGTTTTAGTTCAATTACACTTTGAAATTAACAAGCAAATAAACACAGAAAAAGAGATCAGATTTGTGGTTACCAGAGGGAAATGGGGGTGGATGAAGGGGGAATTGGATCAAGGTGATCAAAGGTCCAAATTTCCAGTTACAAGAAAATGAGTACTAGGAATGCAATATACAACAAGATCAATATAACTACACTCCTGCATGTTATACATGGAAGTTGTTAGGAAAATAGATCCTAAGAGTTCTCATCACAAGGAAAACAAATTTTTTCTTTTTCTTTTATTTTGTATCTATATGATATATATATAAATTAATTATAGTAATCATTTCTTGATGTATGCTAAGTTAAATCATTATTTTGCACACTTTAAACTTATACAATGCTGTCAACTATATTTCAATAAAGCTGAAGAGAAAATTTTAAAAAGAAAAGCAAAAAAAAGATACTTTAATAGAAGTTCAATAATGAAAAGGGAAAGTTGCAATACATATAATTCAGATTAGTATTCTAATTTAAAAATATAAGATTAAACTTGCTAGATAATGCCTTGCCTCTGCTTGAACTGTTAGGCAAAACATTTTCATTGACAGTCCATCATTTTCAACCAGTTTTACTTTTGGAATATTTAAAAATTTCTAAAATGCTTGGTTTTCCTTGTTTTCTTTCCTTTATTTTTCTTCCAATTATATGAAACAAATGGCTTATAAAGATCCATTTCTCAACCTTATGATGTCTTTAGTTGTTCTCTTGATCCAACTTGCTGATATTTAGGGGAAAATATCCAGTAAGAATAAAGATCTGATCATTAAATTTCACACTTAAATTAGGTATTTTAAAATACTTAACAAATTTCATATAATACATATCAAAATGATCAACTGATGTTGGACATTACATTTTTATTTAGGTATTCAAATGTTGTCAAGTAGACCTAACTTTAATGCATCATTATACATCCTAAATCAGGTAAATTTTTTTTCTTAGATTAATTTTGATTATAAGAATAATCAAAATAGATATTGGCCTAAACTTTCAAACAATTGTTCCCATAAAATTGCTTAATTAATCAATCCAGTCCCACTGACGTTACTGTTTCTCTTACATTTACTAATAGAAACATGATCTCTCTCTGAGCTATTGATTCTGACATATCAATTTTCTTGTCTCACCTGTTCATGCAGTCTCACTCAGCCATCTCTGATTCTTGCAGCATGTTAAATAATGTGTTTTTTTTTAAAATATGTGTTAATATTTTCTAGGGCAGTCCTGTTGCCACAATATTTCATTTTCATAACATCTCTCCTCTTAATTGAACCTTGGGTATTTTAAGAAATTTTAAAATAAAGGATTTTGCTTATCATTTTTATTAGCTATTATTAGTTTGGGAATATGATGTATTACATTATTCAATTTCTGAGTTTAAATCATTAATATCTAGGCATCTAGTCGACTCCTTTAATGTATCAGATAAATTTCATAGTTTTGTCTTATTTTGCTGAACTCTTTTCTTGTAATAGCTATATTTTTTTCCATTTGTATATTTTTATCTATTTATTTATCTGGTACTATTGTAAATAAAATATTTTTATCATCAGTTCAATCACTAAGTCATGTCCGACTCTTTGCGACCCCATGAATCGCACCATGCCAGATGTCCCTGTCCATCACCAACTCCCGGAGTCTATCCAAACCCATGTCCATCGAGTCAGCGATGCCATCCAACCATCTCATCCTCTGTCAACCCCTTCTCCTCCTGCCCCCAATCCTTCCCAGCATCAGGGTCTTTTCAAATGGGTCAACTCTTCACATGAGGAGGCCAAAGTATTGGAGTTTCAGCTTCAACATCAGTCCTTCCAATGAACACCCAGGATTGATCTCCTTTAGGATGGACTGGTTGGAAATCCTTGCAGTCCAAGGGACTCTCAAAAGTCTTCTCCAACACCACAGTTCAAAAGCATCAATTCTTCGGCACTCAGCTTGCTTCGCAGTCCAACTCTCACATCCATACATGACCACTGGAAAAACCATAGCCTTGACTAGCAGACCTTTGTTGGCAAAGTAATGTCTCTGCTTTCTAATATGCTGTCTAGGTTGGTCATAACTTTCCTTCCAAGGAGTAAGCATCTTTTAATTCCATGGCTGCCATCACCATCTGCAGTGATTTTGGAGCCCCCCAAAATAAATCTGACACTGTTTCCACTGTTTCCCCATCTATTAACTTCTCATTAATTATGAGTGTGTACATATATTCATGTAACACACATCTGTTAGATCGGGTGACTTTATCCTGTATATTTTAATATACTGAATTCTATCTTTCAATCACTGACTCAATGGACATGAATTTGAGCAAACTCCAGGAGATAGCAGAGGACAGAGGAGCCTGGCATACTACAGTCCATGGGGTCACAAAGAGTTGGACATTGACTTAGCGACTGAACAGCAACATTCTTCAATCAATATAATATTTAATTAAATAATGTGAACAGAAACAAAATAATATTAATTTATTAACTGATAATGTATAGAAAAAATCTACCTGCATTGGAAAAACTTCAGAAAATTTTTGTTTAAAACAACTCTCAATGATTGGTTGACTTTCATTATGAAATGAAAATAGAATTAGTATAAGTGCATATTAAGCAAAGGATCAGATAAGTAGCTCAATATTTAAATTTTCAGGATAAATTGTGAACACAAGTTTGAAGTATTATATTTGTATCATTGTAAATCAGATGTGTTACAATAAAAAACTGCAATCAAACTAAATATAGAAAACTGTTAAAATCTTAAATAGTTAATTTTAAAAAAGAAGACCATTTGATTAAATTGCTTCTCCATCAAAGAAAATGTTCATGTAGACAAGTTCTAACGTGTTTTCTAAAACTTAAAGGTGACGTGCTTCCTACGTGTTCATTAGTTTTAGGTGCTGTTGTTTTCAAATTGCTTAGAGCATTTGACTTAAGCTGGGTGCAAAGTATGTCCTATACATTTTCAACAATGGTGGACACTAATTCTCTTCTACAGATAGTTTTCCAGAGTCCAAAACAGTTCATTCTTTCTCTGCATATCTCCTAGCAAAGGTAATTTTCTACTGATAGGCTTATAGTCACCATTTTCTGAAACCACTTCCTGAACTTGATTTCAAATACTACTGGCTGCTAAAATCCTTTCATGATACACACTGTATAAACCAATAATGATTTTAGCTAAAGATACGACATTAAGCATTAGTGAAATTTTAATTATCTCACTTAACACCAATTGTGCAGTAGCTACTGCTGGGTTGATTCAGCAACTTAACAGTGTCAACAGGATCTAATTTCTTTTCATCCTCTACTACATCATCCTAAGTATGTTAGCTTTTTGTCCTGCTTGTACCTCACGGTAACAAGGAAGCCCTGCCACTCCAGATGTCTCAGTTGCATTTCCAGAAGGAATAGCATCAGCAAGTTTTTGTCTCACATTGTCAGTTTTTAGACCTTTTTAAAAGATTCAATTTATGTAAACAAACAAAAAAACAAAACCAGTTCACCCATTTCTGCTTTTGGTTTTGTTTACAATTAGAGAGCAAAAGATTTCTTATATCAAATTGATCAGACCTTAATCACATTTTCAAAACCTGTGTGTGTGTGTGTGTGTGTGTGTGTGTCTTAGTCACTTAGTCGTGTTTCTTTTTGACCCCATGGATTATAGACCACGACGCTCCTCTGTCCATGGAATTCTCCAGGCAAGAACCCTGGAGTGGCTCCCATTCATTTCTCCTGGGTATCTTCCCAACCCAGTCTCCTGCACTGCAGGCAGATTCTTTACCATCTGAGCCACCAGGGAACAGAAGTCAAACCCATCTCTCATTCAGATTGCTGCCTAGTTTATAGACAAGTTCAGAGTCTGGTTATTATACAAGAGGAGAATTGCCTGTTAGGTGAGCAGTCAGTTCCTGTCAACACATGTCTCTTTGTTTAGTGTTCTGGGCAGAATTTAGACAATCTATGAAATATAGAGTCATTAAATTTTTCCCAGATCTTCCTATAGTTGACAAAGTTAATTCAATTTTCTTTTAACTTGAATGGTATGAGTTCTGTAAAATGGAACAAAATATAAAATAAAATTTAGAAAAAATACATAAGCATAAGAGGGTGGCACAGGAGTTCTGTTAGTTCAGATTTAACTAACAAAATCTCATATTTTGCCCTATTAGATGCTCAGTACATCTTCTGAATTGGAGGATGGGAATTCTGCCTACAATATACTTGTAAAAGAGACTGCCTACTCTCTTCCAAGGCAACTGCCACAGGTGGGGATTTTCTCAAGCAGGTCCTAACCAGGATTTCCTTGGATCATGTTTAACTCCAAAGTAAATTCTGGAAAGATTTAAGAATTGACTAAAAGTGAATATATGCCTAAAGTAAATAATTAATATTTATTTTAATTCTTAAAATGATACCAAAAGGAAACCAGAGAGATTTAAACTTCCAAATTTTAAGCTTTCAGTTTATAAAAAATACAAGTCTCTGAAATTCAATTTGTTGGTATCTAAAAAATAGCTTACTCTATTTAATTTGATTCAAAATTCCAAATCTAAGACCTTATAATGAGAAAATAGACTGCTGTGTAACTACGCATGTGAAAATACTTATTTGCAATCTAATAATAGTGGACAAATGGAGAAAAATATGACAATAGAAACTGGTAAAAAAAAAAAAGCTGCATCCATTTGCAGCAAATAAAATGATGTGCATATTTGTTTTAATGGAAACAAATAGCTATTTTAAATGAAAATACAGTTATAACAACATCATCCATTTTGTGTATAAGCTTATAGGAAACTTTTGTGAAAGATGTATACAACATATCAATGATGGTTTTCCTTGCTGCAGAGATTGGTTTGTATTCCCATAGTCTTTTTGACCTGCTGTATTTCTTCTTTTCTATGAAGAAATTTATTTCATGACTATTAATAACAAAATAAAAATAATGACAGGAGAGAAATGTCCTACAAAAAAAGAGCTATTGATTTGAATCCGGCCTATAAACATAGGCCATTCCGGGTGAGACTTAGGGACACCAGGCATCATATAAAGTTTCTGGAACTTAAGATAAACTAAAAAGAGGCTTTATATAGGCCATCCAAGGTAGCACTGCAAAGTTTAAGTGCCAACATCAATGCCAAGAAGTCAACTCTTAGGTTTATGTATGGTTTGCCCTGATGTCCCCATTCTTTTTGCTCATCTTGCAGTCTTCAATGTCACTGGCAAAGTAAAAAGTTTACTGCTAACCACTCTACGCATTATATGGTTTCCAATAAGTAATTACAATTGCTCAGCTTTGTTTTTGGTCATTTGTAGCATTTACCACAAGCTGCAATTTATTAAAAAAGTTGAAGGATATTAGATGGGAAAAAAAATGAATGGATGAATGAAGTTAAAATAGAGGGCCTTGGGAAAGAAGGATAAAAAGGGAATAAAGAGAGAAACTGGTGTCTGAGACAAATAGACTTATGAGAACAGATCAAGATAAACAGTTTGTTACTGAAAGAATAGAACAATAAACATCAGGCACTTCTTTTCTATAGAATCTAGTGAATTTTACATAAGAGTGTGGCAGCTTAAAGGGACTCATAAAGCAGGAAAGAAAATGAAGTAACAGTATGTACTTCAGATCACATGGTAAAATAGCAGGATAAGATCATGTGAGAAATCGTTAGATGTATAAAAAACTGTAATATAATTCATTGATATGTTCTTGGTTGGTAACTCTTGCCTCTGAAAGCTTAATATGTTTTTAAAAAGGACTAAAGATAAGACCAAATATACTCCAGAACACAAAGGAAATTTGTTATTAGATTAACTAAGAAAGCAAAGCTATTATTTCAGTATATGTTTGATGAAACATGTCTTTGTATTCCTAATTTGCAATATGATTCTTAAGAGTAGCATCACAAACTTTTGCTGAATATAATTGAAAGGACTGTCTATTTATTAGTTGATCACGATGTTTCTCCTCTTCTTTAATGCTTTAATGTAGTTATTGTGTTGAACTGGCCAAGATGTAAATCTTACCTTAAACTCTTGGGATAACTCCAAATTTGTCTTTATGCTTGATCTATTTTCTTGATAGTTCCTTTTAAAATGAGCTTAAATTCTAAGTCTAATATTATAACACTGGTAGCACAAAAACACATATTTAATATAACATATTAGTTATAGAGATTTTCCTAGAGACTACCAATCACGTGTGAAGAGCTATCAGTCAATCATTAATGAAACAAAAGGGAGTCATGTGCAATTTTCATGAAGAACATCACCATCTTCAAGTTAAATTCCAAGGAATGGGTTTGACTAAAAAAGCAAAGTGGTGTTTCAACATCCACTGTCTCATAGAGTCAAATCCTTAAATATATAGCATGTTGTAAATGCCTACTAATTTTTCAATTTTATAAAGTGTAAATGTGAAGGAACCTAATAACCGGCAAGAAAAGTATAAAAAAGATACTTATGCAACTCATAAATAAGAAAATGACTTTCACCAGGAAAAACCATTCATTATATTTTTGTATGAGTTAAAGTATATTTGGTCATATATTTAAAAAAAAAAACTTTAATGTTAATCAAAGGTATTTTAGTTTACATGCTTGAAAATTTAACTTTTGTTCATTTGTAAAGAGGAGAAAAAATTATGAATTCTGTAAATACTAGTATTTGTATAATTTTTTAGGCACTCGGTACTTTTCACTATTAAACTGTGAATGATTTTAATGAAAATTAGTTAATGAATGTATCAGCTCTGAAAATATATCCATTCCTTGAAACATTCTTTCCCTTGGTTCTTTCTTTAAAATCTTAGGCCACTTCTATTGTCCTAGCTTAATTTAAAATCTGTGCCTATTAGTCCTCTGAATATTGTACAACCAATTCCTAACCCCTTGGGTTTTTACCATTCTTCCCCCCAACCCTAGTCTTCGATGTTATTTTCTCTAGGAATGAATACATTGGTGGAAAGGCTTTCCTTTAATTACTGACCTTGAACTGAGAAAAGCATTAGTGAATGAGAGAAAGACTTATGCATTTGAAATGTTGCACAGCTGTCATTTTCTTTAGGATAAATTAATGAACATTGCTGTTTAGACACCTGGGTTATAGTTTCTGCTCTGTAGCCAACTAGCTGAGTGACATTGATCCAAGGCCACATGGGACTTCAATGCCTTCTTCTCTAACATTAAAGATTTGTACTAAATTATCTCTAAGATTCTTAAATTTTTAATGGTTTTAATTATCAAATTCATTCATTTTTTAACTTCCCCTCTTTTGTCTGCCTTGGTGAAGCTGACACCTTCATTTCTGTGTAAATATCCTACAGGATAATAAATAAAATTCAAATTTATAATTTTTGCCACTGGTAAATACCACTGGGTGTGGAGGATATTGAAATTAATGAATAAAATTGCCTTTGTATTATCTGTGGATTTAATTTATCAAAGCGAATTTCTTCTTGTAATGCCAGTCTTGACTGTAAATTATTTTATTATAGTAGATATATATAATGGTTCACTTTATGATTACCTCCTTACCATAAAATCTAAATTAGCAATATGACAGTTTTTTATTTAGGTATTTATGAAAAAGAAAAACAAAACCTTTATTTCACCTCTTCGTGTAGGTGTTACCTTTTCATCCTTATGTTAGCAATTACCACATTACATGATAATTTTCCAACTTCTTCTGGTCTTCTTTAACTAGATTGAAATCCTTAATGGTAGAGACTATGTCTTATAAATCTTTATTTCCTCAATATCTAGGGGAGTGCCTAACTAAAATGAGGGGAGCTTAAGAAATGTTTACTGAATGGATGAGTGAAAATCTGCTTCATAAAATAACTCAATTTCACAATCCTAGTCTCATTTCAAATATACATAGTGAATGAAGATGGATGAAAGCTATCACCAATGTTACAGCACCTGAGTTGGATGAGAGCTGCAAGGATATTTATCAGATTATTAAATATTTGATCAGTTAAAGTAACAAATATATATATATAAAGTGAATACATGTGAATGCCAACTTGATGTTTTATGATTTGACATATTTATGTAAATAAGTGCTCTTTACTAATAAATTAAATATTAATAATGATAGCATTAATAAAAATTAGAAAATGTTTACAAAGTCCTTAGTAGGTACTAGGTACTTTACTTAATATGATAGTTGCACTCTGTATTCAATTTATTACAATATGTTGGTTTTCTGCAGTGCAAGAAAATCCAGCCTACACAAATAGGTATTAATAATTAGAAAAGAGATAAGTATTTCATAGCCCTTTCATATTATTTTGGATATTTCTGTTTTGATCCTACACAAAAACTTGATGATGGTCACTTTTTAACTTGACTTGGAACGTGGAATCTAAAGTCTCATCCACTAACTTTTTCTTTCTCTTGTTAAATTAAAATCAGTTATTTATCTTGCATTTTGAATGATTTTACCCATGTGTGATTTTGTACCATCCTGAACTGACCATTTTGTAAATGATTCACTGAGCTATATTAATGTTCTAAACGTTGGCATATCTCGTTGCACAATATCAGAATATCTCAACAGTGGAACATTTTAAGCATGCATTGGGAAGTATCAAGCTTATATGATTGATACAAGTTTTCAGAAAAAAAATTCTTCTTGAAAAGTTGAATGTTATTATAGTCAAAAGGTAATATCAGTTTTCCCTGAAATGACAAACGCATTTCATTAATTTTTAGAAAATGTCTACTGTGAAAAGATACAAGTGTGAATAACCATAGTTTGTCACAGGAAAATGATATTCCATGAAGAAAGCAGCTAGTTCAGCCCACAAAGCAAACAGTAAATGATTTTCCTCCAGCCAGCCATGTATATTAGGATATCCGCAGAGGGCTTTACACCTACTTCCTATTTTTGCACATAGAATATTAGAATTAAGTATACTGATATGTAGAGATTTAATCAAACCCATAACTTTTCTGTATCATCAATAGAATACATATGTGAAACATTATTATTATTGTTAGTTAATCTGTAACAGTGGAGAATGCAATGACGGTTAGTTTAGATTTTGTTCCTCCATTTTGATTTATGGTTAAGGTGCCAGAAATTTTACCCACTGATGTGTTCACATGATCAGTGCAAATATGTCCAGTTCAGTGAAATAGGGAAATATCTCATAACATTGCTATGGAAGAGTTTTGACGTTGGGTATATCTTGAGAAAATTCAAGTGTTTGAGAACTGCTGGTCAAATTATTAATAAAAATCACATGCATAAAAATGTTGGTTAAGAATATAAACTTGGATTTAAATGCCAGCCCTATGTCTTGATAATTATGTGAGTATGGGTCAATTTCTTCAAGAATCTTATTTGCAAAATGAGGATGAGTGTTAACTCTGTGTGTTGTGTATGCTGGAGAAGGAAACGGCAACCCACTCCAGTAGTTTTGCCTGGAGAATCCCATAGACAGAGGAGCCTGGTGGGCTACAGTCCATGGGGTCCCGAAGAGTTGGACACAATTGAGCGTTATGTATCTGGCTTTTGAAATCTTTGTATTAATTGAACTATACCTGATATATAACATTGTGTTAGTTTCAGATATACAGCGTAATGATTCAGTATCTTAAAGCTGGAGGTGTCTGCCAGCATAGGGGTTTGCCTGATAAGTGGTGTGAGCCAGACTCTTTGCTGATGAGTCCAGGATGTGGGGGAACTAGGATATGTCTCATTCTAGGACTCCTTTGATGGCATGCTGAGCTCCCAAGATCCTGGGAGGTCAGGCTTCCTCTGGTAAGGGTAGTTGGGACTTCAGCACCTGGGATCTGATTCTATTGTTCTCTGAGCTGCCCTAGATGCCCAGCACATCCCAGCCCATCCTCTTCCTGCTCTTCCATCAAGACCCACACTAACTCCCAGCACACATCTTCAGGGCCCCAACTCGATCCTGTTTGCCTTTTTAGAAAACCCCACACTTCATCCACCTGGATTAGACTCTCACTCTGTTTCCCAAAACAGAGCACAAGACATAAAACATAAAAACAGAAATCTTAACATCTTTTTATGATGAAGAAATCCTCTGATGGGGGCTTCCTTGGTGGCTCAGTGGTAAAGAATCCACCTGTCAATGCAGGAGACACGGGTTCCAACCATGATCTGGGTGGATCTCACATGCCAGGGGTAACTAAGCCCCTGTGCCACTATAAGAACTACAGGAATGAGAAGCCCATGCACTGCAACTAGAGAGTTGCCCCTGGTTGGTGCAACTAGAGAAAAGTCCATGCAGCAAAGAAGATTAAGCACAGCCAAAAATAATAAATTAATAAAATCATAAAAAAAAGAAATCCTCTGGTTATAGAAGTCTCCTTGGGGAGGAACAAAGACTGCCTTTCTATATAGTAGCTGGAAGTGCTAGACTTTTGTTTTCCTATCTCCTGGAGTTTGCTTAAACATGTCCATTGAGTCAGTGAAGCCTTACAACCATCTCATCCTCTGAAGCCCCCTTCTCTTCCTGCCCTCAATCTTTCCCAGCATCAGGATCTTCTCCAATGAGTTGGCTCTTCATTTGCTTGATCTCCCTTTCAGCTAGACCAGAGGCATCTAATCTATACTCTTCTGATCAATTTAACTATTTCAGATGTGGACTGTGCACACAGTGATGGCAGAAAGAAATTGGAGAGCTCACTCTGGGACAGGAGATGTGGTACTAGTGAAACACAGGTAGAGTTCCTGGTACAGAAGGGAAAGACTTGTATGCTGATATGGGTAGAAGTTGCAACAGACATATAATTGTAGCTTTTAATCTTTGACTACAGCAATTATATCTTCATCAATGAGTTCTGCTCATGGTTTGGGAAATTATTCTTGAAAGCTTAGGCCCTGAGCCTGCTCTCCAGTTTTCCTAGCAATTCAGAAAACTGCTGGGCATCCTTAAATGGTGTCTTCAGCTGTTGCTTGTAGTCAAAATCCTAGGGAATAAACCAGGTCATAATGCTGTGAACTTAAATGAGATATGCTATGTAGCAAACTTGGATAACTTCTTGATTCATGAATAAATGAATACATAAATACATGTTAAGTACTTAAAGATGGGCTCCATATGCCTTTGCTTTCCTATATGTTTTTCCAATACATTGCACTGCTTCTATCAAAGCAAATGGAAACATGGGTAAGATCAATGAATTCTTATTCTGTTTGTATTTAGTGGCTTTTACACAGAATAATTTCCAACAGTAGGCATCCATATAGGAGCACATAGGCTTCCTGGTGGCTTGGATGGTAAAAAGTCTGCCTGCAATACAGAAGACCTGGGTTTGATCCCTGGGTCAGGAAGATACCCTTGAGAAGGGAATGACTACCCACTCCAGTACTCTTGCCTGGAGAATGTCATGGAAGGAGGAGCCTGGTGGCTGCAGCCTATGGGGTTGCAAAGAGTCGGACATGACTGAGTGACTACCACTTTCAACACTTTCAACTTAAATTATCTGGAATAGGGATGACTAGAGGTTAAATATTATAGTGAGTAAGCAGGAAAATAATTAATGGTTCAAAAGCAGGAGAATGATTCTTTGTTCACCGATGAGAAAATGTTATCTTTTTTTGAAAATGGATATAAATAAAAGTCTAGCCACTGCTACTACAAAAGCAAAGAAATGCATGATAGTGTAGCAAAGGAAGGAAAATTTGGCCAAATACAAAAAAAAATAAAAATAATGATTAAAGAGGAAAAATGGAAAAGGGCCAAGAAATGCAGAAATGCTATTTCTCTGGCCTTAGTCCACCAGTCTGTGTTTGAATCTTCCTGGAGTGCTGGTCCTTGTCAGTGCGTATGTCTAGTTTCCCACAGATAGATGGCCCTTGAATTTTCTACTTTTGACCTTCAGTCTGCTGTTGCTGTTGTTCAGTTGCTAGGTTGTGTCCCACTCTCTGTGATCCCATGAACTGTGTAGCATGCCAGGCTTCCCCATCCTTCACTGTCTCCCAGAGTTTGCTCAAACTCATGTCCATTGAGTCAGTGATGCTAGCATATTAAACACTGGCACTCAAAATGTTTTTAATAAGCCTGTTCAGACTATTTGGACCTATCCTTTGCAGACCTGCTCTAACAGTTAACAGTTCCATTTGGAAGTTCTGCCACTTTAGAAGAGTGAGGTTTCCACAAACCCATATTTCAATATTTCATTGCGGTCATTTCTTCCCATTTTCTCTGCATCCTAGAGTTTCTGCAAAGCCCTTCAAGAATATCCAAGGTGGAGGGGTGGGGGTAAAACCCAAGGGGGACACAGAGAAAATGACTGAGATTCCATTTACATCCAGAGAACGTGTTGTCTCTCCAGATTAGGTCCGGATTGAAGAATGTGTTCTAATAAAACATTGCAACACTGTTTTATCATATTCTATTTACTATCTTTTGAAAATCAAAGAGTGATGAAACAATAAAAATTAAAAAGTGACTCACAAATTGATGTTCACTGAGAAAACTTAGGAATCATTTAACCTGACAAAAAGAGGGAGATTTTATTCTCAGTAAAACTATTGATAGATTTAAACTGCTAAATAGTTTTCAATTGCCAAGGAAATGTATCATATTAAAGAATGTGTTCAAACAATGGAAATGTTTTGACACTATTTGGACATAAATTTCATGTGTGATTAGAGTCTTAATATTATAGCATTTTTACCTCTTTGAGAGCCAAAATTATTTTCATGACTCTTAAGTTTTTTTTGGACTTTGAAGTTAGTTCATATTTCCAGCTAAAGCTGAAGCTCCAATACTTTGGCTACCTGATGTGAAGAACCTACTTGTTGGAAAAGACCCTGATGCTGGAAAAGACCCTGATGCTGGGAAAGACTGAAGTTGGGAGGAGAAGGGTCGATAGAGGACAAGCTGGTGGGATGCCATCACTGACTCAATGGACATGAGTTTGAGCAAACGCCAGGAGATGGTGAAGGACAGGGAAACCTGGAGTGCTGCAGCCCATGGGGTCACAAAGAGTCGGACACGACTGAGGGACTGAACAACAAACAACAGCAACATGTTTCCAGAAAGAAGCCATGTAAAAATGGAGAGCACACACTGCTGATTTTACCTTCTTTGGTGGGTGCCACTGCCTACATTGCATAGTCTGCTGTTCTGCATTACTGGGGTAGTATCTCTCTCTCTCTCTTTTTTTTTTTATATTCTATTTCTAAAGCTAACAAGCCTTACCTCATAGACGACATTCAATAAAAGTTCTTAAGGTGAAATAAATTTAAAGGTAAGATGGGTCCTGAGAGTATCACATGCTAAATAAATAATTCAACAATTAAGTTGTCCCCAAAGAAGTATTAATCAAAAGTTCTAAATATGTAAGGTTACTGCACTAGGACCTTTGGTAGCTGATATGAAAGTTATTGGGGAAGTACACATTTTGGAAGCAAGAGGTATGGACTGGGAATGCAGATTATGAATTTAGGTAGGACTGAGGACTGAGTGAAAATTCTCCATGATACCTCTTAAACTTTGGGAAATTTCCATAAAATCACCAAGATTCTCTTTCAAATCATAAAATGTGAATAATGATATCTGTAACAGATTGGGATTGTTCCTTCTCAAGGCAACTTGCTTCAAATTTAGATATTTGTACTTCTAAGGTTTTTCCATAATTTAACTTCATGATTACTCTGTCATTTAATTTATCACATGAGTACATTCACTACATGAAATATATACTTAGCTGTATGATTGAGTTACTCATTTTTTGCATGCTCTAAGTGAAGTTGCTTAGTCGTGTCTGACTCTTTGTAACCCCATGGACTGTAGCCTGCCAGGCTCCTCTGTCCATGGGATTTTTCAGGCAAGAATACTGGAGTGGGTTGCCATTTCCTTTTCCAGGGGATCTTCTCAACCCAGGGATCAAATCCAGGTCTCCCACATTGCAGGCAGACTCCTTACCATCTGAGCCACCAAGGAAGTCGTGCATGCTATACTTCAAAGGAAAGAAGAGTTTTACTTGTCATTCAACATCCTCAAGTTTTACTTGAATGACAAGTAAAACTACTCTTTCCTTTGCTCAAACCTAGTCCCAATCCCAATCTTCAAGTGATTTCAATTTTAAACATTTCTGTCATGTTTTGCTAGTACTTCTCTTCCTAAGTGTAAATAATATACTTCCGTCTTTATTTTGTGATTAATCAAGTTAACATATTTACTCTGAGTTCTCTTGATTCAATTTGTTGATCTACTTGATGTACTTGATTCTTTATTTTCTTTATCCATCAACATTAGACTTTATGTCGTGTTGTGCCCCTATGTTAGATACGAGTCATCTCTTTTTCTCCTTCTTCTAACTCCTGTCTGCCATTCCATTATTTTTATACCGCCAAGCTTTAAAATACTCCATTCTACAGCTATACCTTTCTGTGGTTGTCAACTTATTTAATTGATTTATAGATTAAGTATGAAAAATGGATGCACGTTGGACACTTCTCACAGTATAGGAACTTTCATTTTGTAGCATTCTTTGTTTTCTGTTAGATAATGAACTTTCTGAGATCAGAAGTCATCCACTTATATTTTAATTAAGATCCTGATTATTTGACACAGTTATTGGTTTCTACAAAGCACTGAAACAGATCCTAGGATGGCAATCAGTGCCAATAGGTAAGCAGTAGGGCACAAGGCTCTGACTGCAGGATAATTTAGGACTTTTAATCCTGTGTGCACCAGCAAAGACAAAGCAGGGGACTGGTCTTTAGAGAATGGGGTTATTCAGTAGCTTTTTAAGTCAGAGAGTTGTTAATGGGCAATAAGGCAGGGCCAAGTGACTCAGGAGGTGCTAGTGGTAAAGAACTCACCTCCCAATGCAAGAGATGTAGGTTCTATCCCTAGGTCAGGAAGATCCCCTGGAGAAGGGCATGGCAATTCACTCCAGTAGTCTTGTGTGGAGAATCCCATGGACAGAGGCGCCTGGCGGCTACAGTCCATAGGGTCACGGAGAGTCAGACACAACTGAAGTGATTAAGCCCCCAAGTGACTGGAATTGGTGTGATGGATGGTTCACAAAGGAAGTTTGTTTCCAAGGCAATGTAGAGAGAGGGTAGTATCAGGCATGGATGCCATGTATGATCAGACACAGCGGCAATGTGGACAGATGCTGGGGCTCCTAATCAAGCTGAACCACTGCTCTAATTCTCCTTGCTGTAAGTGGGAGTACCAGGAGCTTAACGTGGAGATGAAGTTGAAGCCACTCATCTGTCAGGAATATAGGGGTAAGGCAAACCATTGATTAGAAAGTGATTTTTTCTCTTTAGAATAAAAAACACATTCTATTTTAGTGTTGATACTATCCTACAAGTGATGTACACAGAAAGGTTTCACTTAAAAATATTACTCTAATATAAAAATTGTTGCAGTGCTAAATAATAGGCGTGTGTGCGTACGTGTGTGTGTGCGTGCGCACACATGCATGCATCTGTGTGCACTCAGCCATGTCTGACTTTTTGCAACTCTATGGACTGTAGCCTGCCAGGCTCCTCTATCCATGGGAGTTTCCAGGCAAGAATACTGGTGAAAGTGAATATTGGAGTGGGTTGCTATTTTCTTCTCCAGGGGATCTTCCCAACCCAGATATAGAACTCAGGTCTCCCGCACTGCAGGCAGACTCTTTACCCTCTGAGCCACAAGGGGATCCCATCAGTGGCATAGGATATGGCAAAAAGAAGCATAGGAGAGGACATGCTATCACCCACTATATGAGTCACAGGTCAATTTTTGGGTCCAGAAGGAAGGTTTGACATGCCTAAAGTACATGTGCTTGGGGTAGGAGAAAGCTGTTCCCTAAAGGAAAGTCAAGATGCTGCTACCAGAGGAAGTAGATGGATCTTGAACCACTACCCAAACTCACAGATGTCCCCTTCATGGAATATGTATCCTGAAATTAGAATTTGGCTCTCAACCATTTAATAATGACTTTAATAATGTAGAATTGATGGTAATACAGATACGTTGTCTACGAAAGTACACATTAATATATACCTTCTTTCCGTCAGTATAGAAATAAACATTCTTTTCACTAGTGTGGAAATTCCTTAGCAAAGTTAAGCCATTTGCCAAAAGTCAAACATCTTTTGGTGGCAAAGCCAGAATTTAAAGCCAATATTATCTGATGTCAATAATAGAGTAATAATAATTTCAGATAAACGTATATATTACTTAAATATTGACATTATTTTAAATATTCTCAACGTTTTATTTTAGCCATTCACAAAGAAATCTATGCATCAATCTTCTTTATTTGCTGAGCTGGATAACCTTAAATCACCTTTACTAGGCAACCCTTTTTACCTGAAATAAGTTATGATTAATATATGAAACTTTATTCAAATGCAAAACTGATAAAATTGACTAAGCAGTTTCTGCGATGTGGACTATTGATTAAGGGCTCAGACTATATCCAAATACAGACTTTGTCACCTACCAGCTGTGGTGATCTTGGCAAAGTTACTTGCCTTCTCTGTTCTTCACTTCCCTAGCTTATAAAATGAGGCTAATTTATAACTGTACTTACCTCACAAAAATGTTGTGAGAATTAAAAAAAGGTAATATGTGTAATGTGCTTAGCATAGTATCTGGGACGTAGCAAGTGCTAGATTTTATTAGGATTTCTTATAATTATTGCTTTGATAAAAGTAAATATTGAGCACATTTTCATTCTCAGGCTCTAAATATAAGATTTACAAATACTATGACAAAAATTCTAAATATATATATATCTTCTTTTCATCAGTGTAAAAATTCCTTAACAAAGTTAAGCAATTTGCCAGAAGTCAAACATCTTTTAAATAGCAAAGCCAGAATTTATAGCCAATATTATCTGATGTGAAACTCTGTGGTCTTAGAAATTATAATATTCTGTCTCTGAAATAAATAATATAGTGTGACAATCTTTATCAAGTACCCTGGGAGACAGAGATATATTCTAGTCACCTTGGTGTTACATTCTTTAATCTAATTTTTCACAGAACTACTTTTTCTTGAAACAATAAAAATAATTCCAAATCAAAGGAGTGATATTTGAAAAAGCTCAGATATTTGATGATACAAAATTGAAAAATCCTAGTGCATGATAAAACATTATAACAATAAAAGGACATTGACATGTTACCAGTGTTCACCGCTAGATGGTGAGAGTATTACTTTTTTATCAGTGTGTTTTTCCAATCATGAGAGGAAGTAACAAATGATTGAAAGAGAATCTAGTTGAGAGAGGAGGAAGGCCATGGAGGTGTGTGGCCAGCACTAGTACTAGAAGGCTGGCATGCATACCCAAGGCAAGCCTTTCACTTGAGACTCAGTAAATTTGCTGTATATTAGCCAGAGTCAAAAATATGAGTCAAATTCTTAGGATTCCAGCAAATCACTTTAGAAAAGAAAAACTTCACCATTTAACGCAAAAGCATCCTTCATAATCATAGTCAGAAGCTTTCTCCCTTTGGAGATTCTAAATTCTTCCATGGCTACTTGAGGTGCTAGCTCATATACAGGAAATGTTTTAAATGCAAGAGTGCTGTGACTCTCTATTGGCAGGATATATAAATCTCTCTCTCTCTTCTCTCTCACACACACACACACATGCACGCACGCACGCACGCACACACACAGTGATGGGGTGGAGAGTGGACAGCTTGGCAGATCAGAACAGCTTGTATGGGGGTGGCCTCACATTTCAAGTCAAGGCTGCTCAAGTGGTGAAGATGACAAATGGGGAAAACAGATTGTGAAATCTGAGCTCAAAAGAGAAGAATCTTTCATAAAGGGAATAAAATCAAGTATCCAGCTTATGGTTTCCGGCTTGGAAAGAACATTGAAGATTAATTATTCCAATATTTTCACTTCAAAAATTAGAGAAAAAGATGAAGTTAAATGACTTCTTCAAAGTTACACTGAAGAGAAAGGGCTAACGTTTAGGTCTCTAGCACTGAGAGACTTCCCTCTACTAATTCATTTGGCCCCACCAAATTTAAATATGAAACAAGCACAACTCTGTTGCAAAATCATGCTTCTTTAGTTTAGTAGGTGGTATTAAAAGGAAGAAGGACTTTACCATTTACTTTTTTTGATAAAAGAAAGAATGTTTAAATTCCTAGATTTTTATCCAAAAGGATGTAGCCTTTGAAAATTATATCTGTAAGTATTGGTACTTTTGTCTATCCTGATGGCAACCAAGTGTGATGTAGTGATGTTTTCTTATAAAATAAACATTTAAAAATGAAGAATATTTTGTCTAATTTGGAGTAGAATTCAGTTTTCCAGTTGAGTAAAGATTTCTCCCTTTCAGTTGTATAGATACTATGATAGTAAGTAAGTGTAGCATTAGTAGATATTGTAGGGTTTATTAGTAGATACAATGGTGGTCTTAGTAGATATGGTACTGTTAGTATATATTGTAGTGTTAGCAGACACCACAATGTCAGATATTGTAGTGTTAGTAGATATTATAATGTCAGTCATTACTGTAGAGTTGGCAGATACAGTATTCTTAATAGATACAGTATTGTTAGAAGATGCAGTAGTGTTAGTAGATATAGTAGTTTTAGTACTTAGTGGTACCAGATTGCAAGTAGATATGTAATGTTCGTAGACATGTAGATAATGATAGTATTAGTAGATATGATTGCATTAGGAATACTGCAATTTGCTAAAGTACAGTGTTTAGCAAATACTGTAGTGGTAGTAATGCTGTAGTGGTAGAAGTTTCTGTAGTGTTCTGCCTTATCAGCCCATGGTGACTGTCAGCTGATACCTTACTGGGAATTGCTAGCTGCTACAGGTAATTACCTTCCAGGACCAGCTAACATGAGGACACAATGGCCCCACCATGCTTTCAAAGGACACTCTAGTTCCAGAACTTGCTCTAGGATCAACTGAGACCTCATTCAGCACTGCACTAAGAATTAGCAACTCCCCCCTCTACATTCCCAACACATGTCTCCCTTGAGAGCAATCCCCAACACAATCTCTTTCTCAGAGACTGTTTCCAGAGAAGCCCTTCTAGCATGGTGGACACCAGGAATGGCTCTAAGAAGCCAGCTATAAATTGGGATTTTACCAACACAATGCTGACTATCTAACCAGCAATGGGGAACCCCATTACTGACAGCAGAGGAATGCTGGAAAATTGCATTGCATGTTGCAATTATGCGATTGTTAAAACGTTCACCAGTAGAGAACTGGGATGGGACATTGATAGAAAGAGATGCTAGTATAATACCTCTGGCCCTGGAGAACAAGGAGGAAAAATGTCACTATAGGACCATGAAATAGAGTAGCTGTTGGATTCCTTGAAAAGAGATCTGAAGGTAGAATTTATAAAATGGTCAGAAATGTCCAGTCTTAATCCCAAAAACCTATGAACAGATATCACTTCCATGATTATATTATATGGTATAGTTGAGCCGATAAGACAAGGAGATAATTTGAATGGACCCGATCTAATCACAGGAGCCCTTAAAGCAGTTTCTGATTACAAAATAAGAAGTCAGGGAGAGTTCAAGCTGGAAAAGGACTTGTCCCATTGCTAGCTTTGAAGATGGATGGGGCTGCAAAAGCAGGAAGGTAGGCAGTCTTAGAGAGCTAGGAGAATCTCCTAGCTGACAACCAGCAAGGGAATAAGAGTCTTAGTCCTACAATAAAATGAGCTGATACTTGCCAAAAATTTGCATGAGCTCACAGGCGGAATTTTTCCCCACAGCTTCCAGCCCAGCTCACATGGTGATTTTGGCCTTTTAAGGCCCTAAGCTGAGAACCCAGTCAAGACCACCAAACATTGGACCCATAGCTGTGATAAACGGGTGTTGTTTTAGCCTGCAAAGTTTGTGACAACTTGCTACAGCACTGATAGAAAATTAATACAAGAGATACCAAGACACTCAAGGTGTTGTGTTTAATCATCAGTTTTACTTTAGGCCAATGTGTCAGTTTTCTCTGTATTTTTCATAATCAGTAATTCAAGCACACAAATTCACAGATCCCTTTGCGTCTCTATCTCATATGTGATTCTCTTTATTTGATATTATAGGTAATTTTTCAAAAAATAAATTTCCATAAATGTTAAACCCTGCTTCATCTATAGCTCCCCTGCCCACTCACAGCTAGGTCAGACTAATAAGACCACTACTGTGTATTGTGTGCTCAGTAGATCAATCACGTCTGACTCTTTGTGACCCCATGGACAGTAGCCTGCCAGGCTCCTCTGTCTTGGATACGGGGGTAGGTTACCATTTCTTCCTCCACAGGGTCTTCCCAACCCAGGGATCAAACCTATGTCTCTTACATCTCTTGCACTGGCAGGTGAATTCTTTATTGCTAGCCCCACTTCTATTAACTGGACCTAAATGAAATCTTCCTGCATCAGAATTTTAGGTTTATAGATCAAATTTCATCTCTCTCTTTTCCAGAATGTGCTACGTGTTTCCTGTAGGTATTACAATGTAAAATAGGAATATTATTCCATAGATTTGCACGTGTGTGTTCCATTGCTTCCATAGACTTAATAGAGCTGACCTTATGCAGACAATGATAAAATTCTGCTTTTAAGTTATTTGAGTAGCAGGGACCTATTCTGATAACCATCCAGGGCCTGTTTGGAGCAGTGAGCTCCTTAAGCGTTCCAGAGACAGATGTCTGAAAATCATTTCCAAACCCTCTAATATAGCCTGAATCCTAATGACACATTTGAATCAACAGACATATGTAAATTCTGCTTCAATTAAAGGAATATGACTTGAAATGAAAGCAAGTAAATGGTCTAACACTGCAAAAAGGATTACGTTTTCCTTATGAAGTCTACTAAACCTTATATATAGGAGGAAATCTATTTTTCTTTTTGTTTTCAAGGAATCAGACTATATTTAAAAACTTTGTTTTACAGGAATGTTATTGATTAGACATTTTTAACCTGTCTATAGACTTTTCTTTTGTTCTACACATTTTTGTCCCATACATTAAAAAATGCTTTGTGACTTTGCTTTAGAATGAACTGGTCATATTCAGGCCAATTGGTTTCTTTGGCTGTGACAGCACTGCTCTTGATTCTCAGAAATGTACAGGACCACTATCTGTCAGAGCAGTCTTTGACAAGTCAAAAATAAGTGTTCAGAATTAAATGCAAAAACACTGCTTCTAATCATATGCGAAAAAAAAAAATTGCTACTGGAGTGTCAGAGATGACTACTTACCAATATCAGGGAATTCTAGCTAAGGTTATTTAAAGAAGATCTACCATGATATATAGACAATGTATGTATACATATTTCTTTAACTGTATATATATATATATGTAGGTATATATGTTTCTTTAACTGCTTAACATATCAGCAGAATTACATATATTAATTGGAACTATTAATTGAGACATTTTAAACACTTTGATAGGACACAAAATCTACTTTTTGAATAATGTAACATTTTATTTCCTTCACCAAATTCCTGTGGGCCAAAGGGTTTACTTAGATATTCTATCTTTCTATAGTGTAGATATATTTTTCAGTTATCTTTTTAATATGACAGGTTATTATGAACAGTTGTTCAATACATTTTAAAATTAAAATTTTTTAAAATTAAAAAAAAAAAAAACTTACAACAATGTTGTGTTGGTTTCTGCCATACACACAGTTATGGCTGTAACATACCTCTCCTCCCTCCCCTCCCTCCATCCCATCCTTCCAGGTCATCACAGAGTGCCAGACTGGACTCCCTGTGCTTCCAACACCTTCTCACCAGTTATCCATCTTACACTTGGGCGTGTGTGTATGTTGACACTACTTTCTCCATTCATCTCACTCTGTCCCTCCCCCACTGCGTCCAGGAGTCCATTCTCTACCTCCGCATTTCCCTTCCTTCCCTGCAAATAGTTTCATCAATATCATTTTTCTAGTTTCTATGTATATAAACATTAATATACTATATTTGTTTTTCTCTTTCTGAATTATTTCTATGTATAACAGGCTCTAGGTTCACCCACCTCACTAGAACTGACTCAAATTTGTTCTTTTTTATGGCCAAGTAATATTCCATTATATATATGTACCACATCTTCTTTATCCATTCATCAGTCATGGGTATCTAGGTTTCTTCCATGTCCTAGCTATTGTAACTAATGCTGCTACAAACATTTAGTGACGTGTGTCTTTTTTGATTATGGTTTTCTCAGAGTATATGCCCAGTAGTGGAGTTCCTGGGTCATATGGTAGATTTATTCCTAGTTTTTCGAGGAATCTCCATATTGTTCTCCATTATGGCTGTACCAGTTTACATTCCCACTGATAGTGTAGGAGGGTTCCCTTTTCCCCACATTCTCTCCATGATTTATTGTTTGTAGGTTTTTTTTTTTTTGATGATGGCCATTCTGACTTGTGTGAGGTGATACCTCATTGTAGTTTTGATTTGCATTTCTTTAATAATTAGTGATGTTGAGAATCTTTTCATGTGTTTATTGTCCATCTATATTGTCTATTGTCTTCTTTGGAAAAATCATCTGTTTAGGTCTTCTGCCCATTTTTTGATTGAACTTTTTATTTTCCTCATACTGAGCTGTATGAACTGCTTTTATGTTCTGGAGGTTAATCCTTTGTCCGTTGTTTCATTTGCAATTATTTTTCCCCATTCTGAGGGTTGCCTTTTAATATTGTTCATTGTTTCCCTTCGCTGTGCAAAAGCTTTTAAGTTTAACTAGGCCCTTTTTGCTAATTTTTGCTTTTATTTCCATTACTCTAGGAGATGGGTCACAGAGTATCTTGCTGTCATTTATGTCAAGGAGTGTACCATCTATGTTTTCTTCTAAGAGCTTTATAGTTTCTGACCTTACATTTAAGTTTTTAATCTATTTTGAGAATATTTTTGTATATGGTGTTAGGAAGTGTTTTTTTTTTTCATTCTTTTGCATGTTGCTGTTTTCCAGTTTTCATGATATTGATCCTCCCAATCCGAGAACAAGGTATATCTCTCCATCTGTTTATGTCACTTTTTATTTCTTTATTGGCATCTTACTGTTTTCTGTATACATGTCCCCTCTAAGATCATGAACAAGACAAGGGTGCCCATTCTCACCACTATTATTCAACATAGTTTTGGAAATCCTAAACATGGCAATCAGAGAAAAAAAAGAAAAGGAATCCGGATTGGAAAAGAGAAGTAAACCTCTCCCTGTTTGCAGATGATGTGAGTCTATACATAGAAAATCCTAAAGATTCCACCAGAAAACTACTAATCAATGAATATATAGTAAAGTCACAGGATATAAAATTAATACACAGAAATCCTTTGCATTCCTCTACACTAACAATGAAAAATCAGAAAGAGAAGTTAAGGAAACAACCCCATTCACCACTGCAACAGAAGAATAAAATACCTAGGAATAAACCTACTTGAAGATACATATTTGTTTTTTACAGACTTCTATACTCAACAGTAATTACAAAAAGAATAAAATTAAGAAAGGCACATTTTTTTCCACTAGGAGGATTAAATTAAAAAATACCTTCCTTTTTAGATTTTAACATTTTCCACTGTATGGATTATCTCTGAATTTATTCCCCATAAGAGAAAATATCATATTTAATCCTTGTGGCTTGTTTTTTTTCACCTTGAAATTTATACCACTGTTGCAGTTTCACTTTCCTTTAGGCACAAATAGACCATTACTAATCATAAAATCTGTTTGATCAACATTAGAAATACCAGCTTATAGAAGACACCAAGTAAAAATCAACTAACTTGTCTTTTACTTTTCCCCTATGCACACAGTAAATACGCAAATCATTAGGAAAAATTGTAGCCTAATTTTCTTAGAGTTTTTCTAACCTGTTAAACATGATGATTTGAAGTAGATTACCATATAAACTCAAATTTTCAATATTTCATCACCGTTAGTTAAACTGGTGAGTATATAAGGTCACTCCTTGTCATTCATATTACTCTAGTGATTTGTTAATCTCCCCAAAGCGATCCTCTGTGACAGGTGAGAATGTAAGAAGGACTCTAGGACTCCCATGCCCTGGTGTACATGGCCTATAACCCCTCTCCCCTCATTTTAGTATGGACTGATACTGTGAAGCTGGGGGAAGTCACTTCCATATCAGTAACATAACATGGCCAAGGTGACAGTACTTTTAAAGTGCAGTTAAGGTCTCTAATCAGTAGATTTTAAAGTTAATCAAAGGGGAGATTATCCTGGCTATAGGATCAGAGACACTCTTGCCTTTTTATTTTTTGTTGTTGTTAATTTTTATTACAGTATAGTTGCTTTACAATTTTGTGTTAGTTTCTACTGCATATAAAAATGAACAGCCATACATATACATATATTCCCTCCCTTTTGGATTTCTCTTCCATACAGGACACCACAGAGCATTAAGTAGAGTTCCCTGTGCTATATAGTATGTTCCCATCAGTTGTCTATTTTATACATAGTATCAATAGTGTATACCTGTCAGTCCTGGCCTTTAAGCAGCAATCCACCATGAGTTCTTCAGCTGCCCATGAGTGTGAATTCTGTTACCCACACTTTGAGCTTGGGAGAAGCTTCTGAGCCTCAGATGAGAATGCTGTCCCAGGCAGTATGTGGATTGCAGCTGTTTGAGATCCTGTACAGAGGACTCAACTAAGCTGTGCCAAAACTTCTAACCCATGAAAAATGTAAAATAATAAATGTAATTGTTTAAAAACCATCAAATTTTGGTAATTTTTTATGACAGAAAACTGATGTACTCTGTGTCCCTGCTTTTGCTTTGGGAAACAGGATTCTACTTTCCTGTACCAAAACAATTTTGTATGACTTTGTTGGAGCTGATCTTAATTTGATTCCTAGAAGTATACCCCATCCCTCTGAGTGATAGGTCGAAAGAGCAAAGAACCAAGCTTGACCAATCAGCATCCTTCACATTTTCTGTCAGTCTTTGCAAGGACACATTTCCCTTCCCACATAATCTGGTATGATGTGATTGTTGGTTGTAAATATCCATATCATCTATCTTCCATTTTCTTACAGTCTGTTGACATTTAGTTTTGGTTGGCTAGTGAAACACCCCTTCCAAAGTCTCTTTTCCTTTAAAAAGGCTGAGAAAAATGGGCTTTCATCATGTCTCTTATCATTATGTAAGTGATTGTGATGTGGTTCTAGCCAACCAATGCTAATGTTAATGAATAATTGCTGGGTGTCTTCTGGGAAAGCTTTTACATGTCTCCTAAAACAGAAGTCATCATGTCACTGGATATCTTTTTCCCTTCCATTCTTTACTCCTAAAATGTAGATGTAAAATCTAGAGCGTGGCTCCCATTTTGATGTCATGAAGTAAAGATCAATGGTCCTGACATTTTTGAGCTGCTGAAGCAAGGTCAGTGGCTTCTTACCTTTGGCCTTTTTATTATATAAGATGTTATATGTTATGTATTGAACTATTGTAAAGTGAATATGACTTTCTTGAATATGAAAGTATTTAAGTATGATTGAGGGAGCATATGATATATAGAGTGAGACACAAGAGTGTTACTGACATCATCAAAGCCCTGTTATCTGACTGTGTACAAAATCAGCTTTATCCATGGGATTTTCAATTTAATGAGTTTAATTCTTATTTTGCTTAACTTAATTTGAGTTAGGCTTCATTCACTCAATTGCAATTAAAGAATCCCAATAAACACAGACATTGCTAGGTGGAAGGGTTTGGGTTTTGTTTTTTGTTATTTATTTGCTTTTGTTTGTTTGTTTTTGGCAGGGATTGGTATCGGAAGGGGCGTGCACTAATAATGATAGTCTAAAACATATGGAATTTTCTGATTGGAGGTTAAGTGTGGGATACTAATAAATTTCTAAATCCTATCTAGGACATTATTGACTCCTGTTACTAGGCACCCTGAATATTCATTGGAAGGACTGATGAGAAGGCTGAAGTTCCAATTCTTTGGCCACCTGATACGAAGTGGCCACCTGACTCACTGGAAAAGACTCTGATGATAGGAAAGATTGAGGGCCATGAGGAGAAAGGGCCGATAGAGGATGAAATAGTGATCCATTGAGTCGGATCACCGACTCAATGGACATGAGTTTGAGCAAACTTAGGGAAATAGTGAAGGACAGGGAAGCCTGATGTGCTGCTGTCCATGGGGTCACAAAGAGTCAGACATGACTTAGTGACTGAGCAATACTTGATGACAAAGTAACTGATTTAAATAAGTCCTGATTCAGGCCCTATTGTTTACCAAGGCTAGAACTTTAAGGAGCAAGCGAGTGCCCTGTGCTCCCTATCAAAACAGAGAAAATGTCCCACATGGTGAGAAATCAACAGTCTGAAAGCAAGGAGCAGATTATCCTGCCCTATTTGCATGGCTCCTCAGAAACAGAATTAAGAAGCAGATAAACGTCAAGAAGAGGTAGATAGAGCACCCACCATTCAGTTCAGAGACAAAATCTTAAGGCTGGAATAGAAAGTCAAGAACTATGACTTACAAGTCATCCTTCCTATAATCTTCTTTACTGAAACATAAAGTCTAAAGTATGTAAAGTGATTCTCAACCCATTTAGGTTTCAACTGCTGAAGGGAAAAACACCAAAAATGAGAGAAAGAGTAGCCGGTGATATTCCAAATTCTCCGGGTAATTCCTAAGCCTCCAAATCACTCCAAAAGTTAAGTGGGATGTTTTATCAGTACAGAGTGTGAGAAGGAAATTTTTGCCAAAATCACTTTGAGATGTGAAAATAAAGATCATTTTTTAAAAATGGAATTTCTCCCTGCTGATTCCTTGATCCCTTTTTCTCTAGTTCCTGTCTGGGGCATAGAGGGGGTCTTTCACTCCACCGATGGAAATATATACACCAGTGGCCACAGAAAGAGTTAACCCCTTCTTTGCTTTATATAAATATGTTCATTAAACTGGTCTACCTTCTATTAATATTTATATTCAGAAAATTGGAAGTGTTCATGATTTGGGATTATTAACAACCTTACTTCACTGTATTTTTCAAATCTATTTAAAAACTACTTGCCCATAAAAGTTGAAGATGTCTGCCAACTGGATTTCTGGGCTTTTATTCACTGGGCACTTAATTTATGGCAGGCACTGTTGTAGGCACTCAGGATGTCAGTGAACAAAACAAAAATCTCTCTGAGTGGCGCTTACCTACATTCTATTGTGGGGGAATTTGGACAACGGACAACAAACTTAATACATAATTAAAGCTTATGCTAGAAATTGGAAAGTACTGAAAAGAAATTGAAAAGATAAAGAGCATGATAAGGGTGACTGGAATAAGTGTCTACTACATTTTTAAACAGTAGGGTCAGTGTGGACCCCATTAACACTTAAAGGACTAGCTATGAAAGCAGGGCTGTGTGATCCATTGCCACCGAACCAGTTGCATCTTAGTGGAGATCTACTGATGCTACTTCATCATTTCATTTTTGATCCTGAAGGGATTCAGAGGATCATCCATCATAAGGTTGTTTGAAGTGCTGTTATTGTATTTCTAGTGACACTTCACCCATGATAGGGAGAAATCCAAATTAGTGCTCTCATATTTCTTTGGGGGGGGAGGAGACAATGCATAACATATTGTATGGGAAATCAAGGGAACGATTTTATGTATCTTGACATAAATGAACTTTGAAGATTTTCCTTTATTAAAAAAATGTCTATTTTTGGTATTTCAAAGTATAACTGAGATGTAGAAAACTGATCTTAAGAACACCACCATTTCTTAACTAATAAAAGAGGTTGGAATCCATGCACCTGGTGTTTGCATATTTTTCAAAGTTAAAGCCATATGATTATTAATTAACCTACTTATATACCAGACCTGAGTACATTTGACAGCTCACTGCAGCTGATGTTGGAGTTTTATTTAATTGTGATTGGGAGATCACTTCCAATATTCTGACACTGAGGGAGTGATGCTTCTGATCTGATGATTAATGTATTTGAGAAAAATATCTGTTCACATTATGGTTGCCCAATGTTGATATGAAAGAATATTTTCCAGATTTGGAAGTCATATTTTAGTTGTTGAAAAATGGTATCACACCCTGCAGTTGTTACCTTGCTGTTGCTCCTGTAAAGTTACAGAGTGTATACTTGTAGGCCCAGCATACCAGGTATCCAATATCTAGGGAGGGAGAGAAGAGAGTGAATGATTTATTCCAGATAAAGTCACATGTATTTTACCTTTTAGTATCTAACCAATGCTTCCTGCTGCACTAGAATTCTTTACTCTAAAAAAAATAAAAAGGTCTTTTGTAACTGAGGTTTAATTCAGGGAGAGAATTGTTCCTTTTAAACTAACATTCAAGTGGCTTAAATCATCTGCCTTTTATTAAAGAACTGTTAGTTGCTACTTTAGAAAAAGACTATTTTGAATTTTATGCCTGATATTCATATCAAATTTATTACATTTACAAATCTAAAATCTTACCTCTTCCTTGAAATTTAATGTTCAGTTTATAAGCTGTATTCTATTTTTAAGTCCATGAATATGTAACTACTTTTAAGAAAACTTAGATTAATGATCCATCACATTTATAATCATTTTAAATAAACATCTCCCAATAGCTTAAATTGCTTTCAAATTCAAAATATTTTTTTTTGTTCATAAGAATTTTTTAATCACTTGATATAATAAACATAATCCTTATAAATCATTAAACAGGGTTGAAAGCACAGTCAGTTACCACTCATATTCTACAGCTAAAAGAAACTCCCTCATTCAAAGCACATGTTAGCTCTGGACCAACACTTTCTCTCTCAACAGGGGACTTTCTTTCTTTAATTAGGTCCTTAGAGTCAGACACGACTGAAGCGACTTAGCAGCAGCAGCAGCAGCAGCAGCAGCAGACTCCCTTAACTATATTCTGAATTCTCCACATTTGGAGAGGTTACCTAAGGTTCTAATTGTATCTGTTTTTTTTTTTTTTTTAAGGCGTATCTCTTTCTGCTTTATTAATGCTTGCAGCTCACCTGGTAAAGAATCTGCCTGCAATGCAGGAGACCTGGGTTCAATCCCTGGGTTGGGAAGATCCCCTGGAGAAGGGAAAGGCTACCCACTCCAGTATTCTGGACTGGAGGATTCCAGGGACTGTATAGTCCATGGGGTCGCAAAGTGCTGGACACGACTGAGAGACTTTCACATCATGTCATGTCAAGTTTTCTCTTTTCTCTCAAATATTTTTTCTCTATGATTTAAAATTTTAGGCTTGGCAAAGTCTTAACATCTTCACTCTGCAACTTAATGTACTTTTTATCATTTTTACTAATCAGACCTTGCTAGTTAATTTTGGTATTTTCAGTGGACATCTTTAAGGGAAACAATCCTTTTATGCCCATGAGCAATGGGTGAACTGAGACTGGAGGAAATGATAAAGCTATTTACCTGTGGACTGCTAATTTTCTGGGCTACTTAGACTTTTTGGCTTTTCAAAAATTCTTTTGAAATTTTCTAAGAATTCTGGATTTCTAAGAATCTGAAATTTAAAAGAATTTTCTTAGAAAATCTTCAGTTCGGTTGAGTCACTCAGTCATGTACAACTCTTTGTGACCCCATGGACTGCAGCACACTAGGCCTCCCTGTCCATTGCCAACTACTGGAGTTGACTCAAATTCACGTCCATCGCATCGGTGATGCCATCCAGCCATCTCATCTTCTGTCGTCCCCTTCTCCTCCTGCCTTCAATCTTTCCCAGCATCAGGGTCTAATTTCTAAGAACTACTGAAACATTCTTTTTCCATCTTTTTTCCTATGTACTTTAAGCTATCATTTCTAAAATGGATATGATCAGGTCCTCCTATTCTTCCTCTTCGAACTTTCAGTATAACAGAAATGTATTTGTGAATAGCTCTGTTTTCCCTTACATATATGTGACAAGCAAACTTTTAAGGTGGCCACCATCTTCCTTGCCTCGTAGTAGAAGACTCATGTGAGTCCTTCTGCTTGATCGTGGGCAAGACCCGTGACTTGTTTGTAACTAGAAGAATATTTGGATTATGTGTACGTCATTATATTACATAAGGTTGTATCACTGTTCTTCCTGTAGTCTATTTCTCTTGTGCTGGCTGAAGGAAGCCAGCAACTATGTTGGGAAACCCCACATGACAAGGAACTGCAGGTGGCCTCTAGGATCTGAGAGTTTGGCAGCAGACTACAAAGAATTTCTCTGTCCAACATTCAAGGAATAAAACGCTACCAAGAACCGTGTGAGTAGGGAAGTATATCCATCCTAGTGAAATCAGAGAGAGAGAGAGAATTCAGTCTTAGCTAACACCATGACTTCACCCTCCTGAGACCCATAAACAGAGGATTCAGATAAGTCACACCAGGCTTCTACTTCACAGAAACTGTAGGATGATTAATGTGCACTGTTATCCCCCAAACTGTTAATTTATCCCCCCCCAACCTTTCCCCTTTGGTAACCATATGGGATTAACAGAAACATCTACTATATATAAAATAGGTAATCAACAAGGATCTACTATATGACACAGGGAAGTCTACTCAATATTCTGTAATAACCTTTATGGGAAAATAATCTGAAAAAGAATAGATATAGGTACATGCATAACTGAATCACCTTGTTGTATACTGAAAACTAACACAACATTGTAAATGATTATACTCTGATATAAAATAGAATTAAAAAATTTTTTTTAAATGTGTGATGTTTTAGGCCACTAGTTCAGTTCAGTTCAGTTCAGTCGCTCAGTCGTGTCCGACTCTTTGCGACCCCATGAACTGCAGCACGCCAGGCCTCTCTGTCCATCACCAACTCCCGGAGTCTACCCAAGCCCATGTTCATCGAGTCGGTGATGCCATCCAACCATCTCATCCTCTGTCGTCCCCTTCTCCTCCCGCCCCCAATCCTACCCAGCATTAGGGTCTTTTCCAATGAGTCAACCCTTCGCATGAGGTGGCCAAAGTATTGGAGTTTCAGCTTCAACATCAGACCTTCCAATGAACACCCAGGATTGATCTCTTTTAGGATGGATTGATTGGATCTCCTTGCAGTCCAAGGGACTCTCAAGAGTCTTCTCCAACACCACAGTTCAAAAGCATCAATTCTGCGGCGCTCAGCTTTCTTCACCGTCCAACTCTCACATCCATACATGACCACTGGAAAAACCATAGCCTTGACTAGACGGACTTTCTTAGGCCACTAAGCTTGTGGTAATAGTGTTGTTATGCAGCAAGTTATATTGAATAAAATATGACACAAAAAATCAGACTAAATTATAGTAATACATCTACAGTGCCTGACAAATTTGGGGGTATTGCAACTCATCAAGGTATTTTATGCTTTTTAGATGGTAATTTATGTAGTTGACAATTTATTTAAAGACCACATGCTCAGGAAGCTGCTGTATAACACAGGGAGGCCAGTCTGGCACTCTGTGATGGCCTAGATGGGTGGGATGGGGAGGTGTGTGGAGGAAGGTTCAAGAGGGAGGAGATCTAGACCTAGGGAGATCTGATTCACATTGGTGCACAGCAGGAACCAACACAACATTGTAAAGCAATTTTCCTCCAATTAAAAAATAAATAAAAAATAAAACATAAATACCACATACTCACTGTGTAAAATATTTTGTACTGACATTGTATCTCCACCAATTCACTTAAGCAATATTCATTGAGTACCCACTCTAGGCTAGCACTCTCCCAAGTGTTGAAGATATGGTATCAAAAGAAACGTCTGCCCAGATCATGTACCTACTGGTAATTGATTTAACACAATTAGACTACTTTTGATGATCTAATAAATATTTGATAATTATTTGGGGCTCCCCTGGAGGTTCAGATGGTAAAGAATCTGCCTGCAATGCAGGAGACCCAGGTTTGATCCCTGGGTTGGGAAGATCCTCTGAAGAAGGCAATGGCAATCTACTATGGTATTCTTGCCAGGAGCCTGGCAAGCTACAGTCCATGGGGTTACAAAGAGTCAGACATGACTGAGCGACTAACACATGGATGTACTATGGATAAAATAATGAGACCTAGGAAACATATGTTTTTCCTATAACAATTCTATTATGGAAAATGGTAACAAAAGAGTAACTGTAATAATGACAAGCTTGTTTAATAAATAAAAAAAATGACCAGTATATCAAAAAAAGAACTGACTTATTAATCTTATTCAGATTTGCTAGCCAGAAAATCATGAAAACTTTTGCTTTTTTTTAAACCTCTCAGCTGATGTGAAAGATAGTTAACACTATCCATTCACATACATCATCTTATATTACCATCTCTATCATCTATGAATAGGAACATATATCATCTCTACAATGAATTCCTTCCTTTAGGAAGCATTTTACATATTTAGAATAAATTTGTGTTCTAAAGACATCAATAAATACAGTACACCCAAATATTTTCCCATTGTCTATATTTGCATTGCCATGAATTTACTCTGCCATATGCTTTCAAGAGTGTCAATTAGGGCTCCAATGCCAACATATTTTCCCACCTGTTACTAGGCCCACATATAATTCTTGTGATGGGAAACTGAAGAATTTATTCTTCACTTAGAAACTAAGCTTCAAATGTAGTATTGATTGCTGAGTTTTGCAAAGAGTAAACTTTTGCTTTCATTTTCTCTATTTTTAAAATTATCCATTTATTCCCTCTCCTATGTATTCTCCTTTCTTCTGGTTACTTTAAATTTAATTTGTTTTCATTTTTTCTAGTTTCATAGGATGGAAATTTAGGCTATTGATTAAGGATTTCTTTTTTTTAGCATAGGCATTTATAGATACAAATCTCCCTTTAAATACTGCTTTATCTGAATTACGTAGATTTGGACATGTTGTGTTCATTTTACTCATCTCAACTATTTTCTAATTTTTCTTGCCAGTTCTTTTTTGCCCCATTCATTATTTAGGAGTGAGTGTGTTGTTTAATTTTATCATATTTGTGAATTCCCCAAGTTTCCTCTGGTACCTACCTCTAATTTCATTCAATTATGATAGAAGAGAATACTTTATATGATTTTTATCTTTTAAAATTTAATCTTATGCCTTGCTGTTCTATCATTATTGGAAATGAGGTATTGAATCCAAATATTACGTTGAATTGCCTATTTGTCTCTTCAATTTAGATATTTAGTCATACCGACTTACATAATTTTGAAATTTATTACAAACTCTTTCCAATCTATTTTCTTTGGAACTTTAAATGTTTTCTTCAAACTGTAAAACTTGAACTTTTGTATGTAATTTATAAAACCTTTTATGTAAGGAAATACAATTGTTAACACCATGTAAGAAAATGATAGTATTCTATGTTTAATCAACATATGATACGAAAATTTATAAGATGCAAACAAGAGAAGGATCTACTGAAATAAATTTACATTCATAACTCACATTGTTCCAACTCTATTTAATGCACTTACAGTCCTATATCAGGATCTAGGGAGGTACTGATATATACATAATCTACCTCATTATTTAATAAGGAGCTTTAACAGCTCACTAGAATTGGGTAAATATGAATAGAAATCAAAAGCCTACTTTGTACAAGCAATTTTAAGGTCTGAAAAGGAATGGCCTGGAGTGAAGAAGTAGCATTATAATACCCCTATATGAGGACAAACAGAAATAGAAGACTCCATGAGGAATGAAATCTGTTAATGGTTTAGTCACTCTATAGGAAACAAATGCACAGGAATAGGATATTATTGGTAAATTCTGCAGTATATCCTCTATAGTTTATTGTTAAACGTAAACTACATGTATGCATGCGTGCTAAGTTGCTTCAGTAGTGTCCGACTCTGTGAGACACTATGGACTGTAGCCCATCAGTCTCCTCTGTCCATGGGATTCTCCAGGCAAGAATACTGGAGTGAGTTGCCATGTCCTCCTCCAGGGGATCTTCCTGACCCAGGAACTGAACCCGTGTCTCATATATCTACTGCATTGACAGGCAGGTTCTTTACCACCAGCACCACCTGGGAAGCCCTCAAAACTGGACTCAAACTGACATAAATTATCTTCATCCTAGGTTGTTTAGAGAAAAAGATAAATGCTTGTAAGTATTTAAGTGCTTCTCATACATCCACTCCCCAAATCTTCGATATATAAAACATTTTTATCCTTTAGGTGAGAACTAATATATATTTTCTGTGTACTAATCTAAGTTGACATCACTCAACTGATGGTAAAATTATTCATTTGCATAGCAAAACAGAGCTAGATTATTAAGATGAAAACAAAGATAAATGATATTTAGGAATGTTACTGTGTAAAGTTCAAGTATCTGAAATTTCCATACACCTGAATGTTTTTGCTTTCACTATAGATACAATAAATGCTAAAAACATAGATGGACAAGGCCGACATGTTGCACAACTTGATGGTGATGGGAAACACCATCAAAATCATAGTAAATGTGAATGCATAATGGAATTGTTCAGTGTACAACATATGTGACTATATTTTATGATAAAATGTGTTTCCAACTTATTATCATATTTGTGTCTATGTTATTCTGAACTTGTTCCAAATTTTTACTTTTAATTTTAGCTGCCTTGGCTTGCATCATTGTAGATTGGAGAATTTTCATTTTAATTTTTGGTTATAGTCAAGAGTGCAATTTTTTTGATGGGAAAAAATCTTTGGACTTGTTATAATTTATATGCCTTCTACTTATTTCAGAATTATTGGTTAGAATCTGATACATGAACAAGAAAAAAATTAGAATGCCTTAGTTATGAATAAAGAAAATGTGTAGTTTGGCTATTTTATCATTAGCTTCCTGTCTACCTGGACACAAACTGGACAGTAAATAAATGAAAAGTGAAAAGTAATTTCAAAAGGAAAAATATTAAATGCAGTGAGGTATGTGTGTGTGTGTTATTTTAACAGAAAATGTAAGAGCATGTGTATTTTATAACAGTTTAGTGCAAATTTAACTCACATAATTTGTTTAAATTGGTCTTTAGATGGCAAAACATAGAAAAAATTAAGTAGTTTTACCCACATGTAAGTGGTATTTAAATTAGAAATTTATAGAAAAGAAACTGTAATGATTTCACCTCATTCCCCACCCCACCGCCCATATAACCTTGTCTACACAGTCGTGCATGTCCACTAAGCACGTGTGACAGATGGAAAAGTAAAAACTGGTTAATGCTGGTAATAACAGAAATGGAAGGCAGTGCTCTCTTGGGTTCCGCTAGCCTCCCTTATGAACCCAGGATGAGTCATCCTCACTGTATCTATTTGCATTCATAATCCCCTAGATAAAGTGCTTTTGTTCTCAGTCTTTCTTTCTATGGCAAAATCATGCAATAGCTCTGTATACATGTATATAGATCTGTATGTGCATTATATATATTATACAGGTAACTTTTTTTCAAAATTTTATTGAAGTGTGTTGATTTATGTTTTGCTAATTTCTTTTGTACAACAAAGTGACTAGCTATACATAGTATATACGTAACATTACATATTATAATACATAATTATACATTTTCTTCACTCAAGAAAATCTGTTACCTAAATCGTGCAGTTACCCTTGGGATTTCACTCGTAAAACCTAATTATTTCTTTCTGAATAATTCTTTCTTTCTATGCATACAGATTACATTTGACCTCACTATCATGTTTATATAACCAGATGGCTCATAAATAAATCATTATAGGATTCAAGATTCTGGGTTCTTAAATATTAGGTTATTTTGTTTGCCCTACATTTTTTTCTTGGGTGGGATTTGATAAGATGAACTCATGTGGTATTAATGCAAACTTAAAATTAAAAATCTTCCTTAAAAGTAACACAATTTACTGGGTAAATTCTTATGCACATTATTCTTCAACAGAGGTCTTATATATTGTAATTTGAAAGCAAAGACATTCAAATAATTACACGCTTTTTGAAAATTTGTGGATTCTTAATTGAATCTATGTCAGTTTTCATTACATCTACTTTTCTTCCCAAAATTCTCTATCTTGTACAAAATTGGAAAGTTGTTAGAAGTGAAATATAGAAAGACTTTGAATAAGTTTTAATCATTTTTCATTATAATGCATAATTTTCCCAACACCAAGATACAGTTTGTTTCTATAACGTCTTTTAGAAAGCAGCTTGTGTACAGAAAGTGGAATAATATATTCAATAAAGTCTGAACTTCTTAAATTCATATGTGATTTGTTCTGTTTCTGAAGGGACTTTTTTCACATTGGAGGAGCAGGAATAAACAGGCTTAAAATTCTGTCTTGACTATTATTTGGGTCGGTGACCTTCAGCAAATTAAATATTCCCTATAATTTATGCTTTTTCATATGCAAAACCACAGTAATAAAACCTGCAGTCTGTGTCATTCTGAGTATTAAGCAAGCATATATATAAAACTTATAGTACCTGTTGCATAATTAAAATATTAATTCCTTCCCGCTGTCTCTATAAAATAGGAGTACGGGATTTAATTTATAGAATTGTGTCTTATAATAAATCAGATTATGTATAAAGGCAATTCCAGCTGTGCCTTGTGCTAAATAAATGATACTTTCTCCTGCTCTTCTTTTTACATTTTCTGGGTAAAAACTCTCTCATTCTCTAAAATTCACTTGGAATAGTGTTTCCTGATCAAAATCCTCCCTAGGCTAACAACCCTAGATCAGGCAAAGTTACTTATTCTCTTTTTATACTCACATAGAAGTGTACATGCATTTATATGAGAATATTAAATATACTGTACTGTATCTATCCATTTACACATTCACATATACATTTTTGTTGCTGTTGTTGTTTAGTTGCTAAGACACGTCCGGCTCTTTGCAACCCCATGAAGCCTGCCAGGATCCTCTGTCCATGGGATTTTTCAGGCAAGAATATTGGAGTGAGTTGCCATTTCCTTCTCCAGGGGATCCTCCCTACCCAGGGATGGAACCCACGTCTTCTGCCTTGGCAGGCAGATTCTTTACTACTGAGCCACCAGGGAAGCCTTCATATACACGTATATATACTTTAATCATAAGATTTTATATAGTATTCTTTTTTTTCCCCTGTTATCTAAGTGTTCTCAGAACTAGTCTTAATTCCTAGGGTGATTTTAAATCCATCTCTCTTTTTTATTTCATAGATGGACGTTATAATAGATTTTTTCTTCAAAGAAAGTATTATGAAATCTGTAAGTTCTTGATGTTCAATAAGCATCTTTTTCTATATATCAAATTGTACAATGATGTAAACTTTCCTGCATTAGAAATATAGAAAAATGATGTAAACTTTCCTGTATTAAAAATATAGAAAGACTGGATATAATCAGCTCACTCATGATAGTATTTTTTCAAGTCATCCTAAATTTTGAGATATAATTAGACGCCATGGAGTTTATATTCTAGAAATTCAAATAATAATATATGTGAAAGATAAATAGGATAAAGGTATGCAATATTTATGTTACAAAAAGGGAGACTAGGTGTAAATAAAACAGCATAGGACAGCTTTTGAAGGAAGGGAGAATTGAACTAATTTTGAAGGATTATTACTACTTTGTGAAATGAGATAGAAGAAAAGAGATTTACAGGCAGATGCAATAGTTTATACAAAATTCTTCAGTGGAGGAATAGATAACTAATACAGGGTGATACTAATATCTTCTATTCTAGTGGGATGTGCTTGATTTTTCTTAATTTTTCTCAGAATGTAGGAAAGAGCTTCAGAGGCTCCAGTTTTGTTTTTTTTTCCAATGAGAAACTCCTGTCCTACAGGCCAAACAGCAACATGGGAATTCTGCCAACTCCCTAGCAAGTCCATTCCAACAATCAACTGGTGGTGAGAGATATTACCACTAGGTCCATTCATGGTCCGAGTAGACCATGCTGTATGGACTAGCATCAGAACCTTATTACTTGTCCTCCTCGTGTTCCCACTCTGATAGGGTATTCACAGACAGGCTCTGAACCCCAGAGAATCTATGTCAACTCCTATCCATATTCAATCATCCTTAAAATATCGGGATATCCTCTTTCTCTCTTTGTATTATAACTCAAGCTAGTCACCATAGGTCCCTTTAGGAAAAGATAGGGCATTATGACACATACTTGCTCTAATATTTCAGAGTCCTTGGCATGGGGATATTATACTCCCTTACACAGTGAGTTTTAGGTCTAAAGATTAGCCCCAGTTAAGAAACTGGGCATAGGGTCATAACTTTTTACTAGGGCAACTGTCATCAGTTTCTTGATCATCTTTTCAACCTCACCATTGCTATTTTTATGCAAAATCTCCTTCCTGAAGACCTGCCTATAATCTCCCAGTGGTACCACTAGACCACCCTTATTGTTTCAGACACCTGGGGGACTTCCTGCCCTTAAACAGAATAAAAGAATAAAAATTCTACCATTTCCAAGTTTCTAAACCTTTGACCCTTTCTTCAATAATACAGCATGATAATTTAGGCATTTTGACTTCACCTAATTTTGGTCATCGGTTTCTTTAAGCTTCTTCAACCTATGCTAGTAGCATATTTATTCCATCTTTCAAAGTTGTTGTCAGGCCCTTAGATCCTGAATGTTATCAATTTGGTAAACTCTTCCCCATCCAACTTTATTTTTCACCCCTTCTTGACCCAGTATCCATTGGATCCAGTCTTATACATACTAGCCAGTCTCCTCGGGCACACCTTGCTTAGGTCCTATAGCTCCTTCTGTGTATACTATCTTTTCTCCCTAGAAAGGTCTCAGTATTTTCTAACCTTAGTACATCACAGCTGCATGAAGAAATGTGGAGTCAGATATTGAGAGAACTCTTGGTTTATTGCAAGACAGAATCTTCTGGATCATCTTCAAAGAAAAGGGCACTTACTATACCCTAGCAGGTGGGTTTGTGGAATGCAAACTTTTCAAGAGCATTAATCCTGATGTTACCATACATTGTACCAGGTCCCATTCTTTTCTATCACAGTCTTGACCTCAACAGAGCAGACCTGTCTAGTTTCTTATTTAGAACTTTTATGTTTGAGTTCTATGTTTTGTCTTTAGTTTTCTTGACTTACCAGCCTCAGACGATGAGATATGCTTAAAGGAAGACCTTTGACTTGCACAGTTGTTTTTATTAAATCATGATTATTGACCCTAGACCAGAACCATCCAATTCCACTGTGTTATAATCACTCTTCCTACTATGTCTGTCATTACATTCACCAGTGCATTGCATTCTACAGATATACAATCCCAATTCACCACTAACAAAGTTAAGTAACTGCACTTCGATCTGCCAAGGACTCTTATGCTTCATATACAACTGGTGATGAGATTCTCATTGCCAATGCTGTGTAATCCAGCTCCACTACCCCTTGTAACACCTACTGTCTTGGGCCAAATCTGGTACAAACTATTACAGGTTGGATTCCCTTGAGACACAGATTATTGAATGCATGAAACTTCTATGTTGTATCTCAGCTGTAACAGTTCTTGAGGAAAGGGAAGAAAACAAGGTGTGGCAGGAGAATTAGGACTTCAGTGCCATTACAGTGAAACCATATATCACCCAAAGTAAGCTCTGAAACTAGAATCACTCTCTACAGGGCTCTGGAGTTTGGTAGAAGGGACAAGGTTTTAGAACCTCACATTGGCCATTCATTACATGTGAGCTGTTTCCTGGAGGGAGAAATGAACTTGGGCCTGACAGCCCTTTTCAACAGAGGGCAAGTCCTGGAGAAGACAGACAGCCAAGGACAGTCTGCAGCGGCATTCCATGTATCTGAAGAATAAGTTCTTCAGTCCTGAAGGGGGATCTGTGTGATGTAGCTAAGAGTCAATCGGCTTAAGATGCATCATAAAAGGATAATGAGAACAATAATGAATTTAGCCTGTAACAGTGCAGAAGCAATTATATTAACTATATTTGAAGCAATATTTTTCACTAGATTAAAAGTATAGAGTAGCTGGAGATATATATATATATTTTTTCTCATAGATACATCTCATAGTACCATATTCAATAAATTATTTTATTTCACATTGTCATAACTTCCTCAAAAGTATTAGACATGTGCAATATATACAAAATATAGTATATAATGCAAAATATAAAACAAAATATTTATAATTCAAAACACAGTGTGCATATATGTGTGTGAATTGACCCTACCTGTTGCAGTAAATATTTTGCAACTCAAATTTGGCAGAGCACATAAGCAACAAATTGAGGATTTTTTGTCTCAGTATTGCCTAATAGTTGGGCTTCCCAGAAGGCGGTAGTGGTAAAGACTCCACCTGCCAACGCAGAAGACATAAAAGCCCTGGGTTCCATCCCTGGGTTGGGAAGACTCCCTGGAGGAAGCCACGGCAACTCACTCCAATATTCTTGCCTGGGAAATCCCATGGACAGAGGAGCCTGGCAGACTATAGTCCATAGGGTCACAAAAACTAAGATATGCCTGAAGCGACTTAACAGATTGCCTAATCATGTTGAAAGAAAAAAAATTATGAAATGATAACAGGAGAAGAGAAGCAAATCCTTTAAAAATCTCTTGTCAAAGTAAAAGGGAAACTAAAGAAAAAAAGTCTTTTTTTCTCTTTAAGACTTTTACAGTTGGACTAAACACAGCCTTTCTAGCTCTCTATAATGACAGTATACAAGGATAATAGCACTTTTTCTGAGAATAGTTTTAGTTAAGTTGTTAAACTGAATTTATTGCTTTGAATCATAGGAGACTGGAAAAAGAACTTGGATCTTAATGCTCTATCATATTTCAACTATGACCTTGACAAAAAGAGAATGAAGGTGAAATGTGGTTCATATTCTTTCATCAAAATTGAAAAAGAAAATATGCCTCTACTCTCTAGAGTAGCGTGAAATTCTATAAAATAGATAAAAGAAGTCAAGCAGAACTTGAACCTAGTATTTCATTACACTAACCAATGCAAAAGTCACATTTTGCTTAAGGATCAAAGGCAGAAGACATGCATGGCTGCTGCCCGTGGATGTTTACTTGCTGAAGGTATTGTGGTCTATGTGAGATCATGAGGTGAACATGGCCATGAAATGCTAGGAACATTAAATTTTAAAATGACTAGATAAACGTCTGCTACATTTTTTGTCAGAAACATGAAACAGATTCTTTATATTTTTATCTTTACACACATACTTCTATTAGAGAAATATAATTAGGTAAGCTTTGGAATGGTGATGGTTCAGTTTATTCTCTCACTAGAGAATATGTGTGGTTCAGATTCTGCAATCTAAACTAACAAGAGGCATTGGCAAGCCATGCCACTAATATGGCAAAGAGACGGGATGGGAGAATGAAGACCATCTGAAGCTTGAGCATAGATATCACCTCAAATGGAATTTCCTGTTGAATTTAGCAGTGGTTCATTGCTTCTGCCTGTATATTGTTTATGTGAAACTGGAGCTAAATAAACCAATCCATGACCTGATTTATCTGCCAAATGGATTGAACATTTATTCTCTCTGCCTCAAAGGCTTGTCATTTCAGTTTAGCCTTGCAGATGGTACATCCATTTCCCTGAAACAGAGCCACTTTATAGCAGCTTGCCAACATTTCCTGTTATTTAAAGTTCACCCTCAGAGTACACAGAGCCATGCTTCACTTTCTCAGGCAATACTCCACAGTATCAATATGACAATTATTTGTCTTTCAGGTCACCCTACCAGAGTCGGATGCTTCATTATCAATTACTTCTCTTGAGCTTACTAGGAGAAAATTATAGTGACAAGAAATCGACTTCTGCTTTTGAGAAATGACTTTATACCAGAAACCTAGAGAAACTTTGTGAAAGTGTTTGACAGTAAGTACAAGATGAGAGTTTGTTGGCATTCTTCTAAAATAGTTCCTGTGTTCAGATGCAACATGAGAAAAAAAAAACAGCATTTTCTTCACCAAGATACTTTGAGATGGAATACTTCTATTATAAAACAGAGTTATGTGCCTTAAAATGTAAGCAAATAAGCCATAGTTTCATTGATGACAAATATATGAAAGAGCATTTAGGGCTTTGGTCATATTTTATCATACATAGAATGAAAATATATTTTGAAAGGGTAGAACAAGATTTTTTTTTTTAGCAGAGGAAGACATTCATGTGATATCAGAGAACTAAATCTATTACACTTACATGGCTTTCATTTTCAAAACCTCTAACCTTAGAAATTTTAAGAGACAAATTTTTATTCCTCTATTGAAATGAATACTATTTCATGCTTAAATATTAATAATCAAATATCTATTTCTATAGTTTAGGAATAAGTACCTTTCCCAAGCTGCTTACATGAGAGTAACTTGATATTAATAAAGGTTATATCAATAATAGGTATTTAAATGTGAGGTGCTTAATATCAGGGAGCTAGGTCAGGCCAGGGAGCCTGGATGACACAGAGGAAGGGAACAAGTATTAAAAGTATAGTTTCAGGCAATAAAACCAAACCTCATGATTCAACCTAGACCAGCGCGAGTCAAAGGTGAATGAACTAGAAGACAGCTTTTGTTGCTATCACATCACTTGTTTACTTGATATCTTTGTGATTCTGACACCTATGGATTTTAATCAGGATAATGATATAAGCAGTGTCTATGGATGTCAGTGAAGGGAAATTTGTTTTTAATAGGAAAGAAAGTGAGGGAAATCTTTTGAAGATACAGATATGATTGTGGTGTAGAGTTTCATGCAATCAACCTGAGTGTAGCACACCCTGCTGTATTCTGTATCCCCAATAATACTCATTGACCCAGTATTTATAATAAATGGTTTCTGCATACATATTAGGTTACATTTCAGAAGTTACTGGTATTTTTGCTTACTTGCACACAAAAGGATAATTTAAAAATATTCTATGGTTATTTATTTTATCCCACAATAATGGAACTGATTTGTGCTTTTACATAAATTTTACTGCAATTAATTATTTTTTATTGGAGTATTTAAAAATTTTTTAATAATGAAGGTTTGCAATTCATTGCTCCTAACTGAATATTGAAATACTTTTTCATTATAAATTCAATAAATCTGGTTACCCTCTTTTGGGGGCACCCAGTACATATTAACTTCAAATCATTAATTGTATATTTTATTTCTCATTGTAATGATCTAATTTCTCTAAGTTGATATTGGAAAATAGGCATCAAACTGAAATCTGTTTTAAAACAAAATTAAGTATCTGCAGGCAGTCTGTGATATATCTATTGATTTTTCATGCAAGTGTATCAATGTGCCAAAAGTTCACATAGATATAAATGATTCTGTTAGCGCAAGTATAAGATAATTCGAAACAGGCTACAGAAAATCCTAATCTACTGTTTTAGCCACTTGATTTCAGCTTTGTTCACTTAACATCTTAAAATAATATTAACGGTGTCTGTGTGAAATGGCATTTGTTCACATCTTTTTCTATTTGTATGAAGAGGAAGTAAAATCTATTCTTAGCACAGTGCTGCAGGAGTCACTATCAGAGGCTCTTCTCTGGGTCTCTGGCTTTGACTTCACAAAGACTCCTTCTGTAGCTTGCCGGCTGTGTGGCTTCTGAGTTCTCAGACTCTCCAGCCTCTATATGCCTGATCAAATTCACATGACCCAAAGCTCATGTGGTTTTGTCAGTTACAGAATGAGGATACTGTGAATTAAATCTCATTGGTCTAACTACCTACTACTAGGCTGAACTGTTTTAGTATATTGCATATTTAGATGTTTATCTATGAAAAGAAATATCAATTTAATGAGAGGCAGCATGCTATAGAATACAAAGTAGTAAATCTATTGCTTCCAGTGTACAAGTGAAGAGCACTTCCATATTTAGGGCAGACACTTGCTTACAATTCAGTGTTTCCTCTGAGAGCATAACAGCAATTGCTATTCAGCCTAGTACCCTAAAACATATCAGTTTAGAATCACTGAGATCCCAGACATTAAGGATCGTGGAATCTCCTTGCAAGTTCTTTAAAACAGACCTCTGTAAGATGCTCATAAGATTGGGGACAATGAGAGAATGAATGAGGAAAATAGGTGGTGACTGGTTACCCCTGCAAAACAGTCAGGAAACCCTGTTCCCTCGATCAGAGGACATAAGATATTCTTTATATGCAACAAAAGCCTTAAGCCACTGGGAAAGTGACAACAAACTTGCTTACCTACAGGGACTGGGCAAAGATCCACCAATTTGGAGGGAGAGAGAAAAGAAAACTTCATCTAAGCCTTGAGCTCAAGATTCTGTACCAACATAAAGGACTAGATAGTGGCAGCTTTCCTGCCAGAAGTGTTAAAACTTATGGTTCACTGAGGTAAAAATAGGATCAAGAAAATGAAATCCAGTTCAACTACTGAATAAATTTAATCAACCCCAAAGCTATCACTGACAGAACAGTGCTCCTTTCTAAGCACTGCCTACTTAACACTCATCTATTCATGATGACTACAGATCTCTTCTAGAAAATTAAAGATACCAAGAGAGCATTTCACACAAAGATGAGCACAATAAAGGATAGAAATGTTATAGACCTAACAGAAGCAGAAGATATTAAGAAGACATGGCAAGAATAACAGAAGAACTAAACAAAAAAGATCTTAATGACCCAGATAATCATGATGGTTTGATCATTCACCTAGAGCCAGACATCTTGGAGTGTGAAGCCAAGTGGGCCTTAGGAAGCATCACTACAAACAAAGCTAGTGGAGATGATGGAATTCCAGTTGAGCTATTTCAAATCCTAAAAGATGATGCTGTTAAACAGCCACACTCAATGTGCCAGCAAATTTGGAAAACTCAGCAGTGGCCACAGAACTAGAAAAGGTCAGTTTTCATTTCAACCCCAATGAAAGGCAATGTCAAAGAATGTTCAAACTACTGCACTATTGTACTCATCTCACATACTAGCAAAATAATGCTCAAAATCCTTCAAGCTAGGCTTCAACAGCATGTGAACCGAGAACTTCCAGATGTTCAAGCTGGATTTAGGAAAGGCAGAGGAACCAGAGATCAAATTGCCAACATCCACTGCAAGAAAATTCCAAAAAAACATCTACTTCTGCTTCATTTACTATGCTAAAGCCTTTGACTATGTGGATCACAACCAACTATGGAAAATTCTTCAAGAGATGGGACTATAAGACCACCTTACCTGCCTCCTGAAAAACCTGTATGCATGTCAAGAAGCAACAGTTAGAACCAGACATGGAACAATGACTGATTCCAAACTGGAAAAGGAAGCCTGCATATTGTCACCTTGCTTATTTAACTTACATGCAGAGTATATCAGGTGAAATGCTGAGCTGGATGAAACACCAGCTGGAATCAAGATTACCAGGAGAAATATCAATAACCTCAGCTATGCAGATGACACCATCCTAATGACAGAAAGCAAAGAGGAACTAAAGAGCCTCTTGATGAATGTGAAAGGGAAGAGTGAAAAAGTCAGCTTAAAATTAAACATTCAAAAAACGAATATTATGGCGTCTGGTCCCACACTTCATGGCCAATAGGTGGGAAAACAATGGAAACAGTGACAGACTTTATTTTTCTGGGTTCCAAAATCACTGCAGATGGTGACTGCAGCCATGAAACTAAAAGATGCTTGCTCCTTGGAAGAAAAGCTATAACCAACCTAGACAGCATATTAAAAAGCAGAAATATCAGTTTATAAAGGTCCAACTAGTCAAAGCTCTGGTTTTTCCAGTTGTCATGTATGGATGTGAGAGTTGGACCATAAAGAAGGCTGAGAGCCAAAGAATTCATGTTTTTGAAGGGTGGTATTGGAGAAAATTCTTGAGAGTCCCTTGGACTGAAAGAAGATCAAACCAGTCAATCCTAAAGGAAATCAACACTGAACATTCATTGGAGGGACTGATGCTGAGGCTGAAGCTCCAATACTGTGGCTACCTGATGCAAAGAGCTGACTCTGTCCAGGCCTCCCTGTCTATCACCAACTCCCGGAGTTTACTCAAACTCATTTCCATTGAGTCAGTGATGCCATCCAACCGTCTCATCCTCTGTAGTCCCCTTCTCCTCCCACCTTCAATCTTTCCCAGCATCAGGGTCTTTTCAAATGAGTCAGTTCTTCTCATCAGGTTGCCAAAGTATTGGAGTTTCAGCTTCAGCATCAGTCCTTCCAATGAACATTCAGGACTGATTTCCTTTAGGATGGACTGGTTGGATCTCCTTGCTGTCCAAGGGACTCTCAAGAATCTTCTCCAACACCACAGTTCAGAAGTATATATAATCTTATATATATATAAATCCCTACAATTAAGGGATCAGATAACAAGAGGGCTAGTAAGAATGCAGAGCAACTGAAACTGTTTTAATCTGAAAATGCAAAATCATATAGCTACTTTGGAAAACAGTTTGGCATGTTCTTACGAATTTAAGCATTCATTTACCATATGACCTTAAAATACTACTTTTATCTGTTTTTCCAAAACACATAGAAACAAATGTCCACACAAAAATCTGCATGTAAACATGTATAGAAACTTTACTATTGTGTCTGGGATCCACAACTGAAGACAACTTAGAAGTGAAGTCGCTCAGTCGTGTTTGACTCTTTGGAACCTCATGGACTGTAGCCTACCAGGCTCCTCCATCCATGGGATTTTCTAGGCAAGAGTTCTGGAGTGGGTTGCCATTTACTTCACTAGGGGATCTTTCTGACCCAGGGATTGAACCCAGGTCTCCCACATTGTAGGCGCACGCTTTACCATCTGAGCCACCAGGGAAGCTAAGTATATGTATACACACATCCCCTCTTTTCTGGATTCCTTCTCAGTTAGGTCATCACAGAGCATTGAGTAGAGTTCCCTGTGCTATGCAGTAGGTTCTCATTAGTCATCAGTTTTATACATGGTAATGCAAATGCTGAATGTATAAACACATCGTGGTACCTCTGTGCACTAAAGTACTTAGGAGGGGAGAGATGGGATGAACTGGGAGATTGGAATTGACACATGTGCACTACCAGTATAAAATAGATGACTAATGAGAACCTACCATATAGCACAGGGAACTCTACTCAATGCTCTGTGATGACCCAAATGAGAAGGAACCCAGAAAAGAGGGGACGTGTGTATCCATATTGTTTAACTAACTTTGCACAACACAACACAACACAATACTGGAAACTAAAACAACATTGTAGAGCAACTATAATTCAATAAATTTTTTTTTAAATAAATGAACTACAGGGAGATGTGTGCAAGTACATATCTTTTGATATGACTCTCAAAAGACTTATGCTAACTCAAAGAAATCTTTAAGTATACACATTGTATGATTCCATTTATATGACATTAAGGAAAAGACAAAACTGTAGAAGCATAAATAAGGTTAACTGTTTTCCAAGAGCTGAAGTTGGGCGTAGGACAATGACTGCAAAGAAGCCCCAGCAACCTTTCTGAGGTGATGGAAATGTTCTGCATCTTAATGGCAGCGGTAGGTCCATAGCTGGATACATCTGTCAAAATCTGTCAAAATATATGTTTGAAAGGAGTGAAGTTTACTGTATTTAAGTTGTAACTTAAATATACTGGGCTTAATAAATAAAGTGAGTGAATATTTATGACTTTTATTCAGAGCAAAATTGTAGCTAATTTCTAATGTAGTTATACTGAACTTTGTAGGAAAGTAAAAATGATAATATATATCTGTTACACAATAATAGCTATTTCTAGAGGAGAGGGTAAGAGCTCTAAAGAAGAAAATTTGTTGTTGTTCAGTGGCTAAGTCACATCCGATTCTTTGTGATCCCATAAACTGCAGCACACCAGGCTTCCCTGTCCTCCACTATCTCCTGGAGCTTGCTCAAACTTATATCTACTGAGTCGGGGATGCCATCCAACCATCTCAACCTCTGTCATTCCCTTCTCCTCCTGCCCTCAATCTTTCCCAGCATCAGGGTCTCTTCCAGTCAGTCAGATCTTTGTATCAGCTTGCCAAATAAGAAAATTTAGAGCACGTAAGTTTATCTTGTGTACTTTATTAAGAAAACATCTGAGAAAAAATAAATAAATTTATTTTTTGACCATAGAGAGACGTGTTAGTTGATTGACTACTCTTCTTTCTACAGGGTTTTCTTTTTCTTTTTTTTTTTCAAGAAATGAAATAGGATTTAGTCTGATCTTGTGACCAGGAGGCTTCCAACAATGCTACCTCCTGTCTGATAAATTTAACACAAAATAAAAACAAAACAAAGGATATTTTTTATTCTTATCCTCATTCTCTTTTTCTCAGATGTGTTTCACTTTAGTTTACTTTTAATTAAAAGAAAAACTTAGTGAGATACATGCTGACTACCTGCTCACAAACTTGTTTCCCTTGCTGCCTGGCTACACACTGATGTATGTTCCAGCCTCCATAGACTTGGATGTACCCATGTCATTATGTTCTGCAACAGCAGAGGTTCACAATACTTGCAGGCCTGGTCCATGTAGAAATCTTGAAGCTTCACTACCCAATCCTATTTACTCTCTTCTGTAATTTATTTTTGGCCGTGCCACACGGCTTGTGGGATCTTATTTCCCTGATCAGGGATGGAACCCGCATGTTTGGCAGTAAAAGTGCCAAGTCCTAATCCCTAATCACTGCACCGACTCTCTTCAGGATTAATTTAGCCAAGCCCTATGACCTTCCATGCTGAGTTGGATAACATACCTCAAAATAAACAAATAAATAAAATGATATAGAAAAAAATGTTCACCCTCAACCTGTTAACATGACCTTGTTTATAAACCAGGTCTTTGCATATGTAATCAACTTAAGATTGGTCCTAGTGTACATGGGTAGTCCATTAATCTAGCAGAACTAGCATCTTCATATAAGGACTGTGATCCTTGTAAGAGGAGGGGAGCTTGGACACGGAGATATACAGGGAGAATATCACGTGACAACAGAGACAGAGATTGAAGTGATGTGTTTACAGGCAAGGAACATCTGACATTGCCAGTAAACACCTAAAACCAGGAAGAAGCAAGGAAACACCCTTCCTTAGAGTTTTCAGAGAGAAAGCATAGCCTTGCCAACATCTTGATTTCAGACTTCTCACCTCCATTTATTCCTGTGAGGGAATAAATTCCTGTTGTTTGAAAGCCATCCAGTGTGTGGTCATCTGTTAGGGCAAGCTTAGGAAACAAATATATCTCAGAAACTACATATTGAAGACAGCAGCCCCCAAAGATATAAGGAACTGGGTCTTTAAATAATCACTTTCAACAGAATAACCACAAATCAGAAATAAAATTTTAGAGTTTAGGTACATAAGAAATAAGGTGTATTGTTAAGCTACTGAAATTTGTGGTTTTGTTTCTTGTAGGAGCTGAAAGTGAAGTGAAAGTGTTAGTCGCTCAGGCGTGTCTGACTCTTTACAACCCCATGGACCATGGCCCACCAGGCTCCTCCATCCATGGAATTCTCCAAGCAAGAATACTGGAGAGGGTTGTCATTTCCTTCTCCACTTATAGGAGCTAGTGCGAGTCGAAATAATACATTTAAGCTCAGAGAAGACAGTGCTATGGAAATCAACACTGTTCTCTGTGAGAATATGTTCCCTCCCCACCTCAGTTATCCTAACAGGCAGCAAACTGAGGGCATGAATATTTCCTGGCACTAAGCATTCCCTAATTCCAATTTAAAAGTCAACAAAATACACATTAAAAAAGAATCTGATCTAAACCTCCATATGCTAAAACCTTGGAATAGTTTTGCTAAATATGTCTATGAGATTTGGATTGAAGGAAATAGCTGATAGGCTCATGTGTGAGAGAAAGAAATTCAAATAATGTGTAGTGATCCTTGTGGATTTTACATGACATGTGTGCGTGCTAAGTTGTTCACAGCATCTGACTCTTTGGGACCCAATGGACTGTAACCCACCAGGCTCCTCTGTCCATGGGCTTCTCCAGGCAAGAATACTGGAGTGGGTTGCCATTTCTTCCTCCAGGCCATTTTCCTGATCCAGGAATGTAACCTGCGTCTCCTGAAATGCAGACTGATTCTTCATCACTGAGCCACCAGGGAAGCCCTCGCATGACATGGGCTAATTTGACTCTCCCCAAAGCCTCTAACTCAGAAGAACAAGGGCTGCTCTGGGGTGCAGGGTGGGGGCTGGGAGTAGCAGCATAATGAGAGACTGAGAAGCCCACCACTTGGACTACCTCAGGGATTTATCAATCCATGTCATGGGTAATACATCTGCAGTTTTGACAGTCATACATCTTCTTCACATAAAATAGAGAAACATCATCGCCTATCTGCTTTCAATCTGAAATAAAATAAACTTTTATGGAAAGTATGGATAGGAAACTATACATTTTCTAACATTACCCAGCTGAATTCCTAAATTTGGCACTGAGAATCACCCCACTCAGCCTCTAAGACAAAGAGAAAGCAACAATACCACATGGGTTTATGCTTCTGTTCAATCAAAACTAGTAGGGAATGTTGTCAGGTTTAAATTAGGTAATATCAAAGCAATTTGTTTATGTATATGCATTGTGTTTTGCCATCTCTTCCTCTCCTAAATAACCACGTGTGTACATGTGTGTTTTGTAAATGTATACATACGTAGAGAATAAAGTTTAAAATGACCTGAAAGCACATCATATCAAGAAGTGATTTTAATTCCTGTAGTCCCATTAGCAATTTTAAGATTAAAAGGCAAATATCACTCAAATTTTCATCAAAGTCCTTCGGGCAATGGCACATCATCCATGTATTAATGCCGAGAGATATTGCAAGAGTCATTCAAGATTACTGGGCTGAAATCACTGATAATTATATGCTATTCATTAGGCTTTCTCCCAGACATGACTTAAAATCATGCCTTCAACAGTTTTTGACAATAGATCGTGGATTTTCTGATAGCTAATATAAGACTTTAGTCATTTTGCATTGTTCTTCACCCCTTACCTACTTTTAAGCAATTATATTTACACTGTCCTACTTTCAATATGTTTTTGTATCATTTTGACTTGTTTTGTTTGCAATCACTTTCTTTCCTACACCTCTACATATAATACCTTGTAGGCTCCCTCACATACAGCTGGTCTTACTGAAATCATGGCTACCTGCTAACTTCATCTTTACTATCACTTTAGCTAAATTTATTCTATGGATTATAGAGTTGCAGTATCAATTGGCCTTAAGCAAAGTTATAACCATTTCCATTGCCTATTTCATTAGATCTATAGTCCACAATCTTAATTTCTCAAAATCCTTCTGCCTTGGTATCACACACATTCCTTAAATGTAAACTGAACTTTACAGAGATGACTGAACTTTAACAACAGTAATACAATCTGAACAAAGTAGATTAAAAGTATTTCACTAGTAGTTACTCTAATTTTCTAGCTTCTGAAGTTTTGCTCATGTAAATACGTTACTTTTTTCTATGTGAAAAGTCTTTCCTCCACATATTTACCTATCAGAATTCTATTCAATCTTTAAAAAGCAATTCAAGTATTACTTCCTTCATGATATACACTTGGGTCCTTGCAGTGCACTTTGAATTATACCTTGTACTTAAGTATCAATATATTTTTCCAGCACCTTGAGATTATACCCCAAGCCTTTAATAGAAACTTTATATTTATGTGTATCTTCTAGAGAAATCAGCACAGAGTTAAGGACATGAAACTTTCCAAACAACAACTATTTATTTGAATGCGATTTACATAACCTTCCATTTCAAACTCAAAACTTTTCATGCTTATAAAAATGTCTTTGACTAATAGAAAATATGGATTAGATTTATTTTGTAACACTATCTCCAACCCATTAGAGTACAGAAATATATCACTAGAAGCATAACAAGAAACTGGGAATTAATTATGAAATATTCTTATCTCCTAAAAGTAGTTGGCAGGAAAAAAAAAATTGTCTTCAGGAAATTGCCATAGTTTGAAACACTAAAATCCCTTCCACTGAATGGAAGTAATCTTATCCTATATTCCTCTGAAAGCTCATTGCCAATTTCCTTGCATATTTCTAAAGTAACCGTTATAAGACACAGGAAACCACTGTAATTATAATAGGATAAAAAGCTAGCCTTGCTTCTCCTAATCGTGTTGTTGTATTCTTGAGATAAAGAGAAACCTTATGTGTTAAATAAAGATATTTAATTTATTATTTTAAATAATGCAAATTTTCTTCATTTTATACTAATTTTTAGTTTTAATCTCAACAAAATGGTTATATTTTTATCGTTTGCAAACACTCATGCCTCCTAATCAAAGCTTGACGTTTACATTTAAGGTTAGACCAAAGAGGATGTAATCAGGTGTTGGCAACAGACTGATGGGCAGAAGAAATTAGCATCAGCCATCCGACTGAGATAGTTTTATGTCTCCATTATTCTTATATTAATGTAAATATATTTGGTAAACCATCAACACCAGATTCATTTTTGAATATTCCTTTCCAAAATCCATGCGTTTCCTTCTCTTTGAATATTTCCCTGCTATATATGAATATTTAAAGTTTTCTCCATTCTTCACAATATCTTTCTTCCTCCCATCAACCTCAGCCAAAGTAGCCTCAGAACCTACCATACAATCTTGGTACAAGATAAGAAACTAACTTTCTTATAAAATAATATGAAAAGTTCTGATACCCATGGCATTAATCATTGGTCCTATATTGTATCTCATTAAATAGAGCAGACCCACTATACAAATAGTGGGATGGGTCAATAAGATTCAAGTGGAGAGCTAGCTGGATGGTTAAACTCAGACTGAGGTGCTATCAGATTGGGTGCAATGTATGCTTGGAATCAGTGAACACTATTTCTCACTATTCAATCTATTGTTCCATTAGAAAAAATATTTCTCTTCTCAATCTCTAGGGATCTTCTTAACTGAAGATTATACCCCCAAAGGAGAAGGCAATGGCACCCCACTCCAGTACTCTTGCCTGGAAAATCCCATGGATGGAGGAGCCTGGTAGGCCACAGTCCATGGGGTCGCTAAGAGTCGGACACGACTGAGCGACTTCACTTTCACTTTTCTCTTTCTTGCACTGGAGAAGGAAATGGCAACCCACTCCAGTATTCTTGCCTGGAGAATCCCAGGGACGGCGGAGCCCGGTGGGCTGCCGTCTGTGGGGTCGCACAGAGTTGGACACGACTGAAGCGACTTAGCAGCAGCAGCAGCATACCCCCAAAGGAAAAAATAAACGGTTTTACTTGGTAAATAATAGTGATTTTAGTGATTTTATTGACTTGAGGGTTATCATTGCAACCTGGCCAATTTAAGCTCCTAATTCACTTAACTTAAAAAAAAAAAAAGTGGGTTACGGTGAAGATTTGGGTGAAAAACTCTGCCTGTCAAAGTGAAAAAATGTTGCTGCTGCAAGATGGAGTTTGTACATCCATTTGCTGGCAGGACCTACATATGATTAGAATCCTCAGAAATGGACGTGAGGACACAAGCAAAGTAGCTAAACCATAAGCAGCATCAAGACTCAAGTAGCTGTTTCTTAGAAAAAGTCCACGGGGTAGGTAACACAGAAACAAAGGCATACATACCATTTACAACCTTCACACAGGATGAAGTCACAGATCCCACATACAAATGAACATATTAACTTCTAATATTTGCTCAGAAATAACAGAATACAACAGGCTTTAGTGAATTCAATAACTGGTGACACTGGGGTGTCTCAAGTGTAGCAATATGATGTTGGTAATGTAAGGGGCAGTTGAATTATGATGGACATTTCTTTGAGAAGCATATACAAGAAGTAGGTATATGTATGTGGGATAATCAAAGGTTATCTTCAAAACTGAGGTAAATTTGACTTGAGTATATACGATACCAACTTTCTATGTTTAGGGACCATAACACTGCTTGAGTTTTGATGAGAATTGGTCCTCATTTTCCCTTAGGGAATCTAAAGATGCTAGGCTTCTGTTTTCCATGAACAAGGTAGTATAGCATATGGCACAGTCACTTACCCCAACAATGGCACCTGGGATATTTAATCATTAATAATTTGGGCAAAATAGAAAATCAAAATATGGTTGATAATTTATCACCATGGCAACAACATTCTGTGTTTCCAGTAGTGGTTTCAGCAGTTTCTTCTAGAAGTCAATGGGGCAGTGCCACCATGATTGTGTAATTAAAATATCAAATATAATATACAAAATATAATATATAGTTTTTAATATAGTTATATGTTATATAGCTATATATATTCACTTACATGAATTTAAAAAAATTTTTAAATTAGTAGTAGGTCATGTCAAGGACTATTAAATTAGTACGCAGGTTAGGAAAGTTGAAACCCATTCATACATTATACTGTTAAAGTTGAACAGATTCATTAACTCACTGCTTTTTTATCTGTAAAATAAAATACTGTCTCGAAAGAACTCAGGAAATCATTCTCTATTCCGTCTACTGTTTGATTAAAAAGTTATGTTTGAAGTAGTCTTCCATTAAATGTTGATCCTCAGCTGAAAATACAATGTGATTAGCAATTATTCTTCTACAGAATAATTTATTAGCTTTCATCACTAAAATTTCTTATGTGATGGTTAATTTCTATCTGAGTAATTTATTATTTAAATTGAGTAAAAGATTGACCGTAGTTAATGGTATTTATTCAGGGGAAAAGAATCTTTACCAGCAACACTGAGAAACTAACTTCCTTGAAACACACGTGGAAATCTTCCCAGACCTTGGAATCCATCTATCATCCAATAAGACTCTAGAAGATGTGTTGTGTTCATGCTGCTCTTGCTATACATTTGAAACAAAGTAAATGTGTATTATCTGCTATGCTAAAAAATCAACATATATATATATATATTTGAATTATTTATATTTAACAAGATGTTAGGGAACACTAGTTTATTGTAGAAAACAGTGGCACAAGATGAGGACAAATATATAAGGATGTTATCCAGTTATGATGTTTAAAGATAAGCTTTACTCTGATAAATTTGTTAAAGAGACTAAGCTTTTTCTAAGTAGCGTGACTAGACAGGGTAGACTGAGGTTGGTAACTTCTATGTCGGAGGTAAGTGGTCTCCAGATAAGTGGTTCATGTAAATGTGAACTGTAAAACCCGAACATGACTTGCTTTGGGGAGCAGAAGACGACAACTTATGAGGTGTAACACCTGTTGAAGTAAGATTTCTCAAGGAGCTTGAGTTGTACTTGTCTTGCCATCTCTAAAATATCAAGAGATTGAGGTCTTCACTTTGGTACGCTTAGTGATATAATTAGTTTCTGAAGTTGGGCTATAGGTTGTTCTAAACATTGTAAAAGTTTATATATTTAATAGAGATTCTGTATTAACTGAGATTGTTACAAGCTGAATTTTGCCCCCTCAAATTCATATTTTGAAATCTTAACCCTGAGTATGTGACTATATTTGCATTTAAGGTCTTGAAAGAAGTAACTGAATTGAAGAGAGATCATTAGGGTAAAACTTAATCCACCCTGAGTTTCTTCTTAGTAGGAGAGATTAGTACACAAGAAATCTACAGAGGAAACAGCATGTGAAGACACGAGAAGACAGCCATTTGCAAGGCAAGGAGAGATGCTCAGAAGAAACCCTGCCAACACCCTGACCTAGGACTTCTAGCATTCACAATTGTGAGAAAATAAATCTCTGTTGTTTTAGCCACCCAGAGTGTAGCACTTTGTTATGAAAGACCCAAGAAACTAACACAAGAATACAGAACATATGGGTTCCAGTGTCAACTGTCCAATTACTATTTATTTTACCTTAAATAATTAATTTAAGCACTTTGAACCTCAGTTTCCTTCCTGTGCAAAAGAAGAAAATGTAGACCAGTTTTTTGTTCATACTTTTTAGCTCTGTGGCAAAATAATGGATAAAGATGTCAATTTTTTAACTTTTTGAAATCTGATTTATATATTCAGGGTAATATAATTCCACTATGATTTCAAAATAAAAATATATTGAGGGACACAAGCCTTCAGAAAGTACATTATCTAAGTACTACCTTTTCTGAAATTATAATTAAGGATATGCTTCAACCACAAAATGAAATGCAGAGATGGAGAATGCAAAATATAAGAAAAATTGGTGAATTGAGACACCTTCAAATGATAGTAAGTCTAAATCAGTCTTCATAATGTGAGGACTTATAACGAGCATGTATGCTCAGTCGCTATGGAACCTTCCACACAATCTTCCAGAATACTGGGGTGGATTGCCATTTCCTCCTCCAGGGGGAGGATTCATTACATTTTATATTAAATGGTTTAAATATAGAGGACATATATTACATTTCATATATGTATTACATATATATGTATGTACACATATATATGTATATATGTATATATATATGTATCACATTAATATATGTATTACATATATTACATTTCAAAAAAACTGACATTCTGGACAACAATTCTGCATAGTTTCACCTGAAGTTTTATTTTGGAAATAAAACATTAAGAAAGAATAATCTCAGTTTACGCTTGAATCTCTTTTTCTCTTTTTTGAAAGAAACTTATACTACCAATTTTTATTTCTAACTCCTCTGTAGTTACATTGTATACTATATCTGTATTCCTTGGTGTTTGGATATCTTCAAATATATCCATCATAAACAAGAATATAGCCAACTAAATGAGTAAATATTTTCAATTACATATGCTATTTAGCTACTTTTTGAGTTTCTCTCTTCTTTACAAACATCTTAAAGAGTTAACTGTATTTACTGTCTCTAAGACCTTAACAGAAAATGGGCCAACACTTTAACTGACAATCTGCAGAAAAAAATGAAAAAAGGAGTTAATACAAATGCAATGTTATTCAAATCTCATTAGAGATCAGGAAATATATATTGAAACATTAATTAGATAAGTTTTGTCTTTTAGATTTTAAAGGAAAATATGTAATACCACATGAGGTTCAAAGAGTAATGGAACAGCATATACACTTTTGATGGGAATGTAAACTTATTTGACTTTTCAAATGGCAAACTTACAAATGCTTACACATTTGACTAATAATTTCTATAAATTTCTCCTGCACTAGTGCTAGCATCAAGGAAGATTTATGTGCAGTGCATCCACTAACGTTTGTAACAGCAAAAACCAAACCAAATCAAACCTGGAAACATCACAACTATGCATAAATAAACAAATTTGATATGTCTGAGTATTTGCACAAAATGTAGTAATTAACTAAAGTACAACAAGCCTCCACGTTTTCACTTCAATTAAAAAAAATATTGTTAATTTATAAAAGCCAGGTGCAGAACAATACGCAGAATATGATCCTTTGCATGGGAAAAAAATTTGTTTTTGTGTTGTTTGTGTGTATGTGTGTGTGTGAGAGAGAGAAAGAGAAAGTTAAGAAAGATATCGTGCTAACTAGCACAAAAAATGCCTGGGATTATATTTCATTCTAAAAGCTTGACTATCTGCTGAATTGGATAGGAGTGAAATATAAAGATATACTATATTATATATTGTTTAGATTTGCTAAAATATGCTGCATCACTTTTCTAATAAACATAAATATATACTGAAAAGGAACATTTTAAGTACACAATATAAAGATACTTTAACAAAATCTATAACTTTATATATATGCTATATATTATCATTTGAAATACACTGAAATACAGTGCAAATTCCACTGCCTTAAAAATATATAAACATCAAGATTTTTGTTGTTGTTCAGTTGCTAAGTTGTGTCCAACTCTGTGACTTCATGACTGTAGCCCGCCAGGCTCCTCTGTCCTCCACTGTCTCCCAGAGTTTGCTCAAATTCATGTCCATTGAGTCAGGGATGCTATCTAACCATCTCATCCTCTGCTGCAATACTCTTGGGCAAAAAGAAAAAAGAAAACTTCCGAACCAGAGAAAACAAAAAGGGAAATGTATTGAAAAGATTCCTGGACCACTCACAATGTTGTGAAGGAATAACTCAACAGTTATGCTCTGGGATCGATTCTGAAAATAATCTAGAACTGGAAGCAGAGTCTCTTCTCTTCTGTCTGTATGTCTGCCTCATTCTCTCAGACTTTCTGGATGGTGTGATACATGACTAGTAGCATCTTTTAGCATGGAAATTATTAAAAAATAACATTCTCACTGTCTCTAGTAATCAAATAAAATGTACAAAGAACAAACAATTGATAACAACAAAACACTTCCCCAAGACGGTCTCTGATTGGCTCTGCTGGGTTTTATGCTTTGGGTCCTCCTGTGGCTGCAAGGTGGGTGTCCTAGGTAATAGATTTGGGCACTATGCCCACCTCCTGCTCAGGCAGTCTGTGCTCTTACAAGACAGGAGGATCCAGTTTATATCACATGTTTAAGTAACATGCATACTAATTTTCTTTTTCCTTCTGATCCCCAAATGCCTCACCTCCTATTGTGCAATTTACATATACAGTTATCAACACGCTTACCATTAATCACTCACTCTGCTTTGATCAGGCTCAGAGTCCTATCACCAGCCAGAGGCAGACAGAGCCTCTCTTACTGAAGTCATGTGATAGAGCTGAAATGATGACACAGCATTACCCCCTGCTAGAGGAAAGGCATGGGACAGATCCTCAGAAGGTACGGACACTTTAAGACTTTTAGTGTGAAACAGAGCACCATTCCATGTTCGATGCATGTGACAAGGGCTCAGGGCCGGGGCAATGGGATGATCCAGAAGGATGGGATGGGGAGGGAGGTGGGTGGGGGGTCCAGGAAGGGGAACACATGTAAACCCATGGCTGATTCATGTCAATGTATGGCAAAAACTATTACAATATTGTAAAGTAATTAGCCCCCAACTAAAATAAATAAATTTATAAAAAAAAAAAAAAAAAAAAAAAAGACTTTTAGCCTCTAGGGCTGTGAGATAATAAACCTCTGCTGTTTAAGCCACTCCATTTGTGGTACTTTGTTATGGCAACCTTACCAAAAGAATACATCCCTCACTCTATCTTCTGGGTAAAACTTTATGACCTCTTCCCCCATCTTGCTGAGTTCTCCTACGGGGCCACATTCCAGAACGATGGAGCTCCTCTGCTCCCATCCATTGAAGTACATGATTAAAAGCCTGTTGCATTTGCTTCCTCAGCTTATTTTTGTCAGTTCGTTTCTGTAAATAATTAATTTCTATATGTATACCAAATTAGATATACGAGTGTAAAGAGGAATGGAGATTGTTATTTCTGTGAAAACTAAATTAAATGCTAGGGAAAAATTAATAAAACTAGTCACACACATAAAAAAAATCATTGAATTATGTGTATATAAATTAACTAAAATATTGACATAAAAAGGGTAAATATCTAAAAGCACATTTCAATCTACATTCCACTTTAAAGAAACTAGACATGTTAAATGATACATAGTGGATTTGGTAAATGTAAAAAAAAAAAAAAAAGATGCAGAAATCTGATTAACCAATATGCTCCAAAATGTGCACTTAGTTTAAAACAAAATATGGAAGGCACATGTATGTGTCTTTTTCTAAGTAATCTCTGTAACCAATTTCTTAGCTGATCATGGGTTTCATCAGGTTGAATAGCTGTCCATGATTTTTCTTGGGACAGACAGGCTTGGGCTCAAGTACATTTTACTTTAGCAGCATTTTAATTAAGAAGTAACAAACACATAGCTGACATATTTTTGAGAAGCCACCTAAATGGCTTTTTGTGCATGTGTGAATACATGCCTGGGGTTTCAAGGACCAGCATGTTATAGTTTGATGACATTGCTTTTGCATGGTCCAAACAGCTTTCACCAATCCTAAATGTCTGACACCTCAGTGCCTACTTTCATGTCCCCATTTTATCACCTGTAATATACCAGTACTATTGACAGTTTCTCTATCCATCAGGCTTCTCGATTTTTAAAGATAAACAACTCAATCTAAGCAAAAAAAAAAAGAAAAGTTAACTGGGAAGATACAAATGCTTCACACTGAAAGAGAAGTGTGGAAAATACACTCAAATGTAGAAAAGATGGGGACAAAATATTTAGACACTTTAAACAGTGGTGTGAACTTGGTCAGGACTCTATCTCTCATCTTGGCCTCTCCTTGATATCGGTCTTATTCGCTGCAATGGAAAGATGCTATTTGACGTGCAAATTGATTAGTTCCATGGAAATATTAGAATAGGCAGAAAAATGGTTTATCTAACTTCAAGGACAAGATGCAGAAATACAGCTTTGAACAGCATCTTCAGCCTTTCATTTCCCTGAGGAAATATTGGCCAGAGGACTTGGAAAAGATCTAAGGACCCATGACTGGTCAAAAGGATCACTGAAGAGGAGGAGGAAGAAGCAGATGAATAAAAAAACTGTTGACCTGTCAAAAAAAAAAGAAGAAGATATGATTCCTGGATTTAATCAGCTCTCAGAAAGTCTGACAAATCACAAATCAAATCAGCTTTTTCCTCTAGAGCAGGTCTAGAGGAAAGGGAACATCAAATTGATGGGTCATATCTTTATACACTGTTTTATAGGGCTCATTTGAAATGATAAAACACACCTTCACAATGTATGCAATGTATTTATACTTCAGTATAACTTTCTCAGGAGGGTTTAGGATCAAGTTCCTCATTATGAAGGGAACTTTGTACACAGACCATGACAATATCAAATCTACTTTCTTCAAAGTGCCAGAGCAATAGTGGTCAGAAATTTGGGGTTTGCCAGTTTCCAACTTTACCTTAAGGAAAATATTCAGTTTCCTTTGTGTGAAAAATTCCAACGATGTTGAGAGGTTTGCTTGGTCTGCATGCTTACACTTAGATGATTCATTCTTTCCAGAGAGATCAGAGTTGTGCATGAAGATAACAGCTATTTTCAAGATAATAAATAATATATGCAAAAGGAATAGCTCCCTAAAAGTGAAAGAGCAGGTTACTCAATAAAAGGAAGGGAGTCTAGGCAAAAAAACTAAAACCAGCTACAGAAGATAGGCTGAAAATAAATACTGAGAGCTCAAGACACATAGAAAAGTATAATCAAATAATAGCTATGAAATGAAATTTTACTTATACATGAAAAAGCACATTTAGATTTATATAATCACAACATTTATACTTTGGATCATTCAAAGTCATATATATTTTCCATGGACGTTTTTAGTAAGGACTGCTTAATTTCATTCTTTTTTCCCCTAATTGGCTTAAAACATTGGAAAAGACCCTGATGCTGGGAAAGATTGAGAGCAGGAGGAGAAGCATGTGACAGAGTATGAGATGGTTGGATGGCATCATCGACACAATGGACATGAGTGTGAGCAAACTCCAGGAGATAGTGGAGGACAGGGAAGCCTGGCATGATGTACTCCATGGGGTCACAAAGACTTGGACAAGACTGAGCAACTGAACACATGAAACTATTATTTATTAACTACAGGAGAATTTTTTTTAACATATTTATTGCTTTTGTCCAATAAACCCTTTGTATTTATTTTACTGTGCATTGTGGGTGAAGAGTTTTAAATTTATATACTGAACTAATTTATGTGTGAGTTCATTTTCCCAATAGTTTTTGCTTTTCTGCACGTTACAGTAAAAAATAAATAAATCCCTTTAAAGCTTGAGTAGAACTATATATATCAAATTCTAACCTCACTTACAAATCAAAAATAGTAGTAATTTTATTTAGGAGAAATCTTGGAATGCTTTCATTAAAACTTACATCATGTCCAGAAATCCTTATTAATCATCAGGCATCTCTTTAGGGAAAACACTCATAAACATAAGACAAAATTCAAAATAAAAGGAAAAGTGTTTTTAAAGTATTTGACATAATTTGGAAAACTAAGGGAATGAGGTAGCTATTAATTTTGAAAGTCATAGTTATTTGATTTTTTCCTCAAACTTGTGGTAAAAGCCTCTTGCCTAGGGTGAGGACAGCAGAGAAAGATAGTCATCACAGTACCAGTTTCAGCTGGTTTTGAAGCAGTTTGGTGTTGCTTGTGGACTTGAAGTTCACAGTTACTCAATCCTTACTAAGCTGATAAAGGTTAGAGGAAACCATGTGAAAATAAATGAGTCAGAGGTGCAAAAGCATCTTATTTAGGTCATTTAAAAAGGTTAATGTTTGGGAGTTCTCTGCAGTCCAGTGGCTAAGACTCAGTGCTCCCAATGCAGGGGACCCGGTTTCAATCCCTGGTTGATCCCTGGATCCCACGTGTCTTGACTAAAAGATCCTGCAGGGACTAATGAAGATTGAAGATCCTGTGGTGTGCCACAACTAAGACCCAGAGCAGCCAAATAAATATATTTTTTTTAATGTTAATGTTCAATTGCTTGTCTGTCAACTTGAATTTTTAGCCTACTTTTGTCCGCATCTTTTGACAAAAAATTGGGAGATCATATAAAGGCAAGTGAAGTTATCTGAACCTCCAGCCTCACTTGTGTTTCAGGGGCGGACAAAACTAGTGCCCTTATGCTCATTTCTCCCTGTCACACGAGAAAGGCTAAAGAGAGGATCTAAGATATGCCAATGAAAAAACGTTATAGTCTTTGGCTTTCTGGAGGCAGGGACCTAAACTCCAATTTAATTGGAATTTTTCATGAAATTCTTTGAAGACTAATACCAGATTAATCCATTTTGACTTATAGTCTGAGCAAATTTCCTAAGTCCTGACTTCAAGTGATTAAAAAATTCCTGTCACTGCTGATTACATGGAATCGGAGGAAAAATTTTTTTCATGTATATGAACAAAGAAAATAGCTCAGCAATAAAATCCGAAATGGATGTAAGTGTTGTAGAAAAACAAACGGACAGAGTGTGTGAGTGATATAGTATGACCGGATCTCAGAGCAGCGGCAGAACAACTTCCAGGTTTCCAACATGTTGGGTTTGAGCCCCTTCAGCAGAAAGTTCAGGAAGAACCTTTTGTCTGGTCTTCTCTGCTGAAAGAGTATCTTGGCTAATTCTGGATCATCATATGTATTCTTCTGAGTCAGAATCATAGGTTTATTTATTTTTTCTTTGATTATACTGTGAGTGATTAAATCCAGGAACCATATCTGCTATTTTTTTTTTTAATCCCAAGGGCATGGTAGGTGACCCTGTCTTTTTTCTTAATGTTGTTGTTAATCTGTCAGTGAGAACAGCAAGACCAAGGGATGGTGAGCAAGGTCTAAGAAGTCCTTAGAAGAGGGTCTGAATCATAGACTCAATGAATGTTAGTAATTATTACTATTATGCAAACTGCTCATTCCTCATTATATAGCTTTTACTTTTATGATACATAAAAAATTCCCAAATTAACTTTCTTGGTTTCAAAACAATCAGGTGGTCATTGATAAAAATGGTCAAGTGCCATGGTGGTTCATCTAACTTTTTCTATTTTAATCCTTGTGAGGAAATTGTATTTAAATAAAACTGTAACTCCCACATTTACTTATATAATTTCATAACTATACAAAATAGGTTAATCAAGTTTCAAATGTTTCAACAGGATTTTTATGATTTGAAACCTTACTTGTAAGATTAGTGTATCTCCTATCCATGCACTTCTCAGGAATCTTCTGACATTGTCTTCAGATTATTTAGGGACTACATGAACAGTTCTAACTTTTAAATTGCCTAAACTCACCTAATAATTATTTTCATACATGTATGAAACACAATCTCTACTCAAAAGATAGAGAAAACTATGTAATCACATTTTTCACTATCTCCATGCTTTTAGTGTTAGTGCCAGGGACCAATAAGCAGATAAAAAAGTAGTTTGCTTACATTATCCTAAAAGATTGGCAAAATACTTTAATTCATTCACTTTTCCACATCTTTATTTATCGGTAAGCATCATTTATTTACTCAATAATGTAAATTAACTCCTACAACATGAAATCCATGGACCTTAATACATTTACGAACATTAAATGTCTGGATTTCCATTCTCTTCTCCAGGGGATCTTCCCAACCCAAGGATTGAACCTGGGTATCTTTACTCTGAGCCACCAGGGAAGCCCATAAAATGCCCAGCCATCAACTAATTAACTATAAGGATTTTATATAAGAGGATGGAGGAAATGAGAATGTAGGAAAATAAGACATGAATGTACAAATGTTAAGCACCATGAGAAATAACCAAGCCAATGAGTTGTTAATTAAATGAACAAATGAAACGGTACAGGTCAAAAGTGAAATAGCATAGGTAAAATATACTATTAATTCATAAAAACTGGGCTATCTAAGTCTATTTTCATGGAAGAGAAAGAAATATAAATAACACAAGTTAATGGGAAATTGTAAATCTCTAACATGTTTAAGGACATTCTAGTCACTTTTTTGCCTGCAATTGACTAAGAAATTTTTATACTAATTTATTTAATAGTTAATTATTATGACTGATTGTGAGAATTTTCTTTAGATAAAGTTACTGAAGTTTAAGCTATGTGACTTTTTTAAAACACAAATCTTTGAAGTCTGTGGAGGTAGCAAACAAATACAGATCTTAATATTTCCAAGTCTATATCCAGCTTTTACCACCTTGTTACCTTCTGTTCTGGGATGTAAAGAAATAGCAAAATCTGAAAAGGTAGGATAAAGAAAATAGAATATTCTGAGAAAAGCAAAATAAGGACTTGGGCAAAATACAGAATCAGAAAACACACACCACGTATCATGCTGGGGCTTGGGATACAGAGAGGCAGAACAAAATTTAAGGGGTAGTTGAGGAAAAATACTTAAATGAAATCTATAAAATCAAGCTCAAAGTCAAGAGGCTTAAAGCCACCTTTAGGAACCACAACCAATGTGAAAGGAAGACTCTATGGATCTACAGAGCCAAGAAATAAAGTAAAATCAAGATAGATCTGGGTGATCAAAGTCATCACAGGGAGAGCTGGACTCTGTAAGTCAGGTGATTATACAGACGTATCAGATGACTGGAAAAAAAACAACTTCTGACCAAGAATTCAGGATTAGGCCAAGTGACTGAGTAGCAGTCCCAAAGCACTGGCATCAAGAACAAAATAGGAAATTATTTACAAGCTGTGTGGATAACCTCCACTCCCCTAGGCTCCTGGGAACATAAAGGACATTTATTACACAAACACTGCTGGCTTCTCATCACTCCCCTCTCACTTTCTTCACCATGCAATGAAGAAAACTGTCTTATCTGATCAATGGCTTCATTGAATATGGAAGAAATGCCTGAGCTTATTCTCCACAGAGTCTCCCATTTCAGAATCAGTGGAAATTCCAGAGAAATTTTTTTATTTCTCTGCACTCAATGGCCTACAATTTCATGCGGCCCAGAGGTAAAGGATTAATGAACTCATTTCTTTACAGAAGTAAAGCTACATTCTCTGATGCGTGTACAGTTATTAGAGCTGGCATTTTGATCTCCATTAGAACCTGTTTTTCTCAAAGATTTTGAACATCAGGAAGGGGAGTGAAATTTATTGTCTCCATAAAACCCCAACGAAGCAATTCACATAAAAAATGGGTATATGCCCAGAGCCAGGATTATTAGGTTGGTGCAAATGTAACTGTGGTTTCTAACTGTGAATTTTAAATCATAATTAGGCTCCCAAATACATCTTTATTAGTCAAAATAGGTGCTACTACAATCAACACATTTTTGCCAACAAGAAATGTTTGTTTATTCCTGTATCATAAAAATCCTTGCTTCAGGATTTGACAAACTCTTGGAAACCATCTTCTGTCTCCTGCTGCTCATGGAAGCATTTTTCCTGAAAAAAGTTGTCCACATGTTTGAAGAAGTGGTAGTCGGTTGGCAAGAGGTCAGGTGAATATTGTTGATGATGCAAAACTTCATGGCCCAATCTGTTCAACTTTTGAAGTGCTGGTAGTGCGACATGCAGTCTGGCATTGTAGTGGAGAAGAATTGGGCTTTTCTGTTGATCAATGTTGGCTGCAGGTGTTGCAATTTTCAATGCATCTCATCGATCTGATGAAAATACTTGTCAGATGTAATGGTTTCACAGGGATTCAGAAAGCTGTAGTGGATCAGACCAGCAGCACACCACCAAACAGTGACCACGACCTTTTTTTGGTACAAGTTTGGCTTTGGGAAATGCTTTAGAGCTTCTTTTTGGTCCAGCCACTGGCTGGTCATCGCCAACTGTATGAAAGTGAAAAGTGAAAGTGAAGTCGCTCAGTCGCATCCAACTCTTTGCAATCTTATGGACTGTAGCTTACCAGGCTTCTCTCTCCATGGGATTTTCCAAGCAAGAGTACCAGAGTGGGGTGCCTTTTCCTTCCCAACCCAGGGATCGAACCCAGGTCTCCCGCACTGCAGGCAGACACTTTACCTTCTGAACCACCAGGGAAGCCCATTACTTTTTGTCACATGTCACAATCTGATTAAGAAATTGTTTGTTGTTGCATAGTATGAGGAAGACCTTCAAAATAACAGGTTTTTTTTTTTTCAGTTAGCTCACGAAGCACCCACTTGTCGAGCTTTTTCACCTTTCCAATTTGCTTCAAACTGAATGACCATAGAATGGTCAATGTGGAGTTCTTCAGCAACTTTTCATGTAGTTTTAAGAGGATCAGCTTTGATTGCTCTCAATTGGTTGCTGTCAACTTCTGATGGCTGGCCACTGCACCCTCATCTTCAAGGCTCTCGTCTCCTTTGAATGAACTACCACTGCACTATACATTCATTGGCAGTTCCTGGGCCACATGCATTGTTAATGTTGTGAGCTGTCTCCACTGCTTTACAACCCATTGTGAAATCAAATAAGAAAATCATTGGATTTTGCTTTTCATCTAACATCATTTCCCTAGTCTAAAAAATAAAATAAGCAGCAAGTAATAAGTCATTAGCAAAAAAATAAATAAATAAAGCAAGAAATGAGTATTAAAATGGTATACAACATAACCACATTTAAGAAAGTTTTCTAATGTCAAATGGCAAATTTCACCAATGCAAAAACTGCAATTAGTTTTGCACCAACTTAATATATTGTAGCTAGAATTAATAATTGCCTGGAAAAATGGTGAGATTTTATATGTTTTATAATTCTTAACAAAAATCTATACCCATGTATTTATCTCATATGTTTTACACTGATTTTAAAACAATCAGAAGGCAAGCTGGGCAGGACAGAAATTTCCTGAGTAAGATAATATTTTTGGGAAATAAGTAAATATTTTTTTAAAGTATTTCCTCTCTATATACTATTACTGGATTTTTAATATTAAAAACTAGATAATTCCTGCTCTACTGTGGGGTTTTGAAAAATGAAGCAGCAGAGACAAATAGAGATAAAATTTTTATTTTGATAAAGCTGACTGAGAAAGAGATTATGGATCTACGTGTGTGTGCTCAGTTACACATTTTCTAGTTATATTTATGCTCTCATTTAGCCATTTTAGTGCATTTGACCTCACATTCACAACTCCACATTAAATTTCAGGAACACTCGTGACAAGAAAAAGCTCTAGAGTCTTCAAGGCCAACTCATAAGTCTAACATTTTAGTCTAGATTAAAAGTGTAAAAATAATTTTAAAACTTAACGGTGATCAAAGCCTACATCGTATTGCAGGTGAACTTAATTTGCAACTTCAACCATTAATTTTGTGAATTATAAGAATAGATAAAAGAGAATGGGAAGAGTTCCTTGCCTCTAAAATCAGTTATAATGAATTGGTTTATAGCAGTTTTCTGTGTAAGTTCAAGTGTGTCCAAAGCATGGATTCAGAACCTAATTTTTAAATGAGTTATATGGGCTAAAACCCAACCAAAGCCTAAAAAGTCCGTTTGAAAATGTGATAAGTAAATGTATTGATCTCAAAATAAAAGTTATGGCTAGTAAATGATATAAAACTTATCAATTTGTTATAATGCCAAAATTTGTGATGATATTTCTTTTTTTGATCTGAAAGAGACTTAACTGCATTTCAAAGTAAGGTGAAAAAAAAATTGCAGTAAAAACTATAGCAGGCATAATTATGTAGCTTACTATATCTTCAATGTAGAGGGAACTACCTTATTTGACAACTCTATACCAGATGGAATGCATATTTTTTTAGAAAAAAAAATTTAAATGCTAATCTATAAAGTCTTGAAAGAAAGGCTGATATTTTGACTTGAAACTAACATACTGGGAGATGGCCCAAAGGAATAATTGAATCGTTATCGTTCAACATATCAACAGTTTCATATGTATCCAATTTCATTTCATTTAAAATTCAATTTTGGCAGATCGAAAAACTAAAATTGACTAAGTTAAGGAAAGTCTATGTTATTGAGCAGTGTTAAACACAACATCAGGTTTCAACCATGGTCTCTGGCTTCAACTCTGCTGTTTCTCCCAGAAATCCAGACCAGTGATTAAGAGCAGACACCAACTCTGCAAGCATAACCCTTGACTAAGGAGGAAAGGGAAACCCGTAGTTTAGAAGATGTACCAATGCATATAGAGTATTTTAGGTAGTCTACTTAGAGACTTTTTTTTTTTAATCACCATTATCTATTACTCCTCCCCCTTATCTCTTCTAGTGTCCCCTACTCCCCCACACCACACTGTCTTTTTTAACTAGGAGAAAAGGGAATGTGATATAAAAGTCACAGACTCTTAGATTACTTGTGTTGGACATAAGTGTGTCAGCAGGATACGTGATGGACGGAGAGCAGCAACATGGTCCACTGTGAACACAGAATCTGCAAACACCATTAACTGACTGACTGCATGCTCTTGCGTAAGGTCTCCTTCTGTGTCCTATTTAAACAACTCCCAGACACTTACTTGGATCTTAAATCATGACAGAGCTATTCAAACTCACTCACTTCAAGTAACTATTTGTTTCACTTTCATATGTTTTTTGCCCCATGCAGGAGGCCTTGTTGAGGATTTATTGTAATGAGACAGCTGGGTTGGGTGACTGCCATTTTCGTCTTTGCCAGATTCTCTGCTCTCCAGCTGTGCACTCACTTAAATCTTGATTTGCAGGAACTTTTTTTTTTTTTTAGGCCACAAAACAAACTAAAAAACTAAAAATTCTACAGCTCCTCCCTCTTTTTGTACCTGTTTCTTTCAATCTCATGCTGAACAGCATGTAGAAAAAGTTCCTCTGAATTCTCTAACTTCACACATCTTAATCTTGGAATTAAGCCTAAAACATAGAGCTATATTTACAAATACTTTTAAAAAGCTTTCTTCTTTTTTATTGTTAAAATCCTCTCCCTTTTAAATTTCCCTCTCTCAGAGTCCAAGAAGAGTTATATTAGACTTAAGCTGAAGTGTAAAGATGAGAAAAGTGTTCATGGAGATAAGCCTGCAGTCAAAAACAAGGTCTAGGATAAACCTCACAGACACCCGAGTCCAGGGTTGCCCAGAGAAGTATATAAACCATCCTTTTGTGATGTCTACTTCACCCTCAATCCATGATATTTTAGTGGAATATAGTTAGAAGTACTACTTGGTTTCAGTGGCATTGTGGTCATTTTCAAGAGGAAGGATGACTTGCAAAGGAACCATCTTTTTTTTTTCCTTTACTGATGTCATATACCTTAGTGGGGCAAGAGGTGACCCGTGGAAGTCGGAAGCTGAGAAAACCTATGTTTAGCCAAATGGGGGTCTTGGGAACAGCAGCAGCACCATGGATGAGTGTATGTTGGCAAAGCAAGTGGGCTGGAGCAGAAGAAACTTGGATAACTGTCTCAAAGTATTTGTGAAACAGCTCCCCGGGAAATGCTTAAGCTTCTGGGGAGTAATTTGAAGAAGGAGATGGCCAATTTACAAAAAATCCAAGTGATGAGCTCTCCTGATTATCCTGACAGAAAAGAGAAATTGGGACTGAAATTTTTTTTTTCAGAAGCTGTTGAGACCTGGGGTTTGGAATTAATGTATAATTTGATTGGGGAAAAATTTTACTTACCATTAGCCTATACGAGATATAGCATAAGAGAAGTCATCAAAGTATATGGGGGCGAGAATTTAGAGACCCTTAAAGACCAGAGAGTGAACCTGGCTGCCATTATGGAGGTAGCATGGAAAACAAAAGCTTTTAAAGCAGAGAAGTGAAGCTCTGAGACTGACCTAATTAACCATCTATGTGGAGACTGAGTAGACAGTTATGGATAGAAACAAGTATGAAGAAGAACCAGCATCGGCACTTCCAAGATGATGACATGGTAGTTCAAGCTACAAAATGTATGCTAAATACGTTAGAAGTTTACTTAGTTTTAACTATTAACCTTAAATTATCTGAATGCCAGATGATCTGGAAAAATGAAAAAAAAAAAAAGCAAACAATCATCTACATAATGCAATGAATAATTGAGGCTTTCTTGGCCAGGCCACATGACCGGTGGGATCCTAGTTCCCTCATTAAGGATCAAACTCATGTCCAATAGTGAAAGTGCTGAATCCTAACCACTGGACCATCTGGGAATTCCCTGAATAATTGATTTTAGAAGAAATGAGTGTGGCTAGATGTCACTGTTGTGTTGCAAGCATTTATTGTTTCACTAATTATTCAAGTAATATTTACTAAACATCTAGTACTAGCCAGGTATTTTGCTAGCCAATGGTAATAGGTTTGGGATGAAACAGTGAGTTATGTCATGAACTGTACAAACACACAAATTTATCTGAAAACTGGTTGTGATGTTTTCAGTAACATGACAGACAGAATCGTTATTTGCAAAATACTCATTCTGAAACACATAGTTGGACACACACACAAAAGGTAAAAGTTCTTAGGCAGTTCTATAACTGAGTAAAGGACTTATGTGCCTATAGCACATAAAGCCAAACTCCTGACAGTGGGAGTTTGCAGCAAAGTAAGAAATCATTGCATGACATCCAGCAAAGGACTGGGAAACAACTTTCAGTTCCACTGAAACTTGCTCTTTGAGTTAAGAGGTGTCTTAAAGGCGAAGAACCAAGAAGCTAGGGCTTAGCATTACCTTGTGACATTTCTATGACATGTCTTAATTGTATATTTGGGAGTCACAATGTCTCTGGTTTACAGTTTTCCACTCAGGTGGTCCAGGACTCTGTTAGCTCATCTTATCCTGGAGGAACAACTCAAGTTTGTATGTTAATAATGATGTTGATAAGAGCAATTACAGTAATAGGAGGTGTTATCAACAACAGCATTGTTAGTCTTCTGACTGCTTAATTAGTGCTCAGTTCACACAGAACTGAAATCAGAGGGGACCACTGAGACAATAAACTTTTAGCTAGCGAGAATAATTATGAACTCAGTAAGGGAACTCTATTTTAGGGGGACTCGGTTTCAGTTTGATTCAGTAAATGTAAGTGATTCTACCCCAAGATGGCAGAACAAGAGCTAAAGACTTCTGTTTATGAGACAACCATGTAGACATACTTTTCCCTATTCCCCCAAGTATAAGCAAAACCCCTAGACATTAAATAAATAACAAACATAAGAAGGCTGAAGCTCTGGACAGAGAAAAGCAAACTGGTAAGAACCTTGGGGTTGAGGAATGATCTGATGGAGAGTTTCCTGGGATTTCTTTTTCCTTTCATTAATATAATCTTGAAGAAGCTATAACCAAGCAGAATCCTATGGGGCCATCTAAAGACAGACCCCCTCCCCTCTCCCATCTCTTGTTTGTAGAAAAACTTTAGCCTCTGAAGTTGATTTTTCACAAAGGCAGAAGCAATTAAATGGAGGAAAGATAATCTTTTCAACAAATGGTATTGGAAGAATCGGACATTCACAGGCGAAAAAAAAAAAAATTAATCTTGACCTAAGTCTTACACATTATACAAAAATAGACTTGAAATGGATCACACAGTAAAATGTAAAACATAAAACTTAACAAATTTTACATGAAAAAGTGGACCCTATCTTCAGGATATCTAGGGCTAAGAAAGAGTTCTTACACCAAAAGCACGACCCCCCCCCCAAAAAAAAACTGTTAAGTCCTAGGAAAAATGTGCCCAAAAAATAAAAAAACAAAAGAGAAAATTTGTGACATACAGCCAGGTATGTGTACAGGAGGAAACTCTACACACCTCAAAGAAGAATGCCAAACTGAGGTAGTAACAAAAACAAACAGAAAAACAAAACGGACCAACTTGTGTCAAATTACCTGTGCATCCGTTAAAGCAAGCACAGAAGTTTACAAGGGTGGGTAGGCAAAGAACTATTCCCAAGGAACTGCAACCTCAACAATTCCCAGAACCCCTAAACTGTTGTATATGTTTCAATTCTGAATAGACAGAGATACAGACCTCAGAAACCCACGGTGGTGCTCATGAAAGGCACCAGAAGAGTTATGCTTTAGTGGCAGGGCTAAAAGGGTTCTAGGGCACTTTAGGCCCTCGAAATAGCAACAACCTGAACAAAAAAAATCTTAGAAAAGATCAAGGTAATCTGCAAGCAGTTTAACTGCTAAAACAAATTCAACAATATTTAAAGAGAGAAGTCAAACAAATGATAACATCCACAATGTTCAGCATTTAGTTAAAAAAGACAAAAGACCAATTCAAATTTTCTTGGGCATAAAATGCATCTTCACCTCTCAAGCAATTGCAAACGGCTGGGATGTCTAAGAATTAAACTCTAGAGATTACCCTTCTTCCTCTTCTTGTGGTATCTATTTCCAAGACAGAATTTATAGCTATTTGTAAGCCCAGAATCACATGCTTGGAATTTTTTTTGTTATTTTTTTATTAAAAAAAAAAAAAAAGAGTAACAACACCTTTTCTAATCCAGGTTGAAATAACGCTGAGAAAAGAAGGCCCTTGATATCCTTGGTTTCTGTTCAATTCAGTTCAGTTGCTTAGCTGTGTCCAACTCTTTGTGACCCCATGGACTGCAGAACGCCAGGCTTCACTGACCATCACCAACTCCCAGAGCTTGCTCAAACTCATGTCCATTGAGTCAGTGATGCTATCCCACCATCTCATTCTCTGTCATCCCCTTCTCCTCCTGCCTTCACTCTTTCCCAGCATTAGGGTCTTTTCCAAGGAGTCACTTCTTTGCATCAGGTGGCCAAAGTATTGGAGTTTCAGCTTTAGCATCAGTCCTTCCAATGAATATTCAGGACTGATTTCCTTTAAGGTGGACTGGTTTGATCTCCTTGCAGTCCAAGGGACTCTCAAGAGTCTTTTTCGACACCACAGTTCAAAAGCATCAATTCTTTGGCACTTAAGTTTTCTTTATAATCCAATTCTCACATCCATACATGACTACTGGAAAAACCATAGCTTTGACTAGATAGATCTATTATAGAACCATTTGGATCATATCACTGTGGCCATGGATACAGGGTATTATGACTGAATAAACAAGAGCACCAAAGTATTACGCTTTGTTAATGACAATGCAGAAACACAAAATCTTATATGACTTCATTAGAGAATAACTTCTTTATTTTCTTTCCAAATACACATGTTCAGCAAATTCCATCTTATTAAGATGCCTCTAATCAAGAAGAGTTTATGCACAATAATTAATTAAAATACATTTTTATTTTATAACACTCTATCTTTTTTTGTCTTTTTTAAAACTTTATATAATTTTAAGTAGAGGATAATTGCTTTACAATATTGTGTTGGTTTCAACCATACATCAACATGAATCAGCCATCCGTTTACATAAGCCCCCTCCCTTTTGAACCTCCCTCCCATCTCCAACCCCATTCTCAGAATGGGAGAAAATAATTGCAAATGAAACAACTGACAAAAGAATTAATCTCCAGAGATGCTCAACACCAGTCATTACCAGAGAAATACATTTTATTTATTTAAAATAAAATGTATTTTTAAGTACCCAAAAAGAAACTGGAAGCCTCTGAGACTATACAAAATAGGTTAGTTTCTAAATGTAAGAAGGCAGAGTTTTTTTGGAAGGGATATGAATATTATTGGGCTTCCTCAAAGGCTCAGCAGTTAAAGAATCTGCTTGCAATGCTGGAGACACAGGAGAAAAAGGTTCCATCCTTGTGTTGGGCATATACCCTGGAGAAGGAAATTGCAACCCACTCCAATATTCTTTCCTAGGAAATCCCATGGACAGAGGAGTCTGGTGGGCTATAGTATAATGGGTTCACAAAGAGTCAGACACTAAGCACATGAATATTATTAGAGAGAAAAAGGATTGGACTTGAAAATGATCCCTTTAAACCATCTCCTGAGCATGTTGATCATGTGCTCACTCAGCTGGAAAAATTATTTAAGAGTTAAAAAATAAAATTGTGAAGTGTATTATATTATGTGAAAACAAGTACATCTGTTAGAATCTTTAAATTTGAGGATCTTGCCTGTGTGCATTAAGGCCTTGGAAAGATTTGATTACGGCTGTTAGGAAGTTTTAGATTTTGGAAGATACTACTTCCAATCATATAAGTAATTGAATTTTAAAAAAGAAAAAAAAATAGACGCAGACACAAAGCCTTTCTGTTATGATAGTTGCTATATGGTAATGATTAATCCTTACTCTCAATATCCCATGACATACTCAGAAAATAAAACCAGATGCACATTAATGTAACCAGATGTCACATTAATGTAAAGCAACAAGAAAAAAAAAGAGATAAATGATAGAAAGCTGACTGCTTGGTGATTGTAGGAAGTAAGAAGAAATACAAGACAAGCAAAGCAATGAAAATGGGGCATTCTAGTATTATATGATACTCACTTGTGTCTTCTGGCAAGGGAAAAAGTGTAATTGACTGACTTCAGCATATCATGGAAAATGGGCTCTGTGGAGACAACCAGGACTTGAGAACATAGGAATAAGGCCAGAGATTGGGCTCGAGGCTGTTCACAACCATGGAACTCTATTGGCAGAGAATAGCAACTATTTTTCCTCAGATTACTTTCTCTTCTCATGTATGTAGAGTCAGAACCAAGATTTGAAAAAAAAAAAAAAAAGGATAATCCTTTTTAGTTAAAGAGAAAGAAAAGTGAAACTGAAAGTCGCTCAGTCCTGTCTGACACTTTGTGACCCCACGGACTCTACAATCCATGGAATTCCGGGCTAGAATACTGGAGTGGGTAGCCATTACCTTCTCCAGGGGATCTTCCCAACACAGTGATTGAACCCAGGTCTCCTGCATTACAGGCGGATTCTTTGACAGCTGAGCCACCAGGGAGGCACAAAAATACTGGAGTGGGTAACCTATTCCTTCTCCAGGGGATTGTCTCAACCCAGGAATCGAATTGGGGTCTCCTGCATTGCAGGCAGATTCTTTACCAGCTGAGCTACCAGGGAAGCCCATAGTTAAAGAGAAAACCAGAGTTAATTGTAAGATGTGAAGAGAAACTAAATGCTCATGGCAAAACATCAGCATCTAATAAATCTATAAGAATCTTCTGAAATGCTAAAACGTTCAAGGTAATCAAGAGAAACCTATCCACATTCTTTGCTACAGAAGCAAAGAGCTTGTCTCTCCGGAGACAGAACAGATAGCGGAAATTGCCTGGGACCTGGGACTACAACTCTCTCATCAATCCCCACCCACCAGAATCATTTCAGGGAACTCTGTGCCCTTCTGAGTTTGGAACCCATCAGAGGAGAGCTCGTCTGTGTGCATCTCAGTTCATTTGCTTGCTCAATGTAAAAACCCCTCTCTCCTCTAAACTGCAAGTCATTTTTTTTCTTCAAAATTTTATTCAAATTCACCCATCAGATCTATAGCATTTCTCAAAAGCCTACTGGTTAGTAAGCTTTAGTCCTTCCTTTTGAGCCAAAGTTTACTGACATTTATTTCTCCTCATGATAAATGAGAAAAACACACTCTGTGTGCCAAAATCTCTTGGCTAAAAACTATTCTGCAAACATTGCAAGTTGAAGAATTTCACTCATAATATTTTCTATGCTGCTTTTGCCATTAAATTTTAGAGTTAATAGAACAATTAATATATTTAGGCAAATGTTTCCTGTCAGGTTCATAAGAAATTGTTTGAAAATGACACAGTTTCAAGCTTTAAAAGATTTGGTTATCTTTAAGATTGTGGTAAGATTTATAAAAATTGTGTCAATATTAGCTTCACCTGAAGCTCTTTTCAATTTTTGAATGTATATTTCACATTACCATAAAACCTGCATATAAACAAAGGTTTATGATATAATATTCCCATAAGATGTTATGGGAAAACCCAAACAAACTTTTTGGCCAAAGAATGTACTCAGGAATAAACAGACAAAATAAATAGTGTCTCTAATGTTCTATATGACTTATGCATGCATTTAAATACTATAGGAATTAACAGGAAACAATAATTCTGACTAATAGGATATAAACTAATGTGAAAATATTAAAGACGTAATACACTTTAAGTATTCCTTAGAGGGGAAATATAGTATATTTCTCTAAACTACCACTTGAAATTTTCAATAATAATAAAACTGCTTTTACAAAATATTCTTTTCCTGTTCACATACATTAATCAATCACTCCAGGAAATTCTCAAAGTTTTAGTTTGCTGCTGTTTCATAAAACTGAGTATTCTACTCATGAAACCACAAATGGCAAGCTGTAAATGAATGGATCAGGAATCTAATGAATAAGACTCCATTGAGTCATCTCCTCCCATTGGTCAGAATGACCATCGTCACAAAATCTACAAACAAATTCTGGAAAGGGTGTGAAATAAAGGGAACCCTGCTGCACTGTTGGTGGGAATATAAATTGATACTGGTGCTATGGAGAACAGAATGAAAGTTAAAGTGTTAGTTACTCAGTGGTGCCCAACTCTTTGCAACCTCATGGACTGTAGCCCGCCTGGCTCCAATTCTTATGGGATTCTCCAGGCAAGAATACTGGAGTGAGTTGTCATTTTCTACTCCAGGGTCTCTTCCCAACCCAGGGATAGAACCTGCATCTCTTGCTTCTTCTGCCTTGGCAGGTGGATTCTTTACCATGTGACCCAGCAACTTCCCTACTGGGCATGTACCTAGAAAAAGATAAATTCAAAAAGACACATGTACCCCGGTGTTCACTGCAGCACTGTTTATACTAGCTAGGACATGAAAATAACCTAAATGCCCATCAACAGACAAATGGACAAAGAAGATGTGATACATATATACAATAGAAAACTACTCAACCATAAAAAAGGAACAAACTTGGTTTATTTGGAGAGATATGGATGGACCTAGAGACTGTGATACAGACTGAAGTAAGTCAGAGATAGAAAAACAAATATTGCATATTAATGCATATATGTGGAATCTGAGAAATAATGGTACAGACAATCTTATTTACAAAGCAGAAATAGAGACACAGCTGTTGAGAACAAACATATGGATACAAGGAGGAAGGGGAAGAATGGGATGATTGGGAAATCGGCATTACCATATATACACTACTGATACTATATATGGGCTTCCCTGGTGGCTCAGACTGTAAAGAATCTGCCTGCAATGTGGGAGAGTTTGATCCCTGGGTTGGGAAAATCCCCTGGAGAGGAGCATGGCAACCCACTCCAGTATTCTTGCAATAGGTAACTAATGAGAACCTATCCTACAGCACAAAGAACTCTCCTCAATGCTCTGTGGGGACGTAATGGGAAGCAAATCCAAAAAAGAGGGGATATGTGTATACATATGGCTTCCCTAGTGGCTAAGTGGTAAAGAATACGCCTACCAATGCAAGAGATGCAAGTTCAATCCCTGGTTGGGAAAGATACCCTGGAGAAGGAAATGGCAACCTACTCCAGTGTTCTTGGCTGGGAAATCCCATGGACAGAGGAGCTTGGCCAGTTACAGTCCATACCTCACAAAGAGTTGGACATGATTTAGGGACTAAACAATTACAACTGTATACATAGAACTCATTCACTTTGCTATACAGTAGAAATTAACCCAAAAGGTGGGCTTTGACTTTGAATAGGACAGCTGAGAGCAAAAGGACAGCAATTTGTGATAAAGTAACTCACTGCTGCTTTAAAATAAGACTTCATTATCAGTTTAACAGCTCCCTGTTCATTCCCAATGAGGATTAGTAGGAAAAACACCCTAAGCTTGTTCAGTTCAGTTCAGTTGCTCAGTCATGTCCAACTCTTTGCGACCCCATGGGCTGCAGCATGCCAGGCCTCCCTGTCCATCGCCAACTCCCGGAGTTTACTCAAACTCATGTTCATTGAGTCGGTGATGCCATTCAACCATCTCATCCTCTGTCATCCCCTTCTCTTCCCGCCTTCAATCTTTCCCAGCATCAGGGTCATTGCAAATGAGTCAGTTCTTTGCACCAGGTGGCCAAAGTATTGGAGTTGCAGCTTCAACATCAGTCCTTCCAATGAATATTCAGGACGGACTGGTTGGATCTCCTTGCGGTCGAAGGGACTCTCAAGAGTCTTCTCCAACACCGCAGTTCAAAAGCATCAATTCTTCAGTGCTCAGCTTTCTTTATAGTCCAACTCTCACATCCATACATGACTACTGGAAAAACCATAGCTTTGACTAGACGGACCTTTGTTGGCAAAGTAATGTCTCTGCTTTTTACTATGCTGTCTAGATTGGTCATAACTTTTCTTCCAAGGAGCAAGCGTCTTTTAATTTCATGGCTGCAGTCACCATCTGCAGTGATTTTGGAGCCCCCCCAAAATAAAGTCTCTCACTGTTTCTAAAGTGTCTTAATTGATTACCCTCTCCACATGGGGGCTGCCTGGGCTACCGTGCCTTCCGCTTCAATCACCCTTGACCTTGCTTCTTGGCTGGCCAAGGTCGGATGCTTTCTAGCCTGGAGAACCACAAAAACCTCTTCCACCAAGTGTTAAGGGCTGTGTGCTCCACCTTGACCTCTGGTTTCAACCTTTTTATCCTGAATCAGCAGTTAGCAAACTAGTTTCTTAAAGAAGTCTGCCTCTTCTCTCCAACAAGAATGCGACACACACACATACACACATACAAACACACAATTTTACGATTTTTACACCACACCGAAAAGGTTTGGGTTTCGTTTGGTTTAACTTACTTGGTTTCTTCGAAGCGTTGTACTGTGGCTGGAAGGGCAAGGACTCCGTTAGTGGAGGATTCGGGTGTACTTTCTGCCAAAGGCGTCCAGAGTTGTTCAACTCAAGAGGAAACTTAAATTAAAAGTTTCTTTTCCGAATTAAAACCCGCACGCCTGCCTTCCCGGTGCCTTCCGGAGGAGCCCTCTGGCAGCTCCCAAGTGGTGCCGCTCCCTTCAGTCCGGATCACGTGTCCTGCTCTCCTCTCGCGCTTTCCCGCTCCTTCTCTCGCGAGACTCAGGTTGCTCAGTATCCACTTGCGGCTGCTGCTGGTAAGTCGCTTCAGTCGTGTCCGACTCTGTGCGACCCCATAGACGGCAGCCCACCAGGCTCCGCCGTCCCTGGGATTCTCCAGGCAAGAATACTGGAGTGGGATGCCATTTCCTTCTCCGCAGTATCCACCTAGGTCCACTTTATTTGATTGCAACAACTTCATGTCTCAGTTTTTGTAAGCTGCACCCATTATGCATAGATTTGCATAAAAATACAAAAGGTCCCGTTAGGTATGGATTTCAGATAAACAACAGCTAGTGTTTTAATGTAAGCATGTCCCACACAATATTGGATACATGCTTATACTAAAAAATGATTTGTTGTTCACCTGGCATTCAAGCTTCACTAGCTATTCCATATTTTATCTGGTAACTATCATTTTCTTTCATTCATCATATATTTATTGAGAACTTATCATGTGCCAGGCATGGCTTCATATCTTAAAAAATGTATTCTTTATACATATACACACAGAGACACCCAGTATGTATAGTTTCTTGTAGTCATATGTACATATGAAGGATGAAGATGCTAGAAGATCTGAAGTTCAGAGAAGGAAATCATGCATATGACTATAGGAAACTATAGGAAACGTAGAGCTTCCCAGGTGGCTCAGTGGTAAAGAATCCTGCCAATGCAGGAGGCAGCGGAGATGAGATGCAGGTTCAATCCCTGGGTCAGGAATATCCCCTGCAGAAGGAAATGGTAACCTGCTCCAGTATTACTTACCCGGGAACTCCTATGGAGAGAGGAGCCTGGCAGGCTACAGTCCATTGGGTCGCAAAAGAGTCTGACACAACTTAGCAACTAAACAACAACACAACAAGAAAGTAGCACAACATTGTAAAGCACCTATATTCCAATAACAATTTAAAAAAATTATACATAATGCTGTTTCAAAAAAGAATCTGTATAAGAAATGGTAATTAGCTAACCAGCTGACATTTCATAAATGAGGATATTGGGACTGAAAAGAATTAGTTTCCAAAGTCAAGGTCAGTCTGAGGTTATAAAGCTTCTCTAGGGTGGCCTAATTCTCAGGGGTTTTGTTTTTGTTTTTTCTTTACTAAGAATGATGAAAATCAAATATCCTCTAGGTATGAGATTATGTGTCTTAAGTTTCTACTATCTGATTTTTGCTAAAGTGAATTGCAAGGGTAGAAGTATACAGCTGCCCTTGGATACTTCCTAGTTGCTTGGATGCAAAAACATTTGTATTTTGATTGTTTGAATGGCAGTTCTTAGAAAACAAATTATTTGTTTTTGTTTAATCCAGGAATACTGAAGGATAACCAATACTGTATCAAGATCAGATATAACAACCTTTGCCAAACCTTAAATTTTGTAAAGTCTACTCTTCTTTCTGCTTTGGAATAAGTGAATCCATTGCTTTATGTACTTTGGAATAATTTTTTCTACCATTTGATAGAAAATGATTCTAACAAAGAAAATGTGCATATTGTTCATATACATAGTCTGTATTCTTGAGTCACTGCAATCTTAAATTCTCATGACAACAGTGAGTAAAGAGCTTTCTCTTTCAGACTTTTAAACTAAAATCAAAATATTATTATCAAAATTTCCTGATTAGCTATTACAATTGAAAATTTGAAAACTATGTAAATGCAAATGACATAAACATTTAGAAAGAAAGGGAGAGGAGAACAGTCTTAAGGAAGAAATAAGACCATTTTCACAAATTAGATTCTTCAAAAAGGAAAATCACTGAAATTGTAGAAAACTAAAACAAGAAATAAAAAGTTCAATAACAAGTCTAATGATGACTATGTGCTAGAAACTGTGCTAAAATTTAATCACATTTAAATCTTCAAAAACACCTTCAAAAACACAGGGAGCAATTATTAGTTTCCTAACTTTATAAACGAGAAAATTGAGGCTCAGAGCTGTTTATTCCTCATTCATTCATTCACGCTCTAAAACTTTGGCCACCTGATGCGAAGAACCGACTCCTTAGAAAAGACCCTGATGCTGGGTAAGATTGATGGCAGGAGGAGAAGGGGACGACAGAGGATGAGATGGTTGGATGGCATCACCAACTCAATGGACATGAATTTGAGCAAGCTCTGGGAGTTGGTGATGGACAGGGAAGCCTGGCATGCTGCAATCCATGTGGTCAAAATGAGCTGGACTCAATTGAACTGAACTGAATTGAGGTGACTTGAAATGATGGACCAAATATGTAGTTTTATAAGAACAAATGATTAGAACAGTATAACTCAAGATATGAGAAGAAGCATCAAGAGGGAGCCATAATAGACAGTAAGATAGGCAGTCCAGAGATTTTTGGCTACTGTTAGTGAAAGTGAAAGTCACTCAGTCATGTCTGACTCTTTGTGACCGCATGGACCATACAGCCTATGGAATTCCGCAGGCCTGAATACTGGAGTGAGTTGCTTTTCCCTTCTCCAGGGGATCTTCCCAACTCAGGGATCAAACCCAGGTCTGCCACATTGCAGGCAGCTTCTTTACCAGCTGAGCTACCAGGAAAGCCCTTGGCTACTGTTCATAGGGTGTAATTCAGTAACTGCATATAGAATGGTTTATCAACAAAATCCTCACCAATCTAGTAATGAATATTCCTAGTGCCTAGGACAAATTGATCACAAAGTACTTCCCAAACCTTGGTTAAAATTGAGACCAAAATGGAAGGGATTGTAAAATAGAAACTTGCCCTCCATCCAATTTACAAGAATCAAGTCATTAGCTACTGTAGTTGCTGACCTACAATACACCCTGGAAAAAATACAGGGCAAAGATCAAAATGAAGCATTTTGTACTCTAGGAAAACTGGCAGAACTAGCTCTCAGATAGGTATTTTCAGTAGACCATGTTGTGGACCCAGTTTCTTACACCTTCCCATACTTAGAAAAGCACTAAGATATTTATTTCCTATGAACAGCAGTAATCTACCAAGATGTGTGTTTGATTTCATGTATCCCTTTGCAAAATAACACGTATGCTGGTCTCCACCCTTACCTATTTGGAACAAATCTCAGAGCTTAATGAAAGACTGTCTCCCGGGTTATAATCCTCAGATTGACTCAGTTAAAAGTTTCCTTTTCTTTCTTGGATTAACTATTGGTTAATTTTTTTCACCAACAAATCCATTTAGTGTCCATTACCATGCTCCTCCCTCATTTCAGTTGTGTATTTCTTTTTATCTTGACTGTTAGGTAGATTTTGATTGACTTGTTCATTTCAAAGAAACAGCTTTTGGTTTCATTAATTTATCTATTCTATTATCTTTTATTGACTTTAATCTTGTTTTTATGTATTTTTTCCTCTCATCTAATTATATTGCATATAATTTGGTCTTCTATTTCTAATTTCTTAGGATGGTAACTTAGATGATTGATTTTATAGCTTTCTTCTAATATAAACTTAAATTTGTTGCAAAATATTGCAACCCATAATTTTCAATAAGTTGCATTTCAATTTTTATTTGATTCAGAATATTTTAAAAATTTCCATGCTGTTTTTTCTTTTTTCTAATTTATTTAAAAGTAGTTTTATTGAAGTATAATTGACATACAGCCACTGAGTAAGATTAAGGTGTACACAGCATAATGACATAGCTGCTGCTGCTGCTAAGTCGCTTCAGTCGTGTCCAACTCTGTGCGACCCCATAGACGGCATCCCACCAGGCTCCGTCGTCCCTGGGATTCTCCAGGCAAGAATACTGGAGTGGGATGCCATTTCCTTCTCCAGTGCATGAAAGGGAAAAGTGAAAGTGAAGTTGCTCAGTCGTGTCCGACTCTTAGCGACCCCATGGACTGTAGCCTACCAGGCTTCTCCGTCCATGGGATTTTCCAGGCAAGAGTACTGGAGTGGGGTGCCATTGCCTTCTCCGAATGACATAGAAGTGTTATTTAATATCTGAATACTTGTTGATTTTCCAAATATTTTAATTTAGTTAATTTTATTTCATTAAAATCAGAGAACATGTTCTATGCAATATTAAACTTTAATTGATTCTTATTTTATGATGCTGGTTGTTATCTATCTCAGCCCACATACTATGTGCACTTAAAAATATGTATTCTGCAGTTGATGAATGTTCTACATATATTAACACAAGTTCATTGATGATGCTAACTCTTCTATATGCTTATTGTCTATATATTCTTCCAGCTATTGAGAAATGTTGAAATCTCCACTGAAAATTCAAGCTTCTGTTTGTTGTGCTTTCAAAAGTATCATTTTTCTATTTTATGTACTTTGAAACTCTGTTATTAAGTTTGTAAATAAGTATTTTTGATTACTATATCCTTTTGATTAAGAATTAATCCCATATTATTATGAAATTCCACTCCATACTTATAATAATATTTTAGTCTGGTTTTTTTCTGATATTGATATAGTTATCCAGATTTATTATGATTAACTTTGACTGTCACATCGTTTTTCTATTTACTTTTAACCTATCTTGGCCTTTAATTAAAATGGAATTACTTTAGACAGCAAGTAGTTGGATTTTGTTTTTTAATCCTGTTTGAAAACATCTGTCTTCTAGCTGGGGAGTTTGTTCCATTTATATTTAATATTAATATTCATATCACATGGTTAGATTTTTATATGCTATTTGGTTGCTTTTTCTGCTGCTTGATTTTCCTTTATTCTTTACTTGTTTTCTTTAGATTTATAATTAGATGTATTTTAATAGTCTTTTATTGCCAATATTACCTATTAAAAGCCCTCTTTTTAAAAATCTTTGTGGTTGCTCTTGGGTTAATAATTTCATCATATTATAATCTACCTTCAAATAATAACATAGCTGTTCACATATAATGCAAGTACCATACAACTTTGAATATCTATTTACCCCCTCCCATCTTTGTATAATTTGTATCTTATATTTTTGCTCTGCTTTTAGTTCTACACATTGCACATAAATAGTACATTGTTATTATTTTTTGCTTTAAACAGCCATTTGAGTCTTAAAATTTTTTAAATTAAAAAAAAATCTTTATCCTTCCCCACAAAATTGCTATTTTGGAGCTATTTTTTCCAGGACTCCATCTGGTGTTATTTTTCTTTTGCACAAGACACTTCCTTTAACATTTTCCATAATGTAGTTTTACTGGCACTAAATTTTCTTATAGTTTTACCAAAATGTTTGGATTGGCTAAGGCTCTTATTTAGTAGCTGCCCCCTCCCCCGCCAAAAAAAAGCTTGCATGTTCAAAACTATTCAACTATCACATTTGTTTTTGAGGACTATTAAGCTTGTCCTTGGCTCACACTTTATTTTAAAAAGAAAGATCTTACAACTTTCACATCATTGTCAAATTATCAGAGCCTGATTTTCCCTCTTTAAATGTGTAAATATTCTTGCCAGTTGCCCATAGAATTCTTTAATTTTTAAGCTTAGTGATTTAAATAATATGTATCTTAGTTTTTCACAGTGAGGGTCAATTTTTTCTTTCTTTTTTTTTTTTTTTTTTTTACATGCTGGGTGCTCTTTTGTGGAGTTTCGAGGCATCTTTTATTTTAGAAAATGTTTCTAAATTATAAATACATATTTTGTTATAACAGTTGAATTTAATGTCAGGAATTCCAGTTATACATATATTGAATCAATTTTGTATTTTATACTTTTAATTTCTTCTCAAATTAAAAAAAAAAATATTTCCAACACATTTTGTTTGCTTTTCTTATTTTTAGCTTCTATGTCCTTCATTGTGCTTTCCTTAATGCTTTTTTATCCATGGTTGCTTAAATTTTATTTCTTTGAAACAAATCTTATTTTTTCTCATACTTCTTTCTTGAATTCTCCCATCTCAAATTTAACTACTTCCATCTTTCAACAATTCCTTGAATCCTTGCATTTCCACTTTGTGTTTTGACTTTTTAGAATTAACTGATTAAATTTCATGAAAAAATGTAATTTCAAGTGTCTTGTTCTACATGGCAACATTTATCTTCTAGGTAGTTCTTTATCCATTACTAAGTTATACTATTTTATTTCCCTTTTTTCTAAAATGTCATATATAAGCATTTATCAACTCCTTTTAATATTCATTATTGAATAGACTGGGTTTCATCTCCACTTACAACTCTGTATCTTCTATATAGACTCAAGGCTTTTGTAGCCCTGCAATTAATTTGGAGACTATCTATAGTCTTGCTCAGATGCGGCTAGTGGTAAAGAACCCACCTGTCAATGCTGGAGACATGAGATACGTAGGTTTGATCCCTGGGTTATGAAGATCCCCTAGAGAAGGAAACGGCAACCCACTCCAGTATTCTTGCATGAAGAATCCCATGGACAGAGGAGCCTGGCAGGCTACACAGTCCATGGGATCGCAAAGAATCAGACATGAGTGAAGCGACTTAGCATGCATGGATGCATAGTCTTGCCAACATTTAAATTTGCACATTTTTTTTCACAAATTTCCACAAACAGGAGGGAGAAATGTTGACTTTGAACATTTTATGTGCATATTAGAATATCTTTAAATATTTTTATCAACATGTGAATTTATTTAAGTTGTTCTACTACAAAATAAACGACTATAAAATTTAAATAGTTTTAGGCACTATAGATCCTAAAGGTCCTATAGGTTCATGGATTCTGCATCCACCGATTCAACCAACAGAGAGTCTAATAATCATCCATAGAACCTTTGCAGATTAGAGCATTCATGGGTTTTGATATCCACAGGGACATCCTGGAATGAATCCCTTGAGGATATAGAAGAATGACTTTAATCTCAAAAATACTTGGAACTCCTCACTGTATTTTCACTGACTTTTTCACCTTTATCTTCTCATCCTATGTTTTTTGGAAAAAGTTTCCAATAACTGAATTAAGTAGCAATTTACAGAACTGAGTTAACTACTAAATCTAAATAAAGTCCAGAGTCCTTCTAACTCAATCACAAGGATTGAACTTCGTCTTCTTGTATTGCACTATTTTTCTCGGCATATTTAAGGCTTGACTATAGAGTGTTACTGTAAAGTTATGGGAGTTTTTTCCTTTTGTTTTTAAAATCTGCAGTGTATATATATGGGCTTCAAGCAGGGGCTCACAAATATGCATTTGATAGTGTACTAAATCCTAACCACTAGACCACCAGGGAGCGTTTGTATACACCCATTTGTGTTTGATGTTCCAGAATGGCTACTGAATCCAATTTTTTTTGGAAATATTGTTTTCTGTTTCAGAAATATTTGAAGTTGGGGACTGTGTAGACATAATGAGGAAGGAAGCCTGTAGGCATCACATCATAAAGCAAGCTAGTTAAGAGAAATATATTTGAGAGTCCTGGCTTCAAAGCTCCTATGTGGGAATAACTTATGGGCTAATATAAACTCTAATTGCCATAAACAAAATCAGCATAATTTGAAGATATTTAAAAACATCTACACAAACATACTTTAAATTTTTTAAATAACTTTTAACTTTTTCTTCTTTCCTTATTTGCATATTCACATATCCCCTCTGAAAACATGTATCCCATTGAAGGCATATTTCAAACTTGAATTTGTTTTTATTCATGGGTTTTGAAAGATATAGCAATGACTGGGTCATAAATTTTGCCTGGTGATTGGATTCATCTTGTTTCCATGGTGATTAACACGGAGCCCATTTGCCAGCCTATTAAATATAACTTACACTCAGCTACTGGAAATGGAGTCAGATTTTTGGTGAACTGTAGTTCTGCTGAAAAAAACTTAAAAGAACTTTCTAAAAGAACTAACTTACTAGGTAGTCCCTAGTAAGCCTTGGTTTGCTGAGACTCTTAACAATAATACTTTTTCTTTTTGTCATTTTTCAGTCACTCAGTCATGTCTCAGTCTGTGTGATGCCATGGACTGCCAGTAGCCTGCCAGACTCCTCTATTCATGTGATTTTCCAGGCAAGAAAATTGGATATATTGTCATTTCTTTCTCCAAAGGATCTTCCCCATCCAGGGATTGAACCTATTTCTCCTGCATAGCAGGTGGATTCTTTACCTCTCAGCCACGGGGCAAGATCTATCTCACCACCTCCTCACTGCCCACGTCAGCCTGTTCAGTTAGGATAATGAATATGCAGCAAGGCTCACAGGTTGACAAACAAGATAAATGAGTAACCATGACCTTTACTTCCCTGTTTACCTCCCTTAAATTCCTGGTCCATCAGGTTTTCTCTGTTTTCTTCAAGGCAAAACTTTGAGGTAGTTGTGCTTTCTATTTATGAGTTACTATTTGCAAGTTACCATTTGTATTCATAAGAAACAATTAAATGTCCACTTGACTTAGGATTATTTTTTTCTGGTATGCAGAGAAAAATCAGGCAAAATGGAGCTTAAAAGTTTGGCATGGTCATTTCAAGTTTATCAGAATAAGAATAAAATTTCTGTTTATACCCAGTGACGCCTGAGGGGGAACTTTGAACTAATTAGGGTAGGTGAGACCTTGATCCTCAAAAGACATCAATTTCTTAAGAAACCAGCTTTGCTTTGAGGGAAAAATAATTTTCTAGCTTTGGGACAGGAAAGGAAGGATAAGGCAGGAAGGTAATTAGAATTTCCTAACTGAGTGAAATCATGCCATACTGAAGGCATTTGTTTATCTAACTAGACCCTCCAGATTGAAATTCTGCATACCTCAAAACTTTGCAGCTCCAACTTCAAGATATTCTCCAATGTAACTCAGACATTTAAAATATAGATACACATCACTTAATTACATTAATGTATAGCATTTTACAGGTAAATGTCATAACTTATTGCATAATAACTGCACAGGATTTTTTTTCCCCGCTGTATGTGTGTGAGTGTGTGTGTGTGTGTGTGTGTGTGTGTTAGTCTCTCAGTCGTGTCCAATTCTTTGCACCCCATGGACTGGGACTCACCAGGGTTTTCTGTCCAGGGAATTCTCCAGGCAAGAATACTGGAGTGGGTTGCCATTTCCTTCTCCAGGGGATCTTCCTGACGCAAGGATCAGACCTGGATCTCCCACATTGTGGGTAGATTCTTTACCATCTGAGTCACTAGCACATTTTACTAATTTACCTAATCTTTGTTACTTGTTCCTTCATCTGCTAGCTCCCACAGAAGCACTAGAAATCATCTATTCCAAATAGTAGTCATGTTACAAAAGATAAAATTTAACTTCACTGTGTTACTTACTCGCCCAGCGGTTCAGAGGCAATCAGTCATGGAGCTAAGAAAAACATAGGAGTCACCTGAGGTCTTGTTCTGTAGTATCTACAATGTTGTATCTGTTTGTTGTATTAATCCTGGGTAGTGGGGAAATGGGCTTCCTTGCTAGCTCAGCTGGTAAGGAATCTGCCTGCAATGCAGGAGACCCCAGTTCGATCCCTGAGTTGGAAAGATCCCCTGGAGGAGGGCATGGCAACCCACGTCAGTATTCTTGCCTGGAGAATACCATGGACAGAAGAGCCTGGCCAGCTACAGTCCATGGGGTCTCAAACAGTCAGACATGACTCAGCACAGCACAGTGGGGAAACGGAGCTGGGAAGAGAATGAAGCATGAAATAGTATTTACTTCACCGTGGGAGTGTTCTGTAGAAGATACAAAAACATTTCTTGAAATTTAAACATAAGAAATAGTCCTACCACCCCACCCCCCTACTCTCAACTATCTGCTTTTCCCATTCAATCTCTTGTTCTTTATGTTTTGAAAAAGGAGCTTACATTTTCCCATTAGAAGTGCTCAAATTTGTTAGAAGTTTCCTGTTGTTTTGCCGGCTTCACTCAAATTAAAAGTAATAGGTCCTGAAGGTAAGGGCTTCAGGACACAGAGTGTCTTTTGCTTTCATTTTAAAAGAATTTCCCATGAACAGTTCAAAATAGGAGACTTTATTTAGGGGAGCAGCCCATAAAGCAAGGAGAATTTCATGCCCAGAATCGTGAGTTTATTTTCTATTTCTCTCTGCTTCCTTCACACTCTATGGTTATCCGTGTAATTTAGTGATTTACGTGGCGTATCAGTTTGGCTGGTGGTAGTGGTAGCCCTGGGTATAAGTGAGAAGGTGATGAGAGAACACAGAGAATGTAAACACTAATGAAACTGATTATAATCTGTCTGATTTTAATTAAAACCATAAACTGGCAATTTTGAACAATTATGGTGATGAAATACCCTTCTGTTCCAGGATGGAGAGATCCCACCATCTGTACTCACGTCAACACACCATTGCCTGAGAAGTAATTGATATCACTTCAATCACTTTGGTCATTTGGAGCTTAAAATAAATTCATTAGGGGAGCTCCTGGGATCTGGATTCTCCGAGTTCTTCCACTTACAAATGTTTGTTTGTTTTTGAAGCCTTCATAACTAAAGATGAGTTTGACTAGACACAGAATCCTTTAGTCACACTTTCTTTCCTATGTCAACTTAAATGTGTCAATACATTGCTTTCTGTAATAGAGAGATATGTCACTTCCTCATCATCTGTGGCTTCTGCAGCCCTCTTTACATTGGGCTTCCTTCGTGTCTCAGACAATAAAGAATCTGCTCTGCAATGTGGGAGACCTGGGTTTGATCCCTGAGTTGGAAAGATCCCCTGGAGAAGGGAAAGGCTACCCATTCCAGTATTCTGGCCTGGAGAACTCCAGGGTAGCAAAGGGTTGGACACGACTGAGCCACTTTCACTTTCACTTAGAGCCTGACGCCAGCCTAAACTTCTTGGCGTTATTGCTCGGATATCCGATTGATTTTTATATTTGGAAAGTGGGTAATTTTGTATTCATGCTTTTCAATTAATTATTTTTTTTAGCAGTTTTAGGCTTACAGGGAAATTGAAAGGAAAGAACCATTTCCATCTCTCCACTCACTCTGACACTTTTCCTGTTCCCCACTATTATTAGCATCTTTCATCTGTGTATGCCATTTATTATAATTGGTGAATAAATATTGATAGATTAATGTTACATTAATGTCTATAACTTACATGAGGCTTCACATTTTGTACTAAACACTCTCTGGGTATCGACAAATGTATAGCAGGTATCCACCATCCACAGAGAATGGTTTTACTGCCCTAAAAACTCTCTTTTGCCGTTTCTGTTTAATCCTCCCTCTCCCTCACCAGTGATGTTTTTACTGTCTCCATAATTTTGCCTGTATGTAGCTGTTTTGGAATGGTTCCTTTCATTTAGTAATATGCCTTTAAGATTCCCCTAGGTCTTTTCATAGCTTGATAACTCATACATCTTTTTATATATATATATATCATACATCTTTTTAACACTGAATAATATTCCATTGTCTGGATGTACCACAGTTTATCAATTCATTTATCCAAAGACATCTCTGCTGCTTCCAGATTTTTAGCAGTTATGAGTAAAGCTATTGTAAACATCCATGCGCAGGTGTTCACAAGGACATAAGCTTTCAACTTTTCAATTTTCGAATTTAAAATTTCAAATTTTCAATTTCAGTGAGATTACTAGATCACATGATATGAGTATGTTTTGTTTTGTAAGAAAGCAACAAGCTACCTTCCAAGTGGCTGTGCCATTTTGCATTCCCACCAACAATGAATCAGAGGTTCTATTTCTCCACAATCTTGTCAGTATTTGTTGTTGTTAGAGTTTTTGATTTTAGACATGCTAATCAATATGTAATGGCATCTCGTTGTTTTAATTTTCAATTCCCTAGTGATATATAACATTGAACACCATATAATATAATGATTTAATATAATGATTTTCCATCAGTGTATCTTTTTGGAAAAAGTATCTGTTTAGAACTTTTGTCCATTTTTGAAATGGGTTGTTTTTTTGTTAACTTTTTAAGAGTTCTTTGTTTACTTGGATACCAGTCCTTTAACTAATATGTGCTTTGCAATTTTTTCTCTGAGTCTGTGTGTTGTATTTTCATTCTCTTAACAGTGTCTTTTGCAGAGCAGAATTTTTAATGTTAAATAAGTTTAACTTTTAATTAAAAAAAAAACCTTTTCTTTCCTTCCTGCTTTTTGCTTTCAGTCAGTTCAGTTCAGTTGCTCAGTCATGTCTGACTTTGTGATCCCATGGACTGTAGCCTGCCAGGCTCCTCTGTCCATGGGATTCTCCAGGCAAGAATACTGGAGTGGTTAGTCATTCTCTTCTAAAGGGGATCTTCCCGACCGAGGGATCAAACCCAGGTCTCCCGCATTGCAAGCAGATTCTTTACCATCTGAGCCACAGGAAAACCCAAAGGAGTTCTAGAACTCTCTAGTATTGTTTTCACTGAAGGATCAAAAAAGGAAAAAAAAAAAGAGTACTTATTATTTTCTAAGATCTGCCTCACCTGCTTCTTCCCTCACTTTTATCTGTATCTTCTGTTCTCTTTGTCTTGGATATTTTATATATCATTTTTTCTTTTAGATAGACTTTATTCTGAAAAAAAGATTACTAGTTTCTAAAATGCCTAGAGCTCAGAAAGCTTTCAGAATTGGCTAGGACTCCCTTGCATTTTGTTTACCAACTGGATTCTCCTTGAAACCCCTCTTATTTTTGGCTGCTGTTCTCAGAGATGTCTGTGTGCTCACTAGAACAGGACTTCTCTTCCCTCGTTCATCAGTTACTCCTATGCATTTCCCGGCTTCCTAGTACATGTAGACACACAGCCCGTGGATCTTTAGCTGCCTTGCTTTGTTCCTACCTACCCATATGCTCTACAAAGTTGTAGCCACCATCTTTGAGTTTTAATATTGATATTATATTTGTTATACCTATTTTTATTGGAGGATTACAGGTATCAGAAACTATGTTGCTGTTGCCACCACATTCCCAGACTGCACTCATGCTGTGCCAAGTCTCTTTAGTCATGTCCAACACTGTGTGACCCTATGGACCCTATGGTGGCCCATCAGGCTCCTCTCTGCATGGGATTCTTTAGGAAAGAATACTGGGGAATACTGTCATTCCCTCCTGCAGGGGATCTTCCCAATCCAGGGATCAAACCTGCATCTCTAATGTCTCCTGAATTGGCAGGCAGGTTCCTTACCACTAGCACTATATGGGAAGCCCAGAATTCATCCATAGACATTGTAATATTCTCTTAACATTCCTGTGGCTCAAATTGTATCACTCCCTCATTACTTACTACTCTTTCTCAGCATGTGGCATTTATTGATTCACTCCTTAAAAAAAAAAAAAAACTTTTTATTTTATATTGTGGACAATATAAGAATGTTGTGATAGTTTCAAGTGGATGGAAAAAGGATTCAACCATATAGATACATGTATCCATTCTCTCATAAACTCCCTTTCCACCCAGGCTGCCACATAACATTGAGTCTTCATTCATTCTTTCAACAAGTATTTATTATGTGCCAGACATTGTTGGGGGGGTTGGTGCACAGGAGATTTAGCAGAGAGCAAAACTCATAAAGCTTACATTGTAATTGTGAGAGATAAAAAACGAGAAAATAAACAAGCAATTGTATTATATGCCAGAGAATGATGTGTTATAAAGAAAAATAAATAGAATTGAGTATTCAGAATTAAGAGCACAGAGAGAAAGAAAGCTCATTATTTTAAATAGGGAGGTAGAACACATCTCTGTGATAGTTTTACATTTAAACAGAGACTTGAAAACAGTGAGAGAAAGAGATTCATGGATCCCTGGATGCACAATGAGTGAAAATTTCAAACGGAGGAACTAGTTAGCCAAAATTCCCTAAGGCTAGTGCATTCCTGAAGAACAATAAAACAGCAAAATATCCAGTATGCATAAAGAGAAGTGAGTGAGGGTTGGATGTAGGGAAAAGCCCTAGATATCATTGTACAAATCCCACTGGATCTCTTATGTCCTTACAAGGATTTTGGATTCTGTTCTTTGTCAGATGGGAAGTTTTGTGCAGATTAATACCATGGTTTTGCAGATATACTTTAAAAGAATTACCAATTTGGGGGAGGTACACTTAGGAAAGCAAAGGCAGAAGCAATGTGGAGCAGAGACCAGTTATCAACCCATAACAATATTCTAGGAGAGAGGTTGTAAAGTATGGATAAGGGAGGAATGAGAACTAGAAGAGATGGTAACAAGTGATGAGAATCTAGATATATTTTGAACTTCAAGGTGGCCTTGATCTGAGCAAACACAGCTAAGTGTTGTACCTTTATATTCAGGTCTCATATGGACATCCTCAGGCAGTTCATATGAGTGCCAGACACATAATTCCCAGTCCTTATTTTCATGTCCATTGAAATCACTCCAAATTAAAAAAATAAAATGTTATCTTTACCTTGTATTGTTCAGAATAACTTTAAAAGATAAATGAATAACCATCCTAGCAACTCTTCTCATACTTTTCCTTTTCTGTCAAACATTATCACTTGCAATGCTCAGAAGCCTCTAATTTTTCAGCTCTCTAAAAACTCCTTCTCCATTCTCAGCTCAAGTAGGTTCTCTCTTTTTCTTTTCCATCTCCCCTGTCAACACTTTACTGCAATATAGATACAGCTTCTTTCACCAAGTTCTTTCTTTTCTCTTTAGTCTTTTTACTTTGAAGTGAAGTGAAAGGGGCTCGGTTGTGTCTGACTCTTTGCGATGCCATGACCTGCAGCTCAGCAGGCTCTTCTGTCCATGGAATTCTCCAGGCAAGAATACTGGAGTGGGTAGCCATTCCCTTCTCCAGGGTGTTGTCCCAATTTATGGATCTAATCCTGATCTCTAGAGTTGCAGGTGGGTTCTTTACCATCTGAACCACCAGGGAAGTCCCTTTTAACCTTATGGACCTCTTTTCTGCTAGTCATGCATTTCTGGAGCAAAGAGAATGCACGCTCTTGCAGGATTCACATCTGGAGGTAGGGGAGAGGGAAAGAGATGTGTACAGAGGAAAATCTTTCTCTCTCCTTCTTCTCAGTCATGTCCAACTCTTTGTGACCCCAGGGACTATAGCCTGCCAGGCTCCTCTGTCCATGGGATTTTCCAGGCAAGAATTCTGGAGTGGGTTGCCTTTTTCTTCTCCAGGGGATCTTCCTGACCCAAGGATTGAACTCGCATCTCCTACATCTCCTGCAATGGCAGGTAGATTCTTCTACCCACTGAGCCATCTAGGAAGCACAGAGGAAAATAAGGGGCAGCAAATGACCAAAAACCCCACTTTACTTAAAACAATGGCTGGAGATATAGTCGGAGCATTACATATTAATAATTTTCCCTTTTCATTTCCTTTTTCATTTATCCCATCACAGTCTTTCTATGTAGCATGATGGAATAATTTGTGGCAGCCTAACAACTGGAGGAATCAAAATCCATTTCTATTCCCTCAAAACCACCCCATATATAGATTTCTGGGAAAAAAAGTGACATTCTAAAGTGAAACACACAGGCCAAAAACACTGTATGAGATGTTTTAAAACATTGGGAGTTATATCTAACTCTAAAGTAATGACATCCCTGTAGTCTTCTTGTTCTGCTCCCACCAGCTACGTACTAAATGTGTTTTCAATAAGCTCCAAGATGAAGGGACAGATAGTTTTAGGAGAAGAACAAGGGGGAATAGGGTTGCAATTTTGCACTTTAGACCCTCTCGGGCCAAATGTTAAGGGGAACAAAAATTTTAAGAAATATGATTTGATTCTTCCTGAAGGCAGAAATCTTCAGTAGAGGATTCTACTTTTCTCTGGTAAAATTTTGAAAGCAGGGAACACCCTTAAGTATTTAAATGTAGCAATGTTTTCCTATGGAAGAGATGTTGAGAGCTGCTTTATGAACTGTCTGCAGAAAGGAAAGAAGAAGCCAGTGTTCAACCAAAGGCCTGGTGGAGGAGAAAAGTAAAATTCACTATGAAAGGACTGTGCCTTGCACTATAGATGGATGTCAACTAAGAACTTTGCTGAAAGTAAATGCCCAGGAATCACACATGACACTTTAGCTCCTTCTGCCAAAGCTTATCCAAATGCCTAGCTACATTTATACACTCTTATCTATAAAGAGGTTATGAAAGGCAATTTCTAGATGGACAGTTGACATACCTGTTAAACTCCTGAGTCCTATTTCTTAAGGAATAAGAGAACACTAGATACTAATGGGAATTTCAGCTATGTCCCCCACAGACGGGATCAGGCAGAGAGAACGAGGTATATCTGGAGTAGAATTATTTATACAGTTTAACTCAGATCAAGTTGTGAATTCTGAATCATAAGTTATGTTTAGTCTAAGAAAATTAAATATCATTTTTGTACACCTGGGTAGCATGTATGAAATACAGTCTAGGATACAGCTTCATGTGCTGTGTGTTCAGTCTTTCAGTTGTGTCCGGCTCTTTGTGACCCCATGGACTGTAGCCTGCCAGGCTCCTCTGTCCATAGGATTCTCCAGGCAAGAATACTGGAGTGGGTTGCCATTTCCTTCTTCGTGGGATCTTCCTGCCCCAGGGATCAAATCCATTTCTCTTGTATCTCTTGCATTGTCAGGCAGATTCTTTAACGCTAGCACCATCTAGGAAGCCAAGATACAGCTTTAACAGGATATACAGTCTGGTCCAGGGACGTGACAAATTAACACCAGTGCATCTAAAGTTTCTCTTTTAGAGAGGGAAACATAAATCTCTGCCATTTTTATAGAATTCCTGAGGTCACCTAAGCAGGTATCCAGCTACAGTTCTTACAAAGTCATGAAAGTCCTCCGGAAAGAATCTGAATGAGTCCACAAGTGAGGTGCAAATATAATGGCATTGCTAAGGGACTGTGAAAGAGGGGGAGGGCTAAATGCAATGGAGAAGAGAAAGTGGAGCTTTCTGTGGATAATTTCCTGCATTAGTCCGGTAATTTAGCTAGGCAAAGCCACATACGTTGAATGTTTTAAAAGATGATTCTTTCAAATGAAGAGTAAGTCTGCACTTGAACCCGATCAAACCCAAGTCCTAAAAAGCCCCATGAAAAACACCTACTTTGCATCATCTCAGGCTGCTATGTTTAATTTTCTTTGCTCCTTCCCAGAGTGAAAATTCTCTGTGGAAGGGCTGAGTCCTTACTTAGAAAGATGTGCTCTTTTTAGTCAGAGAGAGAGGTGAGTAAGAGATTTAAGAAACAGATGATGTGAGCACTTCCCATGAGTGGCAGTAGAAGACACATGTCCTGGACTGTCAGAAAGTAAAGGTGAGTCATTTCTTTCCTGTGTGAATTACTGACAGCATTAAATCCCAGAGCTGCCTGTAGAAATGAGAGCAAGGGAAGAAGCTGGACAACCCTCTAAATCATCATAAAATTTACATTGAGTTAATACCATGTGACAAATAGATTCAAGAGATTAGATCTGACAGAGTGCCTGAAGACTTATGGACAGATGTTCGAGACATTGTACAGGAGGCAGTGATCAAGAAAAAGAAATGCAAAAAGGCAAAATGGTTGTCTGAGGAGGTCTTACAAATAGCTGTGAAAAGAAGAGAAGTGAAGGGCAAAGAAGAAAAGGAAAGATATAGCCATTTGAATATAGAGTTCCAAAGAATAGTAAGGAAAGATAAGAAAGCCTTCCTCAGTTCAGTGATCAATGCAAAGAAATAGAGGCAAACAATAGAATGGGAAAGACTAGAGATCTCTTAAAGAAAATTAGAGATACCAAGGGAAATTTTCATGCAAAGATGGACTCAATAAAGGACATAAATGGTATGGACCTAACAGAAGCAGAAGATATTAAGAAGAGATGGCAAGAATACACAAAAGAACTATACAAAAAAGATCTTCACGACCCAGATAATCATGATGGTGTGGTCACTCACCTAAACACATCCTGGAATGTGAAGTCAAATGGGTCTTGGAAAGCATCACTACAAACAAAGCTAGTGGAGGTGATGGAATTCCAATTGAGCTATTTCAAATCCTAAAAGATGATGCTATGAAAGTGCTGCAATCAATATGCCAGCAAATTTGGAAAACTCAGCAGCGGCCACGAGACTGGAAAAGGTCAGTTTTCATTCCAATCCCAAAGAAAGGAAATGCCAAAGAATGCTCAAGCTACCGCACAATTGCATTCATCTCACATACTAGTAAAGTAATGCTCAAAATCTCCAAGACAGGCTTCAGCAATGCAATACGTGAACCATGAACTTCCATATGTTCAAGCTGGATTTAGAGAGGCAGAGAAACCAGAGATCAAATTGCCAACATCTGTTGGATCATCAAAAAAGCAAGAGAGTTCCAGGAAAGCAGCTACTTCTGCTTGATTGACTATGTCAAAGCCTTTGACTGTGTGGATCACAACAAACTGTGGAAAATTCTTAAAGAGATGGGAATAGCAGACAACCTTACTTGCCTCCTGAAAAATCTGTATGCAAGTCAAGAAGCAACAGTTAGAACTGGACATGGAACAACAGACTGGTTCCAAATTAACAAAGGAGTTCATCCAGGCTGTATATTGTCACCCTGCTTATTTAACTTATATGCAGAGTGCATCATGAGAAATGCTGGGCTGGATGAAGCACAAGCTGGAATCAAGATTGCTGGGAGAAATATCAATAACCTCAGATATGCAGATGACACCACCGTTATGGCAGAAAGTGAAGAAGAACTAAAGAGCCTCTTGATGAAAGTGAAAGAGGAGAGTGAAAAAGTTGGCTTAAAACTCAACATTCAGAAAACTAAGATCATGGCATCTGGTCCCATCACTTCATGGCAAATAGATGGGGAAACAGTGGAAACTGTGTCAGAACTTTATTTTTTGGGGCTGCAAAATCACTGCAGATGGTGACTGCAGCCATGAAATTAAAAGATGCTTGCTCCTTGGAATAAAAGTTATGACCAACCTAGGTAGCATATTAAAAAGCAGAGACATTACTTTACCAACAAAGGTTTGTTTAGTCAAAGCTATGGTTCTTCCAGTAGTCATGGATGTGAGAATTGGACTATAAAGAATGCTGAGCACCGAAGAATTGATGCTTTTGAACTGTGATGTTGGAGAAGACTCTTGAGAGTCCCTTGGACAGCAAAAAGATCCATCCAGTCCATCCTAAAGGAAATCAGTCTGTAATATTCTTGGAAGAACTGATGTTGAAGCTGAAAGTCCAATACTTTGGCCACTTGATGCGAAGAAGTAACTCACTGGAAAAGACCTTGATTCTAGGAAAGATTGAAGGCAGGAGAATAAGGGGATGACAGAGAATGAGATGGTTGGATGGCATCACTGACTCAATGGACTTGAGTTTGAGTAATAAACTCCAGGAGTTGGTGATGGACAGGGAGGCCTGGTGTGCTGCAGTCCATGGGGTTGCAAAGAGTCAGACACAGCTGAGCAACTGAATTGATGAATACCTTGTGACTTGATATGCAGATGTTTCTTTAAAAATATGTATATTTTTTAAAATTCTGAGCTGGGAAATTGAGTCCTGACCTAAGTACTCTGCCTTGCAAATTTGCCAGGGTTTAGTTCTGTCCAAAATGTCTGTCATTCTGCCATCTCTAAGTGGTTGTATTCATTTACACAGTCACATCCATATTCACATCACAGGAATCAGGAAAGAGCTATGCAGGTACATTTTTTATTGAAGAAAATGAGGGAAAGAAACTCAGACACAACTAGAAATCTCTTCTCTAGATGTAAATATCCAACCATAAAAAAGAGAAAATAAGCTAATATCTATGTAGACTAGTAGGGTAAACTAGTATGTATCCATATATAAAAGAAGACTATCATGAAAAAAATTATATTTTATTGTTAATGGATTAAATAAAATATAAAATAGAATTATGCATCATAAGAACTCAAATAGAATGCTGGAGAGGGTAAGTGAAGACAGAGAAAAAAGAGAGAGAGAGGGCGAGAGAGAGAAAGTGAAAGTGAAAGTGTTGGTCACTCAGTCATGTCCAACTCTTTACATGGACTGTAGCCTGCCAGGCTCCCCTGTCCATGGAATTTTCCAGGTCAGAATGCTGGAGTGTGTTGTCATTCCCTTCTCCACGGGATCCTTCCAACCCAGGGATAGAACCTGGGTCTCCTGCATTGCAGGTAGATTCTTTACCATCTGAGCCACCAGGTTAGAGAAACAGAAATGTAATTGGAAGCTAAATCTGGATAGCATATGTACATAATGCTTAATTCTTGCTGTGAGAATGAAAATGTTATTTTATACTGAAGCTGATCACTGATCAATGAATGTTTCTTTAAATCTTCTAACTCTGCCTTTCCTCCGCAGATTTGTTCAACAAAAGACATTTTAAATGGAAATGCAAGCTTATTTTAGCATGTCTTCATCATCCTATTTTTTCATTCCTTGGCTTAGGAGTAGTAAAACATGAATATTTCATGTCAATTTTAGGGCAATTTTTACATATGGAATAGCTCCCCTGCCCGATAGCTTGACATCTGTAATTTTGGACATTATAGCAATTAGATGACACTTTAAAAAAATCTCACTAAAATATACATATTCTCTGTGTTGGCTAAAAGCAAATAAATAAGTAAAATGAGAAAGGGAAATGGAAGAGATACATGAAGATCAAAGTGAAATAAATATGCCTAAGTTAGAGAGATCTTAATTCAATTTTTACAGCTCTGACTACATTGGCAAGAACTGAAAGATTTAAATGTTCAGGATACATCAATGCATTTGCAGACTTCAAATGCTATTTGCTTTGAACTCACACACATAGTGACCTTACATTATTTTTTCCCTTGGATTAGGAAAGACATGGTTATCACACTAATAGAAATGTGGTCTGTGAGAGTACCCTAAGTAATAGATAATTCCCGTGTGGCCCAAGTGCTTAAGTGAATTTGAAGCATGTGTTCTGCTTGAAAGCCATTTGGATAGAGCAAACCAACCACACACAATTGCTAGGACATTACACAAGGGAAAATGCAGAAAATGAAATTGTTGGCAAAGATAATGATCGTGAGTGCAGAGTCTGAGAGCAGAAGGCTTTATGGAATACCACGCTGTCTATTGTGAGCCAGCGAATAAAAGATGGTTTACATTTGAAACAAAGTGGCAATAGTGTAAGACTCCTTAGTGAATTGGGTAATAAAGTATAAATGCTTTTTTTAATTAAGGTTACCAAAAAGTTATAACCTGAGAAAACTGCCTCAGTGAGCAGAGTTGTAAGTGTTTCAAGGGTGATAAGCCTGTGGTTTAGAATGGCATCTTTTGGGCAGGCTAATACTATTGTGCTTTCTCTGGATGTTCCTTTCTTTCACTTAAGAAAGGGGCTGTGGAGAAGACAAAATAGCAGCATCACAGATATCAAATACCAACAAAAATATAGATGAGAGTATAAATTTGAAAAAATACCATAGTTCTCACTATGTTGGAAAATGAAGAATCAAAATACTGAGTTAAAATAGAGGTAGTTATGGGTATTATATTCAGAATGTATCCACTCTGAGAATTCCAATTAAAATAAACTGGTGTGTGAAGTGAAAATTATCTAGCAAGAACGTTCAAAGACAAAGCTCAAAGATTGATTGATAAAAGATATTTGGATTTTACCAAAAATAAGGTAAAACTGTATATCCAGTTCATATCAACTTTCTGAAGTAAAACAATAGCATTTTGGTAGGAAATGCAAAGCAATGGAATACAGAGTTCACAATTATAGCATAAAAAATGAGAGGGGATTTAAAGGGTAGCATTGAGTCACCATGATTCATAAGGAAATAATCTGATAAATAATTTAGTTTGAAAAGATAAAAGACATTAATTCATCACTCTATTTCTAAATTATATAATCCACAATTAACTGTAAAATGAATTTTTTGAATCTCATGTAATTTGATTTACATGTGGAAAAGTGGAAAGGGGTCATAATATGACTCTCTGGCATGATAGGGGATGTTGTGATGCAATATTATTATTATTTTTTTTTTTTTTACTTCCCCTAAGGTCCTTGTATTGGGCAGCAGTGGTATAGGCTAATTTCATTTTCCATTCAACATATAGGCCAACTCTTTGGTCAAAAATACCAAGAGCATGATTATATCATAATTCTCATATTCATCAATAGATTTGCTTATTTCCCCATTGTTGTTACTTTGATTGATTTCCCATTGAAGTAGAGGCATTTGAATGTAAACTTTGGAGATAGACTTTGGATTCAGATTCAGAAAAGCTAAGGAGTATATCTTCCTTCACCACCAAAATCCAATTAAAATGGAAGAATAAGAGATAATGCACAACTACTAGGAAACTTCTATGGGTACCATTAGTGGATGTGAAATAGGAAGAAATCTAAATGATAGAAAAAAGAATTCAGCTGCTGATAAATATGAAATATGTGTATATATTTACAAAAACCCTTAAATCAAATACAGCATGACCTAGGATAGACTATCCCGTGGGCCAGGGAGAAAGACTGTGACACAAGATTTCAGAACGGCTATTTCAGAGTCCAGTCTCAAGAAGCCAATCAAACTCAGTGTCTGTCCTAAGTAAAGCCATAAACAGGTTTGTAACTGATGCAGGTCACCTGCTACTTACAACATTAGAAATTGTGGTCAGATTGAAATAGAAGAAGGCACCAGGTAATCTATTTCCACAATAAACAAGGAGCATCTCCTCAATGAGAGTCAAATCCCTGCCAACTCTGAGGGAGATCCTGACCAGCTTCACAGGCTGGGCTGCTTACAACCACCAGTCTCTGAAACCACCAGCTGGTTGGATCACCAGCTAACACTGAGTATTCTATCATTTGAGGAAACCTATCCCACATGCCAATACTGGTTTAGACATGCATCTTCCCAAGTGGCACTAGTAGAAGTGCCAAAGAACTCGCCTGCCAATGCAGGAGCCACAGGAGATGCAGGTTTGATCCCTGGATCGGGAAAATCCTCTAGAAGAGAGCAGGTAAACCCACTCCAGTATTCTTACCTGGTGAATCCCATGGACAGAGGAGCCTGGTGGGCTACAGTCCATATCATCACAAAGAGTCAGACACAAATGAAGCAGCTTAGCACACATGTAGCCCACTTACATATATTAATAGATCATCAAAAATCAAAGACTACTTAAGAAGAATAAGTAATAATAGGTAGAAGTATATAAAGAGCTATTCAAGAAATGGGAAAAAACCTCTAAAAATCTGTTCCTTATGCTAGAAAACTCTAGTCAATATCAGAGTTCTAAATTGAGAAACTTTGCTAAAAATAATGATTGTAGAAATCAAGAATGCTTCATACACTAACAATAATAATAAATAAACTGAATTAAATGACTAAACTGAAGTGATGAGCACCAGAATAGATATGGTAGAAAGATTAATCATCCTGAAGATGGAGCAATTTGCCTAGAAATCAATTTGAAAAAAGTGAAAACAAGTGAATTCAAAAAGAAAACATAAGAAAGAATGGAGAGTGAGAGGACAAGGGAGAGGGAGAGAACCTAGAGGATGTATCCAGAATCTGCAATACTTTATTCAAAATTAATCCCAGAAAAGGAGAACTAAGAGGAATGACAAAATCAATAACCAAAGATCTATATAAAAACTCTCTAGTGTAAATGTGACTCATGATTCACATTGAAAGTGCTTACATAATGTCTTCCAAGCATCTTAGGCTTTCCCAGACAGATTTTCAGTGTCTGGAGAATTTGCAATGGATTATCTATTTTTCCCCTGGGGACCTCTTGCTGCCTGTGTTGGGATATGGACCTGAGTTAGAGCAGATGTCACACGGACAACATTTTAACTCTCTATGTCCTGCTCGCTCCCAGTCTGGAGACTCTTTGATGCTGGCTCACCATTAAAGAAAGGCTTCTTCCTCTTCAGCCATTTCCAGCATCTGTGCCCAACTTGTTACCTAACTAAACTTGAGTCTCCTCACCTATGTGCAGTAAAGTCAACCTTCTCACACCAGGTTGTGGTGAAGAAAAGTGCAACTTTTATTGAAGGTGCCAAACAAGGAGTATAGGTGGTTATTGCTCAAAAGACCTGAGCTCTCTGATGGATTTCAGGGAAAGGTTTGTATGAGGGAGAAGATTTGTACAGCTTGCAAACTTTCTTCTGATTGGTTGGTGGTGAGGTAATCAGGAATCAGCATCATCAACTTCCTGATTCCAACCTGTCTGGGGTGTACTTGCTTGTGGGCAGCATATGGTTAACTTCTTCCACTTGGTGGGGTTTCAGTGTCTGTTAACTCAAAAAAAAAAAAGTCTAAGGATTTGGTTCATAATATTATCTATAGTTTTTGAGGTAGAACTAACTGTCCTTGATTATTATTTTGTCTTGTTTGACTGTTTCCTTTGTGTGTGCATTTTCTCACTTCTCTGATTAAATGTATTCTTTGAAACTCAGGGGAAGTCTAAGAGGCTATAGTTTTTCTGCAAATAAGAGGAAGGGGGGGACGGTGGGGATCTGTACTGGGAAGACCCCATAGGGTTCTCTATGGTTGCAAACTGAATGTAGTTGGTCTTGCAATACCACCTGAGCTGCTTTCTATCACCTGCTACTGTCTTCTGCCATGTTGACTATGCTTCTCTAACGATGCCCTCTGATTTTTCCACTGGGCTTTATTCTATTGCCTATCTGGAAGGAGAGAAAAAAAACAAATTGTGGTGCATTCTACATGTAAGACACCTACTTGATAAAGCCTAATCATGAGAAAATAAAACTTGCTCTTAGACACTGAAGGCAGTGAACCTCAGGCCACCGTATCTGTTTCTCAACAACTCAACAATTACAAGATATAGTTGGAAAAATACCAACTTTGGGGGGGAAATCTCCTCAAGTATACCTGAAAAAAAATCCCTTGAATGAATAATTATGAATTATATAATCATTATGATTATGTTCCCAGTCAGACTTATAGAAATGGAAAGGAGAGAAATTATATAGAAATAAAGAAATGAAGAAGAACTTCTGTAGTGTGTTCAATCATCATTTTTATAGTCACAGAAAATATGTTAAAATGGGATGAATTGTGTTACTGTTTGATTTAAACCCTCTATTTTAGCTCTTTTTCCAATAGCATAGCTAACAATTTCAAAGATGGCTTATGTACTGAAATATAAAATACATTTGATAAGTTAGCTTCATATTTCTGAGATTTCCACTGACTTAACATAACTAATAAAACACTAAAGTTATTAATAAAAGATTTGAATAAAACAAGACTGAAATTTGTTTTTAAATCTCTGAGTTATAACATCCATAAATTGCTCACGTGTAATTGTGTAATTGTCCCACTTGCATTTTCATCTTATTTCCAATAATATCATAGAATTTCTTATTGAATGCTTTGGTGAACTTAACAAAGGCAGCATGCTGGGGTGAAATGAGATATGGAATCAGCAGATTTGCGCTACAGCACTTACAATCAGAATGACTTTAAATACAATATCAACCTTTCCATAAATGCTACATTTCCAGTTTACAAATGGTAATTGAGTCAGAACCAGGCTGTGACTTGCTATAGCTAATAAAAATGAGTAGAAGGGGCTCTGGGCTAGATCTGACCTTGGTCTTCAGAAGGCCTGGGAGCTTCTATTTCACAGAGTATCCTGATTTTCCAGTTCTAACATCGTGTATTTCTCTTTAGTCCCCAAGTCTGGGGTGTAAACCCATCTGATCAGACCAACAAATCTTTTAAACAGTTCTTGGTATGACCTAACAGAAGCAGAAGATATTAAGAAGAGGTGGAAAGAATACACAGAAGAACTGTACAAAAAAGATCTTCACGACCCAGATAATCACGATGGTGTGATCACTCATCTAGAGCCAGACATCCTGGAATGTGAAGTCAAGTGGGCTTTAGAAAGCATCACTACGAACAAAGCTAGTGGAGGTGATAGAATTCCAGTTGAGCTATTTCAAATCCTGAAAGATGATGCTGTGAAAGTGCTGCTCTCAATATGCCAGCAAATTTGGACAACTCAGCAGTGGCCACAGGACTGGAAAAGGTCAGTTTTCATTACAATTCCAAAGAAAGGCAATGCCAAAGAATGCTCAAACTACCACGCAATTGCACTCATCTCACAAGCTAGTAAAGTAATGCTCAAAATTCTCCAAGCCAGGCTTCAGCAATACATAAACCGTGAAATTCCAGATGTTCAAGTTGGTTTTAGAAAAGGCAGAGGAACCAGAGATCAAATTGCCAACATCCACTGGATCATCAAAAAAGCAAGCGAGTTCCAGAAAAACATCTATTTCTGCTTGATTTACTATGCCAAAGCCTTTGACTGTGTGGATCACAATAAACTGTGGAAAATTCTGAAAGAGATGGGAATGCCAGACCACCTGACCTGCCTCTTGAGAAACCTGTGTGCAGGTCAGGAAGCAACAGTTAGAACTGGACATGGAACAACAGACTGGTTCCAAACAGGAAAAGGAGTACGTCAAGGCTGTATATTGTCACCCTGCTTATTTAACTTATATGCAGAGTACATCATGAGAAACGCTGGGCTGGAAGAAGTAAAAGCTGGAATCAAGATTGCTGGGAGAAATATCAATAACCTCAGATATGCAGATGACACCACCCTTATGGCAGAAATTGAAGAGGAGCTAAAAAGCCTCTTGATGAAAGTGAGAGAGGAGAGTGAAAAAGTTGGCTTAAAGCTCAACATTCAGAAAACTAAGATGATGGAATCTGGTCCCATCACTTCATGGGAAACAGATGGGGAAACAGTGGAAACAGTGTCAGACTTTATTTTTTGGGGCTCCAGAATCACTGCTGATGGTGACTGCAGCCATGAAATTAAAAGATGCTTACTCCTTGAAAGGAAAGTTATGACCAACTTAGGTAGCATATTAAAAAGCAGAGACATTACTTTGCCAACAAAGGTCCATCTAGTCAAGGCTATGGTTTTTCCAGTAGTCATTTATGGATGTGAGAGTTGGACTGTGAAGAAAGGTGAGCGCTGAAGAATTGATGCTTTTGAACTATGGTGTTGGAGAAGACTCTTGAGAGTCCCTTGGACTGCAAGGAGATCCAACCAGTCCATCCTAAAGGAGATCAGTCCTGAGTGTTCACTGGAAGGACTGATGTTGAAGCTGAAACTCCAATCCTTTGGCCCCCTGATGTGAAGAGTTGACTCATTGGAAAAGACCCTGATACTGGGAAGGATTAGGGGCAGGAGGAGAAGGGGACAACAGAGGATGAGATGGCTGGATGGCATCACCGACTCGATGGACATGAGTTTGGGTAAACTCTCAGAGTGGGTGATGGACAGGGAGACCTGGCGTGCTGTGATTCATGGGGTCGCAAAGAGTCAGACACGACTGAGTGACTGAACTGAACTGAACTGATGCCAGTCTTTATGGGAAGCTCTCTGCACTTTCCCAAGGGATTCTATCTCTGATATTACATATGAAATACGAAATATAAAACCCTGTTCCCTGAAACCTACAAACCATTAGCCACATGTTCCCTTTTATTTTTTTCCAGAAAAAAGGTAACTCTATCTATATCTTTAGTCTTCTGCTTTAAGAGAATAATAATTTTGAAAAATAGGTAATATCCCTCTTCCTTCACCCAAACTCAATGAGAGGAATCAAACATATCTATTAATTTCTCTCTTCCTGAGTCAATCTAAATCCTCATGATGTCTTGTGCATGTGCTGCAGAAAACCTTCCCATTATTCGGATCAAACCACCTTAATCTTCTCACCGTGCCCCTCAGATGGTGTTGTTAAACCCTCCTCTCAAAAGCACAGGGGCAGGGAGATGGCAAAAAGAGATGGAGTTGCTCTCTCTAGGCACATTTTCCAAATGGCAGCCTTACAAAAGACACTGAAGGTATTTTCTGGACAAAAGAATTGCTAAGACTGTGACCAAACATTCAAAGAAGCTTTCTGAAAGAAATGCCTATTCATTACTGAAGCCAACGTTACTAGTCAAACTTTGAGATACACAGAAAAGTCAGAGGTGTCTCCTTCTCCTTGTAAACTTTCCTGTTGGTCCACATTCATGCCGCATGCTCCCACCCTCATCTGAGAGCCACCTCTGCTTCCTCCTGCTGTTTGGGGTTTTTACATTGTTTTGCGGAGTGGAGATTTTTTTTTTTTACTAGACTATGCTCATCCAATTATGCTTTCCTCTCTAGACCTTGTGCTTACTAAGAATTGTAGCTTTACACAAACCTACTGTCTTGGGAAAAAGAACTTTGTGCAATTTGTATGGTTTCCAAGGTGTGCAGATTCTGTTCTTTGGACTTCATTTCTTTTCTGTCTCTTCCTCATAAACAACATCTCTCTTTAAGCTAGCTGTGCCTACCTGAACCTCCAAATGAGTTCTTCTCACACTCCAACCCCCTAGAAATTGTAGAGCTGAAAGGGAACCTAGAAATCATCCAAGCTTTCTCAATTTGGAGCAACTGAAGAGTGGGAAGGTTAAATGAATTGTCAAATGCAACCTAGAGAGTTAGCAGAAATTGGATGAGAGCCCAGGTGTGATGTTGACTCAGGGCTCATTATTTGACTATTAAATAATGCTTTATGAGTTACTTTATCAAAACACTCTATAAACATTCTATTTTATAATTCATAGAGTATAAAGGGGTGATCATAAAAACTCCCAATCTTAGAGTGGCTCTAACTTCTTGGCTAGTTTAGGAAACAAAACAGCACAATGATAAATAACAAAAATAATCTTTTGAACAAAAGTTGCTCACAGTACATATTTTTTCAACCTAGAGAAAAACTGCGATAACTATATACGTCCTCCTAAACCATCAAAAAGAAACAATGCTTGGTCCTGTACCTGCTCAGCAGATCTTTTTGAACTCTCTTGGGAGGAGTATTCTTGGTGGACCTGCTTGCAATCATTGCCTTTCTCTCTGTTCATCTCTATTCATTTTTGAGGAGTGTCAGTAATTACTAGAAATTCATACCTACCTGGTAGCACTTTTAGCCTCTTTCAGTAAATATCACAACTTTTGAATCAAATGTCCAAATAACCTACTGTTTCCTTTTACAGTTGGCAACTTGCTGCAAGTCTCTGAATTAAGTTTGGGAGAAATACATTGTTTCCCAGTGGGCATTGTATCCCTTGTCTTCCCTTTTACTATCTGCTATGGATTTGGCCTTCCAGGGGAATTTGTATGATATGCATGTAGTATAGGGGCAGGGGGCAGTGGTTTTCAGATGTTTCCCTATTCTGGGCAAACATGTTATTCATTCACTCAGCACATAGCTATTGAATATATATGCCACGGCCTGTGGAAAATGCTGAAGCAAACAAAATACTGAGCAAGAGTGACAATGCTCCAGACTTTCTACAGCTTTCAATATCTCACAGAGATAAACAGTTTAGAATTTCATAATTATATAATGGGAGAAATAAAAAGTACTAAGGTGGCTCAGAAGGTAAAGGATCTGCCTGCAATTCAGGAAACCTGGGTTCTCTCCCTGGGTGGGGAAGATCCCCTGGAGAAGGGAATGGCAATTTACCCCAGTACTCTTGCCTGGAGAATTCCATGGATAGAGGGACTTGGAGGCTTACAGTCCATGGGGTTGCAAAGAGCCAGACATGACTGAGGGACTAACACTTTCAGTTTTCAGTAGGAGATAGAGTGGTGGCAATTTATCAGGTTCCGGAATGCAATGGGCATGAATTTGGGTAAACTCCAGGAGATGGTGAGGGACAGGGAGGCCTGGTGTTCTGCAGTTCATGGAGTGGTGAAGGGTCAGACACACCTGGGTGACTGAATAGCAACAATAGCAGCAAAAGTCTGCCTACGAGGGTGACTTCTAAGCTGAGACTTATGATGCAGCTAGCCAACAGAAGCAGCTATATAATTTGGGAGGCCCATGTTAAAATGAAAATTGTGGCTCCCCCTTATTCACAAATCATTGTGGATTTCAAGAAAGCAAACAGCAGGGCATGAAACCAATTATGTGGTCCTGGGTGACTCATGAAACTGGCCCTGCTAGCCAGAAAAGAGCAGGCTTAGAAAGACTGTCATCTGGAGGTTAGCACCTCCCCAGCCACGTGTGAAAGCCTGGTGGTCAGAGAGAGGATAGTGTATGTGAAGAACAATGCCTGGATGGTTGTAGAAAGAGTTTTATAGGTGAGGCAATGTAAGTACCTTGATGTCTTCTCTCTACCAATCTCAGTAAATGCCTAGTTCACTGTGTCCCAGACACTGGTCTAAGAGTTTCCTGTGAACTGAATCATGTAATGTCACAATGACCCCATAGGACAGACTATTGCATTGCCTCCATTTTACAGATGAAAACCCCGAGGTAGAGAAGTTGAGCCACATTGGCAAGTTCATGTTATAGTACTATGGGAGTTGTCTAGGCTTCCAACCAAGATAATACAGTAACCAGTCAAGGTGTATTCAGTTAATATACTTCCTTCCTGCAATCACATCTCATGTAAACTGTATAAATCTACTCTCAGTTTTTATAATCTGCAGGTTTCCCCTTTACCTACATGAACACTTCTTCATAAACTCTTTGAATGCTTTTTCTCCAATTGATTAATCTCCTCTACATCATGATTCCTCTCTCATGGGACTTGTCTTCCTTTCTTTTTTTTTAAATTTATTTTTTATTCCTTGCCCCCTTGTCTCCTCCCTGGCTTACTCTGGAGGCTGCCATCTCTCCTTTGCTTTCTTTTTACATTGTACCCTGCATCCATCCACATTTTCTGGAAGTGGTGGCCTTACGTATGGTCTCCCCCTGCCCTACTCAAGGTGACTCTATCTCAGCCATTTTCCCCAGGTCCAAGCTTTAGTTCCTTCCCTCCAGACCAAAGGAAAAACCCATAGGAAAGAATTGGTGGGTGGACACTCTCCCTTTGTAGCTTGCTCCCTTGGAATTCTGACCTGGCATAGTAGCCACTCATTGTTCTGTAGAAACTTATTTAGCTTTTCCTGGTCTCTATCCAAGAAAGACTCCTCCTTTTTCTGCAATCTTGCCTGTGATGAAAGCCGCAGTGGTAAGTGCCTCCTTCTTTTCTGGAGTTTGCTTCATTTCAATTTCTTTGTGTTCTCTGATCTCTGTTAAGTTTAAAAAACTATGATTTGTCACTTCTCTGGGTTGTTTCAGTTCTTAGGGTGGAAGTAATGGGCTCTTGCAGCTTTCTGCTGTGAACCAGCAGAGGAAAGCCACACATGTATATCCTAAAGAAGTGTTTTAAAATGCCTAGAGGTACCTCATTTAGGGGGAAAATATGATTTTGGGGTTTTGACCTAGATTTACATTTTATCTATACCGTTTGGAAGCTACACAGTCAATGGATTAATCTTTATGAATTTTACTTTCTTCTTATGCAAAAAGATTGTAATATCATTTATGAGATAGCCTTGTTATAACAATTAAATTAGAATATTTCACATGTGATAGAGCTTCAAATAACTTTAATTTGCTTAGGTTGCTATAAAAAATGTCATAGTCTAGGTAACTTAAACAGTAGACATTTAGTTATCATTGTTCTGAAGGCTGAGAATTCTAAGACCGAGGTGCCAAACTATATGGTTCTCAGTGAGGGCTCTCTTTTTGGCTTGCAGACAGCGGTCTTCTTGCTGTGTCTTCATATTTGGGCTCTCTGTCAGGAAGAGAGCCGAAGAACTGATACTTTTGAATTGCAGTGCAGAAGAAGACTCTTGAGAGTCCCCTGGACAGTCAAGAGTCCAAACCAGTCAATCCTAAAGGAAATCAACCCTGAATATTCGTTGGAAGGACTGTTGTTGAAGCTGAAGCTCCATTTGGTGCCCTGATGCAAATAGCCTATTCATTGGAAAAGATCCTGATGCTGGGAAAAATTGAGGGCAGGTGGAGAAGGGCCAACGGAGTATGAGAGAGTTGGCTGGCATCATCGACTCAATGGACTTGAGTTTGAGAAAACTCTAGGAAATAGAGAAGGACAGGGAACCCCGGTGTGCCTTAGTCCATGGAGTCACTAGAGTCAAACATGACTTAGTAGCTGAACAACAACAACAGGCAGAGAGACAGAGACGTAGGAGACATATTGCTCTTTATGATCTAGTCTCTCAAGTCATAAAGCATCATTTCACCACACACTATCCAACAAGGCACTTACAAAGATCTACCTTGTTTCAACAGGAAGCAACATAGATCTTACACTTTGATGGAGGAGGGACAGTGTCCCATCCTAAGAAGAGGCAGTAGGATGAGATACATATTTGTGAGGCCATGTTTGGAAGTATAACTCCAAACATCTGTGGAAGAAATACTAACTGTGTCCCACAAAATAACCTGGCTGTCAAATGATCTAGCTCATCTTTGTTACTTTAAAAAAAAATTATGCATGCTTTCCTTGATCTGAACAGAGTATAATTCAACCATTACCTCCTAGATTTTATTCTTAATAGGTATAGAATGACATTTTTTTTTTCTAGCCACCTCAGGACTTTGAGGGGAATCAAACAGGAAGTACAGAAGGTAGTTCATCATGTGCTGCTACTAGGCCACCTCCCATCATCCCTATTTTTACATGTAAGCAATTTATTTTAGAATCAAGAGCATTGCTTGAATTTTACCTTTGGTCTTGGATTTTATTCCATTTCTTTACATCCTGAAGTTCTGTTCAATCTTATTCTTATGCCTAAAAACAATTCTACCATAACTCAATATGAGAAATACTTTTTAAAGTCTTTTATGAAAACATTAATGAAACAAAGATCAAAGCTCTCATTTGACACAAAGTCTTTGATGAGACCAAGTTACTTTAATCTTTTCATTGATCAAACAGGAAAACATTAAACTATCAGTCATCAATCTACCTAATTTTCTTTAAAAATGGCTCATGTTTCTTAACCTTAACCAGGGTATCATGAAAAAATATTTAAATACTTTTCTGTCATCTCTGTACATTGTGTCCATTGTTTTACTAACATGACTATCACTAAACCAAGAAAGCATCTCATATTTTCTTACTAAGGTTATGATGAGTCTGATAAAAAACAGTTACATTCTTCAGCAAACAGACAACAGACTACTTAAAAAATTGTTTTCACTAGTCTTTTGCTTGACTAACTTCATCATTTGCGTAATCACTGCTTTTACCTATATGTGTAAGAAAAATGACATTGGTCAAAAATAAGCTTCTAGAACATAGTTGAACCTCAAACATTGATCAAAGATGACCAAACAAGATTTGAAAATTCCACTTTAGTTCATTATTGAAATTTATGTACAAAACTAGATGAGTTAAATTTTAATAGCCATATTTTCTAGGTTTATCCACCAATTTCCATTTCATTAATTCTACAAATACTTGTGATTATCCCTCACTAATAAATGGACTCCTGACCATCTTAGCAGCCAGACTGGAATGAGAAAGCCATGGGCTAGAGAAATTGCAGGTTTTTGGTTTTTTATGAATCTACCCATCGACACACTGCTGATGTCTGTGTGTGTGTTTAATGAATTTAGTTGCCAACTTTAAGATTTGACAAAATTGAATCTGCAAGAGGCAAAGGTTTACAGTTGTCTGGAGCAGAGCCAATTGAATTATGTGATATTCCAAATATCTACTTAACTCTTAAAGAAGCCAAGATTCAGAGAAGTCAAGAAAATTATGTGTGGTTAAAGAAGGAAAAAAGCTTTCTTATTCCAACTCAGATCTTTGACCTCAACTCTTGGGTGCTTTCCAATAGATCCTGCAAACCCTACAATCATAGTTTAGAGATGATACTACTGAAGTTTTCAGGAAATCTGTAATTTGCCCTACATAACATAGATACTAAGTAACAAAGTCCGAGGCAACTACACAGAAAAGTGCTTTTTCTACTAAAACTCAAATCCCCATCATTTCCAAGTGTACTTCTTCCTTAGCTAAGTGTCCAGTCGTTCTGTTTAATGAGCTGTGTTTCAGCCAGCTCTGTCCTCCTGATGGATATTAATTCTATATCCAATTGCCACCTCTCAGCTCCTCCTTCCAGTTCTGATGTTCTCTGGTGCTTATTTAATTCCATAATTATTTTCATCTCATGCCAGAATCATGTCCCAAGAGAAAAAGAGACTTCCTAATTAACCTCCTCTATTCTGTTCAAAATGGAGCCAGTAAAGATCAAGAGGTTCCTATTAATATTTGCATCCATCCATTATTTCTCAAATAATTCAATCTACGGTACATGAGAAACTGTTCCAGAAATCAGAGGAATGGTGATGAATGTCTGTTTCTGTTAAAGCAGAACAGTATTTCTGCTTTAAAGGGGCTAATTTTATAGTAGGGGAGGGGTAAGGATGGGGCTTCCCAGGTGGCTCTCGTAGTAAAGGACCTGCCTGCCAACACAGAAGATGCAAGAGACCTGGGTTTGATCCCTGCCTTGGGAAGATCCCCTGGAGAAAGGAATGGCAACCCACTCCAGTATTCTTGCCTGGAGAATCCCATGGACAGAGGAGTCTGGCGCACGACTGAACATGCATGCTCTAATATATCGTATGGGAAAAACAGAGAAATAATAGATTTCAAAAGAAAATACGTTCTTAAGTCAGGATGAAGGGTGAGACCATAACAATGAGTGATGGAACTGGGAAGGGGATACATATGGGTGGGCAGAGGAGGACTCATTAATGTGGCACTCTGTGACTGCAGGCCTGAATATGAAGGAAATTGCTGTCTGTGGATGCCAACTGGCCACCTGGCTTCTCTTCTTCCATGCCCTGCTTGTGTTCATATGCTAGGAGATCACGCCATGGGAGCCCAGCTCAGCACCAGGGGATACATCTTAGTTTAAGCAAAACCTGGCAATTTAGGCATTCTCACACATCACAGTTAGCTTTAGACAAGGAGATACGAATCTCCCGAGGGCTTTTTCAGAAAATTTTCTTTACTGGAAAATGAAATGCGTGGGGCTATGCTCAGACACTTGACTGAGGTATGAGGCCATGACTGAAGAAACAATAAAAAAAAAGGTTTTTGAAAGAAAAAATATGTTCTTTCCATATGTCTGGAGAAGCTACATTCACCTGTGACCACTAGAGAGGTTGTTTACAGACTGGATAGAGCAGTGGACGGAGAGAGAACACCAGTCACCTGATGCCATCATTCAGCCCTGAATCAATCCTAGAAGAGTCTTTCAAGTTTTGGCGATCCAGCAGAAGAAACAGCTTTCTAACTCTTGCCTAAACTCTGCAGTCTGAAACACTCTGCCTGAGACAGAGTGATGCGCTCATGCGTGAGTGTGTGTTTGTACATTTTTATGAGCACGTGGAGAGCAGTGTTGCTCATGGGGACCGTTACTCCATTAGATATTGAGTAGAAACATTTCTTAGGATAGATAGACTGCATAATATGAGAAAGAGCCAGAATTAGAGGAATATTAAAGAATATTTAAATGATGCGCAGTGACTGAAGCTACATGACTAAGGAAAACATGAGTAGATGAGGACAGCTAAAATGATGTGATCTGGTTTATAGTTTCTTATGTAAGAAACTGCCGTGACTCTGGACAATTTCCTTGGGTTAAACAGGGATTCTGTCCTCAATCAATGGTTACTGGCAACTCTTCAGCAATTAATTTTCATCAATTCCATGAGACTATATTACATTCAAAATTCTATTTTTTAAATGCGTGCATTTTAAAATAGCTAATTTTAAGATATGTGTTAGAGCAACACCAGTAACTCTTAATTCCATTCCTATAAAATCTCTGAAGTGGTCACCAGTTACAAACAGATCAGGACAGTCATTTCTTTTCACAAAAGCTAAGGCTTTTTTCCAAATCAAGACCATCTTTTCCTCAGGATCTCAGAACATTTCCCCACCTCCTCCTTCTGTCTGGAGAGCTATGCCATCCTTCTCATGATTACTAATGATAGTCAACACCTGAAAAATAGGAGTATTTGTGCCATCTACTGGATTTTTAGAAAAATGCATTTTCAAATACCCAGATGCTGTGTTTCAAAATTTCTAAAATGTAGGTTATTTTGATTTGTATTTACAGTACTGAGACATCCTTCAATTTCTCTGTAAATCTGAGGAAGGCCCACTGCTATTAAATTTTGGATGCAGAGCTGAGCTTTCTCTCAGTGACAGTGGAAATAGATATTATGGGATGGCAGAGACCCATCATGTCATTTGTAGAAGTAGGGATATATCTAAATTAGTTCGGGTGTTATTTAGTTCTTGTCCATGTTAAAACAGTTATCCATGAAGTCATGTATCTTTTCAGTTCAGTTCAGTTCAAGTGCAGTCGTGTCCAACTCTTTGCGACCCCATGAATCGCAGCACGCCTGGCCTCCCTGTCCATCACCAACTCCTGGAGTTTACCCAACCTCATGTCCATTGAGTCGGTGATGCCATCCAACCATCTCATCCTCTGTTGTCCCCTTCTCCTCCTGCCCCCAATCCTTCCCAGCATCAGGGTCTTTTCCAATGAGTCAACTCTTCGCATCAGGTGGCCAAAGTATTGGAGTTTCAGCTTCAACATCAGTCCTTCCAGTGAAAAACCAGGACTGATCTCCTTTAGGATGGACTGGTTGGATCTCCTTGCAGTCCAAGGGACTCTCAAGAGTCTTCTCCAACACCACAGTTCAAAAGCATCAATTCTTCGGCATTCAGCTTTCTTCACAGTCCAACTCTCACATCCATACATGACTACTGGAAAAACCATAGCCTTGACTAGACAGACCTTTGTTGGCAAAGTAAATGTCTCTGCTTTTTAATATGTTATCTAGGTTGGTCATAACTTTCCTTCCAAGGAGTAAGCATCCTTTAATTTCATGGCTGCAATTACCATCTGCAGTGATTTTGGAGCCCCAAAAGTATAAAGTCTGACACTGTTTCCACTGTTTACCCACCCATTTCCCATTACATAAATTTTTCCTATGAAGAGATCAACATATTTACTATACTAACAAAATGTTACCTCCTCTGTTTGTAAGTCAGCTCATCATATACATAATATTTATGGCTGTATAAGCATCAATTACGTCCTTGCGGTTTGTGGATTTCCAATCTAATAGCTCTCTTTAAAAAAAAAACAACTCCTTTCCACTAATTCAGAAATAACAAAAATGATCATCTTTCTTCTGGGTCTTTATTCATGAAGGTTAGTAACAAGAAATTTAGACTGGGTAGTCTAGACCTTGTGTACTTTTATTTTATATACATATATGTGTGTGTGTGTGTGTGTGTGTGTGTGTGTGTGCCGCCTTTATCTAAAATATATGTATACACACAAGCATATATGTCTTTGCTATATGAAAGGCACTGCTAAAAACAGAAAAATAAAACATTGAGGTTTTAAGATCACCTTTATCACAAAGTACTTGTATGCAGAATAAAGAACAGCAAAATTCAACAATAAGAGAACAAACAACCCAAACAAAGAGAGTGAATAAACTACCTAACATCAAAGAGGACTTGGTGATGGCAAAAAACATACAGAAGATGCTCACAAAAATTAGTCATTGAGTAGATGCAAAATCACTGCAGATGGTGATTGCAGCCATGAAATTAGAAGATGCTTACTCCTTGGCAGGAAAGTTATGATCAACCTAAACAGCATATTAAAAAGCAGAGACATTACTTTACCAAAAAAGGTCCGTCTACTCAAGGCTATGGTTTTTCCAGTGGTCATGTATAGATGTGAGAGTTGGACTATAAAGAAAGCTCAGTGCGTAAGAATTGATGCTTTTAAATTGTGGTGTTGGAGAAGACTCTTGAGAGTCCCTTGGACTGCAAGATCGAACTAGTCCATCCTAAAGGAGATCAGTCCTGGTTTTTCACTGGAAGGACTGATGTTGAAGCTGAAACTCCAATACTTTGGCCACCTGATGCGAAGAGCTGACTCATTTGAAAAGACCCTGATGCTGGGAAAGATTGGGGGCAGGAAGAGAAGGGGATGACAGAGGATGAGATGGCTGGATGGCCTTACCGACTCAATGAACATGGGTTTGAGTGGACAGGGAGGCCTGGCGTGCTGCGGTTCATGAGGTTACAAAGAGTCGGACAGGACTGAGCAACCTAACTGAAGATGCAAGTGAAAACCACAGTGATATTCCAATACACACATAGTAGAATGTTTAATTAAAAAATGCTGGCAATAACAAAATGATGGTGAGGGTATGGGCCACCTGTACTCCTGCTAATATACTAATCTTGTGAATGCAATTTTTCCATTTTGTGGAAAATTGCGTAGTAATTTATCACATAGTTAAACATACATTTTCGTATGATCTAGCAATTCCAATTAATGGTATTTTCCCAAGATAAATGAAAACTGAAGTTTCCTCAAAAACTACATGTACATGGTTGAGTGAGTGTTAGTCACTCAGTCGTGTCCGATTCTTTAAGCCCCCATGGACTGACTGTAGCCTGTCAGGCTCCTCTGTCCATGGAATTCTCCAGGCAGGAATACTGGAGTGGGTTGTCATTTCCTTCTCCAGGGGATCTTCCCCCACTCAGGGATCGAATCTGAGGCCTTCTGCAATGCAGGTAGATTCCCTCGTGCCTCAGGTGGTAAAGAATCCACCTGCAATGCGGGAGACCTGGGTTTGATCCCTGGATTGGGAAGATCCCCTGGGGAAGGGAAAGGCTACCCACTCCAGTATTCTGGCCTGGAGAACGCCATGGACTGTATCGTCCATGCAGTCACAAGGAGTTGGACACGACTGAGCAACTTTCACTTTCACTGGGTTTCACTTTCAACTTACCACCTGAGCCACCAGTTAGAGATGTTTATAGCAGTATTATTCATAATCCAGGACGCCTGAATACAATCCATATGGTTTTCATGCTGTATATAAATAAATTTAATACATCCGTACAATGAAATATTATTTCAACATGAAAAGGAATGAATTATTGATTCATCAAATAATTAATCTAAATTTATTTTGCTGTGTGAAAAAAGCAAACTCAAGAGCTATATATTGTTCAGTTCCATTTATAAAATCTTTTTTAAAAGGCAAGTATGTGGGGACAGCAACAAGATCACTGCTTGCCAAAGGTGGAGGGAGGGATTGACTAAATATGAGTGGAAGAAGGAAATACTTGGGGTGGTGGAATTTTTCTGTGGTACAAATATGTTGAGTAAGATTCTATATATGTCAAAAGTAACTGAATTCAACAAAGAGTGAATTTTACTCCACATAAGTTCTAAAAAAATCATTCATAACATGGGAAGAATGCAAAGTGAATAGATGACATATTTAAAAAAGCATACTGAAGGTGGAGAAGAAGATAAGTAACCTAAGTAACTTTGGAAACTAGAATTTTGATGAGATTATAAAAGGCTGAAGAAAATAAAAAGTACTGTATGTAAAATGTATATTTGAGTTAATAAATTTTTTTCCAGGAGTATGGGTACAGAATTTCAAAAAATATATTTTGCACATACTAGGATCAAGCAAGTACATAAATATAGTGTATGTAATGAGAACCTGGTTTCTTACTGTTAGATAGGACAGAAATAGGGAAGAAGGAAGGCTAGGATTAGTTCTTTGAAGGAATGGAATAAGAGATATCATTGAAAGCCTGTGTTAAGAATGGTAGACCAATAGAGAGATGGATAGATGATAGACAGATAAACAGATAGGTTGATATAGATGAATGGTTAATTAGATAGACAAATAGATAATGTCTGTGTGTGCACCAGCTGGTACTTACATGTACTTGCTCTCTGTGCTGAAGCCTAGATTCAGTGACATCTAGCTGGAGCCCAGTATTCCTCTCTAATTAAAGAGACCAGAACTGCTTCAAGAAGTGGTTGATTCCAGGCCTGGTGCAAAGTAAATATAAGATGAACCTGGAATAAAATGTAGTTCTGGGAAATCAAGAATACTCAAAATAATAAAATATTAACTATGTGAAGTGATGGATTTGATAATTACCTTGACCTTCATAATCATCCCACTCTATGTATGTATATCAAATCATTATGTTACATACTTTAAAAATATATAATTATATTTGTCAATTATCATTCATAAAGTAATTTAAAAAAAATTCAAGAAGATGGGGAATGTGGAAAGGGCATAGGAGCCAACCTGTAAAAGCTCCTAATAACCAAAGCTGGAATGACATAAGCTACAAAATAAAATAATTTTGGATAAAATCCACAGAATAAAGTAAGAATTTAAAAGTTCATATTAAGAAAAGTAAATGTTTAGTTTAAATAATTAAATGAGGGAGAAAGGACATTTCTGCCTCACATAATAACTTTAATTAAGAAATGGAGAAAAAATAAAGCAAGTAAAAACAAAATCACCAATAACATAACATAGAATTATAGTAGTCAAGATCTATAAATGGATGCTAACTAAAACCAGTGAGTAAGATGGTGAAAAAGGCAAGTTATTTATTAATTACAAAAGGAGAAACAGTAATCACCAGGGGAGAAACTCAGCAGACCCCACATTAACTAAGTGATAAAGGTCACATCATCAATATCAACACCACGAACTCCTGGAGTGTTGTACTCAGACGGACAAATCATTTCTGTGGTATTCTTGCCCCAAATGCATAATCACAGTCTAAAATTGAGAATAAAAGACCAACTCAAATTGAGGGGCATTATCAGGTGGCACAGTGGTACAGAATCCGCCTGCCAGCGATGGAGATGCAGGTTCCATCCCTGGGCGGGAAAGATCCTCTGGACGAGGAAACGGCAACCCACTCCAGTGTTCTTGCCTGGAAAACCCCATGGACGGGGTATCTGGTGGGCTACAGTCCCGCAGATAGCAAAGAGTTGGCCACCACGGAGCAACATGCATCATGCATCTACCAAAGTACTGTACTTGAACTCTTCAAAAGTTTCAAGGTCATGAAAAAGAAGAGACAGAGGACTTTCATAAACTGGAGGAGCCTGAGCAGAGATACAACTAAATGCAATGTATGATCCTGGAACAGGAAAAAAAAATTGGAAATGCTGTGAAACACAAATAAGCCTTCAATTTATTATATATATTTTGATAACTTAGTGTAATAAAATTATATCATGCAGGATGCTAATATTAGCAGAAGCTGAGTGAAAGCAAATATGGAAATTTTCTGTACTAGTTTTATAATTTTTCTGTAAATCTAAATTATTTCAAAATAAAACTTGGAAATACTATAAGCTATTTTTTAAAGTTAACTATCTTAATATTTATCTATCAAGGTTTGCATGTGTGTATGTGTGTTTATTTCAAATTTATAAGAGTACATGTTTTTGAACATTTCACCTAAATTTTTATATTGCAATATTTGGTTTTATTTTGAATATTTATATGTATAATTATATTTTATTTCTCATTCAAAATGTTACCTCTTAATTTCTTTCTATTAATATTTTTCTTTATTGTTTACAAAGGTCAGTCTACAGATCAGCTTCTTGGAACCAACTTTTCATTTTGTTGGTTGAATTGCTTTTGTTTCCCAACTCTTTAATAAATTTTACCTCTTTATTGGTTGTGCTATATATCACTACCTTTAGGTTTTTCTTCTCTTTTTTCTGTCCTCTGAAATTTGTCCATCTAACTTAAAGAGTAAATCAAGGCAAACTCAGATGACCAGAAACTGAGTTTATTTGGGAACAGCAGAAGACCTGCAATTTGGAAAATGCCCGGTATAGCCAGTTACAGGCAAGTCAAGTCGGTTGAGCTTTGGAGATGGTCTGGACTTGAGGACACAGACTGGAAGTGGAAGTCTTGACAGAATCTCAGCCATGACATCCTTGGTTTGAGGATGGGAAGGAATTCTTGGGGTATTTCTTAGTCAGGAGATCAGTCTATCTACTGCAAATCAGGTTTTTACTGGAAAGCTATCTCACAGTTCTTAAATTCTGTTCTTCTAAGAATGCGTACTTGAGATTCTCCATTTCATATTCTCTGGTTCCATTTTAGATTGAAATCCATTCACAAATTAAAGCGATAAGTATTCCTACAAATCTTTTTTTGTAGTCTTCAGCTTTTAATATAGTATTTTAATACTGTTCTGTACCAGATAGCTTAATATTTCCATTTAAACCTAATCTTTATATGAGACATACTTTAGGAGTATGTTTTTGAAATTTCCAAGTATTCTACCTTTTTGTTATTATTTTTATAACTTCTGCTTTGATTTCTAAATTTACATTACTATGGTTAGTAAACATGGCTTTAATGTATTATTTTGAGGGATATAATAAGATTTTCTTTTTTACCAATTACATGAGCACTCTTGTGAATATTTCCTTTGTATTTGTTAATACATATATGATGCTTTTAAATGTGTTTAGGTTTCCCAGGTGACTCAGTGATAAAGAACCTGCTTGCCAAGCAGGAGATGCAAGGGACATGGGTTTGATCCCTGGGTCAGGAAGTCCTCCTGGAGGAGGAAATGGTGACCCATTCCAGTATTCTTGCCTGGAAAATTCCATGGACAGAAGAGCTGGTGGGCTACAGTCCATGGGGTCACAAAGAGTCATACATAACTGAGCATACATGCATGAAAAATGAAAAAAAAATTACATTCATTATATTTTTGTATTTTCTTTTTATTATCTAAGAACTATATTTAAAGACATTCACAAAGATTTTTAATTCATCAGCTTGTAATTCTAGTTTGATTAGTTTCTGACATTCCTTGCTTAAGGTTACGTTTTAGACATATGTACTATGCTATGCTTAGTCGTTCAGTCCTGTCTGACTCTTTATGACCCCATTTGACTGTAGCCCACCAGGCTCTTCTGTCCATGGGATTCTCTGGGAAAGGGTATTGAAGTGGGTTGCCATTCCCTTCTCCAGGGGATCTTCCGGACCCAGGGATCGAATCTGTTTCTCCTGCATTGCAGGCAGATTCTTTACCATCTGAGCCACCAGGGAAGCCAGGTCTATGATTTTTATGGTTTCATGATGCTTTGTTTTTTTCTTTCCAGATTTGATTCGATAAAAATTGTCTGGATATAGAATTTTGGGTATAATTTTTAAAAATCAGCTTATTCTCAAGTGTTTGTATTTATCATGTTATTATTCTATAGTCTTCTGTACAATGTTGCTGATAAGAAGTCTGATGACAATCTGGCTCTTGTTTCACTCTGGGGGACTTCAATAAATTTTTCCTCTTTGGAAGCTCCCAGACTTTTCCCCCCTCCTTTGTCCTTTATCCTTGAGGATCTGGTATTTGTCAAGGTTCTGATTGTTTTTATTTTTACATCTTCCTTGACCTTCTGTGGATCCTTCCATCTAAATACTCAAGTAATAGCTCTCAGAATTTTTGCTGATGATTTTTTAAAAACACCCACATCTCTCCATTTCTGTTATCTAATTCTATAATTGGGTAGATGCTAGGACTTCTGAGCATGTTTTATTCAACTCTTAATCTTTCTTTTTGCCTTTCCTTCTCTTTATCATTTTTGAAATGTGTTCTAGAAAAATGACTCCGCTTGATCTTCCAGTTGATAATTATTTTTATCTTATCCACTTATTCAGACCACCAATTAAGCTTTAAAAAGTTATCAGCAAATCATGTGTGCATGCAACTATTGATATCCAATATCTATGATATTTTTAGTTGGCAAGTTTATCTTGTCTCTTGAATGTGACATCCTCAATCGTCTTCCTGAATATATTGGTTATTCTTAAATTGGTGCCCCATTTTGTTGGTTCTATTGGTTTGTTTTTTTTTTTAGAGATACAGGTTGTCCTGCTTGTTGGGTTTCTTTACCTTATCTGCCAGTTTTGGCTTTGTCTAAATATCTGATGATTCTTAACTACGCTCTTATATTTGTAGTGACATTGTCTCTATCTCTTGTGTATGGCCTGTGGCAATGCTTGGGAGCCACTGTTATTTTTAACATTCTTACCTGAGGTATGTTGGTCTGAGAGCATCCCAAGGACAACATACCTCAGGAGCTATTTTTCTGTGTGTGAATGCTCTTGCTGTTTCTGTGGTTCACCACACATCAGGGATAATATTCTATTTTTCTGACATGGGTTTCTTTTCCTTTTGCTCCTGATGTGAGCGGAACACTTGGATGTTCCCTTGACCGAGGGCAGAAGCCATCAATCACATTGCTGCCTGTCCCTTGGGAATCCGTTGTTTTTTTTCTGTGTCCATCTCCTCTACAGATCGGTACCTTTGTTGCTGTGCTCACTCTTAGTGACTGCACTCAGCTGTCAATTTTCCTCTTCTGTGTTCTCTCTCACAGGTCAAATTTTACTTCTTGTTTGTTTATTGGGCTCTCCATGAACATATCCACGAGCAGTTGTAGAGAAGGGATTTTAAAGTTTACTATTGTTGGCACATGTTTTCTAGGAATGAAGAAGTTGTGCTGAATATGTTCAGCTTACCATCTTTAAGCAAACATTGTAGCTCTTTCTGGAGTCAAGTCATATTATATGCTGCTTTTGTAGGTCTTCCCATTTTTGTAGGTCAAAAATAAAATGAATGGGAGCAATTTCACATGGTACTAGGCAAAAAAAATTGTTAATCACACACTATTTATAGCATGGATTTTGTATATGGTAGGAATATCCTGGGGCTTCTCAGGTGGTGCAATGGTAAAGAATCCTCCTGCCGATGCAGGGGATGCAGGAGATGTAGGTTCGACCCCTGGGTCAGGAAGATTCCCTGGAGTAGGTAATGGGCACTCACTCCAGTGTTCTTGCCTGGAAAATTCCATGGACAGAGGGGCCTGGCAGGTTACAGTCCATGGGGTCACAAAGAGTCAGACATGACTGAGTGGCTGAGCACTGCATCTACTTTGCCAAAACAGGAACAAATTGAATAGGGGTGGGCATACTGCTTGCGTTGGGGTGGTGTATCTGACCATGGTAGATTATATGTAGTTCAATCCAGGACATCTTCAGAAATATATCTGCTTCAGTTTACCAAATATTTTGGGGTTATAAATATTAGAGGATCTTCTTTTCTCATGGGAGGGTCTGAGTACATTAATTATGCACTAAAGCAGGAAAGTTGCCGCTATCTCAACTTGCCAAAATTCTGGGTTGTCCTAACCAATGATAATTCCTTTGTCATGCCCTATACAGTTTGATGTCTGGCAGGTACAAGGATCTTAGAGGTCCTTGGTCTCTTCCTCCTATACCCCGTGGACTCCAGACTCATCTGTCTTTCCATTTGAGAAGCTCAATTTGGGGAGATTTTCCCTTACGTTTCGCCCTGGAAGACTCCCACCTTGCACTTACGTACCTGGCACTCCGTTCCCGCATACAGGGAGCTTGAGACAACAGAGTACCTACTTTTCACTGGGTCTTGGCTCACTCACTTCTGCTTGCTGACAACCTCTTTCCATTTCTCTGTATGTAACTAAAGGTGTGAAACACTGGGACCTGGGAAGATCACACCTAGGAGTGCTTATTTCTCACTCAACTCACAAGATTCGGAGACTCTGGCCTCAAAACTGGACTCTTAAATAACTGAAAATAATAGTCACATTATTGTGTACAACTTGAAGCCTTGAATAATACATTTCTGATAACATTTGCTTGGGGTTATTGCTAACTTTCCCTTTAATCTCGATTGGCACTTGTTGAATAGTCTAAATAAAATCATTCCAGAAATGGAGAAATGAATTATTTAACATAGAATTTTAATTTGAAATTTTTAAGTTCCTCATAAAAGTCACCGATTTTTCAGGTTGAACATGGTTTTGAAATGTACCACTCTAAACTTACGGTTTTCTTGATCAGAAGTGGATTTTTGGATTATTAAATAACAATAACAATACTACTTCTAATTCAATGAGGTAGATTCAGGAAGTGTGGAAGCCTGAAGCTTATATGACATTACATGTTTTCCTCAAGCAAAATAATACAAAATGACAGCCATAAGTTAGATTAAAAATGAGGACACTTATTTACAATGAGAAAAGAAATGAGAATCACAATCTGTCAAAAACTGACAGACAAAAACATCACTAAATCTAGAAAATTATTTCAGTATTTTTATTCATGAAAATATTATTAGTCAGTATTTTAATTAAAAATATTTCAATATTTTAGGACTGCTCTGTATGTTTTTTTCTTCTAATTCTTTGACTCAATATTTTTTTATTACCTTTCATATGACAATTATCTTACATGATAATAATTTAATTTTTATTATTGCTAATTTAGGAAGTTTTCTTTCACTTTCACACTTTTTTGTTGGAAACGTCTTGTATAATTCTAGGATTGACAATTTGAGAGAACAGCTATTAGGATTTTTTAACATGTAAGCTGTTTTGATGTGGGTGGCAGTGTATGCAATTCTGTACAGGAATTCCAATTAATTCTCTTGTGCAATATTCCCATCAAATAAGATTTTTTCAAACATGTCTAGCACATTCTTTTATGCACCTTTTTTAAAAATATATTTCTAAGACAAGCGAGCTTCCATTTTGAAAAGTTTTTTTAATGAGAAATGAATCTACCATTATATTTTTCCATTGCTGATGACAGGGAGAATTTTCTGCAGGCTGCCTCTGTCTCCATCTGTTCCAAGTCTTGCTGCTCCTTCACTGCCCTCACACACCTGGTGCCAAGGGTTGTGGGCATGTCTAACCTGCCAGAACATCCTCAGGGTCAGCATTTTCATGCCCCTACGCACAGTGAGTTGGCCCAGGGAGTGCAGACATGTCCAAGGCAGCCTTTACACACTGGAGCCAAGCAATAAATCTACTCAGAGTGATGTGAACTATGCAAATACTGCCCAGTAAATGGCAGCCCACTCCAGTACTCTTGCCTGGAAAATTCCATGGACAGAGGAGCCTGGTAGGCTGCCGTCTATGGGGTCGCACGGAGTCAGACACGACTGAAGCGACTTAGCAGCAGCAGCAGCAAACCCAAACTACGTGTACCCCCAAGTCAGCCTCTCCTTCATTGCATTTCAGTTATATTTATAGTCATTCAACAGCAGCGGACAGCAGAGGCAGCATAAATGTAAGTGGGGGCAGGAGATAGTAGATGGAATCAAGTTCAGTGGAACAAAAAAATGTACCTTTACAAGCTCACAAAAAGCTCATGGTGGCATCACAGCATACACTGCTGGTCTCTACCTGGGTCTTGAAAGGAGACTCTACAAATAAGGGTTCTGACATGTACACACTACTGTATTTAAAACAGATAACCAACAAAGACCTACTGTATTACACAGAGAACACTGATAAATAGTCTGTAATAACCTAAATGAGAAAAGAATTTGTAAAAGGATAGACACATGTATGGGGCTTCCCAGGTGGCTCTAGTGGTGAAGAATCCACCCGCCAATGCAGAAGACGTAAGAGACGCAGGTTCAGTCCCTGGATCGGGGAGATCCCCTGGAGTAGGAAACGGCAACCTACTCTAGTAGGTTGGGACCTGGGAAGATCACACCTAGGAGTGCTTGCCCGGAAAATCCCATGGACAGAGGAGCCTGGTGGGCTACAGTCCATGGGGTCACAAAGAGTCAGACACAGCTGAAGCGACTTAGCAGCAACAGCAGATACATGTATATGTATAAATGAATCACTTTGTTGTCCACCTGAAACGAACACAACTTTGTTCATCAACTATGCTCTAATATAAAATAAAAATCAAAAATAAGGGTTCTGAATCCTGCCAGGCTCAGTGCTTTCATGGCAATGCACTTGAGTTAAAACAAAGTTCTTGTTGTTGTTGTTTATTCACTAAATAGTGTCCCAGTCTTTGCGACCCTATGGACTGTAGCGCACCAGACTTCCTTGTCCTTCGCTAGCTCCTGGACTTTGCTCAAACTCATGTCCATTGAGTTGGTGTACTTGAATTTCAAAGTCATACTAAGAACTTTTTATCTTGTATCTCTCTGTTGTGCCTTCCCATTCTCACTCTCATTTATTTAGCCTCTAGAAAGAGTGTTTCGGTAAGAGTTAATCACACAGAAAGTAAAAATTCAGCCAAAGGGAATGCATTATTAGTTATTTTTGCAGGCGGCAATTTATATGCCCCAAGCAACTTTCTTCATGTTCTGGAATTCTTATATTACACTGGCAGCTCCATAACAAGGTAGGTGTGGTGTTGTTACTATTGGCTAGAGCTGTGATAGATTTGGAAAGCTTCCCGTGAAGGCTGTGTGGTTAATAGCTTATAGAAGTTTTGAAAGAACACCTGAGTTCTTGTGAAAGCTCACAGGGGTACTCTGAACTAATGCTCCGGTGTGGCATTTATGACTGTTATTGTCAAGATAAGCAAAGAACATTCTCTCTAATGGTGACTCTGTTGCTGTTAAAAATGTCCAGCATTATTCCAACTATGGGTTCACTTTCCTACGGGTGTGCGTGCTCAGTCTTGCCTGACTCTTTGCGAACTCATGGACTGTTAGCTCTCAAGGCTCCTCTGTCCATGGGATTCTCTAGGCAAGAATACTGGACTGTGTTCCCATTTCCTCCTCTAGGGGATCTTCCTGAGCCAGGGATAGAACCCTCACCTCCTGCATCTCCTGCACTGGCAGGCAGATTCTTTACCACTGTGCCACCTGGGAAACTCTTCAGTTCATATAATTATACTCTTTGTGACTGCGATTATCACATAGATGTAACTTAACAAAGCATATTCTAGTAGCCTGTTCTAACTTTCGAATAGCATGGTGGATGTATAAATAGCTTGGTGTGAAATGATTCCTGATAGCTTGTGCCAACGTGAAATGTTGGAAGAGAATGCAGAAAATATATATATCTAGGTTCAGAACTGAAGTTGAAGGTCATGCTGGTCATGATTTTTTTTTTTCTGAATTGCATGTGATCCTTGCAGATCCCTTAAGCCTCTGGAATCTGTTATTCTCTTCTAACAGAATCTACATTTTTGCAAAAGCTGCCTGTTAATGGCTACCAACAAAGAAGTATTTTCTACTTGTGACATAGAGGCACTTGAGTTATACTCCCAAATGATGAGTGTCTATTTTGCTCAAAGCTCTGTTCTCTATTATGGAAAATTAGGTTATCATTCTTAGCTTTCAGAATCCTCTCACTAATGGAAGATATATAACGACACAAAAGAGGATCTGCTTCCTCAAAAAGTGTTTACGGTGTTCAAAAATAAAAGAAAAGCGAAGGGAAAAAGAAAATGCAATTGATAATATTCAACAATAGTAGTTTCCTCTTATTTTTGGCACAGTTTCTCTCTCTCTCTCTCTCACACACACACACACACATACATATACATACATGCATTCACATATAAAATCAGGATCAAGAAAACAATGCTCACTAGCATTACTATTACCGGAAGTAGAAGTGGATGCGAGGGGACTGAAGAAAAATCAGAAGCTAAATATTATAATTAAAAGAAATCAAATTCTTTGACTGCATCTGATTTTACTTTACACCGGAAAGCTCAAAAAAAAAAAAAAAAAAAAGCACTGCAGAAAAGTGGGAGAGTACAAAAAAAAGAAGATAACATTAGAATCAGTAAGAAAAGCCAGCAAGACAAGTGGATGGAGATAAATATAAATATCAGCTTTACTATTTCTAGAAATACCAAGCCAAAAACACAATGGAATCAGTATTTTTATGCATAATATGGATGCGTGAGTCCTCAGTCACTCAGTCCTGCCCAACCCTTTGCGACCCCATGGACTATAGCCACCAGGCTCCTCTCTTCATGGAGTTTTCCAAGCAAGAATATTAAGTGGGTTGCCATTCCCTTCTCCAGGAGATCATCCTGACCCAGGGATCGAACCCAGGTTTCTTGCATTTCAGGCTGATTCTTTATCTTCTGAGGCACCAGGTAACCTGGATAGAAATATACAAATGAAAATATGTCTAGCAAGGCATGGGTTAAAGCTATATGAAACCTAAAATAGATTTGAATAGTTAATGGAATAAATAGGATATAACTTGTTTGAAGGTAAAGAAATTAATGATTATGTTATTAATTCTCCTCAGTTAATCTTTATCTTCCATGTGACTTTAAAGTTCATTTGCCGATATTAAATACTAAATAATCATACAATACTGAGAATGATTAGTAGTAAAATGTTAGATTAGTAGTAGAAAATATTAAGTGAGAGATTTTTGTTGTTAAACCTCTTTGCCACTAAAAAATAATAGACACACACCATAGTGGTCATTTTGAAGCTAGGAAGAAATCAACATAGGAGATTTAGTAATATTGTGATGTCTTACCAGTGAAACATAGGTTAAATTTCTACCTGCTTGTTAATACAATATAAATATTTAAAATGAATCCATAAAGATATTCATAAAAAGGAAAAAAATGGATAACGAAGTGTGTGGAAAACTTTTTTGGCGGAATCTTAAGTCTACAAACAACACACAAATACACAAAGTTTGGTGATTTCAACACCTAAACATTCATATGTAGCAAAAAATACTATAAGCAAAGTTGAAGTTTATTGGAGCAAAGCTGTGATTTCAAGAGTTTTTCAATAATTAGAGCAATTATTCTCACCCTTCTGTGCCCTTTGGAAATAAAAATAACTTCAAAGAAAAAATATGCAGAAATGATTTGCAAGACATGTAATAAACACAATAACCACCCCCCCAAACACACACAGGCTTTTTATTCTGAGATTCAAGTTGATTATATCTATACTGCTGTTAGTGAAAATAGCAGTCTGATGTTAAATTCAAATTCTATTCAGTGAACCTGGGAGTTCCTCTCTATCAATGGTGAAAAAGGGTTGTTTTTCAAAATGTCACACACATTACATCTACTGTTTAATGCTACCTTCTCATCGAGGATAACTTCTTTGAAATCCTACATTTCCAGTGCTATTCCTTTCCTCTGTCTCTTTAGGTGTTTTGAAGTATTGCAAATAAAATGACTAAAGTGAACTCTTAGAGAATGAAAAATACTACTTATTCCTGAACAAGGTACAATATATTCTTAGCTCAAATACTGTTAGGGCGCAAAATATCCTATAACTTCAGAAATCACCAAAACAATACAGGCACTGTTGAGAGGGTTTTTTGGTCACTGAACCCTTAATATCATAGCTGTGTCTTCCTGGTGGTCAGTACATTCTCTTACCATATGAAAGGATACTCATAATAGTTGCTGACATTCTGACATTTTTCCCCCAAACTTTACAATTTTCCTGAATTCTTTGGTGAGGTTACCTCATAACTACCTCTTCAGTGGAATTTCAATTTTGGCAAAAAGTTTTAACCTTCCAAGTAAAAGTCTGTTTACTCCTTCCAAAAGACTCTTAACTCAGAAGTAAACACAACTGTGTCTCTGTTTAATGGAAGTAAAGCCTCCATTACTACAACATTCCTCACAAAGATAAATGAACCAGTGAGAAGCCAGCTCCTAGTCTACTATTATTTACACTTCTAATCATTCCTTCCTTCCTTTTGATACAGTTTCTACACATTTGGGGCAAGCCAGATTGATATATAGTTGCTTAGAAGCAGGAACATTTATTCAGATAATCAGGAAGATGAAACAAAACCTTGTAGATTTACCCTGCAAAATATAGTCATATCAGAGTTTCCAGAGTTTATTGAAAAGTTTGAACACAAATTCTTCTTTCTGGAAGCACATTAAAAACACTTGGTGAGATAATTTGCATATTGAATCCCAGTCTCCACCCAAGGCTAAATGAATCAGAATCTTTAATACTAGGATTGATACACAGATTTCATTCATTAAAAGTAATTTTCTTGTGTAGTCTAATAACCAGAAATTAGGCAGTCATTTCATAGATTTTTTTCTGAATTAAGATAGTTATCTGAAGAATATAAACTATACCTGATCTACACTTTCCATACCTTACTTCTATTCCATCATTCTACCCCCCTACTTGATAAACACACTGGTATTAACATCATTGCATGTATGTCTGTATCCCCAACAGAAGGGAAGGACATGATGCAATTAAGAGTTTCCAGCTCCATATTAGGCAGCTCAGGTGGTGATAAATTTGCAGGCATATTGTTCTGAATCCCCCATTTCACATATCACACATTCAACTTGTAAGAAAGCTGCCATCACTTGATATTACTTACACGGATGGCATTCAGTCCTTAAATGACCCCTCTATCTCTCAGCAAGGTCCTGTGAAGCCTAAGAGTGTGACTGGCAAAGAAGCTGACACTACCTCTATGAAGGGAAACTCTGGCCCTTATGGGCTTTGTAAGTTAGGTTCAAAAAAGCTTACATCTGAGCACCTATTTACAAATTTCATTGTGGATTATTTACTTTGACTCTAGATTTTCTTATAAAAATCTCTGTGTCCTTTTGAATATGCATCTCAAAATCAGTACACTTAAAGGGAAAAGTCTACAATCAAGATTACTGTACCCGGCAAGGATTTCATTCAAAATTGATGGAGAAATAAAAAGCTTTTCAGACAAGCAAAAGTTAACAGAATTCAGTACCACCAAACTAGCTTTACAACAAATGTTAAAGGGACTTATATAGTTAAGAAATATAAGAGAAGGAAAAAGATCTACAAAATCAATCCTAGACAATTAAGAAAATGGCAATAGGAACATATATATCAATAATTACTTTAAATGTAAATGGATTAAATGCTCCAACCAAAAACAGACTGGCTAAATGGATACATAAGCAAGACCCATATATGTGTTATCTATAAGAAACCCACTTCAGACCTAAAAACACATACAGACTGAAAGTGAGAGGATTGAAAAATATATTCCATGCAAACGAGAAGCAAAAGAAAGCTGGAGGAGCAATCCTCATATCAGACAAAATAGACCTTAAAATAAAGAAGATTACAAGAGATAAGAAATGACACTACATAATGATCAAGGGATCAATCCAAGAGGAAGACATAACAATTGTGACTATCTATGCACCCAACATAGGAGCACCTCAATACGTAAGATAAACACTAACATACATAAAAGGAGAAATTGACAGTAACACAATAATAGTAGGAGACTTTAACACCCCACTAACACAAATGGACATGATCATCAAAACAGAAAATTAATAAGGAAACATAGGTCTTAAATAATACATTAGATGAGATGGATCTCTTCAATATCTTCAGGACATCCCCTCCAAATGCAGAAGAATACACCTTTTTCTCAAGTGCACATGGAACATTCTCCAAGATAGACCACATCTTGGGTCATAAATCAAACCTCAGTAAATTTAAGAAAATTGAAATCGTATCAAGCATCTTCTCCGACCACAACACTATGATGTTAGATATCAATTACAAGAAAAAAACCTGGAAGAAACTCAAACACATAGAGATTAAACAACACATTTCTAAAGAGCCAACAGGTTACTGAAGAAATCAAAATGGAAATCAAAATATTTCTAGAAACAAATTACAGTGAAAACAAGACAACTCAAAACCTATGGGATCCAGAAAAAGCAGTTCTAAGAGAGAAGTTTATAGCAATACAATCCTACGTAAACAAACAAGAAAAACATCAAATAGACAACCTAACTTTACACCTAAAACAACTGGAAAAAGAAGAACAAAAGCACCCAAAATTAGAAGGAAAGAAATAATAAAGATCCAAGCAGAGATAAATGAAAAAGAAATGAAAGAAACAGTAGTAAAGATTAATAAAACTAAAAGCTGGTTCTTTGCAAAGATAAACAAAATTGACAAAACTTTGGCCAAAGTCAACAAGAAAAAATCAAGAAAAAAAGAGAGAAGAATCAAATCAACAAAACTAGAAGTGAAAAAGGAGAGGTTACAACAGACAACTCATAAATACAAAGGATTGTAAGAGACTAGTATGAACAAATATATGGCAATATAATGGATCACTTGGAAGAAATGGACAGATTCTTAGAAAAGCTCAATCTTCCGAGACTGAACCAGGAAGAAATAGAAACTATGAACAACCCAATTACAAGCACTGAAATTGAAGCTGTGATCAAAAATCTCCCAAAAAACAAAAGCCCAGGGCCAGATGGCTTCACAGGAGAATTCTATCAAACATTTAGAGACGAGCTAGTGCCTTTCCCTCTAAAACACTTTCAGAAAATTGCGGAAGAAGGAACGCTTCCAAACTCATTCTGAGTCACCTATCATCACCCTGATACCAAAACCAAACAAAGACAACGCAAAAAGAGAAAACTACAGGCCAATATCACTGATGAACACAGATGCAAAAATTCTTAACAAAATTTTAGCAAACAGAATTCAGCAACACGTCAAAAAGCACATACGCCATGATTAAGTTGGATTTATTCCAGGAATGCAAGGATTCTTCTATATACACAAATCAATGTGATACACCATATTAACAAATTGAAAGATAAAAACCATATGATAATCTCAATAGATGCAGAAAAAGCCTTTGACAAAATTCAGCACCCATTTATGATAGAAACTCTTCAAAAAACGGGCATATAAGGAGTCTACCTCAATATAGTAAAGGCCATATATGCTAGGCCTACAGCAAATATTATTCTCAATGGTGAGAAACTGAAAGCATTCCCCCTAAGATCAGGAACAAGACAAGGGTGTTCATTTTCACCACTATTATTCAACATAGTTCTGGAAGTCCTAGCTACAGTAATCAGAGAAGTAAATCAGAAATAAAAGGAATCTGGATTGGAAAAGGCAACCCACTCCAGTATTCTTGCCTGTTGAATCCTGGGGATGGTGGAGCCTGGTGGGCTGCTGTCAATGGGATTGCACAGAGTCAGACACGACTGAAGTGACTTAGCAGCAGCAGCAGGATTGGAAAAGAAGATGCAAAGCTCTCATGGTTTGCGGATGACATGATACTATACATACAAAACCCTAAATATAGTATCAGAAAATTACATCAGTGAATTTAGCGAAGTTGCAGGACACAAAATCAATACACAGAAATCACTTGCATTTATATATACTAACAATGAACAATCAGAAAGAAAAATCAAGGAATCAATCCCATTCACCATTGCAACAAAAATAAAAATAATTAAATATCTAGGAATAAACTTACCTAAGGAGACAAAAGAACTGTACACAGAAAGTAATAAGACACTGATGAAAGAAATTAAAGATGACACAAACAGATGGAGAGATATTCCATGTTCCTGGGTAAGAAGAATCAATATTGTGGAAAATGACTATACTACAAAATTCAATCTACAGATTCAATGTGATTCCTATCAAATTACCAATGGAATTTTTCACAGAACTAGAACAAAAATTTTCACAATTCATATGGAAACACAAAAGACCCTGAATAGTCAAAGCAGTCTTGAGAAAGAAGAATGGAGCTGAAGGAATCAACCTTCCTGACCTCAGTTTATACTACAAAGATACAGTCATCAAAACAGTATGGTACTGGCACAACAACAGAAATATACACCAATAGAACAAGATCAAAAGCCCAGAAATAAACCCATGTGCCTATGAGTACCTTATTTTTGACAAAGGAGGCAAGAATATACAATGGGGCAAAGACAGCCATTTCAATAAATGGTGCTGGGAAAACCGGAAAGCTACATGTAAAAGAATGAAATCAGAACACTTCCTAACACCATACAAAAAGATAAACTCAAAATGGATTAAGGACCTAAATGTAAGACCAGAAACTATAAAACTCTTAGAGGAAAACATAGGCAGATCACTCAATGACACAAATCAAAGCAAGATCCTCTATAACTCACGTCCTAGAGTAATGGAAATTAAAACAAGTGTAAACAAGTGGGACCTGATTAAACTTAAAAGCTTTTGTATAGCAAAGGAAACTATAAGCAAGGTGAAAAAACAGCCCTCAGAATGGGAGAAAATAAAAGCAAATGAAACAACTGACAAAGGATTAGTTTCCAAAATATGCAAGCAGCTCATACAACTCAATGCCAGAAAAACAAACAACCCAATCAAAAAGTGGGGAAAAGACCTAAACACACATTTCTCCAAAGAAGACATAAAGATTGTGAAAAAACACATGAAACGATGCTCAACATTGCTTATTATTAGAGAAATGCAAATCAAAGCTGCAATGAAATATCACCTCAAACTGGTCAGAATGGCCATGATCAAAAAGTCTACAAACAATAAATGCTGAAGAGGATGTGGAGAAAAGGGAATGCTCTTGCACTGTTCCTGGGAATGTAAATTGCTGCAGCCACTATGGAAGATGGTATGGAGATTCCTTAAAAAAACTAGGAATAAAATCATTATATCTACTACTGTGGGCAAGAATCCCTTAGAAGAAATGGAGTAACCCTCATAGTCAAAAAAGTCTGAAATGCAGTACTTGGATGAAATCTCAAAAATGACAGAATGATCTCTGTTCCTTTCCAAGGGAATCCGTTCAATATCAGAGTAATCCAAGTCTATGCCCCAACCACTAATGCTGAAGAAGCTGAAGTTGAATGGTTCTATGAAGAGCTACAAATCCTTCTAGAACTAACACTCCAAAAAGATGTCCTTTCATTATAGGGGACTGGAATGCAAAAGTAGGAAGTCAAGAGATACCTGGAATAACAGGCAAATTTGACCTTGGAGTACAAAACGAAGCAGATCAAAGGCTAACAGAGTTTTGCCAAGAGAACACACTGGTCATAGCAAACACCTTCTTCCAACAACACAAGAGAAGACTCTACACATGGACTTCACCATATGGTCAATACCAAAATCAGATTGATTATATTCTTTGCAGCCGAAGATGGAGAAGTTCTATACAGTCAGCAAAAAACAAGACCAAGAGCGGACTGTGGCTCAGGTCATGAACTCCTTATTGCCAAATTCAGACTTAAATTGAACAAAGTAGGGAAAACCAGTAGACCATTCAAGTATGACCTAAATCAAATCCATTATGATCATATAGGAGAAGTGACAAATAGATTCAAGGGATTAGGTCTGATACACAGAGTGCTTGCAGAACTATGGACAGACATTCATGACATTGTACAGGAGGCAGTGATCAAGACAATCCTCAAGAAAAAGAAGTGCAAAAAGGAAAAATGGTTGTCTGAGGAGGCCTTACAAATAGCTATGAAAAAAAAGAGAAGTGAAAGGCAAAGAAGAAAAGGAAAGATATGCCCATTTGAATGCAGAGTTCCAAAGAATAGCAAGGAGAGATAAGAAAGCCTTCCTCAGTTATCAGTGCAAAGAAATAGAGGAAAACAATAGAATGGGAAAGACTAGAGATCTCTTCAAGAAAATTAGAGATACCAAGGGAACGTTTCATGCTAAGACTTGTTCAATAAAGGACAGAAATTGTATGGACTTAACAGAAGCAGAAGATATTAAGAATAGGTGACAAGAATACACAGAAGAACTATACAAAAAGGAACTTCATGACCCAGATAACGACAATGGTGTGATCACTTACCTAGAGCTAGACATCCTGGAATACAAAGTCAAGTGGACCTTAGGAAGCATCACTATGAACAAAGCTAGTGGAGGTGATAGAATTTCAGTTGAGCTATTTCAAATCCTAAAAGATGATGCTGTGAAAGTGCTGCACTCAATATGCCAGCAAATTTGGAAAACTCTGTAATGGTCACAGGACTGGAAAAGGTCAGTGTTCATTCCAATCCCAAAAATAGACAATGACAAAGAATGTTCAAACTATTGCACGATTGCACTCATCTCACACGCTAGCAGAGTATGCTTGAAATTCTCCAATCCAAGCATCAACAGTAAATGAACCATGAACTTCCAGATGTTCAAGCTGGATTTAGAAAAGGCAGAGGACCCAGAAACAAAATTACCAACATCCGCTGGGTCATCAAAAAAGCGAGAGAGTTCCATAAAAAACATCTACTTCTGCTTTATTGACTATACCAAAGCCTTTGACTGTGTGGATCACAACAAACCATGGAAAATTCTTAAAGAGATGGGAATACCAGACCACCTGACCTACCTCCTGGGAAATCTGTATGCAGGTCAAGAAATAACAGTTAGATCTGGACATGAAACAACAGACTGGTTCCAAATAGGGAAAGGAGTACATCAAGGCTGTATATTGTCACCCTGTTTATTTAACTTGTATGAAGAGTTCATCATGAGAAATGCCAGGCTGGATGAAGCACAAGCTGGAATCAAGATTGCTGGGAGAGATATCAATAACCTCAGATATGTAGACGACATCACTCTTATGGAAGAAAGTGAAGAAGAGCTAAAGAGCCTCTTGGTGAAAGAGAAAGAAGAGAGTGGAAAACGTTGGCTTAAAATTCAACATTCAGAAAACTAAGATCACGGCATCTGGCCTCATCACTTCATGGCAAATAGATGGGGAAACAATGGAAACAGTGACAGACTTTATTTTCGGGGGCTCCAGAATCACAGCAGATGGTGACTGCATCCATGAAATTAAAAGACACTCGCTTCTTGGAAGAAAAACTTTGACCAGCCTAGACAGTATACTAAAAAGCAGAGACATTGGATTACCAACAAAGGTCCATCTGGTCAAAGCTATGGTTTTTCCAGTAGTCATGTATGGATGTGAGAATTGGAGTATAAAGAATGTTCAGTACCAAAGTATTGATGCTTTTGAACTGTGGTGTTGGAGAAGACACTAGAGAGTCCCTAGGGCTACAAGGAGGTCCAACCAGTCCATCCTAAAGGAAATCAGTCCCGAGTATTCATTGGAAGGACTGATGCTGAAGCTGAAACTCCAATATTTTGGCCACCTAATGCAAAGAACTGACTCATTTGAAAAGACCCTGATGCTGGGAAAGACTGAAGGTGGGAGCAGAAGGGGACGACAGAGGATGAGATGATTGAATGGCATCATCGACTTGATGGACATGAGTTTGAGCAAGCTCTGGGAGTTGGTGATGGACAGGGAGGCCTGACGTGCCGCAGTCCATGGGAGCGCAAACAGTTGGACACGAATGAGAGACTGATCTGAAATGATGACCATGCAATCCTACCCCTTTGCATATACCCTGAGGAAATCAAAATTGAAAAAAACACATGTATCCCATTGTTCATTTCAGCACTGTTTATGATAGCTAGAACATGGAAGCAACCTAGATGTCCATCGACAGATAAATGGATAAAGAAGTTGTGGTACATATACATGATGGAATATTATTCAGCCATAAAAGGAACACATTTGAGTCAGTTCTGATGAGATGGATGAACCTAGAACCTATTATAAAGAGTGAATTGAATCAAAAGAGAAAGATAATTATTGTATTCTAACCCACATATACAGAATCTAGAAAAATGGTACTGAAGAATTTTATTTACAGGGCCACAATGGAGAAAAAGACATAGAGAACAGACTTATGGACATGGGAAGAGGGGAGGACAGGGTGAGATATATGGAAAGAGTAACATAGAAACTTACATTACCATATGTAAAATAGATAGCCAATGGGAATTCTCTGTATGGCTCAGAAAATTCTAACAGGGGCTCTGTATCAATCTAGAGGGGTGGGAGATGGGAGGGAGGTTCAGAAGTGAGGGGATATATGTATACGCCTGGCTGATTCGTGTTGAGGTTTGACAGAAAACAACAAAATTCTGTACAGCAATTATCCTTCAATAAAAAGATAAATTAAAAAGAAAAAAAAAATCAGTATCTTAAGCACCAGCTGAAAGTTCTTGTGTCCGCCTAGGTGTTCCTGGCTATGCGTGTGTGTCCAGTCGCTTCAGTCACGTCCAGGTCTTTGAGACTCCATGGACTGTAGCCCATCAAGCTCCTCTGCACCCAGGTTTAATCTGATCAGGTTGGTGTTTTTGGGAATTGTATTTCCTAACTCATAAAATACTTTCTATTGCTTGTACTGAAAGAATGGACGCTCTTTTGACTTCAGATGAAACTTAAAAACTGTGAAATTCAAAGACACCAATTTTTTTTTTTCTTTCAGTTTTTCATTTGCTGAAGATTTGAAATTATTGCTCTATAGCCAGGAGTTACTGCAATATATTCCTTCTTGAGAGTGATGACACATTGGATAGAAAGTTGACCCAAATTAAGGTAAACCAATATTGTTTTATTAAAATATAAATGGGGCAGCTTCTTAATGGTTTAAAGTACTTACAGGCTCATAAAAGGGGGATTTACAGGATAGAGTGGACATTTCCTTGAAAAATGTTATATTTTCCCCATTAAAATGTTTATCATTGTCACTAACAAGTATATTTTTGAATGTTACTGATTTCTACTTTGAATGGTTATAGCAAACTTTTTCTTTTTTCTGTTTCTTTAGAACTCTGATATAACAAAAACAAATACAACTTAATGTTGTAATGTTGAGATTTCCTAAAAGGGGTCTATTGGAGTAAGTCAAAGGAAATTTCAGAGATTAAGTATGTTTTAGAGGAACTTTTAATTTACACTCATTCTTATTTTCTCTGATTTCATGATGTTTTATAGGCAGAGCACTTGGACTAGATCTTTATTTTTGCGTCTTGCTATAAACATATGACATGGGCTTCCACAGTGGCTCAGCGGTAAAGAATCTGCCTGCCAATGCAGGAAATGCAAGAGATGAGGGTTCTACCCTGGGTCAGGAAGATCCCCTGGAGAAGGAAATGGCAACCCACTCCAGTATTCTTACCTGGAGAATCCCATGGACAGAGGAGCCTGGCAGGCTATAGCCCATGAGGTTGCAAAAGAGTCAGACACAACTAAGCAACTAAATAACAACAACAGCAATAAAGGCATGACAGTTTGAGGTAGAAGCATATACTGTTTTATATTTATAATGGACATTCACTTCTAGCTGTTACATTATTATATATAGTGAAGTAAGAACTACAATAAAGAATTTTATCATTATACTGAACTAATATTGATCTCCACTACCTTGGAAAGATTTGAAGCTTTGCTGCAATTTTTCATCTAAAACACAAAAAAGACATGGGGTGAAATTAGGGATTATTTGAATAATCATCTTGATCACATGGTAAGGTCACTGAAAAATATTTATTTGAGAATCACAAGTGGTATTACCCTTGGAATAAAATGGTAATTCTATTATTGGAAGTAAAATAGTCTGTGAGTATTATTTTATAGCTTTATTATTAAATTGTAAAGCTGTTTTAATTTCCTGGCCTCTTTCTGAAGCACTGTAGAATAATTAAAATTTCATAAATGAAGTATTTGGACTTACATTTAATATGGTTGTTGTCAGCTAACTTAAAAATTTTAATCCTTCGCCCACTTGCATTTTCAAAAAGAGATTGTGTTTTAGAGCTGGTGCTTTCAGTAAAGCACATCCCCATATAAATATAAAATAGCATCTACAGTTTTGGTAAACTACATTTGTAGTCATGGACATTCAGATACTATTTGAAACAGGAAGCAGATACAGTAATCTATGGGACAAAATGCAACATTTGGTTTGCAAACATTGTCCGTGGTCTTGAAAAGACATTTGGTTTAACCAGAGAAGGAACTTGGGTTTACTGAAACCTAGCTCTGCAACTATATAATCCCTATGACTTTGAATATATTTAACTTTTCCACCTTATTTATAAAATAGGGATGACAATATCTACCTTGTAATGTTATGATAAGACCTTAACTGGATAAGGCCTAGAAATTCTCAGAGCTTTGTGAAAATCATGGTAGCTTGTTATTTAGGTTTATAATGTCAATTCTGTTATGCAGTAAAACATTTCAGTATTGGATAATTCTGGATGCTAAAGATCTATAATTTTTCATTCTCTTTGCCAGTTGCCCTTCTTATTGAGAATTGTATTCTTTTGGCAGTAAAGTTAGAACTGCAGGCATCAGAAGAGATGTATATCTGAGATATTTTCTTTTAAATAGTTAACTTGCAATTTATCCATAATTTCCACCTTTGGTATGGTAACTCCCATGATAAAACAAAAATAACCTACTCAAAAAGTCCCACTAAATTATCAAGTGACTCAGCAGACAAACAAGAGGGAGAGAAATACCAGAAATTTGAGGGGGGGAATATTAGCCAAATCTTTTGAACCAAGCAAATGCTCCTCCATCCTTTCTAGGCATCAAGTAAATAATTGTGACTGGTGGTTACAATTTCCATTTCCATTTTTTTCCTTATATGTAGACACATATGAAACTTTGTAAAATTTTGTTAGACTGTAAGGTCACTAAAATGGAAAGAAATAGCTATAAAAATCTTTGATAGCAAGATTCATGCAAAACTCTTGGTTTAACATAGTTCTACTACAACAGAGGGAATCCAGTACACCTGAGACTTAATCACATTGAGTTCTTCTGAAGCATCATACGTATTAGCCACTGTTCATCTGAATTCAACCCAGCATATTTTTTGGAAGGACTAATGCTGAAGTTGAAGCTCCAGTACATTGGCCACATGATGCAAAGAGCTGATTCACTGGAAAAGAACATGATGCTGGGAAAGATTAAGGGTAGGAGGAGAAGGCAGTGACAGAGGATGAGACGGTTGGATGGCATCATTAACTCAATGGACATAAATTTGAGCCAACTCCAGGAGATAGTGAAGGACAGGGAGGCCTGGCGTGCTGTGGTCTGTAGGGTCACAAAGAGTTGGACCTGACTTAGAGACTGAACAACTACCATATCTGAAGTATAGAAAGAGACAATCAATCAGAGAATGACATTCCACCTGAGTCAGTTCCCAGCATTTGGTGTTGCAGCTTCCATTGTTCCTGGGATCAGTGAGTAGTTATCTGTGCTCCTTGGTGTAAAGAACTCTGTGTCTCTTGTCATCCAGGTGTCTCCTGGACTTGGAATTTCTATTCAGGGACAGAAAGGCTGTCCCCAGACCCCCTTCAGTGTCCAGTCATTTCTCCTTAAATAAATAAAACTGATCTTCTATCTTGATAAATAGAGTTCCAGTCCTGCCGTGACTCATAAGTAAGGCTACCTTAAATTTCTACATCCCTTTTTCCATAGGTCACTATAGTAAATCCCAGCAGGAATACCTGCTTCTAAGGAGATTGTCTTTAGTGTTTAAGGTAAATAAGCAATAAAATAAAATTTCTAACTATAGCTGGGCTTTCTGGGCTCCTGTCCTGAGTTTTAATAAGCACTGTCTTTCATTATCAGTGAAGGCTCATAGGACCAGTGTGAAGTATATTGTCTAGTTTTCTTCTCTGCTATATTTCCTGAAACACTTTATTGCCCACCTACTATATCAACACTCCTAAGCTTAATGCACGTACATGGACCCATACACACACACATTCAAACAGTTGAAAACACAGATGATGACTATTTAGAATAGCTATGCACGTTGGTATAAAACTCAGAATTTGTGCCTTGGAAAATCATGCAAATAACTTGCAATCTGTGGCAACAGATGAGCTTTTTTCTAAAGAAATAATTTCAGTTGAAAACTTGATTCACGAACAGTGCTGATTTTGAAGCTGTCAATGCATTTCATTTTGTTGATGATGAAAAGGTAGAAAGTAAAATCAATATATATCCTTTATCATTGCCGTTCCATGAATGTTAACATTAGGGCTTTTTTATGTTATGAAATGTGTATCAGATAAATTTTTTGGCATTCTGTGGTCATTTCCAACTACTACTACCAAAGAATACCCTTGGAATATTAACTATTATGTTAACGATTATGATGAACTTTATATTTCAATTTATAAAAATACATTTTAATGTTTTTCAGTGGCTTTTCTGTTAAAATACCAGGACTGAAGAGCACTAGATGGTGTTATGCCTGCAGAATCATTTTTAAGAGCTTACTTAAATCACATAGAGTAAATGGATCCTTGAGAGAACAGAGACCAAGGATTCTGTTATGTCTGACACTAAAGAAAGTGAGATTTATTTGAGGGAGAGTCTCATTCTTGAATGACATGTCCAATTTTGTCCCAGCAACCTAAGCATCTGCCTATGCTTTTTTTGCTAGAACTTACAGACATAAGCACTTTATGGTCTTTTGGTTTTAGAACACTGTCAATCCTTTACAAGTAAGGAATTGAAATTCAGGACATGTTTGCCCCCTGGTGTTCAAGTGGCTGAATTACAGCTATATTCGACCATGTTTCTGTGCTGTGCTTAGTTGCTCAGTCCTGTCTGATTCTTTGTGACCCCATGGACTGTAGCCTGCCAGGCTCCTCTGACCACGGGATTTCCCAGGCAAGAATACTAGAGTGGGTTGCCATTTCCTTCTCCAGAGGATCTTCCTGACCCAGGGATCAATCCCGCATCTTCTGTGTCTCCTGCATTGCCGGTGGATTCTTTACGCATGGAACCATCTTTAATACCTTATTTCTTGTCATTCTTCCTCCAGGGTGGACTCTGTCCTGCCTGCACATCATTTCTATAGTCTGCATGGTCCCAGCTCCTGACCCCATGAGCATCTGTTCATGGTATCAGATACATCTCCACAGGAACCAATTGCAGACACAGCACACTCTATATCATAACAACATAAATAAATTATTTTAAAAAACACATTTCCTCAAAGTCCATGTGAACTACAGATAAACTTTGGCTGTCAACATGGAGCCTTTGCCATCACAGCACAGAACAGTTTAGACACGGGTTTTTAAGCATCTCTTTCACTTTCTCTTCTATCTCTTTCACTTTTGCCCCTCTCAGTGGAGCATTTTATGTGGTTCTTCCAAGAAAAGGGCCGTTTGAAGTAAAGAGGAATTTTAGTTTTTGGACAAATCCCTTTCAGGTTTAAAATTTGGTAAATTTGTCAAGCTTCATTCATGAACATGAAAGTTACAAATGTCCGGGGCAAAGACCAGGACTTAATCAAACGTTGTCCTCCACCTCTTCGTCCTAGCCGTCTCTAAGAGGAGTAACTTCACGTGGTAACAAGCCCTAGAATTAGCAATACAGCCTGGAGATGTTGCCAGAAACTTTTATTTCCTCTTTATCAGCATGTTGCAAAGATCATTTTCTTTTCCTTGTGTTACCAGTAACTGAGTTTTCCGCAATGTCCGAAAGCAATTGGAGGGTGAGTTTATCTAAGACACTGAATTGTAAAAAAAAGCATAAAAGTCACATGTATATCATCTTATCTCCTTTTTTAGCAAAATCTAAAATATAACAATGTGAAATGGTATATATATATATATATATGAACATATGCCCATCCTGCCTAGATTAATTTCTTGGCTGGCAGCAAGTTCTCATCATATTGGTTGCTAGGAAAGGAGGTCACTTTTACTTCTGTTCAGGTCGTTTATCAACTCTTTCATTCAGTCAGCTTTGCTATGATGGTTGTTAAATACAAACACATTTATCTCATGGTCACTATACTCAAGGGAGAACAAATCCTTTTCTATATGGTTTTTAAGACCTTTCGTGATGCTGCTGTTCTAGCTCATTCCTCTCACTCCTAGCCTGCCTCTCTGCTTCAGCGCTGTGGGAACTAGTCCCCATAAACTACAAACTCCCTCACCTGGGCCCCTGGTCCTGCTGTTTCCTGTTCGTAGAATATCCATAGGATTTTCTCCCTTTTTTCTCTCTCCTCTTCCTCTCTACCTATCCCTCCCCACCTCACCTGGTTAGCATCCAGTATTCTTTTGAGGTTTCAGATTATATATAATCTCCTTCACAAATCAAAGTATTTCCCCCACTTCCAGCTTTGTGAGTGCACACATGTGTGTGTGTGTGAGAGAGAGGTGTGTGTGTATGTGTGTATATATGTGTGAGTGTGAGTGTGTGTGTGTGTGTGAACCAGGTGACCCCAGAACACCCTGTCCTCTCACAGAAGGTTTTCTATCATAGCCACACCTGATCTCTTAGTCCCTGCTAATCAAAAAGTTGAAAATTTCCATGTGTTGCTCACTGGTTCCTACCAGCACTAATTTCAGAGCATGGGACAGAGATCCTAATTAAACACTTGCCTAATGAAGATATATCTCGTGCTGAAAATTTTATCAGCGAGATCCCCGGTTCTTGTAAACATCTTAAAAAACTGCAAAACTGGTGTTAGAGAAAAAGCTTTTCAGAGAGGTTGGTGGAGAGAGGAAAAAAACCAACAAAGCAGTGGGGTGACAAAGGGCAGGGAGCTATGCTGTGATAATGCAACGACAGTAAATCTACATGCTGCCAGCGTTTATGAACATATAGCACAATAATGTGTAACAACATACTGCAGTATAATATAATGTGAAATCATTGAGCTCAACCATCATAAAATTGCTCTTGTATACATAATTTGGGGTAAAGTAAAACCAAAGTTTATTATTAGTATTATAAGACCGTATTATGCACACTTCATTTAATATATTTTTAGAAAAGTGAAAAAACACATCAATGACCTATGCAGATATAATATTGTGCACATTTTCTTTAAAAGGTTCAATTTGTGACTTAGGATCAGTATATATTTAAATCAAGTTCAGACATTGTAGAAAGTTTCATTTAGTAACCACTAAATAATTTCAATGTACACAAAATGTTAATCCTATAACCAAAATTAGCTTTTCTGTTTAGGATCCTAATTGCAAACTTAGGAAAATAGTGAATTTTAGGAGAATTTGAAACATAAGGATTGAAATCAAAGAATATCAGGATGGATGGAATCTATAAAGCTCAAGTGGACTGATGTTTGGACTGTACACCTGCGGAAATATAAAGAGGAAGACGCAAACACAATTTCACACTCAACTAAACATACGTGAATCAGTGACATCTAATGTTTTCAATTACGTCCTTATACACTAAACTGTTCCCAATTTCATAGATAAAGTATATTAGAGCATCTTTATAGTGAAGATTATTTTTCTTCTAAAACTTGGAATTTAAAAAGTGCTATTGCAATGTACTTTATATTCACAAAAATATTCAGAACTCAAGAACACGTTATTTGAACACTTTGTTATGTAATTTTTAAAACTGATTCAAATAAATCCACATTTAAATTTCAAAGTGGCTGAATGCTTCAATAAATATGGCAATGCAGAAATTTTTAGACTTTATTTATAGTTCCCTCTATATTATGTTTGCATGTGTGGGTGTATATGAATGCTGTATTTCAGTAAGTGTAGCCCATCTAATTTGATTTCAGTTGGACACTTCTCATTTATTTAAGGAAGGGAAACTCTTTAGGCTTCTTTGCAAAATTTCCTTTTGGGGGAAATTTTGTTTTTCTGAAATTTTGTTTTTTGGTGTTTCTGAAATTGATCTTCCCAGGTGGCACTAGTGGTAAAGAACCATCTGCCAATTCAGGAGACGTAAGAGAAGTGGGTTCAATCCCGGCATCCAGAAGATCCTCTGGTAAAGGGTATGGTAATCCCTTCCAGTATTCTTGCTTGGAGAATCCCATGGACAGAGGAGCCTGGCAGTCTACAGTCCATAGAGTCTCAAAGAATCCGACATGACTGAGGCGACTTAGTACATTTCTGAAATTATGGTCAAATAGATTGCTACTTTTGCTTCAAAACATGTAATGTGCAATGGCCTGCGTTTTACTGTTCCATTCCCATCAAGTGTTTACTAGAGAAGTTTTTTTTTTTTTGCTATTTTTTTTATCTGATGAAATTAAGCCACACACAGTTTAGCCATATTTATAATAATGAGAAGTAATTTTTGTCATTTGCATTTTCTTTTATGTCATGCTGCCATCTTGTGGCCACTTAGTCAATTTTAAAAATACATTCCAGGCAAGTGTAACAGAGTGACCCCCAAAGCATTACATAGTATAACTTCCAACATCATGGAAGATATTGACTCTCAAAAGGATGACCCTCTTAACTATCTCTCAGAGACGAAGCCATATTAGTTCTTTATGGCTTCTGAAAATTTTAGGAAGCCTAAATTTTTAGGCTCTAAAAATTTTTCTGAAAATTTGCCTGAGAATTTCTTTACTTTTTTCCATAAATTTATATTCCCAGGTGACTCAATGGTGAAGAATCTGCCTGCGATGAAGAAGATGCAGGTTCAATCCACGGTTGGGAAGACCCCCTGTAGAAAGAAATGACAACTCACTCTGGTATTCTTGCCTAGGAAATCCCATGGAACCTGGAGAACTATAGTCCATGGGGGTCGCAGCCACTGATCTTGTTACTGTCTCCTTAGTTATGCCTTTTTAATTTTTCTTTCATATAAAAAGCAAGATATTACACACAGCCCACTGTCAGTGTACATTAAACATTTTCACATCCCTTCATTCCGAGATAGGGATGGGTGGATGGGAACTTTGAGTACAAGGTTGACTCTCCCGAAATGCCTGACACTGCTCCCACATAAGATTTTGTCCAACCAGCTTTGGATCCTGGTCAACCATGACATACTTTCTATCCAGCTGCTGTTCACTCACATTCTGGTTTAGTCATTGGTCAGGGCTTCCTGTCTTCCCTCCACAATGAAGGGAACTTTGTAGGAGATTCAGTTTCAACTTCATTTCAGCCTTCATGGTCTCCTGGCTCTTCTAAGAGGAAACAGTGGGAATAGTGAGGGAATTTTATCACATTATCCAAAACATTTAACGAGCTTTCTGCTTTTAGCTTAGTCAAAGGTGCATCTAAACCCAATAATATTTATTTTTAAAACACAGTTCATACCCTAAGTGATTATAGTCAACACAATGCCCACTAACATTTTGTCATTTGGAGGAAGCAGGATTCTAATTAAGATATATTTGATACACTTCATGCAAGCAAAAAGGTTACCTCAGCTGTTCTGCTTACAAGTGTCAATTCACAATATTTTTATTGTGCTCTGAAATCTTTTTTTAAATTAACTATAATGATAGCTAATGCTCATATTCACCAGGTGATGCTTTGAGATATTCATGTATACTAATTCAGAGGTTAGGCTATGTTCTTATTTCTATTTCCCAGATTGAGAAATAAGGCACAGAGAGATTCATTACTTCTTCCAGAATCACAGAGCCCATGAGTCTTTGATCTCAGGAAGTCTGGTTCCACTTTCCCTGGTGGTTTTAGTGGTAAAGAACCTGCCTCCCAATGCAGGAGACATAAGAGATGCAGGTTTGATCTCTGGGTCTGGAAGATCCCCTGGAGGAGGGCATGACAATCCACTCCAGTATTCTTGCCAGGAGGATCCCACGGACAGAGGAGCCTGGCAGACTAATGTCCATAGTGTCACACAGAGTCAGACATGACTGAGGTGACTTAGCACATATGCACAATCTGTCTCTCAAGTGCCTCTCCCTAAGTACAAATGTTATCCTCCTTCTGATGTATTTATCTTGCTAACTCTATTCCTTTTCACAGTTCTTTTGCTGACTTGAGTTAGTGTTGAAAATTTGGCTCTGAAAAACCAAGCCTCTTGGTGAGTTTCTCTGAAGTAGTTATCAACAGGTTGTTTTATCCACACTTACATGGATTCATGACCCATTAATATGACTAAGAAATGCCTTATGAGGTGACAATTAATCATTAGAAAATTCAAGACATATAAAAAGGAACATAGTTTTAATTTCTCACATTTATTTTTATATTTTCCTAATGGTCTGTTTTATTGGAGAAGGAAATGGCAACCCATTCCAGTATTCTTGCCTGGAGAATCCCAGGGACAGAGGAGCCTGGTGGTCTGCCGTCTATGGGGTCGCACAGAGTCGGACACGACTGAAGTGACTTAGCAGCAGCAGCAATGGCCTGTTTTATGAAGATATTTTATTTACTCTGTTTATGGTAGCTTTCTTTAAAATTTAGTCTAAGTGTATGACATTATTCCTTATATTTGATATTTGAGCTTTTAATAGATAGTGGAATAAATCTACTTACATGTTTGTTTTTTATGAATTTTAAGAGAGCTTTTGTTTAAAAAGCAAATTCAGTGTGGAAGGAATTACTTATTCTCCAGGAAGTGTGACCAGTGGAATATCCTACCAGAACCCAAGAGAAGTCAGACCCACTTCCGCCTCTCAGACTTGACAGGCTTGAGATGCGCTCTGATTTGGTCAAAGGAGGCCTGAGGGGAGAAGTGAAGGTGGGCCTCCCTTCAATGTACCATCCAGTTTCTCGAGTGCCAGGGAAGACTTTTAGGAGAGAGCTGTCATGGTCAGAGAATTTCATGAGGAATTTCTGAGTCCTTGAGCCTAGAAGGCTTGGCTTTGTGTCTAGATCACCAACAGCTGTTTGGCATTAGGGCAGAGACCACCAAGGCCCAAACAACTGAGGAACAAGATCTGTCGTGGAGCTGTGAGAACGAGATGCTCTCAGTACAAGGTGGATAGAACGCCCCTAGGGTATGACCTTGAGGTTCACATTCTGATGGCACCGTGAATGGCATGAGGATGCCAGAGAAGGGTTTCAAGGATATCAGGCTTTAACAGGGAGGAATCCTGAACAGGAGAGGTAAGAGTCATGGGTTTCAAGGATATCAGGCTTTAACAGGGAGGAATCCTGAACAGGAGAGGTAAGTGTCATGGGTGTTTATGGACTGGTTTGTGAAAGCAGGTTTGATAAGCATCTGAGAGATTCCCAGACATGTTTGAGGGTGGTGAAACATAGACTGCTATGGCTAATGTGACATGAGCTCTTACCTTTCCACTGATCTGGGGAGTCATGTTGCCATTCTGAATAAAAGATACTTCTCATCTTCCTGGCAAGCTCAGTGTGGCCATGTCCCTAAATACTGGACAGGATGAATTATGTGAGGCTTCTGGAAATACTCTTTTATTTTTTTGGAGGAAGCTTTTGAAATTTCTTTCTTGACATGAAAGATGAACTTGATGGCAGGAACTTCAGCAGTCATCCTGAAACATGAGGTAATCCTGGATGAAAGAAGTCAAAAACTGATTGTGAGAGAGAAGTTCCAGAGTCTCTTATGAATACAATGTTTGACCTATCTTTCTTGAACTGCCTCACTCTGAGCTGCTTTTAAATGAGTAAATGATCATAATCATTACTGATTAAAGAGGATTCCCAATACAGCAGTTGGAGAATAAAGAATCAATCTGATTAATAAAATATCCTGTGTATTGACAACCTAATCAAGCATGACAGTGTTTTGGCTATAAGTTTAATATACAATAATTAGACTTCAAGTCACAAAATTAGCTTGGAGAGAAGTTACCATTTAAACAGCAAATACTGAGACCTTTATATAAACAATACCCTTGCAGACATGATAGGTTTAGACAAAGAACTGAATACAACTTGGTGCCTGCTCCCAGGATCACACTTCTGTCAGAAGAAAGATGTGCATTTCATAAATAATATAAAGTGAATTTTAAAAATTAAACTTTATTTTTTTACAGTAGTTTTTGGTTCAAGGCAAATTGAGAGAAAGACAGAGATTTCCCACGTATCCCCTGCCCCTACACATGCATAACCTCCCCCACTGTTGATCAACCCCCTCATCCCCCAGTGTGGTACTTTGGTTACAACTGAGGAATCTGTATTGACTAATCACAGTCACCCAGAGAACATGGTTTACACTAATGTTCGCTCTTGCACTCGTGCCACTGTATATTTTATAGGTTTGGACAAATGTATGCTGACATGTACCACCATTAGAGTATCATACAGAGTAGTTTTGTTGTCCTAGACATCCTCTGTGCTCCACCTTTTAAAACAATTTTAAAAGTGCTGTTAATGTACCAAGAAGTTCTTAAGTAATGGTTGGGGATCTCAAGTACTGAGACACGCTGGCATTTCATTTATATAAATATACAGTGTGTAATGTGTCCTTGGCTTGTCTTCTTGACAATATCAAGATATTAGTGTCTCTGTAAATCTTTGGTTGTACACAAGCCAGACCTTTTTAAAAATTCATGAAACAGGCTGTAATGCATTCCCTGGCCTAACACCAGGATATTGTTGTTAGGTAGTCCGTTGATTGATATAATTATATTTAGTTTCCCGACATAGTACAGCACCCTTTACCAAAGTTCAGTGTTATGATCACTAATCTATCAGTAATATTTGATTGAATGAGACTGAACAAGATGTTTGCAAGCACAAAAAGACTGTGTCATTCTCAGACAAAATTTCTGAGCAGAATAACAATAAAATTATTTTGAAGTATTGGACTACTTACAAAGAGAAGAAGTGATCACTAGAAACTAACATCATCTGGCTAAGTATAAGATTTACCAAAAGCAATTTATATCCTGTTAGATAGGGTGAATGAAGGACTCACGAGTATGTCATTTGCGGCAAGACATTGTCAAAATTTTTCTCTATTCAGTAGGAAACATTGAAATAATTTAAGCTAGATGATGATAGCAATCAGAAGGATTTAACATCTAAAGAAATGATTCCTGATTTCTTAAAGCCTCATTTCTTTCTCTATTAGTTGTCAGTTTTCATCTAGGTACATGCACGGGCAAGACAAACTGTGAACAGTGAAGTATAGGAAGACCTAAAGGGAGTGCTCAGGTGGCTCAAGTGGCAAAAAATCTGCCTGCAATGCAGGAGATATTGGTTTGATCCCTGGCTTCGGAAGATCCCCTGGAGAAGGAAGTGTCAAGCCAATCCAATATTCTTGCCTGGGAAATCTCATGGACAAAGGAGCTTGGTGGACTACAGTCCAAAGGGTCATGAAGAGTCAGATATGACTGAGCGACTAAGCAACAACAACAATGGACGTAGATACATTTTGCACAGGGTAAACATGGGGATAGGTAAGAGTTTACAAAAGTAGCTCTGAATACAGTGATGCTTATTCAATGGAACACTTTCCTCTTGTTTATATATGATTAATTCTGACCAGAGGACTTAAAAACAATGACATCAAGTCATAAAAATCATTTAAAATTTGGGTTGTATATTTTGTATATATCTACATTTCTGTAACATTTTATTGAGATGAAATTTGAGTCACCAATGGCACTTGTAAAGTGCTACTCATTCTGAATCCCAAATGACCTCTATAATATTGAATCGCAAGAGCCATGATTAGTGATGGAAAACTCTGATTTCTGGACAATGGAATTTGCTTCTATTTCTAGATATTTGAAATGAAGCTTTATAATTTAAAGAAACTAGCACACTTTTGCTGATGCTTGGATTCAAAAGCACGTTCCTTTTTATTTTTTCTAATTAAAAACAAAAGTATTTAAGTTTGATCTCAGAAACTATTCTTACTTAAAATTTGTTATTGTCTATTTATATATTTCACTAAGTTTATAACTTATACAATGTTATATATCAATTATATCTCAATAAAACTGAGGGCAAAGGATGTTTATCGTAGTTTTTAACCTGGTTGAACTCATTGCGTATGATTCTGATTGTGGTTTTCCATTTGTCTTCCAGCTATATATTTCTTTTATTACCTCATTAAAACAATACAGTATTAAAATTGGATCCTTGTCACAATTTTATTTCCTCATTTTGTAATTATGGTTAAGCCAAACTTTTACCTCTAGTTCGTAATAAACATTTTCTTTTTTCTTCTCTCCTGGGGCCTAAGCTATTTTATTTCTCATTTCATTTGCAATATTGGCCTTCTCTTTCTCTGGAGATACAAAGAAAATTTTTCAAGTGATTTGTGTAAAAATAATTTTGAGGCCAAGTTATGTTTTTTCTTTTCTAAATCTTTTTCTTCTATATTCTCCTTCATGGGCATGAGCTCTACAAGGCAAGGATTTTGTAGAGTAATGTTTTTACCCTATAGAGTCAGATTTTTTTTTTTTATCCTGCAGCAATTTGTATGTTATTTATTATTTATTGTGCCTATGATTTATTAAATAAATTAAATGGTGAATAAATTGAAAGAAGACAAACCTTTAAAATGTTTGCTTTACACAAAGAAGGGACTAATTTAACTGTGCAATCAGCAAATAATTTTGTGATTAATATAACATTATATGATTATACCCAAGCATCTTTTAAAAGCCCATGACTTTTTGAGGTTTAAGAAACCTCACAAATTCTATTAGTTATAGGAATAAAATTAGTTGCAATATAGAACTGTAATGTATCAATTATGAAAGCTAAGAAATAGACATTAAAATAAGTTGTAAGCCTGTAATTTACATAAATGCAAAATGATTTTCTCATATAACACAATCAGATTTTTTTCAAGTATCTCTTTTCTTTAAAAAAAGTTTCTTCCTTAGTTTTCAAATTTCATTTTACTTTGAAAGGCAGTGTGTCTGGGAAGAGAAATATATTTTTACCCAATTAGGGAATGTTCTTAATGAAATTATATGTTCTAGTGCAGAAACTGATTTAAAGTTTGTAATAATTTAACTTAAACCCTGACTTCAGTAAAAGGTACTTCTCTGTAATTCCTAAGCACATATTAAATAAACTTTCAGTAAAGCAAGAAAAATCTGAATTTTTGCCCAATCTTATGCTTTTCCTCTCTGTCTAGATTAATGTTTACCAAGATAAATCTTATATTTCTCATAGAACAGATAAACTGTAAGCCCTGTGAATGTGCATTCTTTCTCTAATAAGACAATGGGATATCATACCTTCCTTCTGCACCCCTGCCTGCTCTGGCCCAGGACCGGTTCACACCTACATGTTGGGTTGTGTTAACTTGCCTTTGATTCCCAAAATAACCCACGGTGTCTGTGCTTGTGGTGCAAGGCTTTGCCGTTTCCAAAAGGCCTGCATTTCCATGGAAACCAGACAGGAAGAAAAGAAAGGATAAGTGCATGAAATCATTCTGTGCTTAGAAACAAAGCTGAACACAGACCAAGGGCCTCATCTGAATTCAGCCTGTGAGAACCAGGACCCGCGGTGACCCTGGGCTGCGTAAGGAAAACTTGCTCCCCGCTGGCTTCAGCCCATGAGAAAACATCTCTTATTCTCACTGGAGATGTTTTAAAGGCTAGAAAGGCAGGATTTGAGATCCTAGAGCCCGGATTATTTCTACCTTCTGCCACTCTTTGGTAAACCTAAGTTCACATTTCCATTCTGTAAAATGCAAAATCTTTTTTATTTTGTTGTATTTTTAAAATTAATTAATCTATTTTAATTGGAGGATAATCACAATGTTGTGGTGGGTTTTGCCATACATCGACATGAAGCAGCCACTGTGTAGGTGGCCCCCCATCCTGAACCCCCTTCCCACCTCCCTCTTCATCCCATCCCATCTGTCTGGGTCGTCCCAGAGCACCCCTTTGAGTGCCATGATTCATGCATCAAACTTGCACTGGTCATCTGTTTTACATATGGTAATATACATGTTCCAATGTTATTCTCTCAAATCATCCCACCCTCGCCTTCTCCCACATAGTCCATAAGTCTGTTCCTTGCATCTGTGTCTCTTTTGCTGCTTTGCATATAGGATCATCATTACTGTCTTCTGAGGGCTTACCGTCTCAAACAAATGGTCAATGTTACTTAAATCTGAAAACTGATGAACAATGCCTTGACATCTTTAGGAAAAGCGATGCTAAATGAAAGATGCTTGCTCACTGTAACTTAATCAAGCAATGGATATTTGTCAAATGTCCATGGAAGATTTGTTATCAACAAGCAGGAAAATGTCTTCTAGTGAGAAACTAAACAATTGTAGATCCAAGGAAAGAAAACTGTGCCCATCTCTACCCTCAGAGCTTTCTAGAGGAGTATGAAATTTTAATTTAACTGATAAGGAACATGCTACTAAAACTATGTGTATATTATGGAATGTAAGTTGGTTCTATTTGTGAAAACCACCTAACTGTCATTAAGAGAGAAAAAAAGCTTACCATGATTACACCAAATAACAGGGGCTCCTGTTCTCATGTCCACCTGACCCCCATATCCTAGCATTTTGGTCACTTCACCTGGATGATAAGACACAGAAGTTCCAGAGAGACACTGCAGATGTGAGTTGGGGTCATTCAGTTCAGATTTTTCTCTTTAGCCATATCTAATGTTAAAGGATTAGTTGAAAGCCTAATAAACTTATTAACCTGTGTGTGTGCAAGTAAGTTATTCTTTTCTGGTGTGGGACAATTATGAGTTTGACAGAGCTATTTTGCCACCAGAATTTAGGTATTATAGCCATGTTAACCTAATTAAACAAGAAAGCCATTGAAATGAGATAGAACTAATTACAACAGCCAAGGAGGCTTTAAACTACAGCCGATCAAATGATTTTTCTTTGCTTCCATACCATCTCTACATGGTTTTCCCCTAGCTCCTCACAGTGGAACACTCATAACCACTTCCAGGTTGATGTCTGATCTGAATTAATTTTTGCTCAAATGAAATCAAAGTTTTTAATATCCAGCAAGTAAAGGTCTCATATATGACATGAAGAGTGTCAACTCCAAAAAGGAAAAGTCAAAGAAGACAAACTTGGTCCAGAGCAGTGGGTAATCTGGGAGATCTTTCTGTGTGTCATTCAATTTGAACTTTCCTCCAGTTTTCCTGAACTTGTGCAAGATTTTTCATATCAGAGGGTCCAGTAAACAATGAGAAGTGTGAAAGAACAGCACCAAATAAAGCTCAGAGTGGAGGATGGGTCCCAAGAAAGAAGATAATAGCATAAATTGTACTGGACAGAATTCTATCCAACATGCATAGTGTTTTTCTAGTAGTTTAGTGAGTAGAATGGAAGACAAGACTCATATATGACATTTCAGAGCCTTGTACTGTTATGCAAAGAAAAAAAATCATGTCCACATTGGACAGCAAGAGGACAGAATGTATATCCATTCAAAGAACACCTGTAAGACATTTGAACAATCATAAATGGTTAGAAAGTGAACATTTGAACATGAGGTCTCTGAAATTCTCTGGCTACAGGAGATAGTAGTTTGTTGTTTTTATCCTCATTGTGGTGATATGACATTTTAAAGTACTTGCTGTTAATCCCTGTGAATCGTTAACTCTGTTGCAAACTGCTGCTCCCCGAGAAATTGTTAAGTAAACTAGAGAACAAAGATATAAGATCATTGGATTTTAATTTTAATAAAGCTTAGCCCATGCACAAGTTTTCCCTGGTAGATTAACTGGTAAAGAACCTGCCTGCAACGCAGGAGACCCTGGTTTGAGTCCTGGCTCAGGAAGATCCAATGGAGAAACAATAGTCTACCCATTCCAGTATTCTTGGGCTTCCCTGGTGGCTCAGATGGTAAAGAATCCTCCTTCAGTGTGGGAGACCTGGGTTCAATGCCTGAGTTGGGAAGATCTGCTGCAGGAGTACATGGCAACCCACTCCAGTATTCTTGCCTGGAGAATCCCCATGGACAGGGAAGCCTGGCAGGCTATAGTCCATGGGGTTGCAAAGAGTCAGATATGACTGGGCAACTAAGCATAGCACAGCACACACTAGCAAAGTAATGCTCAAAATTCTCCTAGATAGGCTTCAACAGTACCTGAACCGAGAACTTACAGATGTGCAAACTGGATTTAGAAAAGGCAGAGGAACCAGAGATCAAATTACCAACATCCGTTGCATCATAGAAAAAGCAAGATAATTCTAGAAAAAAATCTACTTCTGCTTTATTTGCTACACCAAAACCTTTGATCACGTGGATCACAAAAGGCTGTGGAAAATTTTTAAAGAGATGGGAATACCAGACCACCTTACCTGCCTCCTGAGAAATCTGTATGCAGGTCAAGAAGCAACAGTTAGAATCAAACATGGAACAACATACTGGTTCCAAATTGGGAAAGGAGTATGTCAAGACTGTATATAGTCACCCTGCTTATTTAACTTATATGCAGAGTACATCACATGAAATGCCAGGCTGGATGAAGCACAAGCTGGAATCAAGATTGCTGGGAGAAATATCAATAACCTCAGATATGCAGATAACACCACCCTTATGGCAGAAAGCGAAGAGCAACTAAACAGCATCTTAATGAAAGTGAAAGAGGAGAGTGAAAAAGTTGGCTCTAAACTCAACATTCAAAAAACTAAAATCATGGCATCTGGTCCCATCACTTCATGGCAAATAGATGGGGAAACAATGGAAACAGTGACAGACTTTATTTTTTTTGGCTCCAAAAGCACTGCAGATGCTGACTGCAGCCATGGAATTAAAAGATGCTTGCTCCTTGGAAGAAAAGTTATGACAAAACTAGACGGTGTATTAAAAAGCAGAGACATTACTTTGCCAACAAAAGTCCATCTAGTCAAAGCTATGGTTTTCCCAGTAGTCATGTGTAGATGTGAGATTTGAACCATAAAAGAAAGCTGAGGGCTGAAGAATTTATGCTTTTGAACTGTGGTTTTGGAGAAGACTCTTGAGAGTCCCTTGGGCTCCAAGGAGATCAAACCAGTTAATATTAAAGGAAATAAGTCCTGAATATTCATTGGAAGGACTGATGATGAAGCTGAAGCTCCAATACTTTGGCTACCTGATGCGAAGAGCAGACTCACTGGAAAAGACCCTGAATGCTGGGCAAGATTGAAGGCAGGAGGAGAAAGGGGCGACAGAGGATGAGATGGTTGGATGGCATCACTGACTCAATGGACATGAGTTTGAGCAAGCTCTGGGAGTTGGTGATAAACATGGAAGCCCGGAGTACTGCAGTCCATGGGGTCACAAAGAGTCAGGCATGACTTAGCAACTGATCTGAGCTGACTGAACAGGAAGAAGAAAGTCTCCTTTTCCTAACAAGGACTCAGCCAATGAAAAGTTAAGGAATCTTTGTATGCAATAGCCCTCCCAACTTCCTTTTTGCCTCTATAAAAGTGTTCTCCTTCCCTTGCTCTGAGGGGACTTACCGTACAGTTAAGTCCAAGATTGAGGACTCTGAATGGCCATTCTTTTTTTATTCACAATAAATCCACCTTTCCTGGAGAAATATCTGGCAGCCTATTTGTCTCAGGTCAGCACTGATTATTTCTACCTACCCAGTACAGCATGACTTCTTAGGATAGATGATCACCTTTACCCCTAGAGGCTGTATCACATCTTCAGATTTCAGCTCATCCTATGGCATTATATACACACTCAGAAATTTATACTGATCTCTGGGGAAAAAGAGAGACTAGGAGATGGAAAAACCCAAATATATTGTGATCACCTGGAGTTGACTAGAGCTAATATTGTTTCTCCTTGTATGAACACTGTTGACTTATGGAAAAATAAGTTACATTATTTAAGTTTGTGATTTTGAAATTTTATGCTTGCTATTTATTATTTTATCTGTATTAATCAGTTGCTTAATTTTGTCTTAGCTACTTGTATTTTCTGGGCTCCAATAATCTTTTAATAAATTATGCAAAATACCTTCACTAACTAAAGGCATACAGTGGACCTGTACCATATTTTATGTGATTTCTGGGGGGGAAATATAATATTTTCAAAGTATAACATTAATGAGTATTTCAAAATTCTTAGCTTGAATTCTGAGCAAGTTTAATGAAGCATTAATTGCATATAGAAAACACACATATGTCTCTTTTGGAATCATCCCAATACTATATCTTTTTTTTTTTGATAATATAGCAATCTATTTCTCTAGATTTTAAAATGTGTTGATAAGCATATATTAATTATTTATTTTTTCAGTCTTTCCCTCACTCATTCATGCACTTTTACAAATTGAAATTATTTAAGGAGAAACATTTTTGTCTCCTTAGGATAAATGGAGACAGACAAGATTCTCAAAAAACACAGGTAGGATCACTGGATTAAGATATTTCATTTACAAGTGAGGTAATCAGATACCCCACATAATTCATGCTATTTAACTTAAAAGTTTTAAATGTGTTTGAAAAATTGCAAGACTTTGTTTATCTTTTAAACTAAGTTGAATAATAAAGAGCAAATTTTGATAAAAGTAACATAGAGTGATTGTCTTGGAAGAATGTTATTTACTTTTTGACAACTTGGAAAAGATGTTTTGTCATCTTCCCTTTCTTTCACACTTCTTTTTCCTACATAAAGATTACAAAATTTTTTTTAATTTCAAAATAATTATAGACTCACAGAAAGCAGAAAAAATATAAAGAAGTCTGTTTTTTTTTTTCTTTTTTGATTACAGTGGATGTGCAATGATTTCTTAAAGCAGTCATCAGTGTTCATATATTGTCGTCATCATCAACATCATCATAAACATCATAAACATAAAATTTGTTCCTGGAAACATACAAGGATACTGGAGAAGAGAATCTAGGCCAAGAGGAAGAGTAATCCTTACAAATAGATTTGACTCAAAAACTTTGTTTGGAAACTAGTTTACCGATTAATAAAAAAAGGCAAATTTAATTTTAATGTTAAATTTAAATTTTATTTATTTATTTATTTATTTATTTATTTTTTTTGGGAACATCAACAATAGTAGGAATACTATCCATTTATTAAATGCTACTATATTGCAGAAATTATGTTACAATTTTACATGATCTCAGTTAATATTTACAATCGTTGTGGTTTAGTCACTCCTGTGTCTGCTTCTTTGTGACCGCATGGACTATAGCCCTCCAGGCTCCTCAGTCCACGGGATTTCCCAGGCAAGACTGGAGTAGTTTGCCATTTCCTTCTCCAGGTGATCTTCCTGACCCAGGGATCGAACCTGGGTCTCCTGCATTGCAGGCGGACTCTTTACTGACTGAGCCACTAGGGAAGCCCAATATTTACAATAAAGCTATGCAATTAGTTACAGTCATCTCCATTTTACAAACAAAAAAATAAGATCAGAGAGGTTAAGTAAGTTGGTGAAGGTGGCAAAGCTAGTTAGCAGGCTCTGGACTCTAACCCAGGCCTACGTGTATGCTCATGTCCGACTCTTTGCGACCCCAAGGACTGTAGCCCACCAGACTCCTCTGTCCATGTAATTTTCCAGGCAAGAATACTGGAGTGGGTTCCTATTTCCTTCTCCAGGGGATCTTCCTGAGCCAGGGATTGAACCAGTCAGTCTCTTATGTCTCCTGTTTTACGGGTGGATTGTTCACCACTGAGCCAGCTGGAAGCCCAGGCGTCTGTACCTCTAAAGTCCCTGTATTTCTACCATGATGGGGATTTTTGCCTCTAAGATCATGAGAAATATTAGTCTGTAGTTTTCTGTTTTTGTTCTGGTTTTGGTATCGGGATAATGCTGGCCTCTAAATTTATTTAAATTTAAATTTTATTTAAATTTAATTTTAATTAGTATAGCATATAATGGTAGAACATTTGATCTTCTAAACAGTGACAAAACTCAAAATTAATACTAAATTAAATACTAAAGGAATTTTTAAAGCATATTCAAATTGCATCAACACACATGCGCCTGTAGCACTGTCCCTGAGCATCACAGCAAGCATCTACGTTGCTGTTTTTATACTGTTTAAGAACAGTATGTGAAGGTTCTCTATCTTCAGACAAGTTTTTCGTTTTTCCTTTTTGAATTCTTTGTTATTGGAATATAATTGCTTTACAATATTCTGTAAGTTTCTGCTCTACAATTAAGTGAATCAACCATAGGCATACAAGCCCCCTCCCTCTTGGACCTGCCTCCTACCCCCACTCCCATCCCACCGATCTAGGTCATTAAAAAGAATTATTCTGTAACACTAAGACTGTGATATTATTGATACAAAGTTTTTTTTTAAACCATCTGTTCTTTATTGACAAAGCTATAACAGTATCATAAACAGAATTGGGCTGTATCTTTACATGATTGCTTCCATAACTTAAAAACATGCCTCAAACTAAGTACATAGTAGCAGAATGTTCTAAAATAAATTTAAATATTTAACATAGTTTTATAGAAAGAAAAAATCAATTAAATATTAAAGAATTAAAAAAAAATACTTGTTAATTTTATTTTCCAATTTAAAAATGTAGATGTTTGCCCCAGGGTCATGACATAGTATTTTAAGTGATGACTTCTAACAACTCTATTTTTGACACATGCCAAATGTTATAAGTGTCTTCAGACTTTAATAAGTGCAGTATTTCCTCTCTGTGGGAACTGTGTGGTATAAGAGGCATTAGAGTTAATCTTTGAAGTGCAAGTTTCATGACCTGGTCATGAGCTTGACCACTTAGACACATGTCATATTTCCCTTCCCAGCTAAATGGAAATACACCCACTTCTTGGGGTTACTTGGTCAGTTAAATAAGAATATATATTAAGACAATTATTCAACACAATATTACTTAAATGTTTTTATTAATCTATATATTTTGTTAATATTAAAATATCTAATATATTTCTACTAATCAGTTATCCATGCCATATATTTGTCTGGTAGTTACTGATTAATTTAGCTAGTACACATTTTTATAAATAATTTTTAAGTTATTTTAGAATTTTTTCAAATGATTTGTTTTATTTTAATTTAGGAGACCTGGGTTCGATCCCTGAGTTGGTAAGATTCCCTGGAGAAGGGAAAGGCTACCAACTCCAGTATTCTGGCCTGGAGAATTCTATGGACTGTATAGCCCATGGGATCGCAAAGAGTCAGACGTGACTGAGTGACTTTCACTTTACTTATAAACTTTTTAAAACGTCTACGTTTTTTGTGTGTGTCAAAATTGTCTAACCTGGCTTGCTCTAAAAAATATGACTGCGACGTCTCATTCTTTTCTTCATCTTTCTTGAGTTTGGTGTATATGAGTTGCTAATTTTCAGCACCTGCCTTAAGAAATTATTTTTTTATTCTTAAAGCTATGTTCCCTTAAATTAAACTTTTGTAGGATTGGAAGAGATCATGAGGAAGGAAAAATGGCAGCATGCTTTGGTGCTCATTTATATTGTGTAAACACAGTCAACTTTCTTGTTCAACTAATCATACTGTTATATTAATATTAAAACAAGAAATATCCAATTGTCTGATTTTGAATCTCATGTCTTAATTTTGTATGGAAACTCAGGAAAATTCATTTTTCTTTCTGCTTTATAAGCAGAGATAACTTCTCTATTTATATTTATTGCTAAAGGAAGAATTTGTTCAGCAGATGTCACTAGAAGGCTGTTGCACTCTCATTTTATGTTCGTCTAGTCTTACTAGCAAAGCTGAAATACAGATGTTTTCAGTTGCTTTAAAGTTAGACATGTTTTAATGTCTCAATTTTAACTGAAAATAGAAGAGAAAAATACATGTCTTTCAAGTAAAAATAATTATTTAAGATAAAGAAACAATTAATACACTAGCATTGTGGTATTTTTTAGATGGCATTAAATGTGTATTAACATAATGCAAGTCCCAATTAAACGATCATAGAAACTCAAGCTGATCAACAGAACTTAGTAAATGGTTAAAAGCAGATTTAATGTCTTGTTCTCTGTCATGTTATTAAAGAAATCTCTGTTGACATATTTGCTATTTCCAAACTCTGTCATGAGAAGAGAGACATGTCTTGTCTGTTGGGCTTTCTGGTTAAGAACAGGAAATTCACGGAAACAGCAAATTGACTCTGTGGTCCCTTATCTTCAGAAAATTCTCCTTAGACTTTAACTTTTACATTGCTATCTCCACTTAACATTCCTTTTTAATTTTGTTAATCATCATTATCTTAGGTTTCCATAAAGGTCCCAGTCACCAAGTTGTCTTGGGTGGCTACAACCTTCTCATTTTAGTAGTATGAAACACACATGCTCTCCTTGGACTGTTCCTTACAATTCTCCTTGGCTTGTTCTCCCAGACAAGGCATTCTCAGTTCTTGAGTTCTTTCATTCTTCTTCTTCTTACTTTTAACATCTCTTTGTCATCTAGTTCCTGCACTGTGGGTTCAAATTGAATTGATTTATTTTTTCCATTAATAATAGTAAAAGTGGCTGAGTGTTGGCTGTATTCTAGCCTCATTCCATAGCTCAGGTAGCTCCCACACTGCTGTTTGTTGTTCCATCGCTCAGTCATGTCTGACTCTTTGCAACCCCATGGACCGCAGCACACACGGCTTCCCTGTCCTTCACTGTCTCCCAGAGTTTGCTCAGTTTCATGTCCATTGAGTCGATGATGCCATTCAACCATCTCATCCTTAGTCTACCCCTTCTTTTCCTGCCCTCAATCTTTCCCAGCATCAGGGATTTACCAGTGATTCTGCTCTTCACATCGAGTGGCCAAAGTACTGGAGCTTTAGCTTCACCATCAGTCCTTGCAATGAATATTCTCAATCTTTTAGGATTGACAGGTTTGATCTCCTTGCAGTCCCAGTTCAGTTCAGTTCAGTTCAGCTCAGTCACTCAGTCGTGTCCGACTCTCTGCGACCCCATGAATTGCAGCACGCCAGGCCTCTCTGTCCATCACCAACTCCCGGAGTCTACCCAAACCCATGTTCATCGAGTCAGTGATGCCATCCAACCATCTCATCCTCTGTCGTCCCCTTCTCCTCCCGCCCCCAATCTTACCCAGCATTAGGGTCTTTTCCAATGAGTCAACCCTTCGCATGAGGTGGCCAAAGTATTGGAGCTTCAGCTTCAACATCAAACCTCCCAGTGAACACCCAGGATTGATCTCTTTTAGGATGGATTGATTGGATCTCCTTGCAGTCCAAGGGACTCTCAAGAGTCTTCTCCAACACCACAGTTCAAAAGCATCAATTCCGCGGCGCTCAGCTTTCTTCACCGTCCAACTCTCACATCCATACATGACCACTGGAAAAACCATAGCCTTGACTAGACGGACTTTTGTTGGCAAAGTAATGTCTCTGCTTTTAAACATGCTGTCTAGGTTGGCCATAACCTTCCTTCCAAGGAGTAAGCGTCTTTTAATTTCATGGCTGCAGTCACCATCAGCAGTGATTCTGGAGCCCAAAAAAGTAAAGTCTGACACTGTTTCCACTGTTTCCCCATCTATTTCCCATGGAGTGATGGGACCAGATGCCATGATCTTGGTTTTCTGAACGTTGAGCTTTAAGCCAACTTTTTCACTCTCCTCCTTCACCTTCATCAAGAGGCTCTTTAGTTCTTCTTCACTTTCTGCCATAAGGGTGGTGTCATCCGCATATCTGAGGTTATTGATATTTCTCTCAAAGGTCTTCTCCAACACAACACTTCGGAAACATCGATTTTTTGGTGCTCAGCTTTCTTTATGTTCCAGCTCTCACTTCTGTACATGACTACTGGAAAAACCATAGCTTTGACTATATGGGCCTTTGTCAGCAAAGTGATGTCTCTGCTTTTTAATATGTTGTCTAGGTTTCTCATGGCTTTCCTTCTAAGGAGCAAGTGTCTTTTAATTTCATGGCTGCAGTCAGTATCTGCAATGATTTTGGAGCCCAAGAAAATAAAATCTATCACTGCTTCACCTTTTCCCCCACACTCCTTTAAATGCCTTATTGGCTTGTGTAGGCCCACTGTGCTCATATCTTGGTGCACAGCACTGCATATATACTTACAAAATCACTCACATGAGGTCCAGCGCAAATACTCCTTGTCTGGTTTATCTTCTGAGTAGCTGTGTCCCATGGTTCAAGATTACTATTATCCTGACACAGTTACTCTCAACAACTGCTTCCTAACGTCTCCAGGGAAAACAAAGAAGGATTGAAGGCAAGGTGGGCCAGAAATGGGTCAAGACCTTGATCATCTTACCACATTCTCTCACCATTCATTAGCCAGAAAATATCAAATATCTCTGCTTCAAGCAAGAAGACTGAGAAATGCAATACAAATTACATTTTCCCTCTTCATATTTCTAGATTTTTGTATTATAAAGCACACATTGAGAAAACAATAGTCAACTTTCCTTATGACACTTTAAAAACTGTCCATTGTCCTACCCAAAGTACAAAATAATAGATTTTATGCTACCATTTATAAGATTTTAAGATATAAACAATAGCACTATAGCTCAAACCTGCTAAAAAATGGAAACTATCAAAATATATTCTAGAAAATTTAGTGTTAAAATGCATTACTGTAAATTATTCCTTATCTATTTAAATTTTCTATTAAATATATACTGAATTTATAATTGAATAAATTCCTCTAGTAGACTGAGTAGTAGTTTTGGGTTTGAAATGTGATAATATATTTACATTTGTACAGTCTATTATGACGATCATGTTGACCTCACTGGGGACACAATTTTATCAGCAATTATTTCTTATGAACATGAATTTGAGCAAACTCCAGGAGATAGTGAAGGACAGAGGAGCCTGATGTGCTGCAGTCCATGGGGTTGCAGAGTCAGAAAGGACTTAATGACTGAACAACAACACAATACTTTTCTAAGTCATTCAGGCTTCTGTTGATCACACTGAGGCCCATTTTATTTCACTTAACCTCCTCTAGAATTTTATATATTTTTGTCTTTTTATTAGATTATTTATATGTACCAAAAATTGGCTGTACTATCATACTTCATTTTAAAATGATTTAAATTGGTAGCATTTGCCATAATAGAACCCAAATATATATACAGTGATGCTTGATATCTTTTAAATTAAATTATGAGCTTGATAGTCATGTCAATAATGTAATTTTAAATTTTATATGTTATTTGATAGAACTAAAAAAGCTGGGACATATATAACTTTATGGAAATTGTTTTACTTGATATATATTTTAAAATACGTAGCTCTGTGCATCTGTTTGAAATAAGTTTGACTATATATCCCTATATATATGTGTGTGTATATATGCCATATATATGTATGTTTACAGATAATAAAGCAACAGGGTCTAGTAGTATTGTTTTCTCTCTATGTGTCAAAGAAAGTCAGCACTCATGGAGGACACTGCTTACTGCATTTTATGTACTATAAGAGAAATTGGCAAGCATATTCCTGTTTTCCCCTTAGTTCAGAAACATAAAACAATTTATAAACTATTATCTCTATGAAGAAAAATGAAGTGCTTGCTCTGTCTTGCTTTTAGCTGATTTTAGCTTAAGTATATATCATATTGCTGATGTTGAACAGAAGATACTTTCTTTTAACTGCTCTAACTTGGATAGTCTCCCAAAAGAAAAATGGAAAGTAAAGGCTTGTGATTTTCTATCCTGCGTAAATCTCCTCTGCTTACAGAAGCCTACAAGCTTGGTCCTGGCAATGGAGCAATGGCATCATGCTCTCCTGAGGTCTTGTTGCCATGAGGTGGGAAAACGGTGTGGTTCTCTGTGACCCTCCCTCAGTTCATGGTGCAAATACATAATCATTTTTCTGAAGCAGAACGAGCCAGAGAGAAGAAACTGAGCTCTTTTTACATCAGTTCACATACTGTAAGTACATGCATAAAAAAGTACTTTTGGAATGTCCATCTTCAAGACATCTACACAGGTACAGAAAAAGATAGATAGTAGAGACACATATCTGATGACAAAGGAATTGTTTAAATATTGATGTGCATCTTTACACATTTTCATATTTACTTTTATTTTATGCCTCCAGCATCAGAGAGTCAATTTGTTTCCCTAAATGCTTTTTTAAAAAATTTGTTTGTTTTTTAATTGAAGGATAATTGCTTTACAGAATTTTGTTGTTTTCTCAACAACAAAATTTCTCAACATGAATCTGCCATCGGTATACATATATTTACTTTTAACAACTAATTTGGGCAACATAATTGTGTCTTATTAACTGATGAGAAGAACAAATACCATATACTCAAGATTAGAATTCATAAGTGGGAGAAATGGGATTTGAACCCAAGTCAGCAACTTCTTTACTATATACACTGAGTTATACTTTCAGGCTGAATGGTATTCATGGTGCTACTTTCTAAGGGCTTCTCGGGTGACACCTGAGAAGAACCCGCCTGCCCATATGGGAGACACAAGAGATGTGGGTTCGATCCTTGGGTTGGAAAGATCCCCTAGAGCAGGAAAAGGCAACCTGCTCTAGTACTCTTGCCTGGAAAATTCCATGGACAGAGAAGCCTGAGGGGGCTACAATACATGGATCTTCAAAGAGTCAGATGTGACTGAATACACACACATACCTCCCACACATTTTGTAAACTGAATAGATTGAGAAGCCCTGGGGAGGAACTATATGCACTTAAGAAAAGTATTATATTTCTGGAAGGATGCCTATTCACAGTGAATCACTCATAGGAAGACAAAATTGATCCTTGATGGATACACTGATTCTTATATACTTTTCTCTAAAACAAAACACAAGAAGAAACTTGAAAAGTTATAACACTCCAGTGTCACTTCTGAAATTACTTCTTCCAGAGGTAATGTATCTATAAAGTACAAAAATACAGTAGTAATGCCTAGCAGAAATTGTTTTAGATTCTTGAAGCTAGTAAAAACATTTGACTTTGTACACCTAAATCTCTTTAATTTTGGAAATAATCACCTCCAAAATTTGGATTTTAATTAAAAAAAAATGGATTTAACAAATGTAACCAAGGAACCCAACTATTGCATTTTTATTCAACCTATTTGTGTTTTATATACATAGATAAGTATGTATATATTATCTTCCCTGGTGGCTTAGCTGGTGGCTCAGTGGTAAAGAATTCACCTGCCAAGTAGGAGGCAGGAGTTGGATCTCTGGGTCGGGAAGATTTCCTGGAGAAGGAAATGGCAATGCACTCCAGTATTCTTCCCTGGGAAATCCCACAGAGGAGCCTGGCAGGCTACACTCCATGGGGTCATGAAAGAGTCTGACACAACTTAGGGACTAAACAACATCAGATAAGTATTTATTATATTTATAAAACTAAATAAATGATATACTTTTATTAATACATTAGAAATCAGAAGACTAAATCAAACATGTTATTCGGGGATCTTTCATCTTCTAAGGAATTAAATTATATTCTCTGTTTTTAATTGTGTTTCAATAAAGAAGGGATTTATATTATGTGCACTCCAACAGAAATTGACATATAGTAGATTAGCTGTGGGCGGGATCTATTAGCTTTGAGTTCTCAGATCTTTAGTAGAAGCTAGAAACTCAGGAAAGGAAACTTGTGGCCATCATAAGGCCATATCCTTGGAGTATAAGCGTGTTTGTTCGTTCTAAACTAGAGTCAGAAAGATGAAAGGGCTAGTTTATGGAACGTTTTCTTGCTTCTTATTCTCACAGAATATGAGTTTATCTGTCATGTATTTATTCTTTTGTCCAGATAAATTGTAGCTCTAGGGAATTTATCATGGTAGTAGTTTTTAAAGCATATAGGGTCAAGTTATCTGATTTTGGAATATATCTCTAAAAATGCATTCAGGCCGCCATATGTGTCAGAAATCTAGACAGTCATTAGAGACTGGAGCCATATACCATTTTACAAAGTGAAAGAAATTTCTGCAGAGAGTCAGAGGCTTGAGCAAAAGAAATGCTTCTGCCAACAGAGGCACTTTGGCAAAGTGATTCACTTGTCTCCAAGTACATCCAAATGAACTAAAGCCCCATAAAAGAGTGTATCATTCTTTATTTCTATTTTCAGAGTGTTCAAAGCTATGAACTGCTGAAGTAGTATCTTGGCTCAATTATGTGTGCATGCTAAGTCGCTTCTGTTGTGTCTGACTCTGTAACTCTGGACTGTAGCCCACCAGGCTTCTCTGTCTGTGGGATTCTCCAGGCAAAAATACTGGAGTGGATTGGTATTCCCTTCTCCAGGGAATCTTCCCGACCCAGGTATGGAATCCACGTCTCTTATGTCTCCTGCATTGGCATATAGGTTCTTTACCACTAGCTCCACCTGGAAAGCCTTGGCTCTATTACCAATTATCACAAAACATATGTACTCTTTATATATTAGAACTTACATCATTAGTGTCCTCTTCCAAGTAGAGTCTATAAATCTGACCTACAATGTCTATTTAAAATATTTTTAAATTTTTTATATAGTTCATTTTAACAAAACATGAAAAGAATAACTATGTGTTAGGATATTATAGTTGGATATATTTGGATATAATATAATTAAGCAACTATAGCTGCTTAAGGGCTTTTTGAGCAGAAATATTTAGGCTTTACTTATTAGGTGAAACTTGATTGAGGACTGTGAAATCAGAATAATGACGTCTATCTAGTAGATTCTTAAAGTGATCTTAATTTAATTCATTCATGAAAAATACATGGACTAGTTGTCAAAATGCAGATCCCTAAGCTCTGAGTCAGTCCTACTAAATCTAATGCTCTGTGAATGGAGATTTGAAATCTTAATTTAAAAGAACATGTTGTATGTAATTCTTATTAAAACACTGAAGTTTGATAATAATTGGTATTTTTTCCTTTTTCCTACTTTATGAAGCCTAGAGTAGAGTGTTTTTTGCACTGTGGGACAAATTAACAACAACAAAAACCCCCACACACTCAGAAAAAAAAAACAAACACTGAATTTTAAGAGCCTCTAGCTTATCCTATCTAGTAAGGTTGCAAAATATTTCATGTAACATTGGGAAAATGTTCCATGTCTAAATATAGATAGCATATCTGTGGTGCAGATATCACACTTTATGAGATGTACATATATAAGTAGTTTTTTATCAATGATCAGGTTATATATCACTTGAATTAACATACCATAAAATATCATCATTTTACGTCTATACGTAACAATCAAAGAAATAATTATGCTTGCTCTAAATTTAACTCAGTGTAAAGCTAATTTAAAATTTCAGAGATAGTTATTTCAAGTTTGAATTATTTGTAAAATTACCTTAATGTCTATTTCAAGGACTGATTTAATCCTTATGAAATGAATTTCAATGAATATTTATTGAATAGATGAATAGGACAGAATTGGACATTATATTTTGCATTTTAACATGTTAAGCCAAAATATTTCCATGTGTTTCTATTAAAAGTTAATTGTAAGTACTTCATTCTATTCCATAGTAAATTTATTTGTTGTTCATTGAACTGTTTGAATGTCTGCCATTGGAGTTTTTACTAGGAGGATAATTGTTTAACACTTAATACTGAATTAGTATAAGTCTCTGATTAAGAATATTAAATTTCTTCTCTTTATTCAATTTTTGGATTTTAAAAGGCTTAATGTTTACCTAGGAAATTATCTCTCAACTTCCAGACGAAGTGTTTCTGCCTAGAACACTAGGATTTGCCACAAGGATGAGAGATTCATGGTTGCTGGTCAAGTTTTTATGACTGAAGTGATGCTTGTAAACCTCAAAGACAAGAGTCCACTTATGAATGTGGAATTGGATCCAGTTATCCAATGTGAATTGGATCCATGTGCCTGCCAACTGAGGAAAATATAGAAAATGCAATCAGATTGGAAAAGGGTCAGATTGGAAAGATTGCATTTGATTTTGGCAGTGGGAACAAACTCTTTGAAGCTTTCCCAAAGGCAAATGAGCTGTACTTGAGGACAATTGCTTTAGGCACTAAGATTCATATCTGTGGTGCTATTTAAATAACGGTGGGCATGGTTATGTGCAGAGTTCCTCTGAAAAAATTTCAGTTAGTTACCTGTGACTCAAAGAGCTGACTTTGAAAGACACAGTGCTTAAGAAATTATGTCTCAGTGTTGAATTCAAGGAGAAAAAATATTTTGACTTCTCTCTGTCCTTGAAGCATTATTTTCAAACTATTTTCCAGTCACAGCCATTTATCTACCTGAGCAGCAGATTGCTCAAATAATAATCATTCATAATGTGGCCACAGGGTCTTTTAATCTTTTAATTGACTACTCTAGGAATTGTACATACATCAAAGGTAACATTACAGGGAATAAAAATGAATCTTAACATAGAGATTGCATTTAAAAAATTGTTTTTCTTTTTCTTCCTCCAGTACTTTCTCATTCTGACATCTAAAATTGCTTTTCTCCAACCTGTCGACAAGTTCACGTACAACATAGTTAAATGACTTCCCTGGCA